>NC_080383.1:19919157-20588859 GCF_014773155.1 Arachis stenosperma | reverse complement strand
TTGTTTTCTCAATGAATGCTTGAACAGTGCATATGTCTTTTGAATTTGTTGTTTTGAGAATGTTAAAAATTGTTGGCTCTTGAAAGAATGGAGAAAGAGAACTGTTATTGAGGATCTGAAAAATCATCAATTGATTCTTGAAGCAAGAAAAAGCAAAAAAAAAAAAAAAATTTTGAAAAAAAAGAGAAGAAAAGAAAAAGAAAGAAATAAAGTTGTGAACCAAGGCAAAAAGAGTGTGCTTAAGAACCCTGGACACCTCTAGTTGGGGACTCTAGCAAAGCTGAGTCACAATCTAAAAAGGTTCACCCATTATGTGTCTGTGGCATGTATGTACCGTGTAATACTGGAACAGAGTGCTTTGGGCCACAGCCAAGACTCATACACTAGCTATGTTCAAGAATCATTATACTTAACTAGGAGAATCAATACACTATCTGAGTTCTGAGTTCTCATAGATGCCAATCATTCTGAACTTCAAAGGATAGAGTGAGATGCCAAACTGTTCGGAGGCAAAAGCTACTAGTCCCGCTCATCTAATTGGAACTGTTTCTCTGATTTTTGGAGTCTATATATATTTCTCTTCTTTTTATTCTATTTTGATTTTCAGTTGCTTGGGGACAAGCAACAATTTAAGTTTGGTGTTGTGATGAGCGGATAATTTGTACCTTTTTGGCATTGTTTTAGTATGTTTTTAGTATCTTTTAGTTAGTTTTTAATATATTTTTAGTAGTTTTTAGTTAAAATTCACTTTTCTGGACTTTACTATGAGTTTGTGTGTTTTCTGTGATTTCAGGTATTTTTCTGACTGAAATTGAAGGTTCTGAGCAAAATCTGATTCAGAGACCAAAAAGGACTGCAGATGCTGTTGGATTCTGACCTCCCTGCACTCGAAGTGGATTTATGGAGCTACAAAGCCCAATTGGCGCGCTCTCAACGGCGTTGGAAAGTAGACATCCTGGGCTTTCCAGCAATATATGATAGTCCATACTTTGCCCAAGATTTGATGGCCCAAATCGCGTAGCAATTCGCCTCAGAAATTCCAGCGTTTAACGCTGGAACTGGCATAAACTTGGAGTTAAACGCCCAACTGGCATGAAAGCTGGCGTTTAACTCCAGAAAAGGTCTCTACACGAAAATGCTTCATTGCTCAGCCCAAGCACACACCAAGTGGGCCCGGAAGTGGATTTTTCTGTCATTTACTCATTTCTGTAAAACCTTAGGATACTAGTTTACTATTAATAGGATCTTTTGACATTGTATCTGGACCTCATGACACTTTACACGTTTCCTTGTGTACCTTCCACGGCATGAGTCTCTAAACCCCATGGTTGGGGGTGAGGAGCTCTGCTGTGTCTTGATGGATTAATGCAATTACTACTGTTTCTTATTCAATCATGCTTGCTTCCATTCTAAGATATCACTTGCTCTTAACCCAGATGAATGTGATGATCCGTGACACTCATCATGTTCTCAACTATGAACGTGTGCCTGATAACCACCTCCGTTCTACCTTAGATTAAGTAGATATCTCTTGGACTCTTTAATCGAAATCTTCGTGGTATAAGCTAGAACTGATGGCGGCATTCAAGAGAATCCGGAAAGTCTAAACCTTGTCTGTGGTATTCTGAGTAGGATTCAATGATTGAATGACTGTGACGTGCTTCAAACTCCTAGCAGGCGGGGCGTTAGTGACAGACGCAAAAGAATCACTGGATTCTATTCCGGCCTGACTGAGAACCGACAGATGATTAGCCATGCTGTGACAGAGCATAGGAATGTTTTCACTGAGAGGATGGGAGGTAGCCACTGACAACGGTGAAACCCTACATACAGCTTGCCATGGAAGGAGTCTTGCGTGTTTGATGAAGAAGAAAGTAGGAAAGCAGAGATTCGGAAGATGGAGCATCTCCAAAGCCTCAACCTATTCTCCATTACTGCATAACAAGTACCTATTTCATGATCTTTTGCTTTTCACAATCAATCCTGATAATTTCTGATATCCTGACTAAGATTTACAAGATAACCATAGCTTGCTTCAAGCCGACAATCTCCGTGGGATCGACCCTTGCTCACGCAAGGTATTACTTGGACGACCCAGTGCACTTGCTGGTTAGTTGTGCGGGATTGCAAAAGTGTGATTGCAATTTCGTGCACCAATCCTTCCATGAGAAATTTGGATGATTTCTCCATGATGAGTTATAGGTGTTTCCATAAGGTTCACCCATGTAATTAACCTCTGCCATGGCAGGGTTCTCAGGATCATAAGCTTCTTCAGAAGCTACCTCTCTATACTTGGATGCATGTTGCCATCCATTCAGATTTTGAGAGATCATGTTGACCTGTTGAGTCAACACTTTGTTCTGAGCCAATATGGCATTCAGAGTATCAATTTCAAGAACTCCTTTCTTCTGAGGTATCCCATTGTTCACGGAATTCCTCTCAGAAGTGTACATGAATTGGTTGTTTGCAACCATGTCAATGAGTTCTTGAGCCTCTTCAGGCGTTTTCTTCAGGTGAATAGATCCACCTGCAGAATGGTCCAATGACATTTTCGAAAATTTAGAGAGTCCATAATAGAATATATCTAATATGTCCATTCTGAGAACATGTCAGATGGACATCTTTTGTCAGCTGCTTGTATCTTTCCCAAGCTCATAGAGGGATTCACCATCTTTTTGTTTGAAGGTTTGAACATCTACTCTCAGCTTGCTCAGCTTTTGAGGAGGAAAGAATTTATGCAAGAAGGCAGTGACCAGCTTATCCCATGAGTCCAGGCTATCCTTGGGTTGTGAATCCAACCATACTCTAGCTCTCTCTTACAGCAAAAGGGAAAAGCATGAGTGTAGACTTCAGGATCAACCCCATTCGTCTTTACAGTCTCATAGATCTGCAAGAACTCAGTTAAAAACTGATAAGGATCTTCAGATGGAAGTCCATAAAACTTGCAGTTTTGTTGCATTAAGGCAACTAGCTGAGGTTTCAGCTCAAAGTTGTTGGCTCCAATGGCAGAATGGAGATGCTTCTTCCATCAAACTTGGATGTTGGCTTTGTGAAGTCACCAAGCATTCTCCTTGCATTATTATTATTTTCGGCTGCCATCTCCTTCTCTTGTTCGAAAATTTCTGAAAGGTTGTTTCTGGATTGTTGTAATTTAGCTTCTCTTAATTTTCTCTTCAGAGTCCTTTCAGTTCTGGATCAATTTCAACAAGAGTGCCTTTATCCTTGTTCCTGCTCATATGAAAAAGAAGAAAACAAGAAAAGAAGAGGAATCCTCTATGTCACAGTATAGAGATTCCTTTATGTTAGTAGAAAAGAAGGGTAGAAGAATGAAGAAGGAATTCGATTTTTAGATGAAGAGAGGTGAAGAGAGTGTTAGTAATTGAATAATTAAATAGAAGAAGAAAGAAAAGAGAAATTTCGAAAATAATTTTGAAAAAAGGGGTTAGTAATTTTCGAAAATTAAAGGTAATTAAAATTTAAAACATGAAACATTTAGTTAATTAAAAAGAATTTTTGAAAAAGAGAGAGATATATTTCGAAAATAAGAGGAGAAGTAGTTAGGTGGTTTTGAAAAGATAAGAAACAAACAAAAGTTAGTTAGTTGATTGAAAAGATTTGAAATCAAATTTGAAAAAGATAGGAAGATAAAAGTTAGATAAGATATTTTGAAATCAATTTTTGAAAATATAAAATTTTGAAAAGGATAAGATAAGATAAAAGTTTTTAATTTTTTTTTTAAAATTTGAAATCACTTACTTCACTAACAAGAAACTACAAGATAAGATTCTAGAACTTAAAGATTGAACCTTTCTTAACAGCAAGTAACAAACTTCAAATTTTTGAATCAATCACATTAATTTGTTAGCTAATTTTCGAAAATTTGATATAAGATAAGAAAAATATTTTGAAAATAATTTGAAAAATAATTTTGAAGTTTTCGAAAATAGAAAAAATTGAAAAAGATATGATTTTTGAAAAAGATTTTGAAAGATAAGATTTTTTTTAAAATTGAATTTTGACTTGACTTGTAAGAAATAACTAATTTTAAAAATTTTTGACCAAGTCACCCAAAATTTCGAGAATTTGGAGGGAAATAAGGAAAAGATATTTTTTTATTTTTGAATTTTTAATTATGAGAGAGAAAACAACAAAAATACTCATGCATGAAATTTTTAGATCAAACATGAATGCATGCAAGAATGCTATGAATGTCAAGATGAACACCAAGAACACTTTGAAGATCATGATGAACATCAAGAACATAATTTTGAAAAATTTTTGATGCAAAGAAAACATGCAAGACACCAACTTAGAAATCTTTAATGCATGGACTCTAACAAACAAAAAATGCATATGAAAAACAACAAACAACACAAAACAAGAAATCATCAGATCAAACAAGAGGACTTATCAAGAACACTTGAAGATCATGAAGAACACTATGAATGCATGGGATTTTCGAAAAATGCAAGAAAAATTTTAAAGCATGCAATTGACACCAAACTTAAAAATTGACTCAAGACTCAAACAAGAACACAAAATATTTTTATTTTTATGATTTTTTAATTTTTTTTTTTGAATTTTTTTAATTTTTTCGAAAATAAAGTTAGAAAAATGAAAATAAAAGAAAAATTTTGAAAAAGATTTTTGAAAGAAAATTACCTAATCTGAGCAACAAGATGAACCGTCAGTTGTCCATACTCGAACAATCCCCGGCAACGGCGCCAAAAACTTGGTGGACGAAATTGTGATCCATATTCTTTAAGTTGTACTCCTTGTACTTTTATGGAATTTGAAATTGGCAAGAGTGAACACAACTCCGTTCAACTAACCAGCAAGTGTACTGGGTCGTCCAAGTAATAAACCTTACGTGAGTAAGGGTCGATCCCACAGAGATTGTTGGTATGAAGCAAGCTATGGTCACCTTGTAAATCTCAGTTAGGCAGATTAAATTTGTTTATGGTTTCGAAAATAGAAATAAGAAAATAGAAATAATAAAAGAGATATAATACTTATGCAGATTCATTGGTGGGAATTTCAGATAAGCGAATGGAGATACTGTATGGCTCAAGAACGCCTACTTTCCTACTGCTTCAACTCAATCTTTCTTACTTCTTTCCATGGCAAGCTGTGTATAGGGGTTCACCGTTCGATGATGGCTAATTTTAATCCTCTCGGGAAAATGGTCCTCTGCGGCTGTCACTCGCATGGCTAATCGTCTGGAGGCATCACACTGGCCGAAGGCTACATCCCATCCTCGCAGTGAAAACTACGCTCACGCGCTCTGTCACAGCACGGCTAATCACTGGTTGGTTCCCGCTCCTACTGGAATAGAATCCCTTGATTCTTTTGCGTCTGTCACTAACGCCCAGCACTTGCGAGTCTGAAGCACGTTACAGTCATTCATTATCGGAATCCTACTCGGAATACCACAGACAAGGTTAGACTTTCCGGATTCCCAGGATCCTACTCGGAATACCACAGACAAGGTGAGACTTTCCGGATCCTCATAAATGCCGCCATCTATCTAGCTTATACCACGAAGATTCTGTTGGGGAATCTAAGAGATACGCATTCAAGCTCTGTTGCATGTAGAACGGAAGTGGTTGTCAATCACGCGCGTTCATAAGTGAGAATGATAATGAGCGTCACATAATCATCACATTCATCATGTTCTTGGGTACGAATGAATATCTTGGAATAAGAATAAGAGAGATTTGAATAAAAGAAAAATAGAATTGCATTAATACTTGAGGTACAGCAGAGCTCCACACCCTTAATCTATGGTGTGCAGAAACTCCACCGTTGAAAATACATAAGTAAAAGGTTCAGGCATGGCCGAATGGCCAGCCCCCATGATCTGAGAACTAATCGTCCCAAGATGTCTAATACACTAGTAAAAAGTTCTATTTATAATAAACTAGCTCCTAGGGTTTACATGAGTAAGTAATTGATGCATAAATCCACTTTCGGGCCCACTTGGTGTATGTTTGGGCTGAGCTTGATCTATCCACGAGCTGAGGCTTTTCTTGGAGTTGAACTCCAAGTTATGACGTGTTTTGGGCGTTCAACTCCGGATCATGACGTTTTTCTGGCGTTTAACTCCAGACAGCAGCATGAACTTGGCGTTCAACGCCAAGTTACGTCGTCAATTTCCGAATAAAGTATGGACTATTATATATTGCTGGAAAGCCCTGGATGTCTACTTTCCAACGTCGTTAAGAGCGCGCCAATTGGAGTTTTGTAGCTCCAGAAAATCCATTTTGAGTGCAGGGAGGTCAGATTCCAACAGCATCAGCAGTCCTTTTGTCAGCCTTTTTCAGAGTTTTGCTCAAGTCCCTCAATTTCAGCCAGAATTTACCTGAAATCACAGAAAAATACACAAACTCATAGTAAAGTCCAGAAATGTGAATTTAACATAAAAACTAGTAAAAACATCCCTAAAAGTAGCTTGAACTTACTAAAAACTGCCTAAAAACAATGCCAAAAAGCGTATAAATTATCCGCTCATCACAACACCAAACTTAAATTGTTGCTTGTCCCCAAGCAACTGAAAATCAATTAGGATAAAAAGAAGAGAATATACTATAAATTTCAGAATATCAATGAATATTAATTATAATTAGATGAGCGGGACTTGTAGCTTTTTGCTTCTAAACAGTTTTGGCGTCTCACTTTTTCCTTTGAAGTTTAGAATGATTGGCTTCTCTAGGAACTTAGAATTTCGGATGGTGTTATTGACTTTCCTAGTTAAGCATGTTGATTCTTGAACACAGCTACTTTTGAGTCTTGGCCGTGGCCATAAGCACTTTGTTTTCCAGTATTACCACCGGATACATAAATGCCACAGACACATAATTGGGTGAACCTTTTCAGATTGTGACTTAGCTTTGCTAGAGTCCCCAGTTAGAGGTGTCCAGAGCTCTTAAGCACACTCATTTTGCTTTGGATCACGACTTTAACCACTTAGTCTCAAGTTTTTCACTTGGACCTTCATGACACAAGCACATGGTTAGGGACAGCTTGATTTAGCCGCTTAGGCCTGGATTTTATTTCCTTGGGCCCTCCTATCTATTGATGCTCAAAGCCTTGGATCCTTTTTACCCTTGCCTTTTGGTTTTAAGGGCTATTGGCTTTTTCTACTGCTTCTTCTTTTTCACTGCTTTTTCTTGCTTCAAGAATCAATTTCATGATTTTTCAGATCATCAATAACATTTCTCTTTGTTCATCATTCTTTCAAGAGCCAACAGTTTTAACATTCATAAACAACAGATCAAAAATAGCACTGTTCAAGCATTCATTCAGAAAACAAAAAGTATTGTCACCACATCAATATAATTAAATTAAATTCAAGGATAAATTCGAAATTCATGTACTTCTTGTTCTTTTGAATTAAAACATTTTTCTTTTAAGAGAGGTGAAGAATTAATGGAATTTATTCATAGCTTTAAGGCATGGTTACATACTAATGATCAAATAAAGACACAAATATAGATAAACACAACATTAAAAACCAAAAAACAGAAAGAAATAAAGAACAAGGAATGAATCCACCTTTAGTGGCGTCTTCTTCTTGAAGGTCCAACAATGTCCTTAAGCTCTTCTATGTCCCTTCCTTGCCTTTGTTGCTCTTCCCTCATTGCTCTTTGATCTTCTCTTATTTCTTGGAAAATGATGGAGTGAAAAGGTAAGGTGGGAATATGTTAGGTGGGGATCCTGTGGGGTCCACAGATCCTGAGGTGATCCTGTGGGGTCCACAGATCCTGAGGTGTCAAGGAGTTCCATCCCTGCACCAAATAGGCATGTAAAATGCCTTCGTGCATCATTCTGGCGTTTAAACGCCCATTGGTGCACATTCTGGGCGTTCAACGCCCATGTAAAGCATGTTTCTGGCGTTGAACGCCAGTTTCATGTTTGTTACTGGCGTTCAGCGCCAGTTTTTCCTCTCTGGGCACATTCCTGGCGTTCAGCGCCAGAATGTTGCTTGTTTCTGGCGTTCAGCGCCAGAATGGTGCTCTGTTCTGGCGTTGAACGCCAGCCAGATGCATCTTACTGGCGTTGAACGCCAGCCTGTGCGTCCTCCAGGGTGTGAATTTTTTCTTCTGCTATTTTTGATTCTGCTTTTAATTTTTTGATTTTTTCGTGACTCCTCATGATCATGTACCTAATAAAACACAAAATAACAATAATATAGAATAAAATAAAAATTAGATAAATAAAATTGGGTTGCCTCCCAACAAGCGCTTCTTTAATGTCAATAGCTTGACAGTGGCTCTCATGGAGCCACAAGGTGATCAGGTCAATGTTGTATAGTTGTCCACACCAAACTTAGAGTTTGGATATGGGATCTTAACACCAAACTTAGAGTTTGGTTGTGGCCTCACAACACCAAACTTAGAGTTTGACTGTGGGGGCTCTTCTTGACTCTGAACTGAGAGAAGCTCTTCATGCTTACTCTCTTTTGTCACAGAGGAATGGTCATATGCCTTAAACACAAGGTAGTCCCCATTCAATTGAAGGACTAACTCACCTCTGTTGACATCTATCACAGCTCCTGCTGTGGCTAGGAAAGGTCTTTCTAGGATGATGCAATCATCATTTTCCTTCCTAGTGTCTAAGATTATGAAATCAGCAGGGATGTAAAGGCCTTCAACCTTTACTAACACGTCCTCTACTATTCCATAAGCTTGTCTCAATGACTTGTCTGCCAGTTGTAATGAGAACAAGGCAGGTTGTACCTCAATGATCCCCAGCTTCTCCATTACAGAGAGTGGCATAAGATTTATCCCTGACCCCAGATCACACAGAGCTTTTTCAAAGATCATGGTGCCTATGGTACAAGGTATTAAGAACTTGCCAGGATCTTGTTTCTTTTGAGGTAGAATTTTCTGAATCCAAGTATCCAGTTCATTAATGAGCAAGGGAGGTTCATTTTCCCAAGTCTCATTACCAAATAACTTGGCATTCAGCTTCATGATAGCTCCTAAATATTGAGCAACTTGCTCTCCAGTTACATCTTCATCCTCTTCAGAGGATGAATAGTCTTCAGAGCTCATGAATGGTAGAAGGAGATTCAATGGAATCTCTATGGTCTCTGTATGAGCCTCAGATTCCTTTGGATCCTTAATAGGAAACTTCTTCTTGCTTGAGGAACGTCCCAGGAGGTCTTCCTCACTAGGATTTTCGTCCTCCTCCTCCCTTGTGCATTCGGCCATATTGACTATGTCAATGGCTTTGCACTCTCCTTTTGGATTCTCTTCTGTATTGCTTGGGAGAATACTGGGAGGAGTTTCAATGACTTTCTTACTCAGCTGGCCCACTTGTGCCTCCAAATTTCTAATGGAGGATCTTATTTCACTCATGAAACTGAAAGTGGCCTTTGACAGATCAGAGACTACATTGGCTAAATTAGAAGTGTTTTATTCAGAATTCTCTATCTGTTGCTGAGAAAATAATGGATATGGCATGCTATTGCCCAGCCTGTTGCGTCCACCATTGTTAAAGCCTTGTTGAGGCTTTTGTTGATCCTTCCATGAGAAATTTGGATGATTTCTCCATGATGAGTTATAGGTGTTTCCATAAGGTTCACCCATGTAATTAACCTCTGCCATGGCAGGGTTCTCAGGATCATAAGCTTCTTCAGAAGCTGCTTCTCTAGTACTGTTGGATGCATGTTGCCATCCATTCAGATTTTGAGAGATCATGTTGACCTGTTGAGTCAACACTTTGTTCTGAGCCAATATGGCATTCAGAGTATCAATTTCAAGAACTCCTTTCTTCTGAGGTATCCCATTGTTCACGGAATTCCTCTCAGAAGTGTACATGAATTGGTTGTTTGCAACCATGTCAATGAGTTCTTGAGCCTCTTCAGGCGTTTTCTTCAGGTGAATAGATCCACCTGCAGAATGGTCCAATGACATTATCGAAAATTCAGAGAGTCCATAATAGAATATATCTAATATGGTCCATTCTGAGAACATGTCAGTTGGACATCTTTTGGTCAGCTGCTTGTATCTTTCCCAAGCTTCATAGAGGGATTCACTATCTTTTTGTTTGAAGGTTTGAACATCTACTCTCAGCTTGCTCAGCTTTTGAGGAGGAAAGAATTTATGCAAGAAGGCAGTGACCAGCTTATCCCATGAGTCCAGGCTATCCTTGGGTTGTGAATCCAACCATACTCTAGCTCTGTCTCTTACAGCAAAAGGGAAAAGCATGAGTCTGTAGACTTCAGGATCAACCCCATTCGTCTTTACAATCTCACAGATCTGCAAGAACTCAGTTAAAAACTGATAAGGATCTTCAGATGGAAGTCCATAAAACTTGCAGTTTTGTTGCATTAAGGCAACTAGCTGAGGTTTCAGCTCAAAGTTGTTGGCTCCAATGGCAGGAATGGAGATGCTTCTTCCATCAAACTTGGATGTTGGCTTTGTGAAGTCACCAAGCATTCTCCTTGCATTATTATTATTTTTGGCTGCCATCTCCTTCTCTTGTTCGAAAATTTCTGAAAGGTTATTTCTGGATTGTTGTAATTTAGCTTCTCTTAATTTTCTCTTCAGAGTCCTTTCAGGTTCTGGATCAATTTCAACAAGAGTGCCTTTATCCTTGTTCCTGCTCATATGAAAAAGAAGAAAACAAGAAAAGAAGAGGAATCCTCTATGTCACAGTATAGAAATTCCTTTATGTTAGTAGAAAAAGAAAGGGGTAGAAGAATGAAGAAGGAGATTCGGATTTTTAGATGAAGAGAGGTGAAGAGAAGTGTTTGTAAAACCCGGTTAATTAACGGCTAATTAACCCATAAATGAGAATTTATTCTAGAAAGCCTAAAATGTGATTTTTATGGCTAAATGTGATAGAGGAGATTGAGACGAGAATTTTGGTACCAATTTTATAGAATTCGGACCAAGATTGGACCGAACGGGCCAAACCGGGCCAACCGGACCCAAAGTGGGCCCTTGGCCCAACATAACTTAACCAAAATCCTAGTTTTCAGCATTCTCTCTCCTCACTAAACACACTCACATGCTGAAAATGGAGGCCATGGAGGAAAGAACACTCTCTCAAGTTCTTTCTCTCACTTGATCTTCAAACCACCATAACTTTTGATCTAGAGCTCCGATTGCCGCCCCGTTTGCGGCCACGCGTTCACCGCGGAGAGCTCTACAAAACCCATACAACCAATCTAGAGGTAAGCCACGTGTTGCTGTTCGAAATCTCAGCCCTTATTTTCGAGTTTCTTGGGTGAAATGTTGAGATTTTGGGTTCTTTGATGTTATAGGACCCAACTCTCTTGAAGGAGAAGGTTAATCTTGTCTCCTTGGACCTTGGGTGTGGTAAGATTCTCAACCCTAGTGTGATTTGTGATTTTATAATGTTTGGGTTTTGAGATGTTGTGTATGGGTATGATAATTGTGGCTTAGGTTGTGTATATGTGAATATTGGAGCTTGATTGGTGACTTTGAAAAGCTTGGAAAGGGTTTGGTGGTGAAAAATCTGTTCTTGGAGGTGTTGAGGCCTTGAGAGCTTGTGGATAAGTGGTTTGGAAGTGCTCCGGTGGAGCTTGGGAAAATCGGCTAAGGTATGGTTTCGGTTTCCCGTATCTAATATGTAATGTGGTAGGAATACTTAGGCTAGAGGCCCTAAGATAAGCATTGAATGGTTGATGTTGTTGAATGATTGAGATATATGATGTGGTCATATATGTGATGATGATTATTGATGCCTTGGTGGTATGATGTATGAGAAATATGCATGTTGTGATATATGCTTGATGATTGGTTATGGTTGAATTGTGGTTGAACCATGTTGATGGTGAGTATGATGTGATTATGTACAATGATGATTTATTGGAATTGATGTTGTTGAGAATTGGCATGATGAATAGTATATGATATGTCAATGTGTTTGAGTTTGAACCACTTGGGTGAAGTGGGTAAAATGATGAGATAGTGATTTTTGGTAAATTGTGGTAATGTGTCAATGTGTGAGTTGAGGAGGCTTGATGTTGAATTTGATACATTTTGAATTGATTTCAAAGAAAAGGGATGAAATTGGCATGTTTTGATTGATTTTGGAAAGAGTTGAAAATGGTTGTTTTGAAAATGGCATATTGTGGTCTTGTATGAAAATATGGTTTTTGGGCATACTTTGATGGGACATAACTTGGACTACGGATCTCTGTTTTGTACCAAATCTGTTTAGAAATGAAATTGGATCCGGGATGTCCATGCCGTTCGAAGAACGGGTGAAAAACGATTTAAAATGAGGAAGTTATGTCCGTTGGAAGATTGGGGTCTAAATCTGTGAAATTCTGCAGCTTTTAACTTAGAAAATTTTTAGCAGAATGACCCCTTGCGCGTGGGCGCACCTGGCGCGTACGCGCCGATCTTCCGAAAAGTGCCATCCACGCGTACGCGTGATGTGCGCGGGCGCGCCGATTGTGCTGCACCCAATGCCCAGTCATTTTCCAGAGAGTTATGCCAGAACTGTGCCGGTGTTGTGCCTGGGGCACGAGAACACCCGCGCGTACGCGTGGTTGACGCGTGCGCGTCGATGGGCAAGTTTGGAATCCACGCGTTAGCGTGCATGACGCTTACGCGTCGATGAGTTTTTGAGGCCATCCACGCGTGCGCGTGGAGTGCGCGTACGCGCGGCCCTGTTTTCATCCCAAAGTTGATTTTTGAGTTTTAAAAGCCAAATCTCATACTTCTAAGCCTCCGATCTCACCATTTATGTCTTAAATCATTATGGCATGCCTAGCTATTAAAAAGGGGCTAGTGAATGAGGTAACTTGCGAGTGAAGCAAGGGAAATATGAATGATCAATGAGGATCAAAGATGATTATGTGAGATGTGGAGGATGGTGGTGGAAGTGCTTGTTATGCCATGGGCCGAAAGGCTATAATTGTTAATGAAATGGCTGGTTATGGATTTAACCGTGAGCCGGAATAGCTGTGTATGCTATGAAAATTGGCTGGTTCTGGATTGAACCATGAGCCGGAATAGCTGTGTATGCTATGGATATTGGCTGGTTATGGATTTAACCGTGAGCCGGAATGGCTGATATGGATGTTGATCCATGGATGAGAATTCATGCATGTTTATGCTGAATTATTGATAATTGTGATTTTGCACTTCCACTATCAGAGATACGAGTTTCCCTGGGTAGTAGCAGTGGCTAGCCACCACGTGCTCCAGGTGGAGGCTCGAGACTCTGTTGACCCTATGTCGTAAGTGTGGCCGGGCACTGTGAAAGACCCGGATGAGCTCGATCCCCCATAAATATTCACCAGTGAGGGTGATGGATATGGATCATGTTTATGATCAAGTTTATAACGAGTATAACTCGAGTTTGGGGATGCATGACAGAGGGACAGTCCAATGGTTAGCGACCAGGACTTGTCGGGTTGGCTCTATAACCGACAAGATGATATCATCGGCCAATAGGGACAGGCATTCATCATATGCATACTATGTGAATTGTTTGAGATTGCCTATTTGACTGCATATTACTTGCTAATTGTCTAAATGTCTTAACTGCTCCTATTTGTATATTCTTTGTCTGATATAACTGTGTTTGCTATATTATACTCCTGCTGGTGGTTGGGAGGTTTGAAGGAATTGGAAAGGGAAGTATTAGTTAGACTGAAGAATCTTTAGTCAGATGCCCTTATATGGTTTAGCTTGTTTATAAGCTTTGATATTATCTGGAGGAAGTTCTAGGATTGCCTTTGGCTTTCCTCTATTATTATGTATTATATATGTGGAAGCTGTTACCATGCTGGGGACCTCTGGTTCTCACCCATGCGAATTTTGTGGTTTTCAGATGCAGGACGTGAGGTTTCCCGCTGAGGCATGCTGGAGACTTCTAGATTTGCGAAGATCCTTTGTTCTCGGGACTATGTTTTGATTTATATGTTTTGCTTAGATACTTTTATCTCCACTAAATAACACAAACCGTGATGACTCCTCTTATGGGAGATTTTGGAGAATAGGTTTTATGTATTTGCGTCCCTTTGGGTTTCCTTTGGGGTTCTTCCTTATTTTATCATATGTATATATTGCTATGCTCGGACCGGTTATCTTCGCAGCCGGATCTTGAGTCTTGATATTCCTGTTTTTGACACTCATTTGTATATATATAATCTCGCGTTGGTTATCTTTGTTCATTACGTTAACGATCGGAGTGTGCGCTTTTGAGTTGTGATTTTTGTTTACCCCTTTTTCTATAAAGGCTCCTAGTTATAATCAATCATTCATACTACTATACGTACTAAATTTTTATTTTAGAGGTCGTAATACCTTGCCATCTCTGAATTATGACTTAAGCATAAGACTCTGTATGGTAGGGTGTTACATTATGGTATCAGAGCAGTTCGTTCCTGTAGAGCCTGAGGGATGGACTGATTATGCTTCTGTGCATTCTCTGTGTGTGTATTATGTGCTATTAGTATATCTGCTTGATATAATTGGCATAAACGTTCATGAGCATGCATTTGGGACTTTGAAGCACTAGACTTTCGATATTGAGACTGATCAACTCAATATTGATTGTTTGGTGTGTATAGGAACCAGATGGCACCTCGTGGACGCGATAGAGGTAGTGTGAGAGGTCGTACGAATGCTCGTGCACCGGAGAATAACTCGAATAACCCGGTAGACCTTATGGCGGCATTGGGGAACATGGCTGCGGCTATGTGGGCCACTGCAGAGGCTCTTGGACAACAAATGAGCAACCATGGCAACGACGGAAATGGAGCTCAGGGACCAATAGAGATCAGAACTTCCGTTGTGTTGGTGAACAAGTGTGGGGTTGCTGAAGAGTATGTGAAGAAGACAGCTGCTGAGAGAGGGAGTCACAAGGGAGCATTCCCACAGAACCGAGGGAAGAGCTTTGCACCTAGAGGTCCGTCTTTCAAGAGGGGAAGCTCATTTAGGAGGCCCAACAACAACAACAACTCCCAAGGAAAGAAGTTTGGGAAGCAGCCTCAGAATGATCAAGCTTGTGCTAGGTGTGGGAGTCACCATCCGGGAGCACCATGCAAGGCCGGATGGGGTTTGTGCTACAATTGTGGAAAAGCGGGGCATAAAGCCGCCAGTTGTTCGGAGAGGCAGAAACAAGGTGCTGGGAAAGCACAACAGACTGGTCGGGTGTTCACCACTTCAGCTATAGGTGCTGAGGGATCTGAGACACTCATTCGAGGTAACTGTGAACTAGCTGGTCAAACTTTAAATGCTTTATTTGATTCGGGAGCATCACATTCATTCATTGCATTTGAGAAAGCCCATGAGTTAGGGTTGAAGATTGTAACTTTAGGTTATGATCTAAGAGTGTACAATGCTACCCATGAAGCCACGGTAACTAGGCTAGGATGCCCGGAAGTTTCCTTTAGGTTCAAGCAGCGTGATTTTGTTCATAATTTAAACTGCTTACCGATGATCGGTCTTGATCTTATCTTGGGATTGGACTGGTTATCTAAGAACCATGTTCTGCTTGATTGTTCTACAAAGTCGGTGTACTTTATGCCGGAAGATACGGAAGGGCCGGTCGTGGTGAATAATTATTACTTGAACTCGATGATGGTGAACTGTTCTGGGATCGGATGTCAGGGTATCATGTTGTTAACCGCGGGCGTTTCGGGAGATGATCAAAGGTTGGAACAGATTTCGATTGTGTGTGAGTTTCCGGAAGTGTTTCCCGATGATATTGATGAGTTTCCACCTAACCGAGAGGTTGAGTTTGCTATTGAGTTGGTGCCCGGGGCAGGACCAATCTCAAGTGCTCCTTATAGGATGTCACCGTTAGAGATGAACGAGCTAAAGTCTCAGTTAGAGGATTTGTTGGGAAAGAATTTTATACGGCCAAGTGTCTCTCCGTGGGGTGCTCCAGTGTTACTGGTGAAGAAGAAAGATGGGAGTATGCGGCTCTGTGTGGACTACAGGCAGTTGAACAAGGTTACAATAAAGAATAAGTACCCATTGCCGAGAATTGATGATCTCATGGATCAGTTACAAGGAGCTGGAGTTTTCTCCAAGATTGATTTGCGATCCGGTTATCACCAGATAAGGGTGAGGGGCGAGGATATCCCTAAGACCGCTTTCAGAACTCGTTATGGTCATTACGAGTACACTGTGATGTCCTTTGGGTTGACGAACGCTCCTGCGGTATTCATGGATTACATGAATAGAGTCTTCCGTCCGTTTCTGGATAAATTCGTTGTTGTCTTCATTGATGACATACTGATTTATTCCAAGACTGAGGAAGAGCATGCGGAACACTTGAGGACCGTGTTGCAGATTCTAAAGGAGAAGAAACTTTATGCAAAACTGTCTAAGTGTGAGTTTTGGAAGAGTGAGGTAAAGTTTTTGGGCCATGTGGTGAGTAAGAAGGGAATAGCCGTAGACCCAACTAAGGTGGAGGCGGTGATGGATTGGAAACAACCAACCACCGTAACAGAGATAAGGAGTTTTCTGGGTTTAGCTGGCTATTACCGAAGGTTTATCAAGGGCTTTTCACAGATAGCTTTGCCAATGACAAGGTTAACCCGCAAGGACACTCCGTTTGTTTGGGCTCCTGAGTGCGAGGAGAGCTTTCAGACATTGAAGAAAAAGTTGACCACTGCACCTGTGTTAGTGTTACCCGAGCCGAATGAGCCATTTGAGGTGTATTGTGATGCCTCATTGAAGGGTTTAGGGTGCGTGCTGATGCAGCATCGTAATGTGGTGGCGTATGCCTCACGACAGTTGAGACCTCATGAAGTTAGTTACCCTACGCACGATTTGGAACTCGCTGCGGTTGTGTTTGCCTTGAAGGTGTGGAGGCATTATCTCTATGGGGTTAAGTTCCAAGTTTTCTCTGATCATAAGAGCTTAAAGTACCTCTTTGATCAGAAAGAGCTTAATATGAGGCAGAGAAGGTGGATGGAATTGTTGAAGGATTACGACTTTGAGTTGCATTACCATCCGGGAAAGGCGAATGTAGTGGCGGATGCGTTAAGTCGGAAGTCGTTATATGCGGCTTGGATGATGCTTCAAGAGGAGAAGTTACTCAAAGGATTCGAGAGTCTGAAAATTGGTACTCAAGAAGTATCCGGAACTTTGTGTTTGAGCCGACTAGAAATCTCAAGTGACTTTAAGTCCGAACTTCTAAAGGCTCATCAAAATAATGAAGCGTTATGGAAGGTGTTACCGGCCATTGAGCAAGGAAAACAGTGGGGAGTGTCGGAAGAAAAAGATGGGTTATGGAGATTCAAGGGTAGGATTATTGTGCCGGATGTTGGCACTTTGAGGCAAGATATTTTAAAGGAGGCACACAAAAGCGGATTCTCCATTCACACGGGAAGTACTAAGATGTACCATGATTTAAAGGCGATGTTTTGGTGGCCGGGTATGAAGAATGATGTGGCGGAATATGTTTCAAAGTGCTTAACTTGTCAAAAGGTAAAGATTGAACATCAAAAGCCCGCCGGTATGTTGCAACCTTTAGAGATTCCACAATGGAAGTGGGAAAGTATTGCAATGGACTTTGTGTCAGGATTGCCAAGGACTAGGGCTGGTTTTGATGCTATTTGGGTGATTGTGGACCGATTGACGAAGTCAGCTCACTTTTTGCCCATTCGTATGACTTACACCCTTGAGGAGCTAGCACGGTTATACATAAAGGAGATTGTGAGACTCCATGGTGTACCTGCTACTATAATCTCTGATAGAGATCCTCGTTTCACTTCAAGGTTTTGGGGTGCATTTCAGAAAGCTTTTGGAACCCGATTAAGCTTGAGTACGGCTTACCATCCTCAAACAGATGGTCAATCTGAGAGGACGATCCAAACACTAGAGGATATGTTGAGAGCTTGTGTCTTGGACCAACCGGCGAGTTGGGATCGGTATATGCCATTAGTGGAGTTTGCATACAATAATAGTTATCATGCGAGCATTGGAATGGCTCCGTATGAGGCCTTGTACGGGAGGAAATGTCAATCTCCGCTATGTTGGTATGAAGCTGGAGAGAAAAGCTTGTTGGGGCCGGAGATGATAGCTGAGACTACTGAACAAGTCAAGAAAATCCGAGATAGGATGCTTACGGCGCAGAGTCGTCAAAAGAGTTACGCCGATCAAAGGCGAAAGCCCTTAGAATTTGAGGAAGGAGACCATGTTTTCCTTAAGGTTACTCCGACTACGGGAGTAGGTAGGGCGATTAAGGCAAAGAAGTTGAATCCTCGATACATTGGTCCATTTCAAATCCTGGAGAGGATTGGACCGGTGGCGTATCGGATGGCTCTACCACCTCATCTTTCGAACCTGCACGACGTGTTTCACGTGTCGCAGCTTCGGAAGTACACTCCTGATGCTAGCCATGTGTTGGAACCCGAATCGGTTCAGTTAAGGGAAGATTTGACGCTTCCAGTGGCTCCAGTCAGAATTGATGATACTAGTATCAAACGGTTGCGTGGAAAAGAGGTTTCTTTAGTGAAAGTGGCTTGGAGTCGAGGCGGTGTTGAGGAACACACTTGGGAACTTGAGTCGGAGATGCGAACGGATTATCCGCATTTATTCTCAGGTAATTGCATTTGAATTTTGTGGGCAAAATTCCCAACTAGTTGGGTAGAATGTAAAACCCGGTTAATTAACGGCTAATTAACCCATAAATGAGAATTTATTCTAGAAAGCCTAAAATGTGATTTTTATGGCTAAATGTGATAGAGGAGATTGAGACGAGAATTTTGGTACCAATTTTATAGAATTCGGACCAAGATTGGACCGAACGGGCCAAACCGGGCCAACCGGACCCAAAGTGGGCCCTTGGCCCAACATAACTTAACCAAAACCCTAGTTTTCAGCATTCTCTCTCCTCACTAAACACACTCACATGCTGAAAATGGAGGCCATGGAGGAAAGAACACTCTCTCAAGTTCTTTCTCTCACTTGATCTTCAAACCACCATAACTTTTGATCTAGAGCTCCGATTGCCGCCCCGTTTGCGGCCACGCGTTCACCGTGAAGAGCTCTACAAAACCCATACAACCAATCTAGAGGTAAGCCACGTGTTGCTGTTCGAAATCTCAGCCCTTATTTTCGAGTTTCTTGGGTGAAATGTTGAGATTTTGGGTTCTTTGATGTTATAGGACCCAACTCTCTTGAAGGAGAAGGTTAATCTTGTCTCCTTGGACCTTGGGTGTGGTAAGATTCTCAACCCTAGTGTGATTTGTGATTTTATAATGTTTGGGTTTTGAGATGTTGTGTATGGGTATGATAATTGTGGCTTAGGTTGTGTATATGTGAATATTGGAGCTTGATTGGTGACTTTGAAAAGCTTGGAAAGGGTTTGGTGGTGAAAAATCTGTTCTTGGAGGTGTTGAGGCCTTGAGAGCTTGTGGATAAGTGGTTTGGAAGTGCTCCGGTGGAGCTTGGGAAAATCGGCTAAGGTATGGTTTCGGTTTCCCGTATCTAATATGTAATGTGGTAGGAAATACTTAGGCTAGAGGCCCTAAGATAAGCATTGAATGGTTGATGTTGTTGAATGATTGAGATATATGATGTGGTCATATATGTGATGATGATTATTGATGCCTTGGTGGTATGATGTATGAGAAATATGCATGTTGTGATATATGCTTGATGATTGGTTATGGTTGAATTGTGGGTTGAACCATGTTGATGGTGAGTATGATGTTGATTATGTACAATGATGATTTATTGGAATTGATGTTGTTGAGAATTGGCATGATGAATAGTATATGATATGTCAATGTGTTTGAGTTTGAACCACTTGGGTGAAGTGGGGTAAAATGATGAGATAGTGATTTTTGGTAAATTGTGGTAATGTGTCAATGTGTGAGTTGAGGAGGCTTGATGTTGAATTTGATACATTTTGAATTGATTTCAAAGAAAAGGGATGAAATTGGCATGTTTTGATTGATTTTGGAAAGAGTTGAAAATGGTTGTTTTGAAAATGGCATATTGTGGTCTTGTATGAAAATATGGTTTTTGGGCATACTTTGATGGGACATAACTTGGACTACGGATCTCTGTTTTGTACCAAATCTGTTTAGAAATGAAATTGGATCCGGGATGTCCATGCCGTTTGAAGAACGGGTGAAAAACGATTTAAAATGAGGAAGTTATGTCCGTTGGAAGATTGGGGTCTAAATCTGTGAAATTCTGCAGCTTTTAACTTAGAAAATTTTTAGCAGAATGACCCCTTGCGCGTGGGCGCACCTGGCGCGTACGCGCCGATCTTCCGAAAAGTGCCATCCACGCGTACGCGTGATGTGCGCGGGCGCGCCGATTGTGCTGCACCCAATGCCCAGTCATTTTCCAGAGAGTTATGCCAGAACTGTGCCGGTGTTGTGCCTGGGGCACGAGAACACCCGCGCGTACGCGTGGTTGACGCGTGCGCGTCGATGGGCAAGTTTGGAATCCACGCGTTAGCGTGCATGACGCTTACGCGTCGATGAGTTTTTGAGGCCATCCACGCGTGCGCGTGGAGTGCGCGTACGCGCGGCCCTGTTTTCATCCCAAAGTTGATTTTTGAGTTTTAAAAGCCAAATCTCATACTTCTAAGCCTCCGATCTCACCATTTATGTCTTAAATCATTATGGCATGCCTAGCTATTAAAAAGGGGCTAGTGAATGAGGTAACTTGCGAGTGAAGCAAGGGAAATATGAATGATCAATGAGGATCAAAGATGATTATGTGAGATGTGGAGGATGGTGGTGGAAGTGCTTGTTATGCCATGGGCCGAAAGGCTATAATTGTTAATGAAATGGCTGGTTATGGATTTAACCGTGAGCCGGAATAGCTGTGTATGCTATGAAAATTGGCTGGTTCTGGATTGAACCATGAGCCGGAATAGCTGTGTATGCTATGGATATTGGCTGGTTATGGATTTAACCGTGAGCCGGAATGGCTGATATGGATGTTGATCCATGGATGAGAATTCATGCATGTTTATGCTGAATTATTGATAATTGTGATTTTGCACTTCCACTATCAGAGATACGAGTTTCCCTGGGTAGTAGCAGTGGCTAGCCACCACGTGCTCCAGGTGGAGGCTCGAGACTCTGTTGACCCTATGTCGTAAGTGTGGCCGGGCACTGTGAAAGACCCGGATGAGCTCGATCCCCCATAAATATTCACCAGTGAGGGTGATGGATATGGATTATGTTTATGATCAAGTTTATAACGAGTATAACTCGAGTTTGGGGATGCATGACAGAGGGACAGTCCAATGGTTAGCGACCAGGACTTGTCGGGTTGGCTCTATAACCGACAAGATGATATCATCGGCCAATAGGGACAGGCATTCATCATATGCATACTATGTGAATTGTTTGAGATTGCCTATTTGACTGCATATTACTTGCTAATTGTCTAAATGTCTTAACTGCTCCTATTTGTATATTCTTTGTCTGATATAACTGTGTTTGCTATATTATACTCCTGCTGGTGGTTGGGAGGTTTGAAGGAATTGGAAAGGGAAGTATTAGTTAGACTGAAGAATCTTTAGTCAGATGCCCTTATATGGTTTAGCTTGTTTATAAGCTTTGATATTATCTGGAGGAAGTTCTAGGATTGCCTTTGGCTTTCCTCTATTATTATGTATTATATATGTGGAAGCTGTTACCATGCTGGGGACCTCTGGTTCTTACCCATGCGGATTTTGTGGTTTTCAGATGCAGGACGTGAGGTTTCCCGCTGAGGCATGCTGGAGACTTCTAGATTTGCGAAGATCCTTTGTTCTCGGGACTATGTTTTGATTTATATGTTTTGCTTAGATACTTTTATCTCCACTAAATAACACAAACCGTGATGACTCCTCTTATGGGAGATTTTGGAGAATAGGTTTTATGTATTTGCGTCCCTTTGGGTTTCCTTTGGGGTTCTTCCTTATTTTATCATATGTATATATTGCTATGCTCGGACCGGTTATCTTCGCAGCCGGATCTTGAGTCTTGATATTCCTGTTTTTGACACTCATTTGTATATATATAATCTCGCGTTGGTTATCTTTGTTCATTACGTTAACGATCGGAGTGTGCGCTTTTGAGTTGCGATTTTTGTTTACCCCTTTTTCTATAAAGGCTCCTAGTTATAATCAATCATTCATACTACTATACGTACTAAATTTTTATTTTAGAGGTCGTAATACCTTGCCATCTCTGAATTATGACTTAAGCATAAGACTCTGTATGGTAGGGTGTTACAGTGTTAGTAATTGAATAATTAAATAGAAGAAGAAAAGAAAAGAGAAATTTCGAAAATAATTTTGAAAAAAGGGGTTAGTAATTTTCGAAAATTAAAGGTAAATTAAAATTTAAAACATGAAACATTTAGTTAATTAAAAAGAATTTTTGAAAAAGAGAGAGATATTTTCGAAAATAGAAGAGGGAGAAGTAGTTAGGTGGTTTTGAAAAAGATAAGAAACAAACAAAAAGTTAGTTAGTTGATTGAAAAAGATTTGAAATCAAATTTGAAAAAGATAGGAAGATAAAAAGTTAGATAAGATATTTTGAAATCAAATTTTTGAAAAATATAAAATTTTGAAAAGGATAAGATAAGATAAAAGTTTTTAATTTTTTTTTTAAAATTTGAAATCACTTACTTCACTAACAAGAAACTACAAGATAAGATTCTAGAACTTAAAGATTGAACCTTTCTTAACAAGCAAGTAACAAACTTCAAATTTTTGAATCAATCACATTAATTGTTAGCTAATTTTCGAAAATTTGATATAAAGATAAGAAAAAGATTTTGAAAATAATTTGAAAAATAATTTTGAAGTTTTCGAAAAATAGAAAAAAATTGAAAAAGATATGATTTTTGAAAAAGATTTTGAAAAGATAAGATTTTTTTTTAAAATTGAAATTTTGACTTGACTTGTAAGAAATAACTAATTTTAAAAATTTTTGACCAAGTCAACCCAAAATTTCGAGAATTTGGAGGGAAATAAGGAAAAGATATTTTTTATTTTTGAATTTTTAATTATGAGAGAGAAAAACAACAAAAATACTCAATGCATGAAATTTTTAGATCAAAACAATGAATGCATGCAAGAATGCTATGAATGTCAAGATGAACACCAAGAACACTTTGAAGATCATGATGAACATCAAGAACATAATTTTGAAAAATTTTTGATGCAAAGAAAACATGCAAGACACCAAACTTAGAAATCTTTAATGCATGGACTCTAACAAACAAAAAATGCATATGAAAAACAACAAACAACACAAAACAAGAAATCATCAAGATCAAACAAGAGGACTTATCAAGAACAACTTGAAGATCATGAAGAACACTATGAATGCATGGGATTTTTGAAAAATGCAAGAAAAATTTTAAAGCATGCAATTGACACCAAACTTAAAAATTGACTCAAGACTCAAACAAGAAACACAAAATATTTTTTATTTTTATGATTTTCTAATTTTTTTTTTAATTTTTATTAATTTTTTTGAAAATAAAGTTTAGAAAAATGAAAAATAAAAGAAAAATTTTGAAAAAGATTTTTGAAAAGAAAATTACCTAATCTGAGCAACAAGATGAACCGTCAGTTGTCCATACTCGAACAATCCCCGGCAACGGCGCCAAAAACTTGGTGGACGAAATTGTGATCCATATTCTTTAAGTTGTACTCCTTGTACTTTTATGGAATTTGAAATTGGCAAGAGTGAACACAACTCCGTTCAACTAACCAGCAAGTGTACTGGGTCGTCCAAGTAATAAACCTTACGTGAGTAAGGGTCGATCCCACAGAGATTGTTGGTATGAAGCAAGCTATGGTTACCTTGTAAATCTCAGTTAGGCAGATTAAATTTGTTTATGGTTTCGAAAATAGAAATAAGAAAATAGAAATAATAAAAGGGATAGAATACTTATGCAGATTCATTGGTGGGAATTTCAGATAAGCGAATGGAGATACTGTATGGCTCAAGAACGCTTACTTTCCTACTGCTTCAACTCAGTCTTTCTTACTTCTTTCCATGGCAAGCTGTGTATAGGGGTTCACTGTTCGACGATGGCTACTTTTAATCCTCTCGGGAAAATGGTCCTCTGCGGCTGTCACTCGCATGGCTAATCGTCTGGAGGCATCACACTGGCCGAAGGCTACATCCCATCCTCGCAGTGAAAACTACGCTCACGCGCTCTGTCACAGCACGGCTAATCACTGGTTGGTTCCCGCTCCTACTGGAATAGAATCCCTTGATTCTTTTGCGTCTGTCACTAACGCCCAGCACTTGCGAGTCTGAAGCACGTCACAGTCATTCATTATCGGAATCCTACTCGGAATACCACAGACAAGGTTAGACTTTCCGGATTCCCAGGATCCTACTCGGAATACCACAGACAAGGTGAGACTTTCCGGATCCTCATAAATGCCGCCATCTATCTAGCTTATACCACGAAG
This sequence comes from Arachis stenosperma, assembly GCF_014773155.1. Taxonomy (NCBI): domain Eukaryota; kingdom Viridiplantae; phylum Streptophyta; class Magnoliopsida; order Fabales; family Fabaceae; genus Arachis; species Arachis stenosperma. The sequence continues at coordinate 20,564,457 of NC_080383.1, read as the reverse complement.
ATTCTGTTGGGGAATCTAAGAGATACGCATTCAAGCTCTGTTGCATGTAGAACGGAAGTGGTTGTCAATCACGCACGTTCATAAGTGAGAATGATAATGAGCGTCACATAATCATCACATTCATCATGTTCTTGGATACGAATGAATATCTTGGAATAAGAATAAGAGAGATTTGAATAAAAGAAAATAGAATTGCATTAATACTTGAGGTATAGCAGAGCTCCACACCCTTAATCTATGGTGTGCAGAAACTCCACCGTTGAAAATACATAAGTAAAAGGTTCAGGCATGGCCGAATGGCCAGCCCCCATGATCTGAGAACTAATCGTCCCAAGATGTCTAATACACTAGTAAAAAGTTCTATTTATAATAAACTAGCTCCTAGGGTTTACATGAGTAAGTAATTGATGCATAAATCCACTTTCGGGGCCCACTTGGTGTATGTTTGGGCTGAGCTTGATCTATCCACGAGCTGAGGCTTTTCTTGGAGTTGAACTCCAAGTTATGACGTGTTTTGGGCGTTCAACTCCGGATCATGACGTTTTTCTGGCGTTTAACTCCAGACAGCAGCATGAACTTGGCGTTCAACGCCAAGTTACGTCGTCAATTTCCGAATAAAGTATGGACTATTATATATTGCTGGAAAGCCCTGGATGTCTACTTTCCAACTTCGTTGAGAGCGTGCCAATTGGAGTTCTGTAGCTCCAGAAAATCCATTTTGAGTGCAGGGAGGTCAGATTCCAACAGCATCAGCAGTCCTTTTGTCAGCCTTTTTCAGAGTTTTGCTCAAGTCCCTCAATTTTAGCCAGAATTTACCTGAAATCACAGAAAAACACACAAACTCATAGTAAAGTCCAGAAATGTGAATTTAACATAAAAACTAGTAAAAACATCCCTAAAAGTTGCTTGAACTTACTAAAAACTACCTAAAAACAATGCCAAAAAGCGTAAAAATTATCCGCTCATCACTTAATCAGGAAGATCTATGACTACCAGATAGCTAGGCGACTCCAGTAGATGATGCAGGACATTCGTCAGGGGCGTGACCACATCACGATTTAGCTCCGTCCAAATCTTAAGAAGTAACCGGATGTCCATTTTAGTACTGATGAGGGGGTTCAAGCGTTTCCGTCTGATGAACTGAACTAACGGCTTCGCCGAGGTCATCGGAGTACACTGGTAGGTCAACGACGTTCATGAAAAAGAAGACTTGATCAAGCCATTTGACGTACTTCAAGTCTAGGAGTAGATATTACGTCCCAACCTATCTACTAATTAGATTAGTAGTGGGTTAGTGTCAATGGGTATCAAATTGATCACCAAGGGTTCTCAAATCACCAATTCATTGAGACCCAATGACTTAAGGTCACTCAATCCCCTTAGCCTAGGCCAAGAGTAAAGAAAACTACTCAAAAACTAGTGAAAGCATTTTAACAAACACCTAGAGTGCAAGAAAAGTAAACATCATCAAATGCAAGAATTAGCAAAACCCATAACTATCATAAACAAGAAATCAACAATAACAATGAAGATAAATATAGAAGAGCATGGAAACATAAAATTGCATTAAAGAAAAATAAGATCCAACAATTGTTCATAAACATAAAAGAGAGCAAAACAAGAAATTAACAAGAGAAACTAAGAAGATTAAGACAATAGAACAATAAAATATCAAGAGAGTTGAAATCAAAACAAGAATTGAAAGATAAATTTGAGAGTGATTAACCTAACTTTACCCTAATTTCTATCCTAAATCTAGAGAGAGGAGAGAGCCTCTCTCTCTAGAATTCTACTCTAAAACATGATGAAAACTAAACTATGACTACTTGGTTCATTTCTCCCTCAATCCTTGGGTTCAATAGCATCAGAAATGAGTTGGATTGGACCCAAAATGAGCTAGAAATCGCTGGCCACAAATTGCTCTTTAAAAATCACGTGCAACATCAGCGCGTACGCATATGGTGCACGTACGCGTCCTTAGACGTTAAGCAACTATGGCAAATTTTATATCATTTTAAAGCCCTGGATGTTAGCTTTCCAACGCAACTAGAACCGCCTCATTTGGACCTCTGGAGCTCAAGTTATGGTTGATTGAGTGCGAAGAGGTCAAGCTTGACAGCTTTACGGTTCCTTCATTTCTTCACGAGTTCTCCCACTTTGCATGCTTTTTTCCTCACTTCTTCCATCCAATACTTGCCTTATGAACCTAAATCACTCAACAAATACATCAAGGCATCGAATGAAATTAAGGTGAGTTAAAATCACCAATTTAAGGGCCTAAAAAGCATGTTTTCACAATTAAGCACAATTCAAGGGAGAATTACAAAACCATGCTATTTCATTGAATAAATGTGGAAAAAATTGATAAAACTCTCCAAATTAAGCACAAGATAAACCACAAAATTGGGATTTATCAACCTCCACACCTCCACATTAGCGGCTTCATTTGCCTCTGCTTCTGCCACCAGCCTTGCAGATCTTGAGGAAGTTGTCGATTTAAGGAAGGAGGTGCAGAAGCTCACAGAGAAGCTTCACCAACAAGCTCAGCAGTCTAAGCAGAGGTACAACAAGCTCCTTGCACGCGTGAAAGACACCGATGCCATTAGGTCGAAGCTGATGGAAAAGCTAGATCTGCTAGAGCGTTTGTGATATCAGATGGCAGTGTACAACAACCAAATGCGCATTGGAGGTAGCGGCGCTGCTATTACTAGCGGTGGTGCGGTGGCGCTTCTAGTGGGGCACTGACATCATCACCCACTACAAGAAAAATGTTGAGTATCATTGAAAAAATGAAAATAATCTGACGATAAGTTAATTACCATTGGATTTATCGTCAGAAATAATCAGACCATATAAATCTCATCGATAAATGGTTATTACTGGTGTAAAAAAATGTTGTTTCACGCACTATTACAGTCGGATTATTCCTATGATAAATCTGACGGAAATGTCAAATTTTTTAACAAAATTTGAAATAAATGGTCAATTTTAATTTTAAATTTAAATTTACTTTTAATATAATTAATGTTCAATTCATAAATAATGAAAATTTATTATTTAAAATAAATAATACAATGTTCAAATAAATTAAAAGTCAAGTACATCAAATAAATACAATAAAACAATAAAACAAAACAGAAATAACTACAGATCTAGATAGTCCTCGTCGTCATCATTGTTGTCGGTCCCGTGGTCCTGAGTTGATGGCACAGAAGGCGGTGATGTCCGTCTACCACCCACAGGACCGCTGCCACCAGCAGGACTGGTGCTGCCACAAGTAGGGTCAATGCGATCGGCGTGCATCTGGGCCTGATACACCTCCATCTAAGCCTCTGTACGCTGAAGTCGCTCCAGCAACTCCCTCCACTCCAGCCTAAGCTCATTTGTAGACGTCACGTGGGTAAGGATCTCCTAATACCTCTGATGATAATCGTTTAGCTCTTGAGCTTGCTGGTTAAGGCTGCGTTGGAGCTCCTGCACATGCAGCCTCAAATCCACGCCCTCCTCGGGCTCAACGGGTTGACTGATGGCAGAGCCTGACGACGGCCTCAACGTGGAGGTGCAGATATAGCTGGCGAAGAACGACCCCATCCCGTATACTCGGTTCTTGTACGACGCTGAGGCGGTCTCGCACATCGAGATCGACGACTGAAGCTGCAGAGCCATCGGTGGCATCCTCCCCACTTTGCTGAGAGCCTGAGACAACTTAGTCGTAGCCTCTAGTTTCTGTGTGTAGAACTCCTGTGTAATTAACACAAGTTATTGTGATTAGTACGACAGATATATATTTAATCTCTAATAATTTTATAGCAGAAAATAATCAGATGTATGTTTACTCACCTAATGGTCCTGTGACCGCTAGTAAGCAAATCTCTCTTTGTTCTCTTTCAGCATGTGGGTGTACTTGAACGTCTCCATCAATGTCACCTCGTGATCCAATGACTTTGACTATACATGTTACATTGAAATAATATGATTAGGATGCCTAGTAATGATATGCAAAAGAATATATCTAAGTTATTAACATAATTAAAGTCACTACATAGCAGCTATACCTTAGTCTTCATGAAGGTCGCTAAGCCGCCAGTATACTTGGACGACTCGGCCGATGCCCTGTTAGCTCTGTTGGTGAGACACCGATGCCTGAACCTCTCATCGGTCTTTGATAAACCACTATCTTATGGTTTACAATGTGCTTAATTGTGTGGTTTTATCATGGTCTTTACCCACTTATTCATATAATTAGCATGCATTTATATTTCCTTCCTAAAATTATTACATGATTGAAAACATGCTTCTTTGGTCTTAATTTAGCTAATCTTAATCCTCTCTTATTACCATTCGATGCCTTGATTTGTGTGTTAAGTGTTTCAGGCTTTATAGGGCAGTCTCCCAATGAACTAACAGAGCGTTCTTTACATCCAATCGAAGCCAGGTCATTAGGTGCTCCCGCCCCTGACGAACATCATCCAGCATCTGCTAGAGCCACCGACCCATTTTATGGTCGAATATCTTCCTGGTGGTCGGATTGTGCTCAACGTCCCATATAAAGTGCAGCCATAACAAAGAAACTTTAAAATTAGTTAAGCAAGATAGAAGATATAAACTAGCTAAAAAGGTTTGAAACTAAAAAAAAAGTAATTACCGTCCATTTCTAAAACCATCGCTCCCTGGTCTCAGCAGGGATCTTCTTGTAGCTAGAACATGGATGGTCGTACATCAGCTTGATGACATTGGTCATCTCCTAAGTACACGCATTGTTGTTCAGCAGAAACCTAACAACAACCCACAAACAAAACAATATGATAATTCCATAATCAGGGAACCAAATAAACCTAAATCCACTAAACATGAATCAATTTTCAAGAACTTTCATCAATAACCATAATCAGTAAATAGGAAACAATAACTAGATTCCCAAATAAACCTAAATCTACTAAATAGGAATTAATTTTCAGGAACTTTCAGCAATAACTATAATCAATAAACAGGAAACAATAACCAAGCAATCAAATAAATCTAAATCCACTAAACAAGAATAAATTTTTAGGAACTTTCAGTAATAACCATAATCAGTAAACAGGAAACACTAACCAGGTAACCAAATAAATATAAATCCACTAAACAGGAATTAATTTTCATGGACTTTTAGCAATAACCATAACCAATAAATAGGAAACACTAACTAGGCAACTAAATAAACCTAAATCCACTAAAATAGAATCAATTTTCAGGCACTTTCAGTAGTAACAATAATTAAGAAATATATAAGACTCAAAGTGATACTTATTCAGTGCCGCCATCAGGCCAAATGGTCAACCATACGATGGGAGATGGTGGAGGGGAATCAGCTGCCTCACTTCCATGAAAGGACTCTAGGGCCGTGGCTTCCATCGCTGGAGACGGTGTCGCCATGGTAGCGAGTTGCTAAATGGTAGGAGGCGGCATCGTTGCAATAGATGGAGGCACGTAGTTGGGGTTAGGGATCATGATGAACGACTGGTCGGCTAAACCCACAACTTGTGACGTCACCGGGGTTGTCAGAGTAGAGGGAGGGGATCCAGAAGTCTAGGGGGTACCAGAAGAAACCCTTCCTCTACCCCGACCACGACTATGACCACAATAGTAGCTTGATCTGAAATACCTCTACCGGTCATCATATCTGCAAATAGCATACCAATTAACAGAAATTCAAAACAACAAATGAACAATAAATTAAAATAATACAAACACAGAAATTCATATCATTGAACTCTTCGCATGAAAAAGCACAAAAAACACAAAATAGCATTGACGACCAGACTTGGTATACTTGTTTGAAAACTAAAATAATAACTAGTAAATAAATGCAACTATTTCTATAAACCAAATAAGGTATATCTTTGACATATGGAGTGGTATAAAGTGATACTAAACTCGTGAGTAAATGTTACTAGTGTGCATAGTTAGGTGACATTGTTCCATGTGTTACGTTATTTGAAAATGAAATCTTGGCAAAAAATGATAATGAGAATAAAAAAAGCATGAGTTAATAAAATGAGGTAGCATACAATACTTATGAGTTAAATAAGAACATATTCTCACTATATAAGCATTTAAATTTTGACAGAAGTGGAAAAGATAAAAGAGATCAAAACAGAACAGATCAAATAGAGAAAATAAATCGAAGCATGTCTAAATTTTATACACATGTTTATAGAAAAAAGCAAATTGTAACTGTGAGTATGAACCTAGGCACATTGGACAAAAAAAAGCACATTGTAAAACAAATAGACATTTAATTATTTTCAACAGACTATTAGCCCAACGCAGCCTAGGGATTACATCTGTATTCTTGTTTTTGTGTTTTGTTTCATGAAAGTATACAATCATCAAGGCATAGAGGCAACCATCAATCGATTTTTTCTTTATCAAGTGGTGCTCGCTTATGCCCTTAATGATGAATTCTAGGACATGGCCACCATAGTTCCACTCCCTTATATTGTCCAGACGAAAAATTGGAGGCATGTGGACCGGAGAAACTTTGTTTATCGTTGTCGGCAATAAGAATGCAATTTGAATATAGAGGATGAAAAACCTCTTAAACATAAGGCGATCTTCATCAATGTCAACACCAATATCCATCATCTCATCTGTCAGATTCTTCAACGTTTTGCCCTGGAACCTTCTAAAAACTTCTTTTTTCTCCTCAGATAACTCTTTAAAATTAACTTTTTCTGGAAACAGGACCCCCTACAGAAGTAGCAAAATAATATCTCTAATTCACTTAAAATACACCGAAATACCAGTCATATACACCTCAATTTATTTTTTAATTACATGAGATAATATGAGTTCAAAATAATAGATTACAAAGAATGCAAGTATAAAGGTTTTGTGCAATCAGTTACTAGATGCATTCAAGCCAATTGCAGCTCCTTTATTTTTAGGGTTGATGGTCAATTTACCGTACCAAGTATCTAATTTGTTTGTTCCCCCACTGAAGCTATATGCCAACTGCTTCAAGAGTTTATGTGGCAGATTCATCGGTGGGATGTGCATCAAACCATCAAATTCCAATTCTCGGACGATGACTTTCTTTTCTTCGCTCATGTGTTAAAACTTTTCATTCAATAGTCTTGTTGAGAATCTCAAATCTTTGGTTTGTTGTAAAGAAACGAAACGAGAATAATTTAAATAAGCTATATTTATACAAAGAAAATTTGAGTTGGTCTATGATATATGTCTGCTTACATTGTATTTTTTTCCATCAGGTTCTTGCTTGCCATTTTTACTACAAGGAATAAATCAAAATATCATTAATAGATAAAAAACATCAACAGTTACACTCGAATTCGATTGATATACACCCAAATACCAGTCACATACACCAAAATACCAGTCATATATACTTTTATAAGTTTTTGGATTACATGACATTATATGAGTTCAAAATTATATTCAAGTCAACTAAACCTGTATAAAATGACACCAGAAGCACAAGTCAATACTCTATTTCTAGTTACACTAGGTATAGAATAACAGCACCAGTTACACTCCAATTCGATTGAAATACACCTAAATACCAGTCACATTGGTGCACGAAATTGTGATCACTACTTTTACACGAAACAATCCCCGGTAATGGCTCCAAAGACTTGGTGCTCAATACCATGGCATAAACACAACTTCGCACAACTAACCAGCAAGTGCACTGGGTCGTCCAAGTAATAAACCTTACGCGAGTAAGGGTCGATCCCACGGAGATTGTTGCTATGAAGCAAGCTATGGTCACCTTGTAAATCTCAGTCAGGCAGACTCAAATGGGTATAGATGATGAATAAAGCATAAAGATAAAGATAGAGATACTTATGTATATCATTGGTGAGAGCTTCAGATAAGCGTATGAAGATGCCTTCCCTTCCGTCTCTCTGCTTTCCTACTGCCTTCATCCAATCCTTCTTACTCCTTTCCATGGCAAGCTCATGTAGGGTTTCACCGTTGTCAGTGGCTACCTCCCATCCTCTCAGTGAAAACGTTGCCTATGCTCTGTCACAGCATGGGTAATCATCTGTCGGTTCTCGGTCAGGCCGGAATAGAATCCATCGATTCTTTTGCGTCTGTCACTAACGCCCCGCCTGCTAGGAGTTTGAAGCACGTCACAGTCATTCAATCATTGAATCCTACTCAGAATACCACAGACAAGGTTAGACCTTCCGGATTCTCTTGAATGCCGCCATCAGTTCTCGCCTATACCACGAAGACTCTGATCTCACGGAATGGCTGGCTCGTTTGTCAGGCGAGCACTCGGTTGTCAGGCGATCAACCATGCATCGTGTAATCAGAAATCCAAGAGATAAACACTAGAGCCTTGTTGCTTTATAGAACAAAGTGGTTGTCAGTCACTTTGTTCATAAGTGAGAATGATGATGAGTGTCACGGATCATCACATTCATCAAGTTGAAGAACAAGTGATATCTTGGACAAAGAACAAGCGGAATTGAATAGAAGAACAATAGTAATTGCATTAATACTCGAGGTACAGCAGAGCTCCACACCTTAATCTATGGTGTGTAGAAACTCCACCGTTGAAAATACATAAGAACAAGGTCTAGGCATGGCCGAATGGCCAGCCTCCCAAAGTGATCAAAGATCTAAAGAAAAAGGTTCCAAAGATCAGATGATCTCAAATACAATAGTAAAAGGTCCTACTTATAGAAAACTAGTAGCCTAAGGTGTACAAAGATGAGTAAATGACATAAAAATCCACTTCCGGGCCCACTTGGTGTGTGCTTGGGCTGAGCAATGAAGCATTTTCGTGTAGAGACTCTTCTTGGAGTTAAACGCCAGCTTTTATGCCAGTTTGGGCGTTTAACTCCCATTTTGGTGCCAGTTCCGGCGTTTAACGCTGGGAAATCTGAAGGTGACTTTGAACGCCAGTTTGGGCCATCAAATCTTGGGCAAAGTATGGACTATCATATATTGCTGGAAAGCCCAGGATGTCTACTTTCCAACGCCGTTGAGAGCGCGCCAATTGGGCTTCTGTAGCTCCAGAAAATCCACTTCGAGTGCAGGGAGGTCAGAATCCAACAGCATCTGTAGTCCTTTTCAGTCTCTGAATCAGATTTTTGCTCAGGTCCCTCAATTTCAGCCAGAAAATACCTGAAATCATAGAAAAATACACAAACTCATAGTAAAGTCCAGAAAAGTGAATTTTAACTAAAAACTAATAAAAATATACTAAGAACTTAACTAAAACTACCAAAAACATACTAAAAACAATGCCAAAAAGCATACAAATTATCCGCTCATCACAACACCAAACTTAAATTGTTGCTTGTCCCCAAGCAACTGAAGATCAAATAAGATAAAAAGAAGAGAATATGCAATGAACTCCAAAAACATCTATGAAGATCAGTATTAATTAGATGAGCGGGGCTTTTAGCTTTTTGCCTCTGAATAGTTTTGACATCTCACTCTATCCTTTGAAATTCAGAATGATTGGCTTCTTTAGGAACTCAGAATCCAGATAGTGTTATTGATTCTCCTAGTTAAGTATGATGATTCTTGAACACAGCTACTTATTGAGTCTTGGCCGTGGCCCAAAGCACTCTGTCTTCCAGTATTACCACCGGATACATACATGCCACAGACACATAATTGGGTGAACCTTTTCAGATTGTGACTCAGCTTTGCTAAAGTCCCCAACTAGAGGTGTCCAGGGTTCTTAAGCACACTCTTTTTGCCTTGGATCACAACTTTATTTCTTTCTTTTTCTTTTTCTTTTCTCTTTTTTTTTTCGTTTTCTTTTCTCCTTTTTTTCGTTTTTCTCCCTTTTTTTTTTGTATTCACTGCTTTTTCTTGCTTCAAGAATCATTTTTATGATTTTTCAGATCCTCAGTAACATGTCTCCTTTTTCATCATTCTTTCAAGAGCCAACATTCATGAACCACAAATTCAAAAGACATATGCACTGTTCAAGCATACATTCAGAGAACAAAAGTGTTGCCACCACATCAATATAATTAAACTGTTATAAAATTCAAAATTCATGCAATTCTTATCTTTTTCAATTAAGAACAATGTTTATTTAAGAAAGGTGATGGATTCATAGGACATTCATAACTTTAAGGCATAGACACTAAGACACTAATGATCACAAGACACAAATATAGATAACCATAAGCATAAAATTCGAAAAACAGAAGAATAAAGAACAAGGAAATCAAAGAACGGGTCCACCTTAGTGATGACGGCTCTTTCTTCCTCTTGAAAATCCTAAGGAGTGCTTGAGCTCCTCAATGTCTCTTCCTTGTCTTTGTTGCTCCTCTCTCATGATTCTTTGATCTTCTCTAATTTCATGGAGGAGAATGGAGTGTTCTTGATGCTCCACCCTTAGTTGTCCCATGTTGGAACTCAACTCTCCTAGGGAGGTGTTAATTTGCTCCCAATAGTCTTGTGGAGGAAAGTGCATCCCTTGAGGCATCTCAGGGATCTCATGATGAGAGGGGTCTCTTGTTTGCTCCATCCTTTTCTTGGTAATGGGCTTATCCTCATCAATGGGGATGTCTCCCTCTATGTCAACTCCCACTGAATAACAGAGGTGACAAATGAGGTGAGGAAAGGCTAACCTTGCCAAGGTGGAGGACTTGTCCGCCACCCTATAGAGTTCTTGGGCTATAACCTCATGAACTTCCACTTCTTCTCCAATCATGATGCTATGAATCATGATGGCCCGGTCTAGAGTAACTTCGGACCGGTTGCTAGTGGGAATGATTGAGCGTTGGATAAACTCCAACCATCCTCTAGCCATGGGTTTGAGGTCATGCCTTTTCAATTGAACCGGCTTCCCTCTTGAATCTCTCTTCCATTGAGCGCCCTCTTCACAAATGTCAGTGAGGACTTGGTCCAACCTTTGATCAAAGTTGACCCTTCTTGTGTAAGGATGCTCATCTCCTTGCATCATAGGCAAGTTGAATGCTAACCTTACATTTTCCGGACTAAAATCCAAGTATTTCCCCCGAAACCTAGTAAGATAATTCTTTGGATCCGGGTTCACACTTTGATCATGGTTCTTGGTGATCCATGCATTGGCATAGAACTCTTGAACCATCAAGATTCCGACTTGTTGAATGGAGTTGGTGAGCACTTTCCAACCTCTTCTTCGGATCTCATGTCGGATCTCCGGATATTCACCCTTTTTGAGTGAAAAGGGGACCTCGGGGATCACCTTTTTCAAGGCCACAACTTCATAGAAGTGGTCTTGATGCACCCTTGAGATGAATCTATCCATCTCCCATGACTCGGAGGTGGAAGCTTTTGCCTTCCCTTTCCTCTTTCTAGAGGTTTCTCCGGCCTTAGATGCCATAAATGGTTATGGAAAAACGAAAAAGCAACGCTTTTACCACACCAAACTTAAAATGTTTGCTCGTCCTCGAGCAAAAGAAGAAAGAAGAGAGTAGAAGAAGAAGAAATGAGGAAGAAGGGAATGGCTTTGTGTTCGGCCAAAGAGGGGGAGAAGTGGTGTTTAGGTTGTGTGAAAATGAAGGGGTGAAGAAGGGTATATATAGGAAAAGGGGGCTCATGGTTCGGTCATGTATGGGTGGGTTTGGGAGGGAAAGTGGTTTGAATTTGAATAGTGAGGTAGGTGGGGTTTTATGAAGGATGGATGTGAGTGGTGAAGAGAAAGATGTGATTTAATAGGTGAAGGGTTTTTGGGGAGGAGATGTTGAGGTGATTGGTGAATGGGTGAAGAAGAGAGAGAGTGGTGGGGTTGGTGGGGATCCTGTGGTGTCAAGGAAAAGTCATCCCTGCACCAAATGGCATTCAAAATCACGTTTTGAGCCATTTCTGGTGCCCCTTTCTGGCGTTAAACGCCCAGAATGGTGCCAGACTGGGCGTTAAACGCCCAACTGCTAACCTCACTGGCGTTTAAACGCCAGCAACATCTTCCTCCAGGGTGTGCTATTTTTCTTCCTGTTTTTCATTCTGTTTTTGCTTTTTCAATTGATTTTGTGACTTCTCATGATCATCAACCTACAAAATAAAATAAAATAACAAAAGAAAATAGATAAAATATAACATTGGGTTGCCTCCCAACAAGCGCTTCTTTAATGTCAGTAGCTTGACAGAGGGCTCTCATGGAGCCTCACAGATACTCAGAGCAATGTTGGAACCTCCCAACACCAAACTTAGAGTTTGAATGTGGGGGTTCAACACCAAACTTAGAGTTTGGTTGTGGCCTCCCAACACCAAACTTAGAGTTTGACTGTGGGGGCTCTGTTTGACTCTGATTTGAGAGAAGCTCTTCATGCTTCCTCTCCATGGTGACAAAGGGATATCCTTGAGCCTTAAACACAAAGGATTCTTCATTCACTTGAATGAACAGTTCACCTCTATCAACATCAATCACAGCCTTTGCTGTGGCTAGGAAGGGTCTGCCAAGGATGATGTTTTCATCCATGCACTTCCCAGTCTCTAGGACTATGAAATCAGTAGAGATGTAATGGCCTTCAATCTTCACCAAAACATCCTCTACAAGTCCATAAGCTTGTTTTCTTGAATTGTCTGCCATCTCTAGTGAGATTCTTGCAGCTTGTACCTCAAAGATCCCTAGCTTCTCCATTACAGAGAGAGGCATGAGGTTTACACTTGACCCTAAGTCACACAGAGCCTTCTTGAAGGTCATGGTGCCTATGGTACAAGGTATGGAAAACTTCTCAGGATCTTGTTTCTTTTGAGGTAATTTCTGCCTAGACAAGTCATCCAGTTCTTTGGTGAGCAAAGGAGGTTTGTTCTCCCAAGTCTCATTTCCAAATAACTTGTCATTTAGCTTCATGATTGCTCCAAGGTATTTAGCAACTTGCTCTTCAGTGACATACTCATCATCTTCAGAGGAAGAATACTCATCAGAGCTCATGAAAGGCAGAAGTAAGTCCAATGGAATCTCTATGGTCTCATTTTGAGCCTCAGATTCCCATGGTTCCTCATTGGGGAACTCAGTGGAGGTCAGTGCACGCCCATTGAGGTCTTCCTCAGTGGCGTTCACTGCCTCACCTTCCTCTCCAAATTCGGCCATGTTAATGGCCTTGCACTCTCCTTTTGGATTTTCTTCTGTGTTGCTTGGAAGAGTACTTGGAGGGAGTTCAGTAACTTTCTTGCTCAGCTGTCCCACTTGTGCCTCCAAATTCCTGATGGAGGACCTTGTTTCAGTCATGAAACTTTGAGTGGTTTTGATTAGATCAGAGACCATGGTTGCTAAGTCAGAGGGGTTCTGCTTAGAATTCTCTGTCTGTTGCTGAGAAGATGATGGAAAAGGCTTGCCATTGCTAAACCTGTTTCTTCCACCATTATTGTTGTTGAAACCTTGTTGAGGTCTCTCTTGATTCTTCCATGAGAAATTTGGGTGATTTCTCCATGAAGAATTATAGGTGTTTCCATAGGGTTCTCCTAGGTAATTCACCTCTTCCATTGAAGGGTTCTCAGGATCATAAGCTTCTTCTTCAGATGAAGCATCCTTAGTACTGCTTGGTGCATTTTGCATTCCAGACAGACTTTGAGAAATCAAATTGACTTGTTGAGTCAATATCTTGTTCTGAGCCAAAATGGCATTCAGAGTGTCAATCTCAAGAACTCCTTTCTTCTGATTAGTCCCATTGTTCATAGGATTTCTTTCAGAAGTATACATGAATTGGTTATTTGCAACCATTTCAATGAGCTCTTGAGCCTCTGTAGGCGTCTTCTTCAGATGAAGAGATCCTCCAGCAGAGCTATCCAAAGACATCTTGGATAGTTCAGAGAGACCATCATAGAAAATACCTATGATGCTCCATTCAGAAAGCATGTCAGAAGGACATTTTCTGATTAATTGTTTGTATCTTTCCCAAGCTTCATAGAGGGATTCTCCATCCTTTTGTCTGAAGGTTTGGACTTCCACTCTAAGCTTACTCAATTTTTGAGGTGGAAAGAACTTTGCCAAGAAGGCATTGACTAGCTTTTCCCATGAGTCCAGGCTTTCTTTAGGTTGTGAGTCCAACCATATTCTAGCTCTGTCTCTTACAGCAAAAGGGAATAGCATAAGTCTATAGACCTCAGGGTCTACCCCATTAGTCTTGACAGTGTCACAGATTTGCAAGAATTCAGCTAAAAACTGATGAGGATCTTCCAATGGAAGTCCATGGAACTTGCAATTCTGTTGTATCAGAGAAACTAATTGAGGCTTAAGCTCAAAGTTGTTTGCTTCAATGGCAGGGATAGAGATGCTTCTCCCATAGAAATCAGGAGTAGGTGCAGTAAAGTCACCCAGCACCTTCCTTGCATTGTTTGCATTGTTGTTGTTTTCGGCTGCCATGTCTTCTTCTTCTTTGAAGAATTCGGTCAGGTCCTCTACAGAGAGTTGTGCCTTAGCTTCTCTTAGCTTTCGCTTCAAGGTCCTTTCAGGTTCAGGGTCAGCTTCAACAAGAATGCCTTTGTCTTTGTTCCTGCTCATATGAAAGAGAAGAGAACAAGAAAATGTGGAATCCTCTATGTCACAGTATAGAGATTCCTTGAGGTGTCAGAGGAAAAGAAAAATAGAAGGAAGAGGTATAAAATTCGAACTTATCAATGAAAGATGGAGTTCGAATTGTGCATTGAGAAGGAGTGATACTCCATAAATAGAAGGATGTGAAAAGAGGGGAAGAAAATTTTCGAAAATTAAGTGAAAAAGTTTGAAAACATTTTGAAAAACTTTAGTTGATTTTCGAAAATCAAGAGTGAAAAAAAATCAAGTAATTTTTTTGAAAAAAAATCAAGTAATTTTTTTTTGAAAAAGATTTTGAAATGAGAAGTTAAAAAGATTTGATTGAAAATTATTTTGAAAAAGATGTGATTAAAAAGATATGATTGAAAAGTTATGGTTTTAAAAAGATGTGATTGAGAAGATATGATTTGAAAACAATTTTAAAAAGATTTGATTTTAAAAATTAATGACTTGCCTAACAAGAAAAGATATGATTCAAACATTAGACCTTTCTCAACAGAAAAGGCAACATACTTGAAATGTTCAATCAAATCATTAATTGTTAGTAAGTATCTTTGAAAAAGGAAAGAAATTGATTTTGAAAACATTTGATTGAAAAGATTTGATTTGAAAAAGATTTGATTTTGAAAAACTTTGAAGACTTGAAAAAAATTTGATTTGAAAACAAAATCCTCCCCCTTGTGCCATCCTGGCGTTAAACGCCAGAATGGATAACGCCCAGAATGGTATCCATTCTGGCGTTTAACGCCCAAAATGCTACCTTTCTGGGTGTTAAACGCCCAACCAGGTACCCTGGCTGGCGTTTAAACGCCAGTCTGTCCTTCTTCACTGGGCGTTTTGAACGCCCAGCTTTTTCTGTGTAATTCCTCTGCTGCATGTTCTGAATCTTCAGTCCCCTGTACTATTGACTTGAAAATAGAACCAAGATCAAATAAACAAGGCATGCAAGACACCAAACTTAAAATTAGACACTAGACTCAAACAAGAAACATAAAATTTTTTTTGATTTTTATGGTTTTATAAATTTTTTTGTGTTTTTTTCGAAAATTATATGAAAATAGAAAATGAAGGTTTCAGAATTCTCAATTTGAATTCCAGGAATCATTGCAATGCTAGTCTAAGACTCCGGTCCAGGAATTAGACATGGCTTCACAGCCAGCCAAGCTTTCAAAGAAAGCTTCGGTCCAAAACACTAGACATGGCCAATGGCCAGCCAAGCCTTAGCAGATCATTGCTCCAATAGCAAGATTGATGGAAATCAACAAGCTATTGTGATGATAAGTTGAAACCTCGGTCCAATAAGATTAGACATGGCTTCTCAGCCAGCCAGATTTCAAAAGATCATCATGAAACACTAGAACTCATTTTTAAGAACTCTGAAGAAAAATACCTAATCTAAGCAACAAGATGAACCGTTAGTTGTCCATACACAAACAATCCCCGGCAACGGCGCCAAAAACTTGGTGTTGTTGCCGGGTCAAAACTTGGCACTGTTATTGCAGGGAACAAATGCGAAACTGTAGTTAGGACATTTAATTCCCCGGCAACGGCGCCAAAAACTTGGTGCATGAAATTGTGATCACTACTTTTACACGAAACAATCCCCGGTAATGGCTCCAAAGACTTGGTGCTCAATACCATGGCATAAACACAACTTCGCACAACTAACCAGCAAGTGCACTGGGTCGTCCAAGTAATAAACCTTACGCGAGTAAGGGTCGATCCCACGGAGATTGTTGCTATGAAGCAAGCTATGGTCACCTTGTAAATCTCAGTCAGGCAGACTCAAATGGGTATAGATGATGAATAAAGCATAAAGATAAAGATAGAGATACTTATGTATATCATTGGTGAGAGCTTCAGATAAGCGTATGAAGATGCCTTCCCTTCCGTCTCTCTGCTTTCCTACTGCCTTCATCCAATCCTTCTTACTCCTTTCCATGGCAAGCTCATGTAGGGTTTCACCGTTGTCAGTGGCTACCTCCCATCCTCTCAGTGAAAACGTTGCCTATGCTCTGTCACAGCATGGGTAATCATCTGTCGGTTCTCGGTCAGGCCGAAATAGAATCCATCGATTCTTTTGCGTCTGTCACTAACGCCCCGCCTGCTAGGAGTTTGAAGCACGTCACAGTCATTCAATCATTGAATCCTACTCAGAATACCACAGACAAGGTTAGACCTTCCGGATTCTCTTGAATGCCGCCATCAGTTCTCGCCTATACCACGAAGACTCTGATCTCACGGAATGGCTGGCTCGTTTGTCAGGCGAGCACTCGGTTGTCAGGCGATCAACCATGCATCATGCAATCAGAAATCCAAGAGATAAACACTAGAGCCTTGTTGCTTTATAGAACAAAGTGGTTGTCAGTCACTTTGTTCATAAGTGAGAATGATGATGAGTGTCACGGATCATCACATTCATCAAGTTGAAGAACAAGTGATATCTTGGACAAAGAACAAGCGGAATTGAATAGAAGAACAATAGTAATTGCATTAATACTCGAGGTACAGCAGAGCTCCACACCTTAATCTATGGTGTGTAGAAACTCCACCGTTGAAAATACATAAGAACAAGGTCTAGGCATGGCCGAATGGCCAGCCTCCCAAAGTGATCAAAGATCTAAAGAAAAAGGTTCCAAAGATCAGATGATCTCAAATACAATAGTAAAAGGTCCTACTTATAGAAAACTAGTAGCCTAAGGTGTACAAAGATGAGTAAATGACATAAAAATCCACTTCCGGGCCCACTTGGTGTGTGCTTGGGCTGAGCAATGAAGCATTTTCGTGTAGAGACTCTTCTTGGAGTTAAACGCCAGCTTTTATGCCAGTTTGGGCGTTTAACTCCCATTTTGGTGCCAGTTCCGGCGTTTAACGCTGGGAAATCTGAAGGTGACTTTGAACGCCGGTTTGGGCCATCAAATCTTGGGCAAAGTATGGACTATCATATATTTCTGGAAAGCCCAGAATGTCTACTTTCCAACGCCGTTGAGAGCGCGCCAATTGGGCTTCTGTAGCTCCAGAAAATCCACTTCGAGTGCAGGGAGGTCAGAATCCAACAGCATCTGCAGTCCTTTTCAGTCTCTGAATCAGATTTTTGCTCAGGTCCCTCAATTTCAGCCAGAAAATACCTGAAATCACAGAAAAACACACAAACTCATAGTAAAGTCCAGAAAATTGAATTTTAACTAAAAACTAATAAAAATATACTAAGAACTTAACTAAAACTACCAAAAACATACTAAAAACAATGCCAAAAAGCATACAAATTATCCGCTCATCACACATGCACCCAAATACCAGCTATATACACTCAATACCCATTACATACACCTCTATTATTTTTTGGATCATGATATTATATGAATTCAAAATAATATTCAAGTCAACCAAACCTGTATAAAATGACACCAGAACCACAAGTACAAATTCAAGAACAACAGCACCAGTTATAGTCGAATTTACTTGAAATACCACGAAAGTTTCTATTTATACAAACTCAGTTTCAAACATGCAAACATGCACAAAAACACATTAAAATACACGTTAAATAGAACGTAAAATAGTTATCACTTATTGAACAGTTTGACAAGAACATTAATATCTATTTTCAACAAAGAACACATAATGAATCTACTTAATAAACAGAAATACGGCAATATAGTGTTTCACGTTTGAAATGAGATATAGAAAAATGAAAAACCTCGAAGATTAGTGAAACAGCATCTTAAATAATCTTTCGGTGTTTTTTATAGAGATTTTGAAATTTTCTTATTGATTTCCTCGAGTGTTGGCGACGATTTTGACAGTTTCTTCAGAGTTTTCGAACGTGGTTTGAATCTTGACGATTGTGGTTTTGATCGAGGAAGAAGAAGAAGCATTTTTCATAATGGTGACTTCGTGAGTGAGCGCTGATAAACCCATATTTTACGGTTTATCTTGTGCTTAATTGAGTGGATTTTATCAACTCTTCACCCACTTATTCATACTATTTGCATGGTTTTGTATTTGCCTTCCTAATTATGTGCTTTGATTGAAAACATGCTTCTTTAACCTTAATTTTATTAATATTAATTCTCCTTTTATACCATTAGCTGCCTTGATATGTGTGTTAAGTGTTTTCAGAGATTACAAGGCAGGAATGGCTCAGAGGATGGAAAGGAAGCATGCAAAAGTGGAAGGAATACAAGAAGTTGGAGAAACTGCTAAGCTGTCCAGCCTGACCTCTTCGCACTCAAACAACGATAACTTTACCTACAGAGGTCCAAACAATGCGGTTCTAGTTGCATTAGAAAGCTAACGTCCGGGGCTTCGATTTGATTTGCCATAGTTGCCCCAACGCCAGGCGACGCAAACGCGTGGGTCACGCGGACGCGTAACCTGGCCAACACCCAATCCGCGCGGACGCGTGGACGACGCGGCCGCGTCACTTTTCCGCGACCTGTACGGACCAGAAAGCGTTGGAAGTGATTTTTGGGCTGTTTCTGACCCAGTTTTCAGCCCAGAAAACACAGATTAGAGGCTATAAAGTGGGAGAATGCATCCATTCATGATCAGGCTTTTTAATAATTCACTTTCCATGTTTTAGATGTAGTTTTAGAGAGAGAGGTTCTCTCCTCTCTCTCTCTCTCTTAGGATTAGGACTTCTCTTAGTTTTAGGAGTGACTCTTAATCCCAGGTTCTTTATTTTTATTTATTTTCAATGTTCCATGTTTAGATTGATTTTCTTAATTAATGTTATTTGAGATATTTCAGATTGATGATTGCTGTCTTTTATTGATATAAATAATTTGGATTTTCCTGTTGCCCAATTGGCTTATGAATATTTTCCATGTTAGATTTTACTGCTTTGAATGAATTGAAGGTATTTCAGATATTTATAATTTTAATTTAGCTTTTTACATTCTTGGCTGTGGTTGATTAATTGGTGACTCTAGAGTTATCAAACTCATTGTTGATTGAAAATTGGAATTCATCCACTTAACTTACCTTCATAGTTAGAGGTTAACAACGTGGGAGAAGAATCCAATTCTCTTCAAAATTGATAAGGATAACTAGGATAGGATCTCTAGTTCCCATACCTTGCCAAGAGTTTATTTTATAGTTATTTATTTATTTTTCTTATTATTTTTTTGTGCAACATACTGCCCAACTAACCTTTTACCTTGATCCAAAAACCCCAAACACACTTTTTCATAACCAATAATAAGAACATACCTCCCTGCAATTCCTTGAGAAGACGACCCGAGGTTTAAATACTCGGTTATCAATTTTAAAGGGGTTTGTTACTTGTGACAACCAAAACGTTTGCACGAAGGGATTTTTGTCGGTTTAGAGACTATATCTACAACGCGACTATTTTTATGACATTCTTTACTGGCAAAAATCCCGACGTCAAAATGGCGCCGTTGCCAGGGAAATTGCAAATGTGTGCCTTATTATTGGTTATTGTAAATATTTAAAAAAATATTTAAAATTTCTTCCTATCTTTTTCAAAAATTATATCTTTTTCAAAATATTTCCTTTTTATTAATTTTTGTTTTTATTTTCTCTAACTACTATGAATTCTCACCCCTCTCGCTTTGAGTTTTGGTTCTAATTTTGTTGAAGGAGATAGAAACCATAGCAGGAATATGCATCAAGGTCAGACCAATCAAGGATGGATGGAGCCAAGAGGATCTAATCAACCCTTTAGGCAACAACACCATCCTAGATATCATGGACAAAGACCAGGCTACAATGCATCCCAAGCTGATAGATATAGTGGACCACCTTGTAGCTACCAACAAGCCCCACCCTATGCTCAGAGATCATCCTTTCAACACAACCTCAACCCACCACACTCACAAGCCCCTTTCCGCCATTCACCTCCATATGACCCTAACCCTCAACCACCATACCAACCACTTTATGAGCCATATGAACCATATATAGAACCACCCCAATTCCAACCCAATTACTCACAAGAACCACCACTTCAATATTCACCATCTCCATATCCATCAATCCAAGAGCATTATGATCCTATTTATGAAAACCGAGTGCATCAAGAGGCAAAGGATCGTCTCAAGGAAACAGTGGATCGATGTCAGGCAACCCTTCATCAATTGGGGCAACTCCTAATGAGTCAATTAGCCTCCCGACGTTCGGACACTCGAGGAACCCCCATGGCTTCATGTGGACAATCTAATGAAGAACGTAGTATGAAGGAGATACTAGAAACTCCAGTGAACAGTACGGAGCATGACTTTGTACTGGAACAAGTAGAGGAAGCCGGAATTATTGAAGAAGAAGAAGTGGTTGAAGACTTAGGAGATGTAGAACCTCCATGGGAAAGTCAAGACATAGAGCCTCCTTCCAAGACGGTTGAAATTGATGCTGAGGAGGGTGTACAACCTCCAAAGCATATCATAGTTGAAGACTTGGAAGAGGTTGATCAAGAGATGGAGATTCAAGAAGAAGAAGCACAACCTCCCATGCCCTTGGAAAGCAATGAAGAGATGATTGAATTGGAAGAAAGCTACCAAGAGGAAGAGGTTGAAATTGAAGAAGTTTGCAAAGAGGTGGTAATTATCAGAGAAGAGCACAAGGGAGTGGAGCTTGCAATTTCATTAAAAATACCTCCCCCTAAGTTGCCATCATCCGTCACAACATTCAAGTGGGTAAAATTTATATCCCTTAGCTTTCTAATTCCACTTGAATATGGGCTACTGGAGACAGATGGTCAACTTAGAGCTCTTTGTGACATTAAGAGTAAGCGGAAGATGGCCAGTGGTAAGAATTATCCTGCAAGGTTCATTATGGTTGGAAGCTTTAAGTTTAAACGCAAAGGTTGGTATAGAGCTCAACTGAATGGGTCTAGGAAGCTGTTTGGTCGCTGCAGTGAGAATTCAGATCACCTTTCACCCGGCTGGAAAAATGCAGATCAAGACAAAAATGGGTGTAAAGGTAAAGTTTGGGATCCTGGAATCTGTTATGACATTTGTCACCCCGGGAGCCTAAGAATCTATTTGAAGCTTCGTAAGGGCTTTACGTGCTTAGTCTGGGACCCCGGAGGTTACTGGAGATACAAACATTGGTGGAGATTCCTGGATCAGTACAAACATAAGCCACCATGACAGGAAGCTCATCAAATGTCCAACTTAAGGACTTTAACTAAAAGTGCTAGGTGGGAGACAACCCACCATGGTATGATCGTCCTTTTTCACTTTTATTTAGTTTTATTTGTTTTTGAATTTTATTTTATTTTGTTATATTGAACCTGGAGTTTTGCATCACATTCATATTAACACTGCATTCTGCATTTTTCAGATTATAAAAAAAAAAGCGAGTACGCGACGCGACCGCATCAGCGACGCGTCCGCGTCGCAAGGAGATGAGAGAATAATAAATTGAACAGAGAGTTACGCAGGAGCAGGGCTGGAGGCGCGCTATTAGCACAAATTGACTCCACGCGAACGCGTCGATGACGCGTCCGCGACATTTGCAAAAATAGCCCCCCACGCGACCGCGTCACCCACGCGGCCGCGTCACCTGAAATCGGCGTAAAAAGGGTGTATGGCCGAAAGTTGAGCTGGAATTAGGCTGGACCCGTGCTAGCAGCACAAGCCCTACCACGCGAACGCGTCACCCACGCATCCACGTCATATTGGAAATAAGGCCACCCGCGCGATCGCGTCGACCACGCGACCGCGTCACCCTGGATTTTGGCAATACCAAGTTTCGAACAGAGAGTTGTGCGACCGCGAGGCTGCACTCGCGCCACTAGCACAAATCGAGTCACGCGATCGCGTGCCCCACGCGTCCGCGTCGCCCAACCTTATCGCGCACCACGCGACCGCGTCGCCAGCGTCGCACAACCTATCCAGATTAGTGCCAATTTTCTTATCTTCTCTTTTCTAATCCTAATTTCTTCCTTCTCTCTCCTTTTTCACTTTCTTTTTTCTTCTCATCCTTTTTTTCTCTCATTTTATTTTACTTCATTTATTTTGCATATTTCATTCATTGCATTATTCTCATTGGTGTTGGAGTTTTATTTGGATAAGCGCCTTATTTTATTTGAGCACGTGGCTACTCGGAGAAGAAATTTGACAATTGACATTTCCTTATGGCTCTCATATACATTTGGATTACATTATATTCATCCCTATTTTAACTTGCACACCCAATGTATTTGGGATTATCATTCACAATTGTCATCATTACACATGCTCTTTAATTTGGCACATTTATTACTTGATGCTTGAGCTATGCCTCTCATGCCTATTATTTGCATGTTTTTACCCTCTTGCATCTAATTATTTTGAATTGCTCTTTATTGTTGTCTTCCCTACATGTTGTAGCTACCATGTAGATGGACTATCATCTTTCCTTTGGCATTCTTTATCACTTGGAATTTCCTCCCTTCTGGTCTTAGTTTTCTATATTTCACACTCTTCCTTTTTCTTCTTCCTTAGGCATGGGTACCAAGAAAGGGAAAGAGAAGACCACTGACAAGACACCAGCAAGGAAAGGAACCAAGAGATCTCCAACTAAGGCGCCTCCATCTACAAGCGTCAGTTGGAGCAACCTGTCCACCTGCACATCTCAGCATGCACCGAGGACGGTGCAATCTTTAAGTGTGGGGAGGTCGATACCGATCTCCATGGGTTAGTCACTTCTTGACTCAACACCAATATTTTATTTTATTTGTTTGTTCATTATTGCATTTGCATGTCTAATTACATATTTGTTTGATTTTATGCATTTAGCTACTACTTGGTTAAAATAATAAATTTCTTTTAAGACCCTATTTTTGAAAAATTTCACTAATTTAAATTGAAAATTTTTATGTTAAAAAAAATTTGTTTGAAGTTGTAATTGGAACATAGTTTTTGAACCAAAGAACACACAACCTGTGAGATTTGAGCTTATTTACATGGTTACATTATTTAACCATAAACATTTTATTCTTGTGTGTTTACTTCTCTATGATTGCAATCTTAGCTTTGTTTCATTCTATATATCCAATATTTAGTGTATTTAAATGCTTGCATATGATTGAGGCCATTGTTAATTCTAGCTCACTTATCCCAAAATTAGCCTACCTTTTACATCACCCTTGTTAGCCCCCTTGAGCTTTTAATCCCCTCTTGTTCTATAAACCACAATACTAGCCTTAAGCAGAAAAACAAAATAAAAATCCCAAGTTGAATCCTTGGTTAGCTTAAGATAGAAAATCATGAATAGAGTTAAATGTGGGAAACCTTGTCGGAACATGAGTGATAGAAACAAAGGGTTAGGAAGATTAAAAAAAGAAATAAAAATAAATTTGGAAAGCATGCTCATAAGAAAATCAAAGTGATTCAATTACCATGTGCATCAAAAAAAAATTTCAGCATCTGAATAAAAGGGGATACAAAAAGAAATTCCCCAATGAAAACAATGCACATGGGATAAAAATAAAAAGTGAAACATGAGCATGTAATACAAAAGTGGAAAAAATTATGGGTAGCTAGGTATGATTTTAAAGTTATATAGAGTGCATGTATGCTAGGTGAGATCTTAGACTAATCAAGGATTTACTTTATAAAGCTCACTTAGCCATATATATACCTTTACCCTTACCTTAGCCCCATTACAACCTTTAAAAGACTTCATGACGTTTGCATCGGTATATTAAATATTGTTGATTGGTTAGATGAAGAACAAGGTTTAGAAAGCACGACTAGAGAAGAGTAGAGTGAATAACCCTATACACTTGAGAGATTAGAGTGATACACACTACCAGTGAGGGTTCAATGCTTGATTCTATGTTCCCTGCTTTCATGAGCTGTCTTCTTACAAGTTTACTTGCTTTTTATTGTATGATTTGAATTAGTGAAATCTGGTTTATTTTTGTCTTAGTGAAATCTGGTTTATTTTTGTCTTAAGGAACTTATTTATTTTTAACCAAGTAGGTAGAAACATTTTAGCATGTAGTTGCATTTATAGGTTGCATTTCATACATTCTTACCATTCCTCTTCATCTTTATAGTTTCTCTTGAGCTTAGCATGAGGACATGCTATTGTTTAAGTGTGGGGAGGTTGATAAACCCATATTTTACGGTTTATCTTGTGCTTAATTGAGTGAATTTTATCAACTCTTCACCCACTTATTCATACTATTTGCATGGTTTTGTATTTGCCTTCCTAATTATGTGCTTTGATTGAAAACATGCTTCTTTGACCTTAATTTTATTAATATTAATTCTCCTTTTATACCATTAGATGCCTTGATATGTGTGTTAAGTGTTTTCAGAGATTACAAGGCAGGAATGGCTCAGAGGATGAAAAGGAAGCATGCAAAAGTGGAAGGAATACAAGAAGTTGGAGAAACTGGTAAGCTGTCCAGCCTGACCTCTTCGCACTCAAACAGCGATAACTTTAGCTACAGAGGTCCAAACGACGCGGTTCCAGTTGCATTGGAAAACTAATGTCCGGGGCGATTTGATTTGCCATAGTTGCCCCGATGCCAGGCGACGCGAACGCGTGGGTCACGCGGATGCGTGACCTGGCCAACGCCCAATCCGCGCGGACGCGTGAACGACGCGGCCGCGTCACTTTTCTGCGACCTGTACGGACCAGAAAGCGCTGGAAGTGATTTTTGGGCTGTTTCTGACCCAGTTTTTGGCCCAGAGAACACAGATTAGAGGCTATAAAGTGGGGGGATGCATCCATTCATGATCAGGCTTTTTAATAATTCACTTTCCATGTTTTAGATGTAGTTTTAGAGAGAGAGGTTCTCTCCTCTCTCTCTCTCTCTCTTAGGATTAGGACTTCTCTTAGTTTTAGGAGTGACTCTCAATCCCAGGTTCTTTATTTTTATTTATTTTCAATGTTTCATGTTTAGATTGATTTTCTTAATTAATGTTATTTGAGATATTTCAAATTGATGACTGCTGTCTTTTATTGATATAAATAATTTGGATTTTCCTGTTGCCCAATTGGCTTATGAATATTTTCCATGTTAAATTTTACTGCTTTGAATGAATTGAAGGTATTTCAGATATTTATAATTTTAATTTAGCTTTTTATATTCTTGGCTGTGGTTGATTAATTGGTGACTCTAGAGTTATCAAACTCATTGTTGATTGAAAATTGGAATTCATCCACTTAACTTACCTTCATAGTTAGAGGTTAACAACGTGGGAGAAGAATCCAATTCTCTTCATAATTGATAAGGATAACTAGGATAGGATCTCCAGTTCCCATACCTTGCCAAGAGTTTATTTTATAGTTATTTATTTATTTTTCTTTTTTTTTTGTGCAACATACTGCCCAACTAACCTTTTACCTTGATCCAAAAACCCCAAACACACTTTTTCATAACCAATAATAAGAACATACCTCCCTGCAATTCCTTGAGAAGACGACCCGAGGTTTAAATACTCGGTTATCAATTTTAAAGGTGTTTGTTACTTGTGACAACCAAAACGTTTGCACGAAGGGATTTTTGTCGGTTTAGAGACTATATCTACAACGCGACTGTTTTTATGACATTCTTTACTGGCAAAAATCCCGACGTCAAGCGCGCTATGGAAACCATTGAGTAGCGCATGT
The DNA here is from genome assembly GCF_014773155.1 of Arachis stenosperma. Classification (NCBI taxonomy): domain Eukaryota; kingdom Viridiplantae; phylum Streptophyta; class Magnoliopsida; order Fabales; family Fabaceae; genus Arachis; species Arachis stenosperma. The sequence continues at coordinate 20,538,380 of NC_080383.1, read as the reverse complement.
GTTTACACGCTTGTATGGGTAAGGCTCGTTTTTGTTGGACTTGCACTACAAGAATATAGTCGATTAGCTACCACAAAAAGAGTCGCAAAATCACCGCTAATCTGACGCAAAATATAATTTGTGACAGATTAATTACCGCCTAGCAACTAATGCTTTCCTCGCTAATTACAATTCGCAGATCAGTGAGGCAAACACAGCAATCGCTAATTCATCGGAAAGTTTTTTAGCTACCGAATAGATAGTTGCAAATTCATCACTAAAGTAAAAGCTAATTCCATATAAGAAATAGACTAAACAGTAGTCACTAATTAGCGACAAATTCTACTACAGCAGATGGTGGACGAAATTGTGACCCTCTTTGTATTTGCATGAGATTTATTTAATGGCTATTGGCTATGTGTGGACACAACTCCGTTCAACTTAACCAGCAAGTGTACTGGGTCATCCAAGTAATACCTTACGTGAGTAAGGGTCGATCCCACAGAGATTGTTGGTATGAAGCAAGCTATGGTCACCTTGTAAATCTCAGTTAGGCAGATTAAATTGGTTTATGATAAGTTCGAAAATTAATAATAAACAGAAAATAAAATAGGATAGAAATACTTATGTAAATTAATGGTGGGAATTTCAGATAGGCGTGTGGAGATGCTAGAATCCTCTCGAATCTCTACTTTCTTATTACATTCATCCAATCCTTCTTACTCCTTTCCATGGCAAGCTGTATGTAGGGCATCACCGTCTTCAATGGCTACTTTTCATCCTCTCAGGAAAATGGTCCTATGCGCTGTCACTACATGGCTAATCGTCTGGAGGCATCACCCTTGTTGATGGCTACATCCCATCCTCTCAGTGAAAATGGTCCAAATGCTCTGTCACAGCACGGCTAATCATCTGTCGGTTCTCAATCAGGTTGGAATAGAATCCCTTGATTCTTTTGCGTCTGTCACTAACACCCAGCCTTCAGGAGTTTGAAGCTCGTCACAGTCATTCAATACCGGAATCCTACTTGGAATACCACAGACAAGGTAAGACTTTTCGGATTCCCGGAATCCTACTCGGAATACCACAGACAAGGTTAGACTTTCCGGATCCCCATGAATGCCGCCATCTATCTAGCTTATACCACGAAGATTTTGTTGGGGAATCTAAGAGATATGCGCCCGGCCTAAACTAGAACGGAAGTGGTTGTCAGTCACGCACGTTCATAGGTGAGAATGATGATGAGTGTCACGGATCATCACATTCATCAAGTTGAAGTGCAACGTATATCTTGGAATAAGAATAAAAGAGAATTGAATATAAGGTAATGGTAATTGTATTGAAACTTGAGGTACAGCAGAGCTCCACACCCTTAATCTATGGTGTGCAGAAACTCCACCGTTGAAAATACATAAGTGAAAGGTTCAGGCATGGCCGAATGGCCAGCCCCCATGGTCTAAGGACTATGCGCCCCCAGATGTTCCTTAGATCTAAAGTGATCAAAAGATGTCTAATACAATAGTTAAAAGTCCTATATATACTAGACTAGCTACTAGGGTTTACATGGGTAAGTAATTGATGCATAAATCCACTTCCGGGGCCTACTTGGTGTATGCTTGGGCTGAGCTTGATCTATCCACGAGATGAGGCTTTTCTTGGAGTTGAACGCCGAGTTATAGCATGTTTCTGGCGTTCAACTCCGGGTTATGACGTGTTTCTGGCGTTTAACTCCAGACAGCAGCATGTACTTGGCGTTGAGCGCCACTTTACGTCGTCAGTTTCCGAATAAAGTATGGACTATTATATCTTGCTGGAAAGCTCTGGATGTCTACTTTCCAAAGCCGTTGAGGGCGCGCCATTTGGAGTTCTGTAGCTCCAGAAAATCTATTTTGAGTGCAGGGAGGTCAGATTCCAACAGCATCAGCAGTCCTTTTGTCAGCCTTTTTTCAGAGTTTTGCTCAAGTCCCTCAATTTCAGCCAGAAATTACCTGAAATCACAGAAAAACACATAAACTCATAGTAAAGTCCAGAAATGTGAATTTAACATAAAAACTAATGAAAACATCCCTAAAAGTAGCTTGAACTTACTAAAAACTACCTAAAAATAATGCCAAAAAGCATATAAATTATCCGCTCATCAGCAGACTTATCGCTAAATGCAAGCTAACCTCATAGACGAAATAGAATGCTTAGTTGATGCTAATTAGCAAGAAATTTTTCTGAACCTAACTTGTCGCAAGTTGTCCGCTAATATGATCGCAAATCTATCACATTTTGTAGCAAATCTATAGCTAATCTTTGAAAATCCTTAATCAAATTTGTAGGAATATTGTCGTTAAACCAAAGCTATTCGAAATGAGAAAGTAGAATTATGAAATAGTCGCTCATTTGCTAAGAAATAATATGTAGTCAATTAGTTGCAATACTATCGCAAATTCCTTTTAAACTAGTATCAAATCTATACAAATATTTCAGTCGCAATATAGTCTTTAATTTGTCACCATCATCAACAGCGAGTATGTCGCTAATTTTTCTAGAATATCGGTTAGGATTCTAATTTTGTCGGTATACTAAAATAAATAGCATATTATTTTTTTATTTTAGTGATTGAACTAAGATTATAATGTATACAAATAAAATTAATTCATCAAAATTATACATATTTAAATCAAATCCAACATATGTATTAAAATAAAAGTCTAATGCAACATCTTTAACATAGGCACTTCACAAATAAAATACCAAAACAAGCTAAATCTAACAATATCAGTAACTATAAAAATCAATCCAAATAATTATTTATCAACTAGGTAAACTACCAATAAAAGTAACAATAACTTCTATAAAACCTGAAAATGAAACAAATTGCCCAATCAATTATCTATCAAACAAATAAACTATCTAAATAAGCTAAGCCTAACAAAATGCATTAACATAAGGCTAACAAAATGCATTAACATAAGCTACCTAATTAATATTATTGCCAGCAAAATCACTCTAATGGTCCTTTTCTTGGGGGAATCCTGGAATCTTAGAAAGGAGAGACAGTAGATTACTCTGTATAGCTTCATTTACAACACTAGGCAACACTGCATTTATTGTACCAAGTAATGCTTCTTTAATAGTTTCAGTGATGTTCGCTTGTGAAACCGGTTTGACTGTAGAAACACATGTATCTTCTGGTAATGGCACATCTCTATGATCACAAACACCAATATCTAGACTGCGGCCTAACCCATGAACTTGTCCTTTCTTGTTGGTTCCTACAACTTCTGTCCACACGTCAGGATCAATTTCAGATTGATCTAATAAATCTTCTCCATATTTTTGTGATATTGCATCTCCATATAAGTCCTACAGTAGAAAAATAAGGACATATTATTAAGAAAACTGAAAGTAAATTATACTACAAAATTAAAGACACTTACAATAATTTTTTTGGATACTTCAGAAATATATTCTCCACTTTTTTTCTTATGAACATCATCATCTACTTCAAGAAAAGATATACGATGCTTTAACTTAGCTTCCTGTAACAACATTTGTTAGAATATACTATCATAAATCATTTGAGATAGGCAATATTTTTCTTTATACCTTTCTTCTCTTCTGTTCGCCAAAACTGATAGACCCTGCAGTGTGTAGTTTATGAGCAGGTGTAGTAGTCCTATTTTTTTTACCAACCACAGACTTATTTTTCCACTTTGAATCTAACCAGTGATCAACTAAGCCATTCTAAACATCAACTTTTATTGCTTTAGGTCCATGACCCTTAATGTCAACAATACTAGGTGAGTTTGCCTCCTTAAAAGTTCTTTCCTTTGCTCTTTTCAAAATATCAGGATAGCGGTCAAGCATTGTCCTTGTTAGAAATAAGAGACTGAGAGAGTAATCTGAATAGTGTATTATTGAGTTGTGTATAAAGATACAATATACAAGGAGTATTTATAGGTGGTAAATGAATCAGAGCAATAAAGGCATAGAATCCTACAATTAATATACAGATATACTAGACGATACTAATTGATCTAAATTGATTCTAATGATTCTCTAACATCCCCCCTCAAACTCAAGTGGGAGCTAAGGATACCAACTTGAATTTGGATAACAAAGTCCGGAAACGAGTTGGGTGATGAGCTTTCGTGAAGATATTAGCAGTCTGATCTAGTGTTCCAACAGCAATGAGACGAACAACATCAATAAGGATACGTTGCCGAACAAAGTGACAATCAATCTCAATGTGTTTGGTGCGTTCATGAAACACATCATTATGGGCAATCTGAATAGCACTGCGGTTATCACAAAAAACATCAGTAGGGGACGACTGAGGAGCACCCAAATCTTCGAGAAGCCAATGAACCGAGATAACTTCAACAGTGGTGTCAGCGAGGGCACGGTACTCAGCTTCTGTGCTTGAGTGAGCAGTGAACGTTTGCTTCTTCGCATGCCAAGAAATGAGAACGTCGCCAAGAAATAAACAGTAACCAGTAGTAGAACGACGATCAGTGGGATCACCAGCCCAATCAGCATCAGAGTAAGCCTGAAGAGACAAAGAGGAATGGGTAGAAAAATAAAGGCCATGAAATAAAGTGCCTTTGATGTAGCGAAGAATGCGAAGAACTGCCGCATAGTGAGTAGTACGAGGAGCTGACAAGAATTGGCTAAGTACATGAACCAGATAGGCAATGTCTGGTCGGGTGACAGTCAAGTAGACGAGACCGCCAACTAACTATCGATAGAGAGTTGGATTATCCAAAATAGTGCCATCCATAGGGGTAAATCGAACATTAGGCTCTCAAGAGGAGTAGACTCAGTGCGACTATCTGTAATCCCAGCGTGAGCAAGAAGATCTGAAGCATACTTAGCCTGAGAGAGATAGATGCCGTCATCGGTGGAGATGACCTCGAGACCAAGAAAATAGCTGAGAGAACCAAGATCTTTCATCTCAAAGGTACGGTGAAGTGAGGCCTTGAGATCAGAGATACCATCAACATCATCCCCAGTAATGATCATGTCATCAACATACAAAAGTAGAAGAACAACTCCACGTTCGCTTTTATGAATGAAGAGGGCATTCTCATGAGGGCTAGAAGTAAAACCAAGACTGCATATGGTAGTGCTTAACTTGTCAAACCATTCACGAGGAGCTTGCTTAAGTCCATAAAGTGCCTTGCGAAGGAGACAAACCTTATTAGAAAGACAAGGATAACCCGGAGGTGGTTTCATATAACTACAAGAATTTGACAGATTAGCGACGAATTTTTGCGAGAAATATTTTTTGTCACTAATCCGTCACTAACTTGCGAGAAAATAGTGACGTACTAACAACAAAATTAATGAGCGGTCACAAAATATCTGAACTTGAGAAAAGCGACTGATTAGCGAGAGATTTACGAGTAAGTTTGTTTCTCGCAAATTAAGTTTCGTAGCTAAAAAAAGAGCGAGAAAAATTTCCTCGCTAATTTGTCACAAAATAATTAGCGAGTAACAATGTTCTAGCAAATCAGTCACTTAGAAGTTCAATCGAATAAAAGAAAAATAGCGAGGGATATTATTGTCACTATTCCGTCGCAAGTGTTTGATATACAATTAGCGAGAAATAATTCACACACTAGTTCGTCGCTAAATAAACTTTGTGCGAAAAGGCTAATTAGTGAGGAACAATGTTACTAGCTAATCCGTCACAAAGACTTGAAATGCATTTTGTGATTGACAAATTCCTAGCTAATTTGTCACCAAAGTTTTTATTTTTAGCGAGCAACTAGTTTCTCGCTAATTTATCGCATAATATTGTAAAAATTCAGTGACAGAAAACAGTCGTCGCTAACCCGTCGCAACGGAAAATCATTCAGCTAGGGAAGTGTTCCTTGCTAATTAGTCGCTAAAGGGGAAATACATATATTGAATGCCTAAAACCTAAGTAGTGAGAAATTTGCGACCGTTTAACAACCGACACACTTCGTTCGCTGATTTCAAGTAGCTGATTAGCGAGCGAAATACATTTGTCGCTAAGTTGTCGCAAGTTTAATTTAGCGAGCGACTTAGCAACGACAATATTGTCGCAAAGCAAAAGCTATATCCTACCTAATTTGTAGCAAATTACTCGCTAATCTCATTGGAAATCCGTCGCAGAATCGTAGTAAATCCAAAGCTAACCGAGAAAATGTTAGAAGTAATTGGTCGCAATTGAGTCACTAATCAAAAGCTTATTTAGTGAGGAATTAGCGGCCGCTTAACAACTGATAGACTTTCCTCACTTATTTCATGTTGCTACTAATTTGTGAGGAAATACGTTAGTCTTTATTCTCTCACTACTTTAACTAGTGGCTCACGTGCCTGTTCAGCCGCTTTTCTATTGAGTTTAAGAAATTAATTTTATATTTTTATTTTTAAAATTATAAATTTAGTTTTAATAATTAAATATAAATATTAAAAAAATACATTCAGTTATTTAACATGTAAATTGTGTAAAATAAATAAATTTTAATGAAAAACAAGATGAAAAAATATTTTGTTATTATTATATGTAACAAAATGAATATAAACACTTATTAATATTATATAAAGATTAGTCATTTATAAATATTATTAAATTTATTTATTTACTCAATCTTGTTTTATTAGAAACAAATTTAAAAATTTATATCGAAATTATCCTTCATCTCCATCCATAATTCTAATAGCTAAAAAATCCTATCGAAATCATTTTTTTAATTTTTTTATTTTTAAAAATTATTTAATTTTTATTTTTATTAAATTATCTCATCATATTATACACTACAATTTTCTCTTATCCTTGTATATACATATATAACTATTATTGTCTCTGATTAATAGAACTAGCATTTTAAAAATTGGTCAAAAATATAATTATCAGTTAATTTTTCTTCCTTGTTTTTACCGTTACCTTTTTTATTTTATACATAACTTCTATTCTTGTTGTCCTTTTTTTTATTCTAATGAGTACATGTAGTACTCTTTTTTATCTTTTTAATACTTAATGAAAAAAAGATAACGATAGATATGTGTATAAAAAATGATTAAAAAAATTATGAAAAAAAATTAAAATTTTAAAAGAATAATAAAACTAAAGATGATTTAAGATATTAAATATAAAAAGGTATTAAAGATGATTTAAGATATTAAATATAAAAAGGTTCCGGGGAAGAAGGTTCCGGGTGCTCTCTGTCTCGTCATCCCCTCGTCCTCATAAGCACGCCGTCCTTGTGCAAGTCGTCGCCGGCAGCAGCGGTAGCAAGTTCCGGTGGGCGGGTCTTCATTCGTCGTCTTACTTTGAGCATCGTCGTCAGCTTCTTGTGGCGCACCCCGATTTGGTCAGTTCCAATATAATTAATTTTTCCTTTCTTTTTGTTTTAGTTGTGTTGCTGTAATTCATCATTGTACTTTGATGATGTCGTTGAAAATTGAATTTGTTGCTGATATTTATTTTTGAAACCTTTTGAATTTGTTGCTGTTCTGAAATGATCACTCAAATGTGTTCATAGTTGAGATAATTTGTTACTGATTGGACTTTGTGCTATAAAGTGTTTGTTTTGAAAAATAATTTATTAAATTAGCTTTTAAAAGATAATTTTTAAATAAACTTTTAGCACTTAAAAAGTTATTATTATTATTATTATTATTATTATTATTATTATTATTATTATTGTTATTATATGATCAATTTTTTATTTATTTTATCTAAAAATGATCAACAATTTATGCATAATAATCTTATTATTGAGAGTACCTAAAAAGAGTACTTAAAAAAAAAAGTCTCATAAATATTTATAACATATAAAATAACATATTTTAGTATTCTTTTTAGGTACTCTCAATAATAAGATTATTATGTATGAATTGTTAATTTTTTTGTACAAAGTAAATAAAAAATTGATCATATAATAATAATAATAATAATAATAATAATAATAATAATAATAATAATAAGATTATTGAGAATACTTAAAAAGAGTACTAAAAGAGTATGTTAAGTGAAAAAATCTATAATCAAGTGGGTATAATATATTTTTATTTCTCTTTCTTATAGAAATATTCCTGCAAGTTTTTAATTTGTTCTTATTGAAATTAAAAAATTTAATTTTACTTTATATATTGATAAATATATAACTTTATTTAATTTTTATATATTTATATTTATTAAAATATTTTTAAAATTAAAAAACTATTATTAAATATAAATATTATTAGTTGTGCTTATTGAAAATTATTTTTAGTTTAATTTATCAAAAATAAATACTAAAAATTTATTTAAAAATTATCTTCTAAAAAATAATTTAATAAATTATTTTTCAAAACATAAATTTTATAGCCAAAATTTCATGCATCTATTAGATTCGAATTACGGGTGACGAAACAAACATGTAAATCGAAGTCAATCCATTTAATTTATTAACATTTTAACCATGCACTTAATTCGAATCCACTTGATTCGAATTTCATTCCATTAACGTTTTTCACTTAATTCCGAAGGATTCGATTTACTACGTGTTTCGTTAAATCGAATTTAATCAATTCGATTTATATAGAAATATGCTTTTAGACTTTGACGTTGTATTTTCTGATTATTTGAGACATTCAGATAACATTGATGTGTATTTAGTTTATTGAGGTGTTTTGTCCAAAAAATTAAATAACTCATAAAATTTTTATTTTTATTTTTATTTTTATTTTTTATTTATTAATAATTTATTATTTATAAAATTGTTATTCTTTATTTTAAATTTATGATTTAAAAAACATAAAAATTAATTTTTTATTCTTACCCCATCCTGATCTGAAAGAACCCCAACGTCTCTCTCCCTCAAGCTCTCTCACCTTGCTCACGCCACCTCTCCCTCCAGCTCTCTCACCTCGCTCACACCACTCTCTCCTCAAGCTCAGTCGCCGCCGCCAGTTGGTTAGCTTTCTTCACTGTCACCATCTCACACCCAGCTGCGGAAGAAGGTCCCGGGCTCTCTGTCTCGTCATCCCCTCGTCCACAGAAGCACGTCGCCCCTGTGCAAGTCGTCACCGGCAGCAGAGGTAGCAGGTCCCGGTGGGCGGGTCTTCATTCGTTGTCTTACTTTGAGCCTCGCCGTCAGCTTCTTGCGGCACACCCCGATTTGGTCAGTTCTAATATAATTAATTTCCCCTTTCTTTTTGTTTTAGTTGTGTTGCTGTAATTCATCAATGTACTTTGATGATGTCGTTGAAAATTGAATTTGTTGCTGATATTTGTTTTTGAAACCTTTTGAATTTGTTGCTGTTCTGAAATGATCACTCAAATGTGTTCATGGCTGAAATAATTTGTTACTGATTGAACTTGAATGCACTTTGATTTTGTTGTTGAAAGTCGAATATGTTGCTGAAATTTGTTATTAGAACTTTGAATTGGTTGCTGTTCCAAAATGATTACTTAAATTTGTTCATTGCCGAAAGAATTTGTCACGGATTGAACTTGAATGCAATTTGATTTTGTTGTTGAAGGTTGAATTTTTGTTGAAAGTTGAATGTGCTGCTGAAATTTGTTGCTGGAACCTTGAATTTGTTAGTGTTTATGTGATTTATATGCATGTTAAACATTGGTATTACAACTAAAATGAAACTTTAGTCTAGATAATCATGGCGCCTGATAGGAGTTGGATGTCACGAAGGCAAGATTGCACTGGTCATCTAAGTGAGGAATTTAAGAAAGGTGTTATGGAATTCGTAGATTTTGCAGAAAGAAACCCGACAGTCATTGATAGTTTAGGTCGCATTCTTTGTCCATGCACAAAATGTAAGAACAAGATTAGGGATGAAATATTTTGGGTCGAAAAGCATTTGTGTGATCGTGGGTTTATGGAGGGTTATATAAACTGGACTGCTCATGGTGAGGAAAGATGGGTTGAACAGGACGCAACAAATGTTACCCAAGAACATGAAGAAGAGATTACAAATCCATATGTAGACATGGTAATTGATGCTGCAGGTGATAACTTAAACGTAATGGAAGGTTTAGAAGAGGATCCAAATCCATCAGCGTCGAAGTTTTATAAGTTGCTGAGGAGTGCTGACGAACCTTTGTGGGATGGCTGCACCAAGCACACAATATTGTCAGCTGTAACCCAGCTAGTGAACTTGAAATCAGAATTCAACATGAGTGAGAGTTGTTATAATCGAATGGTTGCCATAATCAAGAGCATGCTCCCAGAATCAGAGAAGTTGCCAGAAGATTTCTACCGGTCAAAGACAATGATTCAAGAATTGGGATTAGGATATGAGAAAATTGATGCTTGTCCTAATCACTGCATGCTATATTATAAAGAAACAAGTGACAAGACTAGTTATGTAGCCTGCACAATGTGTGGACACCCACGATTTAAGCCAAAGGCAGGGGATACAGTTAATAGTAGTAGAGATGTGCCATACTCAATATTGAGATATTTTCCTATTACTCCAAGACTTCAACGTTTGTTTATGTCTAAAACTACTGCGCAATATATGAAGTGGCATGTGGATGGAGTACGCCACGATGAATCGGTTATCACACATCCGGCTGATGCTGATGCTTGGAAACAATTTGATGCCACCCATGAACTATTTGCCCAAGAACCTAGAAATGTTAGGCTTGGACTCTGCACTGATGGTTTTAATCCATTTTCTGGCTCGAAGACTCCATACTCATGTTGGCCTGTGTTTGTTACACCTTACAATCTTCCTCCAAGTATGTGCATGAGAAGAGAGTACATATTCCTCAGTCTTTTGATCCCTGGACCGAAGACTCCCGGAAAAAGATTAGATGTTTATCTTAGACCGCTGATTGACGAGTTAAAGGTTTTGTGGGACAATGGTGTTACTACTTACGATGCATGGGAAAAGAAAAATTTTAACATGAAGGCAGCATTATTGTGGACTATAAGCGATTTTCCGGCTTATGGAATGTTGTCTGGTTGGAGCACTCACGGTCGACTTTCATGTCCGATTTGCATGAAGAACACTAAATCGTTTCGACTACAACATGGTGCTAAACCCTGTTGGTTTGATTGTCATCGACAGTACTTGCCTGTTGGTCATGCATTTCGTCGTGATCGATACTCTTTTAAAAAGTCAACTGTGGAAAACTCTTTTCCACCAAAACGAATGATTGGAGTTGAAATCTTAAATGAGTTGGACAAACTCGAGGAAGCTAACTTTGGGGCAAATTCGAGAGGAAAAAAAGGGTGGCTTTGGTACCATTCATAATTGGGTGAGAAAAAGCATATTTTGGGAGTTGCCTTATTGGTCAACTAATTTGATAAGACACAATTTGGACATTATGCACATTGAAAAAAATATTTTTGACAACATCTTTAATACTGTTATGGAGGTAAAGGGAAAGTCAAAAGACAATGCGAATGCAAGAGAAGATTTGAAGCTAATATGCAAACGCCCTAACTTGGAGTTGGTATTCGAGAATGGAAAATACAAAAAACCAAAAGCCACATATGTCCTAGATTCTCAACAAAGGAGGATAGTATGTGAGTGGATAAAGCAATTAAAATTTCCGGATGGTTATGCATCAAATATTTCACGATGTGTTAATCTAGCGGATGGGAAGATATACGGAATGAAGAGTCACGACAGTCATGTTTTCATGGAAAGACTAATTCCGTTGGCATTTCGAGATGTGTTGCCAAAATCCATATGGGGAGTGCTAACAGAGCTCAGCTTGTTCTTTAAAGAAATTTGTGCTACTGAAATACGCCCTGATGCTGTGGAGAAGGCAGAGATTTCCATTATTGAAACAGTTTGTAAGCTAGAAAAGATTTTTCCGCCGGCTTTCTTTGATGTGATGGAGCATTTAGTTGTCCACATTCCCTATGAAGCTAAGGTTGGAGGACCTGTGCAGTATCGATGGATGTATCCATTTGAAAGGTGTATGTTATACTTAAAACGAAAAGTTCGAAATAAGGCAAGAGTTGAAGGATCTATTTGTGAAGCATATATTTTGGAAGAAATTTCAAACTTTACTTCCATGTATTTTGAGTCAACAGTACAAACAAGGCGGACTCAAGTTCCCAGGAACGATGATGGTGGTTCAAATATGGACGAGAATCACTTGTCTATTTTTAGATACCCATGCTTTTCCATCGGGCGAGGTTCAAAAAAATACTTAACTGATGAAGAGCTTCATATTGTCCACACATACATTCTTGTCAACTGCGAAGAAATAGAACCTTATCTCCAGTAAGTTAGAACTAGTTAATATATTCATATTATATACACACTAATTTTACAATTAAATTGAATGTTATATTGATTACTTTATTTATTAGACAATTTGAGGATTCCCTGAAAGAGTTATATCCAAATATCTCCGACGATGAAATACTAATTGCCCGCGATAAAGACTTTAGTAGATGGATAAAGAATTAGGTGAGTGATTTTTGAAGTTAAATATTTATAACAATTAAAATTATTTGTATTGCAAGAATGTATAACTTTCAATTGTTATTATATTTATTTGTAGGTAAATACAGGTCACATTGAAAGTAGAATGATTCAACAGATAGCTCATGGTCCTTCCATGTCTGTCACTTCGTACAACGACTTAAAAGTTAATGGATATAGATTTCATACTAAGGATCACGGCAAAAATAAAGCTACTATGAATAGTGGGGTATGTGTTAAAGGAAATATTTATGGGGAAAATGACTTAGACTACTATGGCATTCTTGAGGAGATATTGGAACTGTCATACTTAGGCTATGGAAATACTGTATTTATCTTTCGATGCTGCTGGTTTGACCCAATTAATGGAGTAAAAGTTGACGAGAGATATGGGTTAGTTGACATAAAGTATAAATCAAGACTACAATCAAACGAGCCATTTGTTTTGGCTGAGCAAGCACAACAGGTATATTACACAAAATACCCACATAGTGGGTATAAATCTAGTGGGGAATGGTGGGCGGCTTGTAAAGTCAGAGCCAAGCTCTTTATGATTGAGACTTTGCATGATCCAGATGAAAAACCCAATAATGAGCATGCTGATAGTAATGATTTTTATCAGGAAAGTGTATCTGATTTAAGAGCGCAAAGTGTTATTTTGGAGGATGAAGTTATTACATTGTTTGATGCAGATGCTCCAATGGAAGAAGTAAACGTAGAAGATATAAATTGTCCAATTGACACTTTGCTCAATGATGAGCTCATCAACGATGATGAAGATTTTGATAGTGAGGATAGTGAAAGTGTCAATTCCGAAGATGAGAATGAAGACTAATTTCATATAGATTTGGTTTGTTTGCTGAAAAATCAGAATTGCAAATATTTTGCTTGATAGATGAGATCGTTGGTGGGGAGAAAGAATTGGCTAGAGCTCTAATTGGATAAAAAATTAATTTTATTTTTTTTGTTAATATAATTTTTTGTTTTAAAACTATTTGATAAGTATTTTTTTATTTTAATATTAATGTGATCTTATTTATATCATATTTTGTTAAAATTAAAATTATTATAAAAAATCTTTAAAATGTTAAATTATAAAAGCACACAATAAAAAGGTAATATAAAATTGTCCTAGTTTAAAGTTCTAGATAATATACGAGGTGAAATATTTGATAGAGTATATTTTTATTCTCAAATATGCTTAAATATATAAAGCGTATTTTTAGAATGATAATGCTTCTATTGTATTTCTTTAAAAGCTTTGAATGTCGTCTATTAATTTATAATACAATTAATTTAATTTAATTTAATCTATAGTTGTTTTAATTAGACTTTATAGTTATTGAGTCATATTTTTTTTAACAAACAAAATAGCTATGAAGTCATTTTTATGTTTTTATAAAAGGACATTCATTATATCATAATTTTAATAATTAATGTAAATTTTAAAAAATTGAATAAATTTATATTTATTTTGATTACATTCAAGAGTAAATGATATGAATTCTTACGGTCGAGAAATAGACTTAACTTCTTCTATAATAAGTAAGTTTTTCAATAATTTAATTTATAAGAAAAATTCTCATCTTTTTTTTATTCTACAAATTAAAAATTAAAATTAATATTCATAGTTTTGATTAACAAAATTAAAATAAAATATAAAAATAAACCTTGAATAAAAATAAAAATACAAAATTTTAAATCTCAAAATATAAAATAGTTAAAAGATAAAAAAAATTTACTTAAATATAATTTTTTTAAGCCACTCCATGAACTTAGATGAATAAATATTACATGCAAAATGAATCATGATATATTGACACAAAAATTATTATGTGTAAATTTTTAAAAAGATAATAAACCTCTGTTTCGCTAATAAGCAAGTCCTAATATGTTTTAATTTTAATTTTCTAATAAGCAAGTCCTAATATGTTTTATATTCATCTACATTTTAAAAAAGAAAAAAAAACAAAGAAATGTAAGATATACTATATTTAATGCGGTGCCGTTTTATATACAAAGAAATTTGATAAAAGAAGTCGTGAAAAACCAAATCAGCCACCTAACTTCTCCTGCCTTCACCTTTGTGACCTCAGTGCCAAAAACCTAGAAGGGCATAACATTCTTTGACTTGCTTTCGAACACACCATAGAAGAACATGCAACCTCACCTCGTCGTTGTTCTTCTACATGCCCAGCCACCACCGCCGTCGCGTTTGCTCTGCTGTCGTGCGCGCTGCTATGCGTCATCCAAACTCCTCTGCTCGGTCGCGTGTTGGAGCCTCCACTCAGCCGCCATTTTCCTGCCGTTCACCTTCTCAATCGCCGCTGTGATTTCCCCAGGTTCAACCATCTCCATTGAGTATGAAATCTTCATCTCCCTCTCCTTCCCGTGTTGATTTTCAGAACGTGTGAAAACTAAGGTGATTTATTGTTCTTGTTCTTTATTGTATTAATTGTTCAGTTAGTATTTTAGTTGATATTTGTTTTAATTATTGAGTTGCTGTTGCAGTTCAAGCTCTTCCATCCTTGTGCTTTTCTGTTCTTGATGGTTTTTAAGTTGCCCTTTTGTTTCTTTGTTTTTTGTTTTAAATTTTATTAAAAATTATATATTTTTTAAAAAATATAAATTTTAAATTAAAAAATAGGAACATAAATTTAAAACAATTATATTATTTTTAATTTAAAAAAAGCGGTAAGCCAAACACAAAAAAAAACCTGCGCAGCGCCCTTTGCAATTTGTAATATTTCATCTTAAAAATTAAAAACCCCACTATCCCCACTATCTCCTCTTCTGCCATAGCTACCGTACAAAAAGAAAAATAAGGATTTCTGGTTGTGGAGAAGGAAGGTTTTCATATTGTTGGTGCTGTTTGTTTAAAGAAGGAGGCTCGCTAAAGGAGGTCCAATCGACGACACCGCTCAAGGAGGTCTGATCAACGACATAGCTGAAGGAGGTCCGCTGCTCCTTTCCACAAATCGCAGGTTATGATAATCTCTTCCTATGTTTGTTCTTATGTATAATTTAATATGATTGTGATGGTTCTTACATTCAAAATTTTCTTGGATTATTGCTTTTTCGTAGAATTAGATATTTACTGCTGTGAATTTTATTGTTCATGGAGGCCCTGCATGCCTGAGATTGAAATTTTTTTTTAAACCTTTGAAATCATCTGTTCCCAAACCCAAATTATTTTTTTCCAAACCCTTAAAAAGTACAATTATATTCCATACTAAAATAGTCATATGATTAAATAAAATAAATTGAGATATTATGTTATTTTTGCACTGTTATTTTTTATTCAAGGAGAATGCATCAATATTTCACAACTTATATTCCACTAAGAATATAAATTTAAGCTACCACCTTAGAATTCTGTTTCCAATCCCATAGTGCGTGTTCTTTTTCCTTTTTGTAAATTCAATTTTAAATTAATATTTTATTTTAAAATAAAAATTTATATAAGTATCTTTTCTGAGTTAGTGCGTTATAACCTCAGTGAAAAAAATTTGGTGCATGTTTACATGAGTCACAGTCTTATACTTATTGCCTTCGATAATAGAGTTGCAATTTGCAATAGAAACCTGTATGTTATTGGTAGTCAGGGTTTGGAACTTTCTCTTATAATAGAATCATGTAAGTTCACGGTTCATCTATGCAAATAATCTAGAATTTCTTTCACATTCCTTCACTTCTCTGTTATTTTACATATCATTCTAGATTTATAATATTATATAACTAATATAATTTAAAAGTCTCAACATAATGTCCTTTTCATTCAGCAGCTTTCACAGACCACAAACTGTTAAAACCCATTTTTTGAGATCATAATTTAGATGTTGTCATTTTGTGTTGTGTTCTTTAAATAACATGACAGTTCTACCAGCAGCATAAAGTCGTGTATTAAAATTGAATTCATTTTTCTATACTGATTTCTTTCTTTTTCTTGTTTTTTTTCTTTTTGTTTATTTATTTATTTTATTTATTTTTTGGGTCTGGTTTCCTATGCTGATTTGAAGGTTAAGCTATACCTAAAACATGTGTTGGAAAGGGACTAATCCACACAACAGTGAGCCTATGGTCATATCTTTTTCTGGGCCTTAAAATCTAACTTTTATAATGAACGACCTTCAAAGCAAGAATTTACCTTGACCAAAGAATGAAAAGAAAGACTTGAAGTGTCTGAATATTATGTATATTCAAATGTACAGGAAATCATCTCTTTATAGAGGAATTACAGAAATAGAAATAACTAGAAAATGGGAAAAATACTAGCCTAAAATAAGGAAAGATTTCTAATCATAAAATTCCTAAAAATAAGCTAAACTAAAACTGGAAAGGATATTATAATTAATTCTATTTACAGAAAAGATTCATGAAATAAATTAGGAATCTGATTTTGATTTGATCTAGTCAACACTCCCCCTCAAGCTGGCTTGAAGATATCCTTCATTGACAGCTTGCTTATTATGCTATCAAAGGTCTTCTTGGGTAATCCTTTAGTTAGAACATCTGCCAATTGTTCCGTGGTCGGAACATATGGGATACAAATCTGTCCTCTCTCAATCTTTTCCTTTATAAAATGCTTGTCAACTTCAACATGTTTAGTTCTATCATGCAGAACTGGATTATGGCCAATAGAAATTGCAGATTTGTTGTCACAATACAACCTTATTGGTGGAGAAATGGGAACCTTTAGTTCTTGTAGGATTTTCTCTACCCATAGTGCTTCACATATTCCATGAGCCACTGCTCTAAACTCAGCTTCTACACTACTTCGTGCCACAACACTCTGCTTTTTACTCCTCCAACTAACCAGGTTTCCTCCAACAAAGGTGCAATACCCAGATGCTGACCTTCTATCCATGACATTCCCAGCCCAATCTGCATCCGTATAGATTTCTACTTGAAGATGTCCATAGTTTTTATAGAGTAACCCTTTCCCAGGCGACCCCTTCAAGTACCTTAGGATTCTAAAGACAGCATCCATGTGTTCTCGGCCAGGTGAATGCATAAACTGGCTTACCATGCTCACAGCAAAGGCTATATCCGGGCGTGTATGGGATAAATAGATTAGCCTCCCCACTAAGCGCTGATATCTCCCTTTGTCCATTACATTTTCTGGTTCAGCTGGCTTCAATTTTAAGTTAGGCTCTATAGGTGTTTCAGCAGCTTTACAACCAAGTAATCCCGTCTCTTTTAAAAGATCTAGGATGTACTTTCGTTGGTTCATAAAAATGCCTTCCTTAGACCTTGCAAATTCAATTCCAAGGAAGTATTTTAATGAGCCAAGTTCTTTGATTTCAAAAGCTTTGGCAAGCTTTTCTTTCAAGTCTTTTAGCTCCAAGCTATCATCACCTGTCAGAATAATGTCATCCACATATACAATTAAGATGGCAGTTTTATTAACTGCTGAATGTTTATAGAAAAGTGTATGGTCAGCTTGGCTTTGAGTATAACCAAGTCCCTTCACCACCGTTCCAAGTCGTTCAAACCAAGCTCTTGGGGATTGTTTCAATCCATAGAGAGATTTCTTTAGTTTGCACCCTTTATTCCTCCCTAATTCAGCCTCAAATCCAGGTGGAAGTTTCATGAACACCTCTTCCTCTAGCTCCCCATTCAAGAAAGCATTCTTTACATCCAATTGATGTAAAGGCCAATTGTAATTCGCAGCAAGAGATAAGAGAATCCGCACAGAGTTGAGTTTAGCAACTGGAGCAAAGGTCTCTCGATAATCTACTCCATAGGTTTGTGTAAATCCCCTAGCTACTAACCTAGCCTTATACCTCTCTATGCTTCCATCAGCATTGCACTTGATGTTGAAAACCCACCTGCAGCCAACCAATTTTGCATTCTGTGGCAGATCTACAATCTCCCAAGTTTCATTCTTCTTGAGTGCATGCCACTCTTCCATCATTGCTAATTTCCAATTGGGATCATCTAGTGCTTCCTCTATATTCCTAGGCTCAAACAGATTTGTAATTTTAGAAGTAAAAGTTCGATGTTTTTGAGAGAGATTTTGGTAAGAGACATAATTGGAAATAGGATGGTTGGTGCTGGTTTTAAGTACCTTTTTGGTGCAGGTTCTGGTTTCTTTCCTAAGGGCTATTGGCAAATTATTATTAGAAGTGACAATTTCAGATTTACCTGGAAGATCTTCAGGTACTACAGTTGGGCCGTCTTCCGGGTTTTCAGATTGGGTTGGTACAGAGATGATGGGCTGGTCTCTATTCTTCTTGGGATATTTCCGAACATAACATCGAAGCTCCTTTTCTGATTGTGGTATTTCTTTTTCTATTTATATTCCAACTAGTTCTGGCACAATTTCAGAATTGATTTCCACATCCTTTTTTGCAATTATTTCAGAATTTGTTTGATCAGTGAAAGTTGTATCCTCAATATGTAAGATAGGAGTGGGTAAAGGTTCATGCAAAAAATTTTCTCCCCTTAAACTCTCCCCCTGAAGAAATTTTTTCTGAAAAAATGTTTCATGTTCCAAAAAAGTAACATCCATGCTTACATGACATTTTTTTGTGTGTGGATTGAAACATTTATAACCCTTTTGACTTGGGAAATAGCCAATAAAAATGTATTTTTCTGCCCTTGGATCAAGTTTACTTCGGGGTGAAGGTGTATGCAAAAATACAGTACAACCAAATACTTTTAAAGGTAAATCAGAATACAATCTACATGCTGGAAAATTCTTTTTGAAAGTATCCAACGGTGTGCAGTAATTTAACACACGCGTAGGCATTCGATTTATGAGATAGGCTGCTGTTAGGACAGCATCCCCCCATAAATACTTTGGAACATTACCCTCAAACATAATGGCACGTGCTACTTCAAGAAGATGTTTATTCTTCCTTTCAGCAATGCCATTTTGTTGAGGTGTATTGGGGCATGTAGATTGATGTTGAATACCTTTTTTTTGAAGAAATTCACCAAGATTTTTGTTAAAGAATTCAGTACCATTATCACTTCTTAAGATTAAAATTTTTGTGTCAAATTGAGTTTCTACCATTTTTGAAAAATATTGAAAATTTTTAGAAACCTCAGATTTTTCATGCATGAGATAGATCCAACATAGTCGTGTGTGGTCATCGATAAAAGTCACAAACCATTTCTTTCCAAATTGGGTTGTTATTTTCGATGGACCCCATACATCACTATGAATCAACTGGAAAGGTTTAGATGCATGATAAGGTTGAGAGTAATAAGGAACTCTATAACTCTTTGCACGAATACAACTTTCACATTTAAGTAAGGAAGAATCAATATTCTTAAACAAACTTGGAAACAAATGTTTGAGATATGGAAAATTAGGGTGTCCTAGTCTATTGTGCCAGAGCATTATTTGGTCCTTTATAGACATAGAACTATTACCACTAAATCCTTGAGCTACTTTATCTTCCGAAATATCCTCAAAATGATAGAGCCCGTCCATCATCTTAGCACTGCCAATCATCTTCCCCGAAGTTCGGTCCTGAAAAATACCATGAGTATCAAAGAATGTCACAGCACAATTGGAATCCTTGCAGATTTTACTAATAGAGAGGAGATTACAAGACAGCTTTGGTACATGTAGGACATTTTTTAGGTCAATGTTTTTGGACAATTTAATGGTACCTTTTCCAGCAATGGATGAAAAACTACCATCAGCAACTCTAATTTTCTCATTTTCAAAAGAAGGAGAATAAGTTTTAAATAAAGGAGAGAGGCTGGTCATATGGTCAGATGCACCTGAATCGACAATCCATGGTGCATTCAAGTTTGAGGTGCAGTTAAGGGACATAGGAATACTAAAATTACCTGTTTGAGCCAAAGAACCACTAGGAGTACTAGATAAAGAACTGGAATTTAACAGCCTTATGAGCTGCTCAACCTGTTAAGCCTCATGATTAATGACTGAGGAACTGTCAGCCATATCTATAAATCAGAGGCACAATGCAGAGATTCTGCTCTGATACCAACTTGAAGTGTCTGAATATTATGTATATTCAAATGTACAGGAAATCATCTCTTTATAGAGGAATTACAGAAATAGAAATAACTAGAAAATGGGAAAAATACTAGCCTAAAATAAGGAAAGATTTCTAATCATAAAATCCCTAAAAATAAGCTAAACTAAAACTGGAAAGGATATTATAATTAATTCTATTTACAGAAAAGATTCATGAAATAAATTAGGAATCTGATTTTGATTTGATCTAGTCAACAGAAAGAAAGTAGCAACTAGCAAAGATAGTAGAAGATATTAATCAACGTATAAAGAAACAATTTCTTTCAATTATATTATATATAATATGTCTCAATTTTGGTTTTACTTGCTCATCTGTTCAACAATATTTCAGCTCTGTCCTCCAAGATAAATTAATATGCGAAATTTTTTATGATTATTGATTAGAATGGCAAATATCCTATCAATTTTTTTACTAATTATTCTCTAGAAGATATTGGTTATGCAAGTAATAATTAAGAACATGCACTAGGAGGATCAAAGAGCTTTAACTGTGACTAAACTCCAAACCAGGTTAATAAGTCCCTAGTAAATTAGTAATAGGTTAGGATAAACCAAAACTAACATTAAATAAACCTAATTATTTGGATTAGTAATGCACTTCAGTATATGGAAACTAGATAAACTCCAAGCCTCACTCGTATATATTTTTTAAAAATGAGTTATTAGTGTCTTATAATATTGTAGGAATGGTGGTCTAAAATAATAGGATAGATAGAACCTACAGAGGTCATGATATATGGTCAATACAAAGTTTATCCTAATAAGCAATAAATCAATATGCATACACCATAGTACATAGAAGAATTGAACACATAATATGGGGTAGATTTCAAAAGCAAAACCAATGAGCATTACGTGAGTCCCTCCCAACACACAAAACAGATGCAGGTTAATTATGCTATGAAATCTCCCTCAAAAAATCAGTACTATGTATTATTCTTGCTAGAAATTTTGTTTTGTTCTTGTTAATTATGCTAGAGTCAGGTATTAATTATAAAAAAATTCTGCATATCACAAATAAATTAGTAATTTATGCTGTTGCAATTTATTTTCCAATTTATTATTTTAATAGGTTGTATTGAAAATATTTTAAAATCACTTTTTTTTTAATTTATTTTTTATTAGACAGATAATCATGGCACCAAAAGGTAGAGGTGGACGAATGGTACGAAACACTCGTATCGATCAATTTCAACTTTCCTCGCGTAGGCCAGGTATACATTTGGCGTTGAATTTAGTTTACCATTATCGGCTCTTGATTTATGAAATATGATGTATGTTTATTTCATTGAGTTTATGTGAGCAAACTGTTGACATTGATTCTTCTCAACCATTGATACACGTATTAAGTATCTAGTTGTACTATACACTTGAGTTACATGGCTTCATTGTGATTTAATTAATCCTAGGTTAGAAAGTGATTTTATCCTATCTATTTTTTTTTTATCTTTTTTACTGTAGGTCAACAGAACGATAATAACGATGAACCTCAACTTACAGAATTGAATGAGGGATCAGCATCGCAACCATCTCCACAAGCTTTATCACAACCGTCGCCACAATTAGATGGTATGATCTACTTCAGCTGCTAAATTTTTACATATTCATTAACGAGTACATATCTAATTGAAAATTATCTCTTATTCATTGTAGGTGTGAATTCGTCTGACGGATCTGTTTTAGACGCAGAAGATAATGAGCTACCTAATGTTGGACAATCAAGTGCACATACTGAAACTAGGGGTAACAGGAAGTTGGTAATAGCTGTAGAGAAAGGCGATAACCCGTAAGTAGTTATAATATTATTTTGACCTTGCTATATCTATATACTTTCTACCTAAAATAAAAAAGAAGGGTAATACTTAGTAAGGTACCTTTAATTTACTAGTTTATTACTAGATTTTACACCTTATTATGTTGAGACTTTTATGTATATTTATTTCACACTTTATCATGTTGAAATTATCACAAAGGTAGAATAAATGGATCTGATTTTCCTGTTCATTCATTAATCTTGTTAGTAATGCATGTGCTATATTTTTTAAAAGAAGTATAATAACATATGAGAATTAAAGAAGGTCAATGCTTGATTTCAAAAATAGGGGGTAAGGTTTTTATTTCATCAAAAATCAAAAGGGGTGAGTCATGTGTGTAATTTGTCTTTGGTTTTATGATGATACTTTTGTAGTGCATTTGATAAACTTGATTTTTATTTGAAAAACTGCCATTAGCTGAACCCATCTAATGTGAACAAACTTTTTTCTCTTTATGCACTTGCTATTTGTAGTTGCTAATGTTGTACAATATATACCATAAACAATACTGACTAAAAAAGTATATGTTTCACTACTGCAACCAATCTGAATTATAGAATAAAAAATTTGATCCAACAAGTCTTAATGCAAGGCTTCAATGCTCAGATTATTTAAATGTTAAAATTATTAAAATTGACTCAATCTGCACCTACTTTTTTTTCATGCAATCACAACTTATCACAAAGATTTGCTGTTAGAGTCCTATATATGTGTCATTTATGTTATAATGTTTATTAATTTATTATATTTATTTTTATAAAATAGACAGAAAAATAATTTTGCACATATGGATATTCTTCTTTGCAAAACATTGATATTAATCTAAGCCTAAATTCACAACACAGGAAATGCATTTCAATAAATACCAAAACATATGGCCATTTTAGATTACTGTGGAGAAATTCAAAGAAATAAATCATTACTTTTCTTTTATATCCTCTCATCCAGTATTATAACTTCTGCTCAATTAGTAACTCAATCCCTGCATTTACTTTTATATTGGATGAATGGATGTGCATATGTCTTGTATTCCTATCATTTTATTTTTGTCAAAACAGAAAACATAAATACAGTTAACAGTAGTTTCATAAAAATGGTATGTGACCAGCAGTTAATACATGCCTCATGAGTAAACTAAATATTATATTTGATTTTTTTTTCTGATTTGATCTTAATTTAATTGATGCGGTTTTTTTTTAATTTAGTTAATGCACTCTTGGGAGCTTTACATACTTATGATCTATGTTATTTTCGTAAATTATTTTAAAGTTGCGAGTAGTATAGTTAAGCTTAGAATTTGTTGTTGCTTTGATGATCTATGTTGTTGTGTGTTAAACTATTTTTGATAATCGTGTATTTTTTAATGTAGGAAGAGATTTACAAATCATACAGTAACTCGTGACATTATAAAAGATTTGTTAAGTAGGATGCCTTCTCCAGCGCCAAGATGGCAGGATTATTGTCCAAACATGAAGGACGAGTTGTTTAAAGGTTTCCTGGTAAGTGATTATAATGTTGCTTCAATACGATTTTAATAGATAATTGAATTGCGTAGTTACTAAGTCTTTCAATCTTTAAATTTAGGAAAAACATGAATTTGCATCAAATTATGATAAGGCTATGGCAAGAACTGTTTGGAATAGGACAATGCTTGATCGCTATCCAGATATTTTGAAAAGAGCAAGGGAAAGAGCTTTTAAGGAGGCAAACTCAACTAGTATTGCTGACATTAAGGGTCATGGACCTAAAGCAATGAAAGTTGATGTTTGGAATGGCTTAGTTGATCACTGGTTAGATTCAAAGTGGAAAAATAGGTCTGTGGCTGGTCAAAAAAATAGGGCTGCTATGTCTGCTCATAAACTACACACTGTAGGGTCTATCAGTTTCGGCGAACACAAGAGAAGAAAGGTATAAAGAAAAATATTGTCTATCTCAAATGATTTATGATAGTATATTCTAATAAATGTTGTTACAGGAAGCTAAATTGAAGCGTCGTGTATCTTTCCTTGAAGTATATGATGATGTTCATAAGAAGAAAAGTGGAGAATATGTTTCTGAAGTATCCAAGAAAATTATTGTAAGTGCCATTAATTTTGTAGTTTAATTTACTTTCGGTTTTCTTAATAATATGTCCTTATTTTTCTGATGTAGGATTTATATGGAGAGGCAATATCACAAAAATATGGAGAAGATTTATTAGATCAACCTGAAGTTGATCCTGACGTGTGGACAGAAGTTGCAGGAACCAATAAGAAAGGACGAGTTCATGGGTTAGGCCGCAGTCTAGATATTGGTATTCGTGATCATAGAGATGTGCCATTACCAGAAGATACAAGTGTTTCTACAGTCAAATTGGTTTCACAAGCGGACATCACTCAAGCTATTAAAGAAGCATTGCCTAGTGCTATAAATGAAGTGTTGCCTAGTGTTGTAAATGAAGCTATACAGAGTAATCTACTGTCTCTCCTTTCTAAGATTCCAGGATTCCCCTAAGAAAAGGACCATTAGAGTGACTTTGCTGGCTCAAATATTGATTAGGTGGCTTATGTTAATGCATTTTGTTAGGCTTAGATTAGTTAGGTAATTAATTTGTTTGATAGATAAGTAATTGGGCAATTTGTTTCATTTTCAGGTTTTATAGAAGTTAGCTTACTTTTATTGGTAGTTTACTTAGTTAAAAATTATATAGATTGATTTTTATAGTTACTGATATTGTTAGATTTAGCTTGTTTTGGTATTTTATTTGAGAAGTATCTATGCTGGAGATGTTACAATAGATTTTTATTTTATTCAATATATTGGGTTTGAATTTTTTTAAAACATGTATAATTTTGATGAACTAATTTTATTTGTATGCGTTATAATCTTTTAGTTCAATCACTAAAATAAAAAATAGTATGATGTTTATTTAAGTATAGTGACAAAATTGGAAGCCTAACCGATATTCTAGAAAAATTAGCGACATACTCGTTGTTGACGATAGTGACAAATTAAATACTTTATTGCGACTGAAATATTTGTGAGATATCTAAAGATTTGTTACTAGTTTAAAAGGAATTTGCGATGACATTTTGCGATAGTATTGCAACTAATTGACTACATATTGTTTCCTAGCAAATTAGCGACTATTTCATAACTTTACTTTCTCATTTCGAATAGCTTTGGTTTAGCGACCACATTCCTACAAATTTAATTAAGGATTTTCAAAGATTAGCTATAGATTTACTACAAAATGTGACAGATTTGCGATCATATTTGCAGACAACTTGCGACGAGTTAGGTTCAGAAAAATTTCTTGCTAATTAGCGTCAACTAAGCTTTCTATTTCGTCTACGAAGTTAGCTTGCATTTAGCGATGAGTCTGCTGTAGTAGAATTTGTCGCTAATTAGCGACTACCGTTTAGTGTATTTCTTCTATGAAATTAGCTTTTACTTTAGTGATGGATTTGCGACTATCTATTCGGTAGCTAAAAAACTTTCCGATGAATTAGCGACTGTTGTGTTTGCGTCACTGATCTGCGACTTGTAATTAGCGAGGAAAGCATTAGTTGCTAGGCGGTAGCTAATCCGTCACAAATTATATTTTGGGTCAGATTAGCGACGATTTTACGACTCTTTTTGTAGTAGCTAATCGACCAAATTCTTGTAGTGTATAGACTCTCTTTTTCAAATTCCCATTAAGAAATGCATTCTTCACATCCATCTAACTGAGAGACCATTTTTTAACCGCGGCAATGGCAAGAAGAGCTCTAACAGACGTAAGACGAGCGACAGGGGCAAAAGTCTCTGCATAATCAATACCATATTCTTGCGTACAACCCTGAGCAATCAAGTGGGCCTTATGACGGTCAATAGAGCCATCAGAGCTAGTCTTGATCTTGTATACCCAACTACTGCCCACAACTTCCTGATCAAAAGGAGGATCAACCAGATCCCAAGTGTGTGCTTTTTCAAGTGCCTGTATTTCTTCTTGTATTGCTTGTTGCCAATTTGGGTTTGAGGAGGCCTCTCTGGATGTCTTAGGTTCATGTTGATAAAGAATAGTAGAAAAGCATTGGTAATCAAGAAGATGAGGAGGTGGATTCCTTACCCTAGAAGAACGAACGAGAGAAGGAGCCATGACGGTAGGAGCAGGATCATCGTCCGGTCTGAAATCATCGGGAGATAGAGAAGGCAGAAAAACAGGAGGCTGTGGAGGGTCACTCGAGATAGAATCTGTAGAATCATCACTAGGAAAAAAATCAACATAGGGGTTAGTAAACAAAGGTGACTGAGTAGTAGGAATGGACTCAAAAGATGAGAATCGAGAAAACATGTGGTGCTCCCAGAAGACAACATGACGAGATATACGAATACATTTAGAGAGAGGATCCCAACAACGATAACCCTTGTGTTCAGTGCCATAACCAAGAAAACAACACATACGAGCCCGAGGTTCAAGTTTACTATGTTCATGAGGCTGAAGAAGAACAAAACATACACAACCGAAAACTCGAAGAGAACTATAATCTGGGGAGGTATGATAAAGACGCTCAAAGGGAGTAACATTACCAAGAATAGAAGAAGGGGGTCTATTGATAACATGAACAGTAGTAAGAACAGCTTCACCCCAAGTTCGCTCAGGACACGAAGAAGAAAGGAGCATTGCACAGATGGAGTCAAGAATGTGACGGTGTTTGCGTTCAGCTCTGCCATTTTGTTGAGATGTACCAGGACAAGAAAACTCAGACAAAGTACCCTGTTCTGCAAGAAAGGATAAGAGTTTGGAATCACGGTATTCCATAGCATTATCACGTCGGAAAACCTTAATAACCTTGGAAAACTGGGTTTTAATCATAATAGCAAATTTGATATAGATCTGAGGTAACTCATGGCGATTAGTCATCAAATAAACCCAAGTAAAACAGGAATAATCATCAATAAAAACGACAAAGTATCGAGCTCCGCCCATAGAGGCAGTGGAAGCGGGGCCCCAAACATCAGAGTGAATGAGATCAAAAGAAGATCAAGCAAGAGATGAATTATTGTGAAAAGATAAAGCAGGTTGTGATGAGCGGATAATTTATACGCTTTTTGGCATTGTTTTTAGGTAGTTTTTAGTAAGTTCAAGCTACTTTTAGGGATGTTTTCATTAGTTTTTATGTTAAATTCACATTTCTGGACTTTACTATGAGTTTGTGTGTTTTTCTGTGATTTCAGGTAATTTCTGGCTGAAATTGAGGGACTTGAGCAAAACTCTGAAAAAGGCTGACAAAAGGACTGCTGATGCTGTTGGAATCTGACCTCCCTGCACTCGAAATGGATTTTCTGGAGCTACGGAACTCCAATTGGCGCGCTCTCAATGGCGTTGGAAAGTAGACATCCAGAGCTTTCCAGCAATATATAATAGTCCATACTTTATTCGGAAATTGACGATGTAACTTGGCGTTGAACGCCAAGTACATGCTGCTGTCTGGAGTTAAACGCCAGAAAAACGTCATGATCCGGAGTTGAACGCCCAAAACACGTCATAACTTGGAGTTCAACTCCAAGAAAAGCCTCAGCTCGTGGATTGATCAAGCTCAGCCCAAGCATACACCAAGTGGGCCCCGGAAGTGGATTTATGCATCAATTACTTACTCATGTAAACCCTAGGAGCTAGTTCATTATAAATAGAACATTTAACTATTGTATTAGATATCTTTCGACAGTTTAATCTCTTGACTGTTTAGCCTTTGATTATTCGGTCTCTTGATCACTCAGGGGGCTGGCCATTCGGCCATGCCTGAACCTTTTACTTATGTATTTTCAACGGTGGAGTTTCTGCACACCATAGATTAAGGGTGTGGAGCTCTGCTGTACCTCAAGTTTCAATACAATTACTATTACTTTTTATTCAATTCTCTCTTATTCTTATTCCAAGATATACGTTGCACAACACTTTGATGAATGTGATGAACCGTGACACTCATCATCATTTTCACTTATGAACGCGCGTGATTGACAACCACTTCCGTTCTACCTTAGGCCGGGCGCATATCTCTTAGATTCCCTAACAGAATCTTCGTGGTATAAGCTAGATAGATGGCGGCATTCATGAGGATCCGGAAAGTCTAACCTTGTCTGTGGTATTCCGAGTAGGATCCTGGGAATCCGGAAAGTCTAACCTTGTCTGTGGTATTCCGAGTAGGATTCCGGTATTGAATGACTGTGACGAGCTTCAAACTCCTGAAGGCTGGGCGTTAGTGACAAACGCAAAAGAATCAATGGATTCTATTCCAACCTGATTGAGAACCGACAGATGATTAGCCGTGCTGTGACAGAGCATTTGGACCATTTTCACTGAGAGGATGGGATGTAGCTATCAACCAAGGGTGATGCCTCCAGACGATTAGCCGTGCAGTGACAGCGCATAGGACCATTTTTCCGAGAGGATTGAAAGTAGCCATTGATGATAGTGATGCCCTACATACAGCTTGCCATGGAAAGGAGTAAGAAGGATTGAAGGAAGAGCGAGTAGTGAAGTAGAGTTTCAAGAGGAACCCATCATCTCCATACACCTATCTGAAATTCCCACTATTGATTTACATAAGTATTTCTATCCCTTTTTATTTTCTATTTTATTATTAATTTTCGAAACCATAAACCAATTTAATCTGCCTAACTGAGATTTACAAGGTGACCATAGCTTGCTTCATACCAACAATCTCTGTGGGATCGACCCTTACTCACGTAAGGTTTATTACTTGGACGACCCAGTACACTTGCTGGTTAGTTGAACGGAGTTGTGAATTCAACTGGTGCCATAATAATGATTTCATACAAATACAAAGAATATGGATCACAATTTCGTCCACCAAGTTTTTGGCGCCGTTGCCGGGGATTGTTCGAGTATGGACAACTGACGGTTCATCTTGTTGCTCAGATTAGGTAATTTTCTTTTCAAAAATCTTTTTTTAAAATTTTTCTTTTATTTTTCATTTTTCCAAACTCTATTTTCGAAAAAAAAAGTAATAAAAATCTAAAAAAATTAGAAAATCATAAAAATCAAAAATATTTTGTGTTTCTTGTTTGAGTATTGAGTCAATTTTTAAGTTTGGTGTCAATTGCATGCTTTAAAAATTTTTTCTTGCATTTTTCGAAAATTCATGCATTCATGGTGTTCTTCATGATCTTCAAGTTGTTCTTGGTAAGTCTTCTTGTTTGATCTTGATGTTTTCTTATTTTGTGTTGTTTGTTGTTTTTCATGTGCATCTTGGCATTCATATTTTCCATACATTAAAGATTTCTAAGTTTGGTGTCTTGCATATTTTCTTTGCATCAAAAATTTTTCAAAATTATGTTCTTGATGTTCATCATGATCTTCAAAGTGTTCTTGGTGTTCATCTTGACATTCATAGCATTCTTGCATGCATTCATTGTTTTGATCTAAAAATTTCATGCATTGAGTATTTTTGTTGTTTTTCTCTCTCATAATTAAAAATTCAAAAATCAAAAAAATATCTTTTCCTTATTTCCCTCCAAATTTTCGAAATTTTGGGTTGACTTGGTCAAAAATTTTTAAAAATTAGTTGTTTCTTACAAGTTAAGTCAAAATTTCAATTTTAAAAATCTTATCTTTTTTAAAATCTTTTTTCAAAAATCATATCTCTTCCATTTTTTTTCTTATTTTCGAAAATTTTAAAAATTATTTTTCAAAATCTTTTTCTTATCTTTATATGATATTTTCAAAAATTCACTAATAATTAATGTGATTGATTCAAAAATTTGAAGTTTGTTACTTTCTTGTTAAGAAAGGTTCAATCTTTAAGTTCTAGAATCTTATCTTGTAGTTTCTTGTTAGTGAAGTAAGTAATTTCAAATTTTTAAATTAAATCTTTTTATCTCTCATCTTATCTTTTTCAAAAATTTTATCTTTTTCAAAATTTGATTTCAAAATATCTTGTTATCTTCTTATCTTTTTAAATTTTGATTTCAAATCTTTTTCAATC
Organism: Arachis stenosperma; assembly: GCF_014773155.1. Classification (NCBI taxonomy): domain Eukaryota; kingdom Viridiplantae; phylum Streptophyta; class Magnoliopsida; order Fabales; family Fabaceae; genus Arachis; species Arachis stenosperma. The sequence goes on along the minus strand of NC_080383.1, from coordinate 20,508,183 downwards.
AACTAACTAACTTTGTGTTTGTTTCTTATCTTTTTCAAAATCACCTAACTACTTTTCCCTCTTCAATTCTCGAAAATACCTCTCTCTTTTTCAAAAAATTCTTTTTAATTAATTAATTGTTTTAAATTTTAATTTTAATTACATCTTATCTCTAAATTTCGAAAATTACTAACCCCTTTTTCAAAAATTATTTTCGAAATATCCCTTCTCTTTCTTCTTCTATTTAATTATTTAATTACTAACACTTCTCTTCACCTCTCCTCATCTAAAAATCCGAACCCATCCTTCTTCACTCTTCTCCCCTTTCTTTTTCTACTAACATAAAGGAATCTCTATACTATGACATAGAGGATTCCTCTTTCTTTTCTTGTTTTCTTCTCTTTCATATGAGCAGGAACAGGGATAAAGGCACTCTTGTTGAAATTGATCCAGAACCTGAAAGGACTTTGAAGAGAAAATTAAGAGAAGCTAAATTACAACAATCCAGAAACAACCTTTCAGAAATTTTCGAACAAGAGAAGGAGATGGCAGCCGAAAATAATAATAATGCAAGGAGAATGCTTGGTGACTTCACAAAGCCAACATCCAAGTTTGATGGAAGAAGCATCTCCATTCCTGCCATTGGAGCCAATAACTTTGAGCTGAAACCTCAGCTAGTTACCTTAATGCAACAAAACTGCAAGTTTTATGGACTTCCATCTGAAGATCCTTATCAGTTTTTAACTGAGTTCTTGCAGATCTGTGAGACTGTAAAGACGAATGGAGTTGATCCTGAAGTCTACAGACTCATGCTTTTCCCTTTTGCTGTAAGAGACAGAGCTAGAATATGGTTGGATTCACAACCCAAGGATAGCCTGGACTCATGGGATAAGCTGGTCACTGCCTTCTTGGATAAATTCTTTTCTCCTCAAAAGCTGAGCAAGCTGAGAGTGGATGTTCAAACCTTCAAACAAAAAGATGGTGAATCCCTCTATGAAGCTTGGGAAAGATACAAGCAGCTGACCAAAAGATGTCCATCTGACATATTTTCAGAATGGACCATATTAGATATATTCTATTATGGTCTCTCTGAATTTTCGAAAATGTCATTAGACCATTCTGCAGGTGGATCTATTCACCTGAAGAAAACGCCTGAAGAGGCTCAAGAACTCATTGACATGGTTGCAAACAACCAATTCATGTACACTTCTGAGAGGAATTCCGTGAACAATGGGATACCTCAGAAGAAAGGAGTTCTTGAAATTGATGCTCTGAATGCCATATTGGCTCAGAACAAAGTGTTGACTCAACAGGTCAACATGATCTCTCAAAATCTGAATGGATGGCAACATGCATCCAACAGTACTAGAGAGGCAGCTTCTGAAGAAGCTTATGATCCTGAGAACCCTGCCATGGCAGAGGTTAATTACATGGGTGAACCTTATGGAAATACCTATAACTCATCATGGAGAAATCATCCAAATTTCTCATGGAAGGATCAACAAAAGCCTCAACAAGGCTTTAACAATGGTGGACGCAATAGACTGAGCAATAGCAAGCCATATCCATCATCTTCTCAGCAACAGACAGAGAATTCTAAACAAAACACCTCTAATTTAGCCAATGTAGTCTCTGATCTGTCAAAGGCCACTTTCAGTTTCATGAGTGAAACAAGATCCTCCATTAGAAATCTGGAGGCACAAGTGGGCCAGCTGAGTAAGAAAGTCATTGAAACTCCTCCCAGTATTCTCCCAAGCAATACAGAAGAAAATCCAAAAGGAGAGTGCAAGGCCATTGATATAATCAATGTGGCCGAATGCACAAGGGAGGAGGAGGACGAAAATCCTAGTGAGGAAGACCTCCTGGGACGTCCCTCAAGCAAGAAGGAATTTCCTATTAAGGATCCAAAGAAAGCTGAGGCTCATATAGAGACCATAGAGATTCCATTAAATCTCCTTCTGCCATTCATGAGCTCTGAAGACTATTCTTCCTCTGAAGAGGATGAAGATGTGACTGGAGAGCAAATTGCTCAATACTTAGGAGCTATCATGAAACTGAATGCCAAGTTGTTTGGTAATGAGACTTGGGAAAGTGAACCTCCCTTGCTCATTAGTGAACTAGATACTTGGATTCAGAAAACTCTACCTCAAAAGAAACAAGATCCTGGCAAGTTCCTAATACCTTGTACCATAGGCACCATGATCTTTGAAAAAGCTCTGTGTGATCTGGGGTCAGGGATAAATCTTATGCCACTCTCTGTAATGGAGAAGCTGGGGATCATTGAGGTACAACCTGCCTTGTTCTCATTACAACTGGCAGACAAGTCATTGAGACAAGCCTATGGAATAGTAGAGGACGTGTTAGTAAAGGTTTAAGGCCTTTACATCCCTGCTGATTTCATAATCTTAGACACTAGGAAGGAAGAGGATGATTGCATCATCTTTGGAAGACCTTTCCTAGCCACATCAGGAGCTGTGATAGATGTCAACAGAGGTGAATTAGTCCTTCAATTGAATGGGGACTACCTTGTGTTTAAGGCACATGGCCATCTGGTGCGCGAAATTGTGAACAATACTTTTTCACAACTCAAATAATCCCCGGTAATGGCTCCAAGAACTTGGTGGCTCAATACCATGGCATTACACAACTTCGCACAACTAACCAGCAAGTGCACTGGGTCGTCCAAGTAATAAACCTTACGTGAGTAAGGGTCGATCCCACGGAGATTGTTAGTATTGAAGCAAGCTATGGTCATCTTGTAAATCTTAGTCAGGCAAACTCAAATATATATGATGATGAACGAAAATAACATAGAAAATAAGGATAGTGATACTTATGTATATCATTGGTGTAAGAGCTTCAGACAAGTGTATGAAGATGCCTTCCCTTCCGTCTCTCTGCTTTCCTAATGCCTTCATCCAATCCTTTCTTACTCCTTTCCATGGCAAGCTCGTGTAAGGTTTCACTATTGTCAGCAGCTACCTCCCATCCGCGCAGTGAAAGCTAATGCACACACTCTGTCACAGTGCTGCCAATCACCGGTTTGGTTCCCTCCCCTACCGGAATAGAATAACTCTTTTGCGTCTGTCACTAACGCCCAGTAGGTTACAGGTTTGAAGCACGTCACAGTCATTCAATCATTGAATCCTACTCAGAATACCACAGACAAGGTTTAGACCTTCCGGATTCTCTTGAATGCCGCCATCAGGTCCTGCCTATACCACGAAGATTCCGAAGAATCCAAGAGATATTCACTAAGCCTCAGATGCTTGTAGAACAAGAATGGTTGTCAGTCACCTTGTTCATGGGTGAGAATGGTGATGGGCGTCAATCATCACCTTCATCATGTTGAAGAACAAGTGATATCTTGGATAAAGAACAAGCGGAATTGAATGGAAGAACAATAGTAATTGCATTAATACTCGAGGTACAGCAGAGCTCCACACCTTAATCTATGGTGTGTAGAAACTCCACCGTTGAAAATACATAAGCATAAGGTCTAGGCATGGCCGAATGGCCAGCCTCCCAATGATCTAAGATAGCATAAAACAAAGATAGCTACCAAGATGTCTCTAATACAATAGTAAAAGGTCCTACTTATAGAAAACTAGTACATAGATGAGTAAATGACATAAAAATCCACTTCCGGGCCCACTTGGTGTGTGCTTGGGCTGAGCAATGAAGAAATTTCGTGTAGAGACTCTCCTTGGAGTTAAACGCCAGCTTTAGTGCCAGTTTGGGCGTTTAACTCCCAATTAGGTGCCAGTTCCGGCGTTTAACGCTGGAATTTCTTGAGGTGACTTTGAACGCCGGTTTGGGCCATCAAATCTTGGGCAAAGTATGGACTATTATATATTGCTGGAAAGCCCAGGATGTCTACTTTCCAACGCCGTTGAGAGCGCGCCAATTGGGCTTCTGTAGCTCCAGAAAATCCACTTCGAGTGCAGGGAGGTCAGAATCCAACAGCATCTGCAGTCCTTTTGAGTCTCTGGATCAGATTTTTGCTCAGGTCCCTCAATTTCAGCCAGAAAATACCTGAAATCACAGAAAAACACACAAACTCATAGTAAAGTCCAGAAAAGTGAATTTTAACTAAAAACTAATAAAAATATACTAAAAACTAACTAGATCATATCAAAAACATACTAAAAACAATGCCAAAAAGTATACAAATCATCCGCTCATCACAACACCAAACTTAAATTGTTGCTTGTCCCCAAGCAACTTAAGATCAAATAAGATAAAAAAGAAGAGAATATGCAATGAACTCCAAAAACATCTATGAAGATCAGTATTAATTAGATGAGCGGGGCTTTTACTTTTTTGTCTCTGAATAGTTTTGGCATCTCACTCTATCCCTTGTAATTCAGAATGATTGACTGCTTTAGGAACTCAGAATCCAGATAGTGTTAATGATTCTCCTAGTAAAGTATGATGATTCTTGAACATAGCTATTTCTTGAGTCTTGGCCGTGGCCCAAAGCACTCTGTCTTTCCAGTATTACCACCGGATACATACATGCCACAGACACATAATTGGGTGAACCTTTTCAGATTGTGACTTAGCTTTGCTAAAGTCCCCAATTAGAGGTGTCCAGGGTTCTTAAGCACACTCTTATTTGCCTTGGATCACAACTCTTATTATTATTATTTTTTTTTCGTTTTCTTTTTTTTTTTCGGTTTTTTTTTTTTTGAATAGCAATGCTTTTTCTTGCTTCAAGAATCATTTTATTGATTTTTCAGATCCTCAATAACATGTCTCCTTTTTCATCATTCTTTCAAGAGCCAACCTTCATGAACCACAAATTCAAGATACATATGCACTGTTTAAGCATACATTCAGAGAACAAAAATATTGCCACCACATCAAAATAATTAAACTATTATAAAATTCAAAATTCATGCAATTCTTCCTTTTTCAATTAAGCACATTTTTATTCAAGAAAGGTGATGGATTCATAGGACATTCATAACTTTAAGGCATAGACACTAAGACACTAATGATCATAAGACACAAGCATGGATAACATAAAGCACCAAAATTCGAAAAACAAAGGAATAAAGAACAAGGAAATCAAGGAATGGGTCCACCTCAGTGATGGCGGCTCTTCCTTGCTTTTGAAGGTCCTATGGAGTGCTTGAGCTCCTCAATGTCTCTTCCTTGCCTTTGTTGCTCCTCTCTCATGATTCTTTGTTCTTCTCTAATTTCATGGAGGAGAATGGAGTGTTCTTGGTGCTCCACCCTTAGTTGTCCCATATTGGAACTCAACTCTCCTAGGGAGGTGTTTATTTGCCCCCAATAGTCTTGTGGAGGAAAATTCATCCCTTGAGGAATTTCAGGGATCTCATGATGAGTGGAATCTCTTGTGTACTCCATCCTTTTCTTAGTGATGGGCTTGTCCTCATCAATGGTGATGTCTCCCTCTATGTCAACTCCCACTGAATAACAGAGGTGACAAATGAGGTGAGGAAAGGCTAACCTTGCCAAGGTAGAGGTCTTGTCCGCCACCCTATAGAGTTCTTGGGCTATAACCTCATGAACCTCTATTTCTTCTCCAATCATGATGCTATGGATCATGATAGCCCGGTCTATGGTAACTTCGGACCGGTTGCTAGTGGGAATGATTGAGCGTTGTATGAACTCTAACCATCCTCTAGCCACGGGTTTGAGGTCATGCCTTCTCAATTGGACCGGCTTTCCTCTTGAATCTTGCTTCCATTGTGCGCCCTCTTCACATATGACTGTGAGGACTTGGTCCAACCTTTGATCAAAGTTGACCCTTCTAGTGTAAGGATGCTCATCTCCTTGCATCATAGGCAAGTTGAACGCCACCCTCACACTTTCCGGACTAAAATCCAAGTATTTCCCCCGAACCATAGTAAGATAATTCTTTGGATCCGGGTTCACACTTTGGTCATGGTTCTTGGTGATCCATGCATTGGCATAGAACTCTTGAACCATCAAGATTCCGACTTGTTGAATGGGGTTGGTAAGTACTTCCCAACCTCTTCTTCGGATCTCATGGCGGATCTCCGGATATTCACCCTTTTTGAGTGAAAAGGGGACTTCGGGGATCACCTTCTTCAAGGCCACAACTTCATAGAAGTGGTCTTGATGCACCCTTGAGAGGAATCTATCCATCTCCCATGACTCGGAGGTGGAAGCCTTTGCCTTCCCTTTCCTCTTTCTAGAGGTTTCTCCGGCCTTGGATGCCATAAATGGTTATGGAAAAACGAAAAAAGCAACGCTTTCACCACACCAAACTTAAAATGTTTGCTCGTCCTCGAGCAAAAGAAGAAAGAAGAGAGTAGAAGAAGAAGAAATGAGGAAGAGGGAGATGGTGGTGTATTCGGCCAAGGAGGGGGAGAAGTGGTGTTTAGGTAGTGGGAAAATGAAGGGGTAAAGAGGGGTTTATATAGGAAAGAGGGGGATGAGGGTTTGGCCATTTGAGGGTGGGTTTGGGAGGGAAAGTGGTTTGAATTTGAAGGGTGAGGTTGGTGGGGTTTTATGAAGGATGGATGTGAGTGGTGAAGAGAAAGATGGGATTTGATAGGTGAGGGGTTTTTGGGGAAGAGGTGTTGAGGTGATTGGTGAATGGGGGAAGAGAGAGAGTGATGGTAGGGTCCTGTGGGGTCCACAGATCCTGTAGTGTCAAGGAAAAGGCATCCTTGCACCAAATGGCATCAAAATCCACGTTTTGAGCCTTTTCTGGCGTTAAACGCCGGGCTGATGCCCATTCCTGGCGTTTAACACCAGGTTTTTGCCCTTTACTGGCGTTTAACGCCAGTCTGGTGCCCCTTTCTGGCGTTAAACGCCCAGAAGGGTGCCAGACTGGGCGTTAAACGCCCAACTGCTAGGCTGACTGGCGTTTGAACGCCAGCAGCATCTTCCTCCGGGGTGTGCTATTTTTCTTCCTGTTTTTCATTTTGTTTTTGCTTTTTTCATTGTTTTTGTGACTTCTTATGATCATCAACCTACAAAAAAAGATAAAATAACAAAAGAAAATAATTAATTATAAAACATTGGGTTGCCTCCCAACAAGCGCTTCTTTACTGTCATTAGCTTGACAGAGGACTCTCATGGAGCCTCAGAGATGCTCAGAACCGTGTTGGAACTTCCCAACACCAAACTTAGAGTTTGATTGTGGCCTCCCAACACCAAACTTAGAGTCTGACTGTGGGGGCTCTGTTTGGCTCTGTTTTGAGAGAAGCTCTTCATGCTTCTTATCCATGATGACAGAGGGATATCCTTGGGCCTTAAACACCAAGGATTCTTCATTCACTTGAATGATCAGCTCTCCTCTATCAACATCAATCACAGCCTTTGCTGTGGCTAGGAAGGGTCTGCCAAGGATGATGGATTCATCCAAGCACTTCCCAGTCTCTAGGACTATGAAGTCAGTAGGGATGTAATGGTCCTCAATCTTCACCAAAACATTCTCTACAAGTCCATGAGCTTGTTTTCTTGAATTGTCTGCCATCTCTAATGAGATTCTTGCAGCTTGCACCTCAAGGATCCCTAATTTCTCCATTACAGAGAGGGGCATGAGGTTTACACTTGACCCTAAGTCACACAAGGCCTTCTTGAAGGTCATGGTGCCTATGGTACAAGGTATAGAAAACTTCCCAGGATCTTGCCTCTTTAGAGGCAGTTTCTGCCTAGACAAGTCATCCAGTTCTTTGGTGAGCAAAGGTGGTTCTTCCTCCCAAGTCTCATTTCCAAATAACTTGTCATTCAGTTTCATGATTGCTCCAAGGTATTTAGCAACTTGCTCTTCAGTGACATACTCATCCTCTTCAGAGGAAGAATACTCATCAGAGCTCATGAATGGCAGAAGTAAGTCCAATGGAATCACTATGGTCTCATTTTGAGCCTCAGGTTCCCATTGTTCCTCATTGAGGAACTCAGAGGAGATTGGTACACGCCCACTGAGGTCTTCCTCAGTGGCGTCCTCCTCCTCTCTTTCCTCTCCATATTCAGCCATGTCTATGGCTTTGCACTCTCCTTTTGGATTCTCTTCTGTATTACTTGGGAGAGTGCTAGGAGGGAGTTCAGTAACTTTCTTGCTCAGCTGACCCACTTGTCCTTCCAAATTTCTGATGGAGGACCTTGTTTCATTCATGAAACTTTGAGTGGTCTTTATTAGATCAGAGACCATTGTTGCTAAGTCAGAAGTATTCTGCTTAGAACTCTCTGTCTGTTGCTGAGAAGATGATGGAAAAGGCTTGCCATTGCTAAACCTGTTTCTTCCACCATTATTGTTATTGAAACCTTGTTGAGGTCTCTCTTGATTCTTCCATGAGAAATTGGGGTGATCTCTCCATGAAGAATTGTAGGTGTTTCCATAGGGTTCTCCTAGGTAATTCACCTCTTCCATTGAAGGGTTCTCAGGATCATAAGCTTCTTCCTCAGATGAAGCATCCTTAGTACTGTTTGGTGCATTTTGCATTCCAGACAGACTTTGAGAAATCAGATTGACTTGTTGAGTCAATATTTTATTCTGAGCCAAAATGGCATTCAGAGTGTCAATTTCAAGAACTCCTTTCTTCTGACTAGTCCCATTGTTCACAGGATTCCTTTCAGAAGTGTACATGAATTGGTTATTTGCAACCATTTCAATCAATTCTTGAGCTTCTGCAGGCGTCTTCTTCAGATGAAGAGATCCTCCAGCAGAGCTATCCAAAGACATCTTGGATAGTTCAGAGAGACCATCATAGAAAATACCTATGATGCTCCATTCAGAAAGCATGTCTGAAGGACATCTTCTGATTAATTGTTTGTATCTTTCCCAAGCTTCATAGAGGGATTCTCCATCCTTCTGTCTGAAGGTTTGGACTTCCACTCTAAGCTTACTCCATCTTTGTGGTGGAAAGAACTTTGCCAAGAAGGCATTGACTAGCTTTTCCCAAGAGTCCAGGCTTTCTTTAGGTTGAGAGTCCAACCATATTCTAGCTCTGTCTCTCACAGCAAAAGGGAATAGCATCAGTCTATAGACCTCAGGGTTAACCCCATTAGTCTTGACTGTGTCACAGATTTGCAAGAACTCAGCTAAAAACTGATGAGGATCTTCCATTGGAAGTCCATGAAACTTGCAATTCTGTTGCATTAGAGAAACTAATTGAGGCTTAAGCTCAAAGTTGTTTGCTCCAATGGCAGGGATAGAGATGCTTCTCCCATAGAAATCAGGAGTAGGTGCAGTAAAGTCACCAAGCACCTTCCTTGCATTGTTGGCATTGTTGTTGTTTTCGGCTGCCATTTGTTCTTCTTCCTTGAAGAATTCGGTCAGGTCCTCTAAAGAGAGTTGTGCCTTGGCTTCTCTTAGCTTTCGCTTCAAGGTTCTCTCAGGTTCAGGGTCAGCTTCAACAAGAATGCCTTTGTCTCTGCTCCTGCTCATATGAAAGAGAAGAGAACAAGAAAATATGTGGAATCCTCTATGTCACAGTATAGAGATTCCTTGAGGTGTCAGAGGAAAAGAGAAATAGAAAGAAGAAGGAGAAGAAGAATTCGAACTTTAATTAGATAAGGTTCGAATTGTGCATTCAGAAGGAGTGGTACTCCATAAATAGAAGGATGTGAGAAGGAAGGAAGAAGATTTTCGAAAATTAATTAAAATATTTTGAAAACATTTTTGAAAAACATTAATTGATTTTCGAAAACAAAAGTGTAAAAGAAATCAAGTGATTTTTGAAAAAGATTTGAAATTAGAAGTTAAAAAGATTTGATTGAAAACTTATTTTGAAAAAGATGTGGTTAAAAAGATTTAATTGAAAAGTTATGGTTTTAAAAAGATGTGATTGAGAAGATATGATTTGAAAACAATTTTAAAAGATATGATTTGAAAACAATTTGAAAAAGATTTGATTTTAAAAATTAATAACTTGCCTAACAAGAAAAGATATGATTCAAACATAAAACCTTTCTCAACAGAAAAGGCAACAATTTTGAGATGTTCAATCAAATCATTAATTGTTAGTAAGTATCTTTTAAAAAGGAAAGAAATTGATTTTGAAAACATTTGATTGAAAAGATTTGATTTGAAAAAGATTTGATTTTGAAAAACTAAAAAAAATTGATTTGAAAACAAAATCTTCCCCCTAGCACCATCCTGGCGTTAAACGCCCAGAATGGTATCCATTCTGGCGTTTAACGCCCAAAATGCACCCTTTTTGGGCGTTAAACGCCCAACCAGGTACCCTGGCTGGCGTTTAAACGCCAGTCTGCCTTCTTCACTGGGCATTTTTGAATGCTCAGCTTTTTCTGTATAATTCCTCTGCAGTATGTTCTGAATCTTCAATTCTTTGTATCATTGACTTGAAAAGACACAAATTAAAAGTATTTTTGGATTTTTAATAATCAAAATGTGACAAGAATCAAATAACAATGCATGCAAGACACTAAACTTAGCAGTTTGTGTACTACTGACACTAACAATATGAAAATGCATATGAGACACACAAAATGCTTCAAGTCAATAGAATTCAAAGATCAGAACAAAGAAATATATGCATGGATTCGAAAATTATAACAAAAACATGCATTTGACACCAAACTTAGGATGAGACACTAAACTTAAGCAAGAAACATCAAATATTTTTGGTCTTTTTATGATTTTGTAAATTTTTTTTTGTGTTTTTTTCGAAAATTAAATGGGAAAAGGTATCAAAATTCTTAATGAGAATTCCAGGAATCAGTGCAGTGCTAGTCTAAGACTCCGGTCCAGGAATTAGACATGGCTTCACAGCCAGCCAAGCTTTCAAAGAAAGCTTCGGTCCAAAACACTAGACATGACCAAAGGTCAGCCAAATCTTAGCAGATCACTGCTCCAAGAGCAAAATTGATGAGAATCAACAAGCTCTTGTGGTGATAAGTTGAAACCTCGGTCCAATCAGATTAGACATGGCTTCTCAGCCAGCCAGATTTCAACAAATCATCATGAAACTCTAGAATTCATCTTCAAGAATTTCGAAAAAAATAATACCTAATCTAAGCAACAAGATGAACCGTCAGTTGTCCAGCCTAAACAATCCCGGGCAATAACACCAAAAACTTGATGTTGTTGCCGGATCTTGGCACTGATGTTACCAAAAGCTTGCTCAAAACTTGAACAATCCCCGGCAACGGCGCCAAAAACTTGGTGCGCGAAATTGTGAACAATACTTTTTCACAACTCAAATAATCCCCGGTAATGGCTCCAAGAACTTGGTGGCTCAATACCATGGCATTACACAACTTCGCACAACTAACCAGCAAGTGCACTGGGTCGTCCAAGTAATAAACCTTACGTGAGTAAGGGTCGATCCCACGGAGATTGTTAGTATTGAAGCAAGCTATGGTCATCTTGTAAATCTTAGTCAGGCAAACTCAAATATATATGATGATGAACGAAAATAACATAGAAAATAAGGATAGTGATACTTATGTATATCATTGGTGTAAGAGCTTCAGACAAGTGTATGAAGATGCCTTCCCTTCCGTCTCTCTGCTTTCCTAATGCCTTCATCCAATCCTTTCTTACTCCTTTCCATGGCAAGCTCGTGTAAGGTTTCACTGTTGTCAGCAGCTACCTCCCATCCGCGCAGTGAAAGCTAATGCACACACTCTGTCACAGTGCTGCCAATCACCGGTTTGGTTCCCTCCCCTACCGGAATAGAATAACTCTTTTGCGTCTGTCACTAACGCCCAGTAGGTTACAGGTTTGAAGCACGTCACAGTCATTCATCATTGAATCCTACTCAGAATACCACAGACAAGGTTTAGACCTTCCGGATTCTCTTGAATGCCGCCATCAGGTCCTGCCTATACCACGAAGATTCCGAAGAATCCAAGAGATATTCACTAAGCCTCAGATGCTTGTAGAACAAGAATGGTTGTCAGTCACCTTGTTCATGGGTGAGAATGGTGATGGGCGTCAATCATCACCTTCATCATGTTGAAGAACAAGTGATATCTTGGATAAAGAACAAGCGGAATTGAATGGAAGAACAATAGTAATTGCATTAATACTCGAGGTACAGCAGAGCTCCACACCTTAATCTATGGTGTGTAGAAACTCCACCGTTGAAAATACATAAGCATAAGGTCTAGGCATGGCCGAATGGCCAGCCTCCCAATGATCTAAGATAGCATAAAACAAAGATAGCTACCAAGATGTCTCTAATACAATAGTAAAAGGTCCTACTTATAGAAAACTAGTACATAGATGAGTAAATGACATAAAAATCCACTTCCGGGCCCACTTGGTGTGTGCTTGGGCTGAGCAATGAAGAAATTTCGTGTAGAGACTCTCCTTGGAGTTAAACGCCAGCTTTAGTGCCAGTTTGGGCGTTTAACTCCCAATTAGGTGCCAGTTCCGGCGTTTAACGCTGGAATTTCTTGAGGTGACTTTGAACGCCGGTTTGGGCCATCAAATCTTGGGCAAAGTATGGACTATTATATATTGCTGGAAAGCCCAGGATGTCTACTTTCCAACGCCGTTGAGAGCGCGCCAATTGGGCTTCTGTAGCTCCGGAAAATCCACTTCGAGTGCAGGGAGGTCAGAATCCAACAGCATCTGCAGTCCTTTTGAGTCTCTGGATCAGATTTTTGCTCAGGTCCCTCAATTTCAGCCAGAAAATACCTGAAATCACAGAAAAACACACAAACTCATAGTAAAGTCCAGAAAAGTGAATTTTAACTAAAAACTAATAAAAATATACTAAAAACTAACTAGATCATATCAAAAACATACTAAAAACAATGCCAAAAAGTATACAAATCATCCGCTCATCACCATCCCTCTGTGACAAAAGAGAGTAAGCATGAAGAGCTTCTCTCAGTTCAGAGTCAAGAAGAGCCCACACAGTCAAACTCTAAGTTTGGTGTTGTGAGGCCACAACCAAACTCTAAGTTTGGTGTCAAGACCCCATATCCAAACTCTAAGTTTGGTGTTGGGACTACACAATATTGACCTGATCACCTTGTGGCTCCATGAGAGCCACTGTCAAGCTATTGACATTAAAGAAGCGCTTGTTGGGAGGCAACCCAATTTTATTTATCTAATTCTTATTTTTATTTTTTATTATTGTTATTTTGTGTTTTATTAGGTACATGATCATGAGGAGTCACGAAAAAATCATAAAAATTAAAAACAGAATCAAAAACAGCAGAAGAAAAAAATTTACACCCTGGAGGACGCACAGGCTGGCGTTCAACGCCAGTAAGATGCATCTGGCCGGCGTTCAACGCCAGAACAGAGCATCATTCTGGCGCTGAACGCCAGAAACAAGCAACATTCTGGCGCTGAACGTCAGGAATGTGCCCAGAGAAGAAAAGCTGGCGCTGAACGCCAGTAACAAGCATGAAACTGGCGTTCAACGCCAGAAACATGCTTTACATGGGCGTTGAACGCCCATAATGTGCACCACACGGCGTTTAAACGCCAGAATAATGTGCAAAGGCATTTTACATGCCTATTTGGTGCAGGGATGGAATTCCTTGACACCTCAGGACCTGTGGACCCCACAGGATCACTTCAGGATCTGTGGATCCCACAGGATCCCCACCTAACATATTCCCACCTTACCTCCTAATCCTATTTTTCTCTTCCCCATGTCACACTTCCCAACAACTTCAATCTCTGAATCTCTCTTCCCAATAAACACTCTTTCCCAAAACCCTTCACCACTCACATCCATCCACTCTTCCCCATAAACCCCACCTACCTTCAAAAATTCAAAACCAATTTCCCACCCATTCCCACCCAAAATGGCCGAACATACACTCCCCCTCTCCCTATAAATACCCTTCCATTCTCCTTCATTTTCACACAACACAAACCCCCCTTCCCCCACTTAGCCGAACCTACCTTTCTCCCTCTCTACCATATTTTCTTCTTCTTCTTCTTCTTCTTCTTCTCTTCTTTCTTCTCTTGCTCGAGGGCGAGCAATATTTTAAGTTTGGTGTGGTAAAAGCATAAGCTTTTTGTTTTTCCATTACCATCAATGGCACCTAAGGCCGGAGTATCCTCTAGAAAAGGAAAAGGGAAGACAAAAGCTTCCACCTCCGAGTCATGGGAGATGGAAAGATTCATCTCCAAGAGCCATCAAGACCACTTCTATGATGTTGTGGCAAAGAAGAAGGTGATCCCTGAGGTCCCTTTCAAGCTCAAGAAAAATGAGTATCCGGAGATCCGACATGAAATCCGAAGAAGAGGTTGGGAAGTCCTAACCAACCCCATGCAACAAGTCGGAATCTTAATGGTTCAAGAGTTCTATGCCAATGCATGGATCACTAGAAACCATGATCAAAGTATGAACCCGAGTCCAAAGAACTATCTTACAATGGTTCGGGGGAAATACTTAGATTTTAGTCCGGAAAATGTGAGGTTGGCATTCCACTTGCCCATGATGCAAGGAGATGAACGCCCCTACACTAGAAGGGTCAACTTTGATCAAAGGTTGGACCAAGTCCTAATGGACATATGTGTGGAAGGAGCTCAATGGAAGAGAGACTCCAAAGGCAAGCCAGTCCAACTAAGAAGACTGGATCTCAAGCCTATAGCTAGAGGATGGTTGGAGTTCATTCAACGCTCCATCATTCCTACTAGCAACCGATCTGAAGTTACTATGGATCGGGCCATCATGATTCATGGCATCATGATTGGAGAGGAAGTAGAAGTTCATGAGGTCATCTCCAATGAAATCTACAAAATAGCCGACAAGCCTTCACCCATGGCACGGCTAGCTTTTCCTCACCTTATTTGCCATCTATGTTACTCAGCTGGAGTTATCATAGAAGGAGACATCTCCATTGAAGAGGACAAGCCCATCACCAAGAAGAGGATGGAGCAAGCAAGAGAAACCCTTCACGGTTCTCAAGAGATGCATGAGGAAGCTCATCATCAAGAAATCCCTGAGATGCCTCAAGGGATGCACTTTCCTTCCAAAAACTATTGGGAACAACTCAATACTTCCTTAGAAGATTTGAGCCACAATGTTGAACAACTAAGGGTGGAACATCATGAGCACTCCATCATTCTCCATGAAATAAGAGAAGATCAAAGAGCAATGAGGGAGGAGCAACAAAGGCAAGGAAGGGACATAGAAGAGCTTAAGGACATTGTTGGTCCTTCAAGAAGAAGACGCCACTAAAGGTGGATTCATTCCTTGTTCTTTATTTCTTTCTGTTTTCGGTTTTTAATGTTGTATTTATCTATGTTTTGTGTCTTTACTTCATGATCATTAGTATGTAACCATGTCTTAAAGCTATGAATAAAATCCATTAATCCTTCACCTCTCTTAAAAGAAAAATGTTTTAATTCAAAAGAACAAGAAGTACATGAATTTCGAATTTATCCTTGAATTTAGTTTAATTTATACGCTTTTTGGCATTGTTTTTAGGTAGTTTTTAGTAAGTTCAAGCTACTTTTAGGGATTTTTTCATTAGTTTTTATGTTAAATTCACATTTCTGGACTTTACTATGAGTTTGTGTGTTTTTCTATGATTTCAGGTAATTTCTGGCTGAAATTGAGGGACTTGAGCAAAACTCTGAAAAAGGCTGACAAAAGGACTGCTGATGCTGTTGGAATCTGACCTCCCTGCACTCGAAATGAATTTTCTGGAGCTACAGAACTTCAATTGGCGCGCTCTCAACGGCGTTGGAAAGTAGACATCCAGAGCTTTCCAGCAATATATAATAGTCCATACTTTATTCGGAAATTGACGACGTAACTTGGCGTTGAACGCCAAGTACATGCTGCTGTCTGGAGTTAAACGCCAGAAAAACGTCATGATCCGGAGTTGAACGCCCAAAACACGTCATAACTTGGAGTTCAACTCCAAGAAAAGCCTCAGCTCGTGGATTGATCAAGTTCAGCCCAAGCATACACCAAGTGGGCCCCGGAAGTGGATTTATGCATCAATTACTTACTCATGTAAACCCTAGGAGCTAGTTCATTATAAATAGAACATTTAACTATTGTATTAGATATCTTTCGACAGTTTAATCTCTTGACTGTTTAGCCTTTGATTATTCAGTCTCTTGATCACTCAGGGGGCTAGCCATTCGGCCATGCCTGAACCTTTTACTTATGTATTTTCAACGGTGGAGTTTTTGCACACCATAGATTAAGGGTGTGGAGCTCTGCTGTACCTCAAGTTTCAATACAATTACTATTACTTTTTATTCAATTCTCTCTTATTCTTATTCCAAGTTATACGTTGCACAACACTTTGATGAATGTGATGAACCGTGACACTCATCATCATTCTCACTTATGAACGCGCGTGATTGACAACCACTTCCATTCTACCTTAGGCCGGGCGCATATCTCTTAGATTCCCTAACAGAATCTTCGTGGTATAAGCTAGATAGATGGCGGCATTCATGAGGATCCGGAAAGTCTAACCTTGTCTGTGGTATTCCGAGTAGGATCCTGGGAATCCGGAAAGTCTAACCTTGTCTGTGGTATTCCGAGTAGGATTCCGGTATTGAATGACTGTGACGAGCTTCAAACTCCTGAAGGCTGGGCGTTAGTGACAAACGCAAAAGAATCAATGGATTCTATTCCAACCTGATTGAGAACCGACAGATGATTAGCCGTGCTGTGACAGAGCATTTGGACCATTTTCACTGAGAGGATGGGATGTAGCTATCAACCAAGGGTGATGCCTCCAGACGATTAGCCGTGCAGTGACAGCGCATAGGACCATTTTTCCGAGAGGATTGAAAGTAGCCATTGATGATAGTGATGCCCTACATACAGCTTGCCATGGAAAGGAGTAAGAAGGATTGAAGGAAGAGCGAGTAGTGAAGTAGAGTTTCAAAAGGAACACAGCATCTCCATACACCTATCTGAAATTCCCACTATTGATTTACATAAGTATTTCTATCCCTTTTTATTTTCTATTTTATTATTAATTTTCGAAACCATAAACCAATTTAATCTGCCTAACTGAGATTTACAAGGTGACCATAGCTTGCTTCATACCAACAATCTCTGTGGGATCGACCCTTACTCACGTAAGGTTTATTACTTGGACGACCCAGTACACTTGCTGGTTAGTTGAACGGAGTTGTGAATTCAACTGGTGCCATAATAATGATTTCATACAAATACAAAGAATATGAATCACAATTTCGTCCACCATTTGGCAGTTTGGCAAGAAATGCAATCAAAAGATTCATTTGGAACCTGACCTAAAACACCCTGAGACACAAGAGGACGCAGTTTTCCTAAGGAGGTATGGGCAAGACGCTAATGCCATAAGTGGAGGGTAGAGGGAGAAGAAGCAGCACAGAGATTTGGTACAGGAGGAATATGAAGATTCTCGAGTTCAAACAACCTTCCGACCTTACGTCAAGTCCCGATGATTTGTCCCGTCCGAGGATCCTGTACACCACAACCAGAAACAGAAAAAGTGACTTCAAAACCTAGATCAACAAGTTGACCAACAGAAATAAGATTGAAGTTTAATTTGGGAACATAATAAGTATCAGGAAGATTAAGAGTTGAATGGGATATAGAACCCTTGTGTGTTGCATGCAAGAGGGAGCCATTTGCAGTATTGACGGAAGGTCTATTTGTAGTGGTAGACATGGACGAGAAAATATTACGCAACGGAGACATGAGATTAAAGCAACCCGAGTCAAAGTACCATTTAGAATTACATGGAGGGGTGGAAAAAGCAACAGGGGTATTACCAGAAACAGAGAGAAGACGCTGAAGAAGAGATGCAATATCAGAAAGAGAGACAGTAGACGAGTTAAGTGGACTAGGACGTGGTGGGCGAGTAGGACAGGCAGTAATTAAATGTCCCAAGAGCTTGTAGTTACGGCAGAACAGCTGTGAACAATGGTAGCTAATATGACCTCTCTGGTGGCATGTGCGACATTCAACAGAAGGACAATCAGAGAAGAGGTGCCCAGAACGGTTATAGTTTCGACAGAATTTGCCCTTTCTGTCGGTGGCAGCAAAAATAACTAGCTTTTCCATGATAGTAGTCACAAAGATCAAAGAGAGGAGAGAAAACGGCAATTTTGAGGTAGAAAATGAGAAATCGGAGTGCAGAATCGGAAATAGCTCACCAAAAAACCTTAGGGAGGGTCCCACTTGACTCCCACGTCAGCGCCACGTCAGCAGAATGGTGACACGTGGCAGCCCGCGAGAGGACTGAGAAGACAGGCTGGCGCTGAAGTGGAGGTCGGGTCAACTAGCGGGCCGGTCTGGGTCGGGTCGATAGTGGGCGCGCAGGTCGCTGTGGAAGCTGGCAGCGTGACACGTGGAGGATACAAGAGCGTGGGATCAGCAGCAAGATCCAACGGCTACTGAAGCATCTTGGTGGAGGAACAATGGAGGTGGACAGTGAACTTCCTGCGGCGCGTGGCGGCGCGTCCGAAGGCTTCTGGCAGAGATCTCAGCGGCGTTGGAAAGCTGACGAAGAGAGGATCACAATGATGCCGGAGGTGACGAACCAAAGCGTTGGAAACAGATCAAAAAATACGAGCAAAGAGGCACGGGTGGAATCTAGAAGGAAGATCAACCTGGTCGTGGCAGCGTCTTTCGGCGGCGCGTGGAGACGCGTCTGGCGGCGGATGGCGGCGGTTCTGGTTGCTTTGGAATCACGGCGACAAGATGAACAAGATGGTTATGGGGGTGACGAACCAAAGCGTCGAAAAGAGAACGAAAAAGGAGGCCAAAGAACGCTGCCGGAAAGGAAAAAACAATGAGGCTATGAACTAATATTCATTGAAAAAAAAAAGACCTAAGCTCTTGATACCATGTTAGAAACAAGAGACTGAGAGAGTAATCTGAAAAGTGTATTATTGAGTTGTGTATAAAGATACAATATACAAGGAGTATTTATAGGTGGTAAATGAATCAGAGCAATAAAGACATAGAATCCTACAATTAATATACAGATATACTAGACGATACTAATTGATCTAAATTGATTCTAGTGATTCTCTAACAGTCCTATTCCAAACAGTTCTTGCCATAGCCTTATCATAATTTGATGCAAATTCATGTTTTTTCTAATTTAAAGATTGAAAGACTTAGTAACTACTCAATCCAATTATATGTTAAAATCGCATTGAAGCAACATTATAATTACTTACCAGGAAACCTTTAAACAACTCGTCCTTCATGTTTGGACAATAATCCTGCCATCTTAGTGCTGGAGAAGGCATCCTACTTAACAAATTTTTCATATTGTCACGAGATACCGTATAATCTTTAAATCTCTTCCTACATTAAAAAATACACGATTATCAAAAATAGTTTCACACACAACAACATAGATCATTAAAGCAACAACAAATTCTAGACTTAGCTATACTACTCACAACTTTAAAATAATTCATGAAAATAACATAGATCATAAGAATGTAAAGCTCCCAAGAGTGCATCAACTAAATTGAGAAAAAAATAATCGCATCAATTAAATTAAGAACATATAAAAAAAAAGTAATAATCAGAGCAAATATTTAGTTTATTCATAAGGCATGTATTACCTGCTGGTCACATACCATTTTTATTAAGCTATTGTTATCCGTATTTATGTTTGCTATTTTGACAAAAATAAGATAAAAGGAATACAAGAAATATGCACATCCATTCATCCAATATAACACTAAATGCAGGGATTGAGTTACTAATTGGGCAGAAGTGATAATACTGGATCAGAGGATATATACGAAAAGTAATGCCTTATTTCTTTGAAACTATTTACTGATAGATTTCTCCATAGTTATCTGAAATGGCTATATGTTTTGGACTTTAGTAAAATGTATTTTCTGTGTCGTGAACTTAAGTTTAGATTAATATCAATGTTTTGCAAAGAAGAAGAATATCCACATATTTATATTTATTTTTTTGTTTATTTTATAAAAGTAAATATAATAAATTAATAAACATTATAACATAAATGACACATATATAAGACTCTAACAGCAAACATATCTTTGTGATCATTTGTGATTGCATAAAAAAAATAAGTAGGTACAGATTGGGTCAACTTTAATAAATCTAGCAATAAACTAATAAATTAAAGATAATGCACTTAGTGATACCCTTCTTTTTTATTTTAAGTAAAAAGTATGCGGATATAGCAAAGTCAAAATAATAGTATAACTACTTACGGTTTATCGCCTTTCTCTACATTTATTACTAGCTTTCTGTTACTCCTAATTTCAGTATGCACATTTGATTGTCCAACATTAGGTAGCTCCTTATCTTCTGTGTCTAAAGCAGATGCGTCAGACGAATTCGCACCTACAATGAATAAGAGACAATCTTCAATTAGATGTATAGTTATTTGTGAATATATAAATATTTAGCAGCTGAAGTAAATCATACTATCTAATTGTGGTGATCGTTGTGATAAAACTTATGGGGTTGGTTGTGATGCTGATCCCACATTTAATTGTGTAAGATGAGGTTCATCATTATTATTGCTCTATTGACCTAAACAAAAAAAAGACAAAAAAAATAGATACGATAAAACTACTTCCTCGCCTAAGAGTAATTAAATCACAATGAAGATATATAACTAAAATGTATAGTACAACTAGATACCTACACACATGTATCGATGGTTGAGAAGAATTAATGTCAATAGTTTGCTCACCTAAACTCAATAAAAAAAAGCATACATCATATTTTCAGGTGTTAATGGTAAAATAAATTTAATGGCAAATGTATATTTGGTTTACGCAAGAAAAGTTGAGATTAATTGATACGAGTGTTTCGTATTATTCGTCCACCTCTATCTTTTGGTACTATGATTATCTGTCAAATAAAAATAAATTAAAAAAAATGTTATTAAAATATTTAAAATATAACCGGTTAAAATATTTAGAAGCGATAGTTATCGATAAAAAATAATAATAAACATTATTGCACAATTTAGATCTACTTTTAAGGTTTCGCTAACAAACTAACTAGAGGTATAGCCAAGTGAAGCTAACTAATTGAAAAAGAAGATCCATTACAAAACAAATAGTTTGTTCAAGTTAATCCTTAATATAGATCCTAAAATTTGATGTTACATTTAAATTAATTCATCAAATTTCAATTCTCAAACTTGACTTCCAAATTTATAATTATAATTCACATTAGTTAATATTAACATCTAATTAATATTAGTTTAGTTCTAAAGTAGAAGCCAATTTCTTTTATATATGTTTACAAAATGAATATATACAGGGCTTAACTAATATTATATAACTTTTATTCTAATAGTAAACTCTCTTAGTATGAGGCCGAGTTTGATTTTGGCAACACTATATCTTAATCATTATGCCAACAATTTCTTTGATTTGAGGCACACATTTCTCAGGACTAAGAAAATAAAAATCACCAGAAATTCCCATCTCAAGATTTTTCTTTCGTCAAAAGATATTATATTATTCATTAATAGAAAAAATATATCAAAAACTAAAAGAAGAAAAAAAATATGCTGTTGTACCCTTACTAATAGAAGTTAAATTGAAGTCAAATTCACATCAATATTCAATAAATTAAATAAATAATTTTTTTTGCATCTGTTATACTTTTGTGATTGTTCCTCTTCCATCATCAACATACAATAAAAATAAATTGAATGAATTAACTCGTCAAAAAATATTACACTGAAACATTCAATTCAACCATTATTCTCTTATTTTTTTTTAGAGAAACGACATTGTTTGAGTATATACCCAAACTAGAAATTCAAAAAAAAAAAAAAAACAGTTATGATGGTTTACCTATTAATCGTTAGTTCAATCGGTTTTTAGACCAATTTTTTCAAGATAGTTTTTATGTCTTAACCGAACTGACTAGGTGATCGGTTTTTAATTAATCCGGTTGAACCGATTAATTTAATTCGGTTTCAAAATATTGTATATAACATTTAGGATAAAGTATACTAAATTGGTCTCACTATGTTTGGGTCTGATTCTATTTTGATCCCTAAAGTTTAAAGTATTCTATTTGAATCTAAAAAAAATTCATTTAACTTTAACGTAGTCCTGCCGTGAGGTCAATGTTAAAAATATGGACAAAGACATTATGTCCAAAGATACGAAAATTGTATATTTTGTATCTTTTCTAATAAGAAAGACATAAAAATACTAATATGAGATACAACTTATTTTTTAATTTTTTGTTTAATTATTTCTATCAAATTTTTATAATTATACTTTTTATCATTATAATTTTTTAACTTTTTTTAATGAAAAATATAAGAATAAATATTGCTTTTTTCAATTTATTCTAATTGGTCCCGGATACATTGTCTTTTGTGTCATCTTTTTAATTAATGTCATTTTTTATAAGCATAATATATTTAGTTTAACAAAAATGTTTTATGAATATATATAGTAAATAAGTTCTTTCTTAAACTATAGTAAATAAGCTCTTTTACGGCAAAATATGTGTAGATTAAAATAACCCAATAACGAGTTAAACAGATTTATTCGTATAACATTTTTTTTAATTGGACAAAAAACTAATTTGAGGAGGAGTTTTCAAAATATTTATAGAACAAAAAAAATCACCTTTAAGTTAATTGTATCTTATTTCTTTTAAGCGAGTCGGCTCGTCGAATTAAGTCACAAAAAAATAAAAGTTTATAATTTAATACAATATAATATATAATAGTATATTATTAAATTATAATATAATAGGGTTAAGTATAATTTTGGTCCCAACGTAGAGGTCGGAAATTGATTTCGTCCTCAACTTTTTTTCGCTACAAAATGGTCCCTAAAATTTCAATTTATTTTAAAATCGTCCTTTTTATCAATTTTATTTTTTTATTACCAAATTATCCTTCATTAAAAATTTATAAAAAAAAAAAAAAGAAAGAAAGCCACGGGAGGAAGAAAGAGAATTGGGGGTGGGGGTGGGGGTGGGAGAAAGAGAATCGAGTGGGGAGGGAGAATCGGGGGAAAGGGGAAGGGGAGGGAAGAAGGGGGAAGGGGAGGCCGCACTGCTGCACTGCTGTACTGTCGCATTGCCGCCTGTGATCGGAAGGGGAACAAGGGAGCAAGAGAGGAGAAAGCTAAGGGAGAAGAGAGGGATCAGAAGGGAGAAAGTTAAGGGCCACCGCTGCTGCTCCTCGCCATCGCCGCTGCCACTTCTGCTCCTCGTTGTTCAATCCTCGCCGCTCGCACTGCTACCCGCATCCTTGCCGCTGCTCCACAACCCTCACAGTCTGCCGTTTCTTCTTCTTCTGTGAACTGAATTTTTTGTGGAATTTCTTAATTTGTTACTGCTGAATTTGTTGATTATTGTTCAAAGTGCATGTTGCTTGAATTTAGTTTTGAATTATGTTGATGGTTCTGAGGTGGGGGTGGTGGTGGATTTTGGTGTTGATGATGATGGTGGAGGTGGTGGTGAGTTCTTCTTCTGATGATGACCATGATGATAATGGTGGTGGTGGTGGATTTTTGTTCAGCTTGAGCTTCTGGTTAATTTTGGGAAAAGTTCTGATGATGATGATGACCATGATGATACTGGTATTGGTGGTGGTGGTGGGTTCTGGTTCGGCGTGATGATGACTATAATGTTCTAATTCTGTTGAGTTTGGTTGATTTTGGGGTGAAGGGAAAGAGTATTTTTGTCCGAATGACGATTTTAAAATAAACTAAAATTTTGGGAACTATTTTATTATAGCAACAAAAAAGTTGGGGATGAAATCGATTTTCGACCTCTACGTTGGGACCAAAATCATACTTAACCCTAATATAATATCATCATTGTTGAATAATAGTAAATTATATAAAATTATGGTTTAATGATTACTTGTATAATATATATTTTTGTAGACATCACGAATATAATATATATTTGTTTGCAAGCTGTATAACGAAAACAAACATGGCTTGCTAGAGAAGTGGAATAAGGTCAGCGGAAAGTATATTGGTTCGAATTTTATTTGCTACTTTGCTATACATATTTATATTTTACTACCTTATTATATAAGAATACATCACTAAGTATTACATATATAAGAAATTATAGAAAGAAGAAATCCAATTTTACTACCTTATTATATAAGAATACATCACTAAGTATTATATATATAAGAAATTATAGAAAGAAGAAATCCAATGATATTATCTCCAATGATATTAAACGTTCAGATCAGAATGGGGTTGCAACGAATAAAAATTAATTTTAATGTTTTTTAAATCATAAATTTGAGATAAAAAATAAAAAATTTCTAAATAATAAATTATTAATAAATAAAAATAAAAATAAAAATTTTATGAATTATTTAATTTTTTAATATATAAGATAATAAAATTTGAATTAATTTAAGTATATTACTAAAATTATTACATTATTATTATAGGTAACAATTAAGATAACAAATTTATAAATATTTATAAATTTGTTTATTTTTTAATCTTATTTAATTTGAACCAGATATACAAAATTAAATTTAACGAATTTTTTTCTCGCATAATTTTAATTGTTAAATTTTTTTAATTTTATATTTAATATCTTAAATCATCTTTAGTTTTATTATTCTTTCAAATTTTTTAATTTTTTGTTTTCATTATTTTTTTCTTATCACTCCCATACACATATCTATTGTTATTTTTTCTTCGTTAAGTATAAGAAAGATAGAAAATAGTATTACATGTACTCAGTGGAATAAAAAAGATAATAAGAATAAAAGTTATGTGTAAAATAAAAAAGTTAACTATAAAAAAAAGGAAGAAAAATTAACTGATAATTATATTTTTGACCAATTTTTAAGATGATAATTGTATTAATTAGAGACAATAATAGTTATACATATATAAAAAAATTATAAGAAAAAAGTATAGTGTATAATACGATGAAATGATATAATAAAAATAAAAATTAATAAATTTTAAAATTAATAAAATTAAAAAAATTAAAGATGTTCAAGATAAAATTAAATAAATATATTTTTAATCTATTAAAATTATTGATGGAGATAAAAAATGATTTGGATATAAATTTTTAAATTTGCTTCTAATAAAACAAGATTGAGAAAATAAATGAATTTAATAATATTTATAAATAACTAATCTTTATATATTATTAGTAAGTGTTTATATTGTTCGTTACACATAATAACAACAAAAAAATTTTTAATCTTTTTTTTTAATTTAAATTTATTTATTTTATACATTTTACATGTTAAATAACTAAAAGTGTTTTATTTTTTATAATTTATTTTTAATTATTAATATTAAAATTTATAATTTTAAAAATAAAAATATAAAATTAATTTCTTAAACACAATAAAAAAGCAGCTGAATAGGTACGTGAGCTGCTAGTTAAAGTAGTGACGGAATAAGGACTAACGTGTTTTCTCACAAATTAGTAGCAACATGAAATAAGTGAGGAAAGTCTATCAGTTGTTAAGCGGTCGCTAATTCCTCACTGAATAAGCTTTTAATTAGTGACTCAATTGTGATCTGTTACTTCTAACATTTTTTTGGTTAGTTTTGGATTCGTTATAACTCTGCGACGGATTTTTAACGAGATTAGCGAGTAATTTGCTACAAAATAGGTAGGATATAGCTTTCACTTTGCGACAATATTGTTGTTGCCAAGTCGCTCGCTAAATTAAACTTGCGACAACTTAGCGACAAATATATTTCGCCCCCTAATCAGTGACTTGAAATCAACTAACGAAGTGTGTCGGTTGTTAAACGGTCGCAAATTTCTCGCTACTTAGGTCCTAGGCACTCAATATCGTATTTCCACTTTAGCGACAAATTAGCAAGAAATACTTTTCTAGCTGAATGATTTATCCGTTGCGACAAGTTAGCGACGCTGTTTTCTGTCGCTACCCTAATTCTAAATTTTTACAATATTATGCAACAAATTAGCGAGAAACTAGTTGCTCGCTAAAAAAAACTTTGGTGACAAATTAGTTAGGAATTTGTCCATGGCAGAATGCATTTCAAGTCTTTGTGACGCAATAGCTAGTAATATTGTTCCTCACTAATTAGCCTTTTCGCACAAAGTTTATTTAGCAACGAACTAGTGTGTGAACTGTTTCTCGCTAATTGTATATCAAACACTTGCGATGGAATAATGACAATAATATCCCTTGCTATTTTACTTTTATTCGATTGAACTCCTAAATGACTGATTTGTTAGAACATTGTCACTTGCTAATTAATTTGTGACAAATTAGCGATAAAATTTTTCCCGCTCTTTTATTAGCTACAAAAGTCAATCTGCGAGAAACAAACTTACTCGTAAATCTCTCGCTAATCAGTCACTTTTCTCAAGTTCGGGTATTTTGTGATCGCTCATTATTTTTGTCGTTAGTGTGTCACTAATTTAGTAACGGATTAATGACAAAAAATATTTTTCGCAAAAATTTGTCGCTAATATATCAAATTCTTATAATATTGACCCAATTTATATGATTTATAAGTCAAAAATTTAAAACTTTATATGTATAGCAGGTCTAAAACTTAAATACCCGTGAATAAAATTTGCAACAAAATTCATACGTAATCTACTCTCTTTTAGTAGTCATGATATACTTAAGTTATAGACAAAATGAGATAACAACGAATGAAAAATGAGCAAGTTAACTAAATCTATTATTATATTACTATTTGACTTCTATTCATAAATCGCTACAGAAATAAGTTACTAAATAATTAGTCACGAACTAGTCTAGATGAAAAAAATACTTCCGATCAATTATTAAAAAGATTAAAAGATGATAAAGGTCTAATCATAAAACCATTTTTTTAATTTAAACTAATAAGAATAAGCAGATGAATAGTTATATCTTTAACATACTCTTTTAAGTTATATTTTTCTTGCTTGAACATTTTGTATAAATTTTTTCTTTTTATTTTATGCTGAAGTTCTTTTTATTTTAGGGTTCAATAATGATCAAATTTTAAATTTTTCGTGAGTTATACAAATTTTGATATTATGTTATAAAATTATTATTTTAAAAAATTTAAATTGATAAAACGAGACATATGAATAATTATATATGTAACAATGCAAAAAAAATTTGTTCTTTCTCTTTTCTTTGTTTGGCATTATAGAATTTTTTAATGCTAAGCATGTCGAAGAATTTTTTGTAACATATGCATATATCGCACTTTTATGTATTGACGAGTACAGAAAATACTCATTTATTAGGTTAGGATAAACTATACAAAATGTATTCGAATAATTTTGTCGTTCATAAAAATGCATTTAAAATTTTTTATTGATAAAATTTTTTTCAAATAATTTTAAAAAGCGACACAAATATCTAATAATAAATATGTATTTTTTAAAAAATATTTTAGAGATTAAATTTTGATACAATTTTTTGCAAACAAAATTAAAAAAATAAGATATTTTTATTTTTAGAATTTAGTAAGTTTTCGTTGATTATATTTTTTTATTTTATTTTTTAAGGTATTATTGGTTGTTTCATAGATATGTAAAGCCAATTCTTACTATCAATCTTGCAATAATGATGAAATAAACTATAAGTGATTACAATCAGCATACAACTAATAAGAACACAAATCAGACCACATGAAGTGGTCAACATATATGGCAAATAAATTTGGGAGTAGAGAACAATACATTTGCTTGATCCCTTCTCCAAAAATTGCAATAAACCCTAATACTTTATTCCCCAATGCTTAATGAATCAATCTAAAGTAGTATCCAATTCCAATCCCTTAGCTAGCTTCTTCTTATCCATAACATATGAGCAAATTGATGGTTATAATACACTTACATGAAGATTATGGAAAAAATTCTTGTTTCTTAGGACTTGATAATCCCAAGTGTTTCTGCTTGTACGGACAATGAATGTTTAACATCACCAATGTGAAGATTATGCACCCCCATTGGAATTCTCCTTGTCCCAGACCTATCAACCACACTCAAAAGCTTGCAAACATGAATATTAATCTTGACTCGCTGCTGCGACTTAGCAGGAACACGGACCTTCTCAAACGCCACCAACTGCTTGTGCGGCGCCCAGTGGCCGTTACCGGCCGGGGGCGCCGAGAACACTAAGAGCGTGTGAGTGCCATCTTTGGAGCCAACATTCTTGACATCAATGTGGAGGCTAACTGAGAGCTTGCCGCATCGTGCATGTGTCACTCTAATTGCTTTGTTAGAGATGTTTGTGGTGTTTCCATGGCGGTGGCCATGAACGGGAACTGAGACCGTCTTTGGCGCGCTAGCGAGAGTGTGAAGAAAGTGAGAGTAGGATAATCCGTAACCGAAAGGGTACACAACTGGACCGTTGTAAAATCGATATGTTCTTCCAGGGTACCCTTTGTTTGGTCTTGGACGCATTGCCATATCTGTCATTGCTAAGCTCTTAAGGTACTCTTCTGGATACCATGTCATTGGAAGCTTGCCTCCTGAACAAATATAAGGACACACCCTTAATTAATATTAATTAAGGATACTCTATGTATTTACAAATTCAACAACGCATATGTTATTTAACTCTATATAGATACATATATTATTTAATTTATTTTAAATATATTTTTTATATTTATGATTAATTTTTAGTATATATTTAGTAGTAGTAGTAGTTAACAAATAAATAAAATTTTGTACATATACGTGCAGTTTAACTTATTTTTAGTATGTATTTTATATTTTAATATGTAGTTTATATTGATAGTTAGTTTTGATATATAAAGTTGATAAATAAATAAAAATAATGATAGGGAATTTGATTCACATCGAAAAAGAAATCCATTTTGGGGAAGATGCTCTGATATATTTTGATCATGACAATTTACTTCTTAAATATTCAAATATTATATATAAAGAAGAAAAATTATATATTTACATTTAAATAAGTATTTAATTTTTATATACCAAATTTAGTATGGTTGATTAAAATATAATCTCCACAAACTTTTTTTTTAAACTCTTGAATGAATAAATTTAATAAGTATTTTAGTTGCATTTGAATGTACAATTGTTGTTATCTTCTTTATGCATAGGTAATAGGGAGACTTTAGCATGAATAATCATATCATCATATTCAACATAAGTATAAGAAACTCAGTATCCATGGGAAATTAGAGTATTGCATAAAGGAATGAAAACAAAAGAAATTTTAATTTTTTTTTTTTTTTTTACATACCTGGGTTGGCAGCACCAAACAAGATATCTGCAATGGCTGCACCACCAGCTTGGCCCGGATACCCAGCCCACAAGATGCCCGCAATTTTCGGATCATTCTTTGCAAAAGTGACATCAACAGGCCCACCAGACATCAAGACCAAAATTGTTGGGCCTCTTGAAGCTGCTGCAACCTTTGAGACAAGCTCTTGTTGATGCCCAGGAAGAAGTAGGCCAGCTCGGTCAACAGTTTCAGCCTCAATAGACTGGTCAAGGCCCATTACTAGAACCGTTGCATCTGCTTGACGGGCAGCGTTTAGTGCTGACCCAAACTGCTTGTCATTGGAACATGCAACATTTGTACAACCAGGCTCATGAATAGTCTTTGCGTATCTTCCTATTCCTTGCAAGGGACTTGTGTACTCACAACCAATACCTAATAACATGGTAAGCAAACGGTTGGACGCTATTTGGAAGAAAGACAGACTAGGTAATGTTTGGAAGAAAAATAAAAATTGAGAAGTTGAGATTAAGAGATTGAGATTGAGATTGAGATTGAGATTGAGAGATAGAGATTGAAATAAATTTTGGTATTGTATTTGGTGGAAAATATAAGATAGAGATTGAAATAAAATAAAGCTCTAATTTAATTTGCACAAAGAGTAAAATTAGAATTCATTAATTAAAATGAGGTATTTTAGATATAAAATGTAATTAAAATTTTAGTCTCTATTTTCACAAATTTCAGTCTCCTGTGTCTCTATTTTTTGAAAGTACTGAAATTTTGGAGACAAAAACTAAAATTTTAGTACCAGTATCTGCACCAACAAAACATGATATTAAGTTTCAGTCTTTCAGTCTCCGTCTCAGTACCTCAAAACAAACGCTACCAAAGAGATTAAGATTGAGAGACAAAGACTGAAGGATAGAGATTGAACTAAATTTTAGTATTGTGTTTAGTGTAGAGTGAGAGATAGAAATTGAAATAAGAATAAAACTCTAATTTAATTTGTACAGAAAATAAAATTAAAATTAATTAATTAAAATTAAGATATTTTAAATATAAAATATTAATTTTAGTTTTAGTTTTTATTTCCAAAAATTTTAATTTTTATGTCTTCATTTTGTAGAGATATTAAAATACTGAAATTTTAATGACAAAAATTAAAATTTTAATACTTAAATCAACAAACATAATATTAAATTTTAATATTTTTATCCTTATTCTAATACCTCAAAACAAACATTAATTTATAATCCGGTAAAATGAGAGCATGTTTAGTTTGCATTTCGATGTGTGCAGAAATAGAAACGGACATACAAACTGGTTTTGTTTTAGAGATACTAGCAGGACCAATTTTTTTTTTTTTTTAATACGCATGAAATTTCAACATTTTGTATTTTTTTTATTTTGAGATTTTGAAAATTGGATTAGTCATTGAACATGTGAAACTAGATATTCAAAGATTTAGATATTTAATCGGAATTATACTGCATATTCATATATAAAATATGCTTTTTTGGAAAATGTTTTTTTTAACATATTTTCACAGGAAAAATATATTGATTGAACTAGTTTATTGATTTTTTTTATCGTTCATTAACACCAATTTTTTTTTACACGAACAAAACTAATTTATCTAATTCAATTTTCAGAACATTTGTTTTTATTTTATCTTTTACATTCTTTTATATATTATCTAAAGTTAATCTTAGGGTAAAAAATGATGGATGGACTTTCCTTTTGTCATGTATAATACACACAGCCATTCACATACACCATATTAGAAGTTATTTTTTCACTGCTTGGAATTCGAGCTTAGCGTGACTCTCTAAAAGCTAAACATATTTGCCATTGGCACACATACCTCAACTTAAAATATCAACAAAGAAAAGAAAAGGATATACTCAAATAAGTTGTTAAAAAATTGTGTTAGACGTTTTCATTTCTTAAAGGAATAGGAGATGGGCTTACCAGCATAGTTACCAATCATGGTAACAGTGACATTAGAGTTGGGTCCAATGACAGCAACAGTTTGATGACGCCTTGGAGAGAGGGGCAAGGAGGGACCACGGTTCTTAAGTAGCACAATCCCTTGTCTCGCTGCTTCAACTGCAAGCTCTTTGTGAGCTGCTGTGCACACATCTCTCGGACCCAACTTCCCATATGGCTGCGCTGATGCCTCCCCATCGAACATTCCTAGCCTCATCTGTACTGTTATTGTGTTCGCCAATGCGCCGTTAACGTCACCTTCCGTTACTAACCCTTTTTCCAATGCGTTCTTTGTGTGTACTGCTAGAAATGGCCCACAATCTAGATCCAAACCTGCAACATTATCAAAACAAAACAACCTTATTATCTATCTCACTTTGTATACGCATCCATTATTATTTGTTACACGATAACGACGAAATGCCTTGAACCTGCCACTCAACGATTTTTCTATTTACTTAGCTTACCTGTGCATGCCACTTTTTGGTTGTATTGTAGTCATTTCTTATTGTCCGAGAAAATAATTTTGTATGAAAATAATACTACGAATTACTAGATAGTTTAGTTAAAATTTAGAGTAAATATAAATAGGTGTTTAATTTTTTTATCTCAAAAATAAATAAGTTATCGACTAATTAAAAATATAAAAATGCCTATTATTTTTAAAATGTAAAATATTTAAATTCATTTAAAAGACTGATTTGTCTTTATATATTTTGAACTAAAAAATTTAAATATCTTATATTTTAAATGATCAAGAACGTTTTTATATTTTTAATTAATAAAAAATTTATATATTTTTTAATTAAAAAAATTAAGAACTTATTATTTTTTTTTCAAATAATATATTATTTTTATAAAGAGACTTTTATTTAACCAAATATATTATCTTTATATAAAGATGTTTTTAATAAAAATAAAATATATAGCTAGTTTTTACTTTGAGGAGTTTAATCCATGAAAATTTAATTGAATTTGACTAACCTGCCTTGATGGCATCTGCAGCAGCTTCCTCTGGTGTTGACGTATAATGCTGATTGGTATAAAACACCCCAACAGAGTCACAATCTGATACAATGTACCTAACCATAACGAAGCAAAACACAATTCACCTCTAATAACTTTGCAATAATTCAAATTAGAGCCTCTATCAAGCATTGATTTTGATGCTAGCTTACCCATTTAGACGCCATTGGCCACGAACTCTTCCTTTCAAGAGGTTGGGATCAGCACAAGTAGGAACACCATTCACCTGATTGTATGAACACATAACACTTGCCACTTTGCCTTCCTTCACACACATCCTGAATGGCACATCGAATGTGTCCTCTATATCCTGCTTGCTAACCTGCGCATTATCACCCACATTTTAATTCTAACAACATATAACCAATGAAGGTTGAAATTATATTTTATGACTTAATTTAGTCCTTGAAAATTTAAAATTTACCCCCAAAATAATCTCACAATACTATATCTATGTGGTCCTATAGTTATCCTTGTTCTGATAATTAAGGGCACTGCAAATTTGTGTACTGGCAAATCAAGCTTACTACACAAATCGATGTGACTAGAGTTGATTTTGACACAAAGGCAAGTTGAATAATAACTGATTTCGTTACGTCGCATAATTGCCTACCAAGTAATCATCATGAAACTCATAATGAATAAAGGATTAGATCGTAAGTTAGCTGGAAAAAAAAAAGAGACAATATTGTTAGATGTCCAATCATTTGAGTCATTTCCTATCTGTAAAGCAGAACTACAAATGAGAAAAAAAGGTGGAAAATTGCTGTAAATATTCTAATGACAAGAAAAGTGATTAAAAATAAGTTTTAAGTTATATTAATGAAGTAAAAATATAAATTTTTTTTTTTTGCAGATTCAATAATATTGTGCATTTATGTTACTAAAATTAAAATATTAAGCCTGATATCGTACACATACATATGTTCTTTTAGGTTAGTTTTTGTACACTCTTTATAAGTATGCGTAGTTTGTAAATAATAAATAATATTTTATTTGCATGGGAGATTGAGAATAGTTTAATGATTAAGAAAAATGTTAAGTAAATACAAAAAATTAATTCCAAATATTTGTAAATATATATACGTGTGTTATTTCACATATTCTCTACAAAAATTTTGTATTTAATATATATTTTATATAAAGTTTATTATTTTATTTTGGCAGTGGTCCAGACGAGAAGGAAGCATGATATGAAGATCCCGAAAATTCCTAAATGGCAATAATGATTTGCACTTATAGCATTAAATAAGAAAGGATATGTACCTGTGCGTTAAAGTGAAAGCGATCAATGCCGTTCCAATTATCCAAGTCATAAGCCGTGAAGTGTTTGCAAGAAGCAGCAACCTTCAACCGGTTACCGTTTGTTCCCTGTAGCCCACGGACATAGCTGGCGGCATATGTACCGGCTAGAATAGGGTCCTCACCGGGAGTCTCCTGTCCGCGGCCCCACCTAGGGTCCCTGAATATGTTGACGTTTGGGCTCCAATATGTGAGGCCCGCCATGCCCCCGTTGTACATTGCTCTTGCTTCGTCTGAGACCACCTGTGCACATCATTGCCAATGCCACACGTTACTACTATAAGAACAAAGTGTAGAAACTTAAGTGGCGTTGAGTGAAGATAATAGTCAAGCATATTTGTTGAATTATTTAATAATTTTTTATTATTAACTGCATTTGAACTTTTACCCAAAGAAATACTTCTTGTTTTTAATTAATTGTTCAGTTTATGTTCAGGTTTTGTTGCGTATTTTTTAAAAAAATATTATTTGAACACTAAATTTAATTATTATATATTTAATTTATTTTTAATGTATATTTTATATTTTAAAATATATTTTATACTAATAAATAATATTAGTGATGGAAGCAAAACTTGAAGAGAAAATTAGGAGAGGAGGAAATTTTTTACAAAAAAATTACATAATATTTATATTAAAATAAAATTTAAAAATATAAATATTTTTAGAATATGTTACAAATATGGCAATAAATAAATAATTTTACTGATAAAAGATTATAAATATAACTATTGTTGAAGTTAATATTAGTTTTTTTCCATGAAAATGACATTTTTTATTTTTCATTATTACAGTTATAAAAAAATTAAAATATATAAACTGAAAAATATTTAAAAAAATTATTGTTAGAATAATAAATATTATTGAATGTTTAAATATTTTTTATCTAAAATGAATTTCAATAAAAATATTTATAAAGAATAAAATAATATTAAATTAAATATATAAGAAAAAAATTACCACGAGTAACAAGTTTTAAAGTTTTAGTGTTCTGGTTCCACAAAACAATAATCACTAGATTAGAAAAGAGGTTAATTTCATTCATTGGCAAAGCAGACAAAAAAATTAAGAAAAATTTTGTGTTTTGTTTATTTAGTTCATATTTGAGAATAATTTGGTGTCAAAATTATTTTTTAAAATGTATTTTATTGTGTGTGTGTGTGTATATATATATATATATATATATATATATATATATATATATATATTCTATTTTTTATTATATAACAGAAATATGTGAGTATTTTAACATCTAAATTATTTTTAAAAATTCTTTTATTATGTATAATTTAAAAAATAAAATATTTTTTTATTTATCAAGTTGATTAAATTTAAATTTATTATTACCATATTTTATAAAAAAAATATGAATTATTAGCTATTTTGTAAATGTCTAAATAATATTTTATTGTTTTAAGAGTGTTATTTTAAAAATAAAGTGTAGCAAGATGTGGATAAACCCTTAAACTCTAGTCACAAAAAAAAAATCCTTAAACTCTATAATTTTAAATCAGTCTCTTCAATCCTCCATTTGATAAAGAATGAAAGCACTTTGAACTTTGAAGAGATGCATAATCGCCTACTATATAAGTATATATAATGAGAAAAGAACAAAGATTATTCGAACTCAGATACTCATGTAGTTGAATTAAAAAAATGACTAATCAATTGGATAAACAATACCATATGTAACATCACTATTAATTGTATTATAAAATATATGGAGGGCCATGCTCTCATTGTCGAAATAAAGCTCGACCCCTGCATCTAATATGACTGTTTTCGAAAATGAATAAAATACTCTTTTAATTTTTGGATTAAATCTTAGACTTTTTTAACTTTAAAATGTCTTATTTTTATTATAAAAATATTTTAAATGAATTTAATATTATTCGATTATTAAATATGGGTGAAATAGTTGACATCTTTAATAGTATATAGTTAAACAAATATTCTAATATATTTATCGTCATTCCGCCTATATATATTAGCCTAATTCTCAATTTACTCATTCAACAAGTAAATTCTAATATATACCTTTAATTTGATGTAAACATTATTAGTTTTTCTTATCTATAAAATAACAACATTAAAATAATCACATATTAATAGAAGAGATCCATTAATTAATAATATTGTTAGTACACATATACTAAAAATAAAATCTTTTAAATATTAAAAAAAATTAAAATTTGACCAAAAAATATTACGAATTAAGACAATTTTCTGTTTATTCAACAACCAGCTAAACTAAGAAAACATTGCAAGATTGAATGTAAAATTGTTATGATAAAAAGGAAAATATTTTTTAAAAAAAATATTAATTGATTAGAAAAAAAGTTAGTTTCTAATATTTTTTAGTTGTCATCAAAATCGTACTAATTACTTAATTATTATAAAATTTCTCAAAATTGATTAAATTGTTAGTGGCTTGATGATATGTGCGGTTGATTATGAAAGCCCGCGAGGGAACATGGCAGGGACAATAGCATGCAAGTTGAGAAGTGAACCAATCACACACAGGGAGCTGAGGCTTTTAAAATATAGCCAAAAAATGAAAAAAAAATTAAATACCATCCTATTAATTGTTGATAGAAATGCATTAATAATCTACCGTAGCTTACAAGAATCATGCCCTATAAACTAGTCATTATTTTCTTTTCTTAAATCTTGTACATTCATTTTAAGAATTTTGGCAATGAATATTCTAAAGGTGCACATGAAAGAACTAAAGGCGAAAATTTATGCAGCAAAGTTAAAAAAAAAAAAGTTTTCAATGCTTTAAAAGCTTTGGAAGTTTAAAATTTTTTCTTCTAGTAATTTGAACGAATGCCAATGTTACCAAAACCCTAATTTCAATTTGAAAATTATAAGATTCTCTGTTTTAACAGTAATGTAAGTCATTTCCAATTCTGAAATTTCACCTACACACAATTATGTAAACGACTTTTACTTTATTTCTTTTTAAATAATTACACAAGACAACTACGTAAAAACAAAAGAGATATAATAAATATTATATACACTTTTTTCATAATTATTCTGTATAGTTGTTTAATATCGTATTATTGAAACACAATATTTAATTTTCTGGACAGTGTAAGGAAGCACCCTTATAAAGGCAGCGCCTTAAAAGTTAAAATAAAGAAAGAGAGTACCACTTCATTGGATTATATATTCTGAAAAGCTTTAATTTCTTCCATAGGGTTATGCGTGCACTCTATATTTTAGTAGCATTAATTTGCCCCACAATCTTGTTGAGCATAAAAGTCAAGGAAATAACAACAAATTATTAAAACCAAATGACACAATTATAAAACCTTTTTAAGAGTTGTAAGAGTTATATTTAGTAAATCAAAAATAAAATATTTTTTAATAAGCATAAGTTACAAAAAATTTCATTCTTAAAATTAGTTTTAATATTTAAAATTGTTTTAATAGATATAAATGTAATAAAATATAAGAGTAAATGTAGATATTCATTCATATATAAAGTTTTATTAAGGACGGTTTGACAAAGCTTTAGCTTATTAAAATATATATATATATATTTTAAATTATAACAGTTATGTTTGTAAATCAAAATAAAAGTAATTTTAAGAATTATGTTTGATAAAATTTCTTTTAATATTTTATCATTTAACATGACTTTAATATACATAAAAATAAGAGTAAGAATAAATATAGATATTTGTTAATTTATAATTATATTAGATTTTTGAAAAAACAAATTAACTTTGAAAAGCATTTTCATAAGTTACTTTCAAAAGTTTTCTTAACTCTTCAAACCTAAAAGTATAAACAAACACATGGTCCTTTATACATGTTAAACATAATTTTATTCACATTGTGACTTTATATTGCATAATAATTGAATAGCTATGATTGATCTAGTGATAAAAGGATAGTAGGCAATTTAAATGATTGTCTATAAGTTTAAACTTAAACATTGATATCATATCTTTAAAAAATTTACACCCTAATTTAGCATTTAAAATTACTTTACACTCTGAATCAAACTTCTATAATTTTCTATTTACTTAGAGGACCAAGTTACAGTGCAATTTATAACAATAATGAAGAATGACAAGATGATGCTTTGTGTGAATTCATTATTGGCAAAGTTATCTCACTAAATACATAATCACTTGTAATTTCTAAGTTATTTTAGAACTCTGATTGAATGAATCAAAGTCAATATGGTTTCAATATTTGTAAGTGGGTGATGTAATAATATTAAATCGGATAAATTTTAATTCTATATACATTAGAATTAAGATCAAACAAGTCTAATTTAATTTCAAAAGTTATTTAGGTAAAAAAATGTCTCATATTTATAAACTTGTAATGACTCCAATATAATTTCTTTTTTTTTTTTCTAAATTAAATGTTAAGCAAGAAAGTAAACTGACCCGTCCAATTTCTTCCCATAATGATGCATTGAAAGATGCAGCAGTGGTAATGACTTGAGGGAAGCTAGTGGCAGCAGGGAATGGGCCACCGAACTTTGTTCCGGGGCCCACATTGGAGATGCCGTGAAGCGCCTCCGACCACCACTCATACCCTTTGATCCCCAGCCTTGGAACTGCAGCAGCATTGTTCACTAACAGAGTCACCTTCTCTTGCAGTGTTAGCCTCCCAATTAGGTCCTTCACCCTCACCCTTATTGGCAGGGAAACTTTGCAAAATGGCAAGTTTTTTGTGGCAGTGTCCTTTGGGTCGCAGGCGAACGGGTCGCGCGCTTCGCCAAGACGACCCAATAGGACGAGGACGAGGAGAAAGAAGACGCGGACGGTGGAGGGTGAGAAAATGGAGGCCATTTGAGAAGATAAAGAGAGGGAAAAAATGGATGATAATGTGTGAGAATGTAATAGGCTTTGGTGGTTTTTAGCAGTTATGGAATGGAGGGAAGGAAATATATAGGGAAAGTTGACAGAGTGTTTTTTTCCCAAGTATTATACATAAATAAGTCTAATATATCCATTTCATTACTCAGTAAAAATGAGTATTTAAATGAATACATCAAAATCAGTCATTAAAATCAGTTATTAGAATAAAATATATATTAAAATATAAATACATATTAAAAATGAATTAAAACATACATATATTTATGTACAAATATATTATTAATTGATTTTAGTATACCAATAATATTTTTATTTTCAAGTGAAGCATATAGCATAGGAGTAATTTTTGGTGAAAGAGAAAAAACTAAATGTAAAATGGTTATATTTTACAACAATAATCAACATTAAAATAGAAAATCACATTTTTCTTTTTAAATGCCTATGTGAGGCTATTTAAAATTTCAGTCATTCTAACTTTATAAAATTTAACAATTATAATGTAAGTATTTCTTTAAA
Source organism: Arachis stenosperma (assembly GCF_014773155.1). Lineage (NCBI taxonomy): Eukaryota > Viridiplantae > Streptophyta > Magnoliopsida > Fabales > Fabaceae > Arachis > Arachis stenosperma. Next base: position 20,469,436 of record NC_080383.1, on the reverse strand, counting down.
TAATGTGTGAATTTACATGTAATGTAATCCAATAAATGCTACTATTGGTTTTTGTTGACATGTAATAGACAGAGCTATCCAATTAATTAGTTGGCCGTTTGATGATTGGATTTTTGTTAAGAAATGATGTTTACATGCATTAACTATTGTGCATTTTTTTTGTTATTTTTTATTAATTATTTTTAATATCAAAGTAGAAAATGTACAAAAAAGATATATACAAAAGTGGTACAAATACCATTAATCAATCTCATTATGTCAAGGAAAAGAAAATAAAAAATAAAAAATGTTTCAAGGTAACAATGAAGCAAGTTTGCTGGTGAAATTTTCAATAGGAAGTTACCAAGTTGGTGACTAACAGAAAGATGGTAACCAATTTTAATTAACAACCGATGGTACAATATTAGAATCTACCTGCTGCATGTACTTTTTGAAATATGTTATTACTTGATCAATCAGTGTTTTCACCAAGCGAATCATTTAGCAAATTCACAACGGTGGGGTCTTACCACCAAATATATCTTGTTTTACTCTGTTTCTCAACACAGAAATATTTAATAACAAATTTTTTTTTACCAAAAATAATCGTAATTTATTTTATTTAATATTTAATAATAAAATTAATAAATATTAAATAAGATAAATTTAATTTTTTTATTTTTTAATATTACTATTTTTAACAATAAAATGTTAAACCCCTCATGTTAAATACTTAAATTAAATATAGGACAAAGTACTAAAATAAATTGTTTGCACATGAATATTATCGGATGACAACTTTTAAAAATTATATACATAAATACAATTTTTATATTATTGTAGAGGTTCAGCGAATTAGGAACACACATAAATTGTTAAAAGAGTATAACGGTTTACATATAAACACAATAACAAAAAAACCGTAACACCTTTCCAACAATTTTTTCATAAACATAAAAAATGTATAAATTGTCAGAGGAATATACACAAATACAAAAATACAATTTGGATATGTAATTTTTAAAAATTGTATTTTAATAATATTAAATTACATACAATTTATTTTGGTTTGTTGCTCTTAAATATATATATATCCAAAAACAATTTTATCTCTTGTTATAACAATTTTTTTAATAAAACAGAGGAGTTGCAGAGCACTAGTGCTGAAAGCATTGGTGTAACACTTCTGATTGGAAGGATGGGCATTAGTGATACTGTTACCAGGGGGTGGTTGGTCCTACTTTTCAGACATTAATAATTCATGCATATGGAGTTATATGTTAGATAGATGCGATTGACTTTTAATTTCCTTGTGGTAACAATCTCTAGAGTATAACTAGGGCAATAAAATGATTAGGTGGTTCCACAAGAATTGGAAAATTATAGCGTTTAAGTCTAAAAAAGAAATTATCAAGCAACTGCATTTATCACCTAATGTCTAGAATTTATGGCAACTTGCAAGTGTGGTTAAATTATTTTTATATAAAATGATAAATTTGGAGTAACACGTATTATTGAAAAGATGATGAAATTTCATTTCAAATAATTTGAAAATATGATAAAAAGACAGAGAATTCAATTACAAAAATTGAGTAAATAAAAAATATACATTAAAAACAAATGGAAGTTCTAAAAAAATTTAATAAAATTATCAAGAATTATTTAAGTATAAATGACTATATTATAAATATGATGTTAGCTTACCAGATATTAGCATAAATGAAGAAAGCCCAATTAATAAAAATGAAAATGGAGAATCAGACCAAGAGAGTAAGGATGAACGGCTAAGGGTTGAAGTAAGGAGAGTAAGCACAGAGTTCTTATAGCTATTCAAACTAACAGAAGTTCTTCTCCTTCAATGTGTTCTATTTTGTATTTTCTTTAGTTTTGTCTGTCTGAGTCTCATGGTGAAAAATGCAAACAATGTGAGGTTTGTAAGAAAAAGCCAGTGAAAGGAAAAAGACAGAGTGTACAAAATTAAAGAAAAAGCCATAGGTGTCTTAGAGGTCCTTTGTACATCTATGTGTTGTGTATCATGATTCTGTGGGAATCCCCTTACAAGTTGGGTTAGCACTTACCAGTTGAAAGCTTGGTAAGTGACCAAGTCAAGTTCAGGATTGGGGATAGATTCTGGACTTGTCCCAGATAGAAAGGGTAGTTTCTAGGGAGACTTGGTGTCTGTAATCTGTATGATTATAGTGAAATTCCATCATTGTTGTGATGGAGATTGGATGTAGGCTGCATTGCACTTAGCAGATGAACTAGGATACTTCTTGGTGTGATTTTCTCTCTCTCTTCTACTCCATATCTATTTCTGTTGCATAGGAGACAAAATTGAAAAACATCTCCTGACTGGTTAAGACAAAAAGAAAATGTCTCTTAACTAGTTACGAGACAAAAAGAAGAAAAATCTCCTGAAGGTATTTCAAAGGGCAGAAAGTAACACTCAGCGAAAAGGGGCTAAGATTCAACCCCCTATTCTCTTAGCCACTGATTACCATCAGTCATTTCTACAGAACTCAATCATCAAGCGGAGGTTGCTGCTCTTCAGCATAGCTACGTTGAAGTAGTGAGTCAACTCTTCGACACCAATGGATGCATGAACAACTTGGAGAATTTGCCGTAGGAGCAGGAGATTCGAGGACTTCTTAAAGAAGCCTTGAAGATGAAGAAAACTGTCGATGAACCTGATGAAAGCGACTCCCTGCAGGACTCTTGCATTAAGGGTTCAAACTTGTTCCACACGAAGCTCTAAAGCTTCAAGGTTGAGCTACCCATCTTCGATGGTGATCGAGCAAAGGAATGGATTTTCAAGGCAAATGAATACTTCGAATGGTACTCTGTACTAACCGACATGCGAGTACGTATGCTTTTATTTCATTTAGCGGGACCTGCTTACTCATGGTATCACTGGATGATTAACAATAATTTAGCCATACATGGAAAACATTTTTAGATGCCTTGTTAGTGAGATTTGACTAAAACTAATTTTATGACCCCAAGGCAGCAATCAAAGAGCTCAAACAAACCTCCATCGTGCCAAATATCAAAGCGATTTTAAGGAATTATCAAACCAAGTCACCGGGTTGAATAAAGAGTGGTTGGTTTCTTTATTTGTGGCTAGACTTTAGGACCACCTGAAGTGTGAATTATTGCTGGTGAAGCCAACAACCTATGTTGTCGCTGCTGCTCTAGCTCAGTTACATGAGCAGAAGCACTCAACTACTAATTCAAACCATAGGAAGACCCCAACCATAACACAAATTCCAGCCTAGAACACAACAACACATAACCAATCCTTCAATCACACCGCTCCACCCAAGCTTAGCTTCACTACAGTTCCCCTAAACTTACTAAATCGAAACCCCAACACCAATCATCATACCAATCAGCAACCACCCTTTAAGAAACTTTTAGCTTCAGAAATCAACTTAAAAAGAGAGAAAGAATTATGTTACTATTGCGAGGATAAATGGTCCCCTGGCCACAGATGTAAAATATCTTGCTATTTTTTTATTGGCAATGAAGAAATGCAAGAGGCCTTTAAAGACCCCGAGCCCGAGGTAATTCAAACCACGGGAGCCGATAACCTAGTAGTTGTCGATACAGTGCAGCTTGAAATCAGTTTCAATGCGATAGCGGGGCAGTATCAACCTACGACAGTCAGGTTGAAGAGAAGTTATATGGGGAAGCCGATAATGGTCTTAATTAATGAGGGAAGTTTATACAACTTTGTCAAGACAAGTATCACAGAAAGGCTAGAATTTCTAGTGAAACAGGCCACACCATTACAGGTGTTGATGGAAAATGGAGATGTGATAGGATGCAACGCATATTGTGACGATGTTATCAATTCATGATCAGCACATTTGTCTTGGACCTACAAGGAACTAACGTTGTATTGGGCATGTAGTGGCTGGTGTGCCTCGGTTATATCACCATCCATTATGGCCTTCTCACAATGAAATTTATGGTTAACGGGATACCAGTGAAGTTACAAGGGGGAGAGATTGCTACAATCTGAAGCTCTTAGCAATAGGATGCTGCAAAAGATGGTTTCAAGTGAGGTGGTCACGACCCTATACCACTTGAAGTTGTTGGGGAACGGTGAGAATTCAAAGGTACCAGAAGTTCCAAGTGAGTTGCAGCAAGTTCTTAACCAGCACAATGTTGTGTTTGAGGAACCAACTCAACTACCACCCATAGGAAAACTGATCACAACATTCACCTCGCACCAGGGTAGTTACTTATGAGTGTGAGACCTTACAAGTACCCTTATTTTCAAATAGTCCAAGAGATGTTGGAAGTGAGAATTATTAGAGAAAGCAAGAGTGCATTCTCTAGTCCTATCTTTTTGGTGAAAAAGAAGGATGGGAGTTGGCATTTTGTGTTGATTATAGAGCACTGTAAGAACTTAGTTTTTGGTAAACTGACTTTTTTAGCTATTTGTAACTTATTCTGCAAACTCCTGAACCACGGCTGATAAACCCATATTTTGTGATATAATTTGTGCCGAATCTGAGTGTTTTATTTAATTCTTTACCCACTTATGCATGTGAAATTGTATGTTTTTACTTTCCCTTCCTTATTATGTGATGTATGTGAAAAACATGTTTTCTAGGCTTTAAAAATATTAATTTTAATTATCTTTTATTGCCATTCGATGCCGTGATTCGTGTGTTGAGTAATTTCAGATATTCCAAGGCAGGAATGACTTAAAGGATGAAAAGGAAACATGCGAAAATGGAAGGAAAGCTTGAAACGGAGTTGTTGAAGAAACTGGCAGCGACGCGACCGCATGGGCGACGCGGCCGCATGCCAGCGCGAAACGGCAGTGACGCGATCACGTGATTGACGCGATCGCGCACCTTGAGAGAAACGCATATGACGCGGACGCATGACTGACGCGGCCGCGTGACATGGAAAACTCCGGATGACGCGACCGCGTGACAAAGGCCACGCACCAGAAATTACAGAAAACGATCCCAGCGTTTGCTGGAACCCTTTTCGGCCCAAATCCAAGTCCAGAAGGCACTGACCAAAGGTTATGAAGTGGGGGAATGCTTCCGAAAAAAGAGTCTCCAATTTTAGTCACTTTTCATGATTTAGGTTTAGTTGGAGAGAGGTTATCTCCTCTCTCTTTAGGATTAGGATTTAGATTTAGGATTTTATTTGCTTTAAGGATTATCTTTTTATCAAGTTCAATATTCCTTTTCCATTACTTGCTTTCTCAATTTAGTTTATGAATTCTTCTATGTTACAGATTACTCTTTCGAATTAATGTTATTTGAGGTATTTCAGTTTATTGTTGCTTTCTTTTATTTATGTTACTGTTGCTTCCCATCTGAAGGCATTTTTATTCCAGTAGATTTACTTTTCCCCTTTTTGGTCTTGGTTAAGAAATCAGTAACTTAGGAGTTATCAAACTCAAACATGCTTGATAATTGTTATCTTTGCTAATTGAATTGTTCTTCAATAATCCCAATCTTTTCTCCGGAAATAAATAGGATCCGAAGATCAGACTAATTAATCCCTTGACCTTCCTTTGCCTTAGTAAGGGTTAACAAAGTGGAATTAAGATTCAATTTTCATCATCATTGATAAGAATAACTAAGACTGGACTTCAAATTTCTCATACCTTGCCGAAAGTCTATTTTACAGTTATTTATTTATTTTAATTGCCATTTAATTTACTCGTCATTAAAGTACTTGTTCCTCATTCTTGAAACCCCAAATTTACAATCTCCATAACCAATAATAAGAACATACCTCCCTGCAATTCCTTGAGAAGATGACCCGAGGTTTAAATACTTTGGTTATCAATTTATTTAGGGGTTTGTTACTTGTGACAACCAAAACGTTTGTACGAAGGGATTTCTATTGGTTTAGAATCTATACTTACAACGCGACTTTATAAAATTCTTTACTAGCAAAAATCCTAACGTCAAAATGGCGCCGTTGCTGGGGAATTGCAAACGTGTGCTTTATTATTGGTTATTGTAAATATTTTTCAAAAAAAATATTTTTCTTTTACTTGTTTATTTGTTTTTTTTTTCTCTTCCCCCTTTATTTCTGATAACTACTATGAATTCTCACCCATCTCGCTTTGAGTTTGGTTCTAATTTTGTTGCAAGGAATGGAAGCTATAACAGGACTATGCATCAAGGTCTACGCAATCAAAGATGGATGGAGCCACAAGGATCTGATCACCCCTTTAGGCAACAACACCCCCCTAGATATCACGGACAAAGACCATTCTCAATGCATGCCCAACTGATAGATTTGGTGGACCGCCTTGTAACTACCAACAAGCCCCACCCTGTGCTCAGAGACCATCCTTTCAACACAATCTCAACCCACCACACTCACAAGCTTCTTTTCACCATTCGCCACCATATGATCCTTATCCACCCCAACACCAATTCAATTACTCCCAAGAACCACCACTCCCCCAAACACCATGCCCATATCCATCAAAGCTAGAATCACATGTTCGCCTCGAAGAATCAGTAAACCGATTTAATGCAACCCTTCATCAATTTGAGCAAGCAATAAATCAATTATCTTCCAGACGTTCGTACACTCAACAGACTCCCATGGCTTCATATGGAGAATCTAATGAAGAATGTGTTGTGAAGAAGACAGAGACGCTCCAGTGGACAGCATAGAGCATAACTTCGCCCTGGAACAAGTAGAGGATGCTGTCATTATAGAAGAAGAAGAGTTGGTTGAAAATTTAGGAGATGCTGAACCTCCGCAGGAATACAGAGTTATAGGGAATTTCGTCGAAGACGTTGCAATTAATGCTAAGGAGGATAGTGCACAACCCCCAAGGCAGGTATTTTATGAGGAACTGGACGGAGTGATCCAAGACTCAAGTTTTCTTGATGACGATGATAGTCACTACTCGAGTTCTCCTAGTAATGCACTTGCATCTGCAAGTGAATTCTTTGATACAGAAGAATATTCTCCAAGTGAATACGAAGATGATGCAGAGGTTGACTTTTCTCAACCTCCCAATTATGACTCGACTGATGAAGAAGATAACAGTGACGTTGATCAAGACATGGTTGAAATGGATGAAATTTGCAAGGAACTGGAGGAATTCACAGAAGATCACAAGGGAGTAAAGCTTGCAGAACCACTCAAAACACCTATCCCAAGGCCATTACCACCCAATACAGACTTCAAGTGGGTAAAATTCTTGACTCTTATCTTTATTTTTCCACTTGAATATGGTTTACTTGATACAGATGGCCATCTTAGAGTTCTTTGCGGCTTTAAAAGCAAATGGGAAATGACTCGCACTCAGAGCTGGTGCGCAAGACTCAACAAGGTTTCACACTTCAAATTGAGGTGCAAGGATTGGTGTCAAGCTCAGTTGAACGGATCTAGAAGGCTGTTTGGTCACTACAGTGAGAATTCAGATCACTCATCACCCAGCTGGAAAGATGCAGATCAAGACAGAAATGGGTGTAAGAGTAGAATTTGGGATCCTGGAATCTATTCCGACAGTCGTCACCCCGGGAGCCTGGAAATCTGTTTAAAGCTGCTTAGAAGCTTTACATGCCTAGTTTGGGACCCCGGAGGATATTGGCATTCCAAGCACTGGTGGAGATTTCTGGACGAATTCAAGCATAAGCCACCATAGCAGGAAGCTCATCCAATGTCCAACTTATGGACTTTAACTAAAAGTGCTAGGTGGGAGACAACCCACCATGGTATGATCGTTCCTGTTTCCATTTTATTTCGTTTTGTTTATTTTATATTGTTTATTTCTATTGAACCTGGATGCTATTCATAACATTTGCATTTAACACTGCATACTGCATAATTACATACCTACATAAAAAAAGAAAGAGAGAGAGAAAAAGGGCGTGTGACGTGACCGCATCGATCATGCGATCGCGTCAGTTGTGACAAAACACCTTCCACGCGTCCGCGTTATTCACGCGGTCGCGTGACCTGGAAATCGGCGTAAAAATCCAACGCCCAGAAAGTTGGGCTGGAATCATGCGGCCATTGTGCGTTTCACACAAAATGAACCACGCGGTCGCGTCCCTGACGCAATCGTGTCACATGCACAAACACTAATCCCACGCGACAGCGTGAGCGACGCGATCGCGTCGTGTGGATAGCACACCACCCCAAAGCGGCCCAATAACTATTAGTAAGGCAGGCCCAACGGTAAAAGAAAAAGAAAATAAATTAAAAAATATTAATTAATTGGTCAAACTTGACTTTATGAGGGTAATTAATTTCTCTAAGTCAAATTTGACTAGTAAAAAGTAAACACTTGCTTTCCATTGATTTATTTTTCTCATTAGAGACTTTTGAGCCAAAAATTCACCTTTAGTAATGTTTTGTGTGCACCAGAAAAAAGTTAGTAATTGAAAAAGTTAGAATCAATGGTAAAAATAATTAATACCTTCGTAATTGTGTCCCAAGATTAATATTAGGCATCTATTCGTGATTTATTTCTTTAAGATATGAGGATAAAATAGTAAAGTAATAACATTAGTGGTGAAAGCGTAAAAGAAAACGATAAAAAGAGAAGTTATGTACAAAGAAGCGAAATCGAAAATATATAAAAGTACCAAGAGCAAATAGTAAATGTGACAAAGGCTAAGAGATTTAAAGAGAAGAGACTGAACACAAGTTTTTATAAAATAAATGGGCAAAGAAGTCCCTTAGAGATAAAGTTTATTTGAAAAGTACCGTGGAGAAAGAAAACTGTAAACCCCAAGGTGTTAAGACATTATCTGGAGAGAAGGAGCGTCTGCTCCGACAGAACTAGAACCATGCTAAGAGATTATTTGGGGAAAAGGAGTTTCTGCACCGACAGAATCAGAACCATAAGATGTAGGAATGCTCACTTTATGTTGAATGGCGTCAAGCTCTGCGACGATTACCAGTTGCCAAAATACACGTGGCTTTGTCCATTAGGCACGTATGCAGAATGTACACAGTTGGAGAAACCATATCTAGGACTGGTTCCTAGGTAACATTAGATTGCGGGTAGTCAACCGACACATGAGCTCATGGCCTGCAGAGGACCAGGCATGCATCATAGTTGGTTGCTTGTATACTTGTGACTGTGCTTGCTTGTATGTTAGTCACCGTTATAACCTTGCAAACGCTTAGACTTAGACTGCGAGACCCGTTAGGTTTTTCATGTAGTACCTACTAGGAACCTTAGGTTTTCACCCCTTTACTTTTTCTGTTCCGCAGATGAAAACCAGCATGATCTTCTTTGAGTTTCTCGCATTTGGACAAGCGAGCAGTAACATCACAGGTGTGTTCGATGACTCTCTCCTTGCTTTAGCACAATGTTCCCTCAACTACCAAGATATCCATAAGCAACAACAGTAATAGTAGCCGTAGTAGTAGTCTTTGTCCTCGCTCTGTATAGAATTTTAGAGGGCTGTATACTTTTGTAAATACCTATATAAATAAGTTAGAACTGGTCCCAGACTAGGGTGGCTCTTGTGAGTCAGAGCCTGTTAGTATAAATAATGGAGTCTATAAATATTTTCATGAATAAGCAATGACATAACCTGGTGTGAACTATGATGTGCTAAATGAGCCTTCGGGCATATATGTATGATATTACTATATTTTCTATGCTTCAAGAAGATATTATCTGTTTAACTATTACCTATTTGGTTTATCTATCTAACATGCAATCTCGACTAGCACTACAAGCTCGTATGTATATATTTAATATTAGGTCTAGAGTCTTTAAGGAAAGCCATGAAATAGCGCCTAGCTGCTAGCATTGGTCATGACGTGTTAGAAGTTGGGTCGTTACAAGCGCTGAACGCCATCACTACTAAGGACAAATTTTTGATACCCACTATTGAGGAGATACTAGATGAACTCTTTGGTGCAGAATTTTTCTCAAAGATAGACCTGCGATTAAACTATCATAAGATCAGAATGAATTAAAGCTCGATTCATATGACTACCTTTCGCACTCATCAAGGCCACTATGAATTTGTAGTGATGCCATTTGGGCTTACTAATGTGCCTTCTACCTTCTAAGCCACAATGAACAAGATTTTCAGCCATACCTTTGGAATTTCATTGCTATATTTTTCAATGACATCTTCATCTATAGTAAGACATGGGAAGATCACATACAGCACCTAGAGTTAACTCTTACTACTCTTGCCCAACCCCAGCTTTATGCTAAGCTATCTAAGTGTTTGTTCGGACAGCGCCAAGTGAATTATTTGGACCATATTGTGTGTGTCACGGGGGTTAAAGTGGACCGGGCTAAAATTGAGGCCATTTAAGCATGGCGAAACCTGATTTTTTGAAACAACTCCGAGGATTCTTGGGGTTAACAGGGTACTATAGAAAATTTGTTGCTAAGTATGCCCAGATCGTTCACCCCCTCACGGAGTTACTAAAGAAGAATAATTTAATTGGGTGCTAAAAGCAGACAAAGCCTTTGCTGAACTTAAGGCTGCCATGATGAACACCTTAGTTTTGACTCTATCTAATTTCACTCAACTGTTTATAGTAGAAACTGATGCCTCTCATGTTGGAATTGGTGCTATTCTATGATAATAGGGTCACCCATTGGCCTATTTTAGTAAGAAGTTGAACCGAAAATTGATGTTATCTTTGACTTATATTTGGGAGTTATATGCCATCACCCAGGCAGTCAAAAAATGGCATCATTACCTGTTGGGACGACAGTTTATCAACAAGATTGATCATCAGGGACTTAAAGAGCTCATGTCCTAAGTCATGTTGACACCTGACTAGTAGTACTACTTAGCTAAACTACTTGGTTATGATTTCAAAATCGAGTATTGACCTAGAAGACTTAACCAAGTCACTAATGCAATGTCTGCCACCCCGATTCTCAGCTCCAACCTGAATTCTGTGCATCGTCCACTATGCAGCCCACCCTCCTACATTCTATAAAGGATGATAATAGCCAATGTGATAAGCTTTGGGAACTTCATGAACAGTTGCTGAACAGGAAGCTAGGTCCTGACTAGATGACTAAGGATGGGGTTCTTTTGTATCAAGACCGTGTTTGGGTGCTTATATTTTCAAGGGTTACGAGAATTTCTATTACAAGAGTTTCATTCTTTGGTACGGGGTGGTCATGGTAGAATCCTGAAGACCTACAAGTCTTTGAGTGATTTATTTTTCTGGTCCACAATGTGAGCAGATGTATAGTGGTTCATTGAGAAATGTACTACCTGCCAAATCACTAAATATGTTCCCACCAAAGTGCAAAGGTTATTGCAACCACTTCCAGTTTCTATTAGACCATGGACAGAGATTTCATTGGACTTTATTGTGAAGTTACCTAAATCCGCGGGGTATAATGCTATCTTAGTGGTGGTGGATAAGGTTCAGTAAAGTTGGGCACTTCACACCCCTTAAACCAGGGTTTGCAGCTAAAGATGCAGCTCTGGCTTTTCTCAGCTCTATAGTGAAATTTCATGGGTTTTCCAAGGCAATTGTTTTGGACCGAGACCCCATTTTTCTTAGTAAGATCTGGTGCCATCTGTTTGAATTCAGTGGGACAAAATTGGACTACACTACTACCTATCACCCACTGAGTGATGGACAAACCGAGGTGATGAATCGATGTTTCGAGCAGTAGCTACGCATCTTTACACAATTTCTACCAGAAGAGATAGGCTGCATTTTTTATGTGGGCTGAATTTTGCTATAATTGTTCTTACCATTCTTCCATACATATATCACCGCATGAGGCACTTTATGGCTTCCCTATACAAACCTTTCCTGGCTATGATCCTGGCTCGTCTACTGTGTTAGCAGTGGATGAATTATTTTAAACTCGAGATGCTTTGGATCGAAAACTACGGTACACTCTATAGCGAGCTCAAGAGAAGATGAAAAAATAGGCTAATCAACATCGTAAGGAGAAGTAGTTTTCAGTGGGGGATTCGGTTTTATTGAAGGTGAAGCCTTATAGGTAGCTTTCTCTAATAGGCGAGGGATACAATAAACTCCAACAACATTATTATGGACCTTTTCATGTTGCTAAGAGGGTGGAAAAAGTGGCTTACTATTTGGACTTACCTTCATCAAGCGCACTGCACCCAATTTTTCATGTATGGTGTTGAAGAAATTCCAAGGAGCACCACTGGATGACATTGGAGTGTTGCTGGAATTACCTCCATCCCTCCAGTTGCAACATGTGGTGATACTTTGTCGTTGCATCGTTTCAACATCAGTATGGTCTCGTGTGCAATTGCTGGTCAATTGGGAAAGTGCAACATGCAGAGAGACAACTTGGGAGGATGCTGTGAATTGCAAATGTTGTTTCCTAAAATTGACCTTGAGGACAAAGTCATCGTAGAGGTAGGAATAAATGTTAGCTCACTCAATATTAGCACAAGTGAAGAGAGCTTAATTGATGAGAATGAAGATGGAGAATCAGAGCAGGAGAATGGAGTTGGGCCTTCGACACCTAAGCCCAAGAAGTCAAAAATCAGGAAGAAGCGCCAATGGATGAAGGACTACAATGTCTGATGAGGAACACACCACAACAGATCATGACTCCTGCCAGCAGAGCAAAGTTAGTTACATGAAATTGTTATATTGAGAAGAGAGTGACCATAATGCAGTAGAAAAAATTGTAAGGAATATTTTTCTTGGAGTTAAACCCTGAACCAAATAGGATATTATTCTTTTCCTTTGTTCATTAATTACATCGCTATTTATCTCACTGTTCTATTGAATCGTAGAGTCTGAAATTCTAGTACAACACATGATATATGATATTATATATAATAATATCATTTAATTTATGTAACCAATTTTTAATCTAGTGAAATAAATTTTTATTGTGCTTGCTTATTATTATTTTTTTTGTCATTATCTCACTCATACACACGAGGAGAGGGGAAAGGATCGATTCCAAGAATCGAACCAAGGTGTGATTACTCACGAGGCACTGGAAACCGTAAATGCTCTCCTAACATGGAGCGAGGTGTTGGCCAAACAAATAAATTCACTCACAAGACAAATCGAGTAGAATCAAGTAGCAGCCATCAGAAGTCAAGTTTCATGTGATATGTGTGGAGGAGAATATCCAAGTGAATAGTATGATTTATACACTGGGGGCATTCAGTCTATGAACAAGTAAACTTCATGGGACATTTCTTAAGGGCAGAGCATGATCCCTTTTAAAAAAAATTATAATCCTAATTGGAGGAATCATCCCAGCTTTGGCTGGAGTAACCAAGGACAAAAAAACTTCAACAATTCATATCAACCAACCAATCATAAAAAATCACCTCTTGAGCTTACGATGGAGAAACTATCTCAAGCCACTGAGGCTTTCATGCAAGAATCAAGGGGAATTTCTAAAACCAAGAAGCTTACATAAGAAACCTAGAGGTGCAAGCGGGACAGATGGCCAAACAACTAGCAGAAAGGGACACCACTTCCCTTCCTAGTGACACCGTACCAAATCCTAAAGAAGAATGTAAGGTCATCTTCCTAAAAAGTGGAACAGTGATCAATAAAGTACTCTCCAAGGAGAACAAAAAGACAATCGAAGACCCTCTAAAGGAACAAAGAAAGGAAAACTTAGAAGAAACTCCCACATCAACAGAATTCAAAAAAAGACAAATTAAAAATCTATGATTTAAGAATCTCACACCCTTAGAGGCTTGATAAACCACTATTTTATGGTTTATCTTATACTCAATTGAGTGGATTTTTATCAATCTATCATACACTTATTCATATAATTTGCATGAGTTTACATTTTCCTTCCTGATTTTGTGCTATGATTGAAAACATGCTTCTTTGGTCTTAATTTTGATATGTTTAATCTTCTCTTATTACCATTCGATCCCTTGATATGTGTGTTAAGTGTTTTCAGAGATTACATGGCAGGAATGGCTTAGAGGATGGAAAGGAAACATGCAAAAGTGGAAGGAATACAAGAAGTTGAAGGAACTGCAAAGCTGTCAGCCTGACCCTCTCGTACTAAAATGACCAAAACTTGAGCTATAGAGGTCCAAATGATGCGGTTTCAGTTGCATTGGAAAGCTAACGTCCGGGGATTCGATTTAATATATAATTTGCCATAGTGGCCATACATCTAGGCGACGCGGACACGTGCTCCACGCGGACACATCGCAGTGACGAAAAGTAGCGTGGCAGATTTCGCAATCAGCGATTTCTGGGCTATTTCCGGCCCAGTTTCAAGCCCAGAAAACACAGATTAAAGGCTGCAAAGTGGAGGAATGAGGGGAGATGACTCATAATTCACTTTCTATAATTTAGATGTAGTTTTTAGAGAGAGAGGTTCTCTCCTCTCTCTTAGGATTTAGGATAAGGATTCCTCATAAAGGATTTAGGATTTCTTATTATTTCAACTTACAATTTCTTCTGAGTTCCAGGTTCAATGTTCCTTTTATTTATTTTTTCAATTTAATTTATGAACTTTTCCATGTTAGATTTGAATATTCTATTTAATATAATTTGAGGTATTTTCAGATCTATGATTTGTTTCTTTTATTTATGATATAAATAATTTAGAATTTTCCCTTTTGGCTTTGGTTAAGTAATTGGTGACGCTTGAGTTATCAAACTCGAGGTGTTGATTGAAAATTGGAATTCTTTGCTGATTAATTTGGATTCCACTAACTCTAGTCTTTCCAAGGGAAAGACTAGGACTTGAGGATTCATATTAATTTATCCACCTGACTTACCTTCGTAGTTAGAGTGGGAGCAAAATCCAATTCTCATCACAATTGATAAGGATAACTAGGATAGGACTTCCAGTTCTCATACCTTGTCAAGAGCTTTTCTAGTTATTAGTTTATTCCTTTTGCCATTTACTATTCTTACTTTTTATCTTATACATTAAAAAACCCCAAAAACATATCTTTTTCCATAACCAATAATAAATCATACCTCCTTGCAATTCCTTAGGTTTAAATACTTCAGTTTATAAATTTTATTGGGTTTGTTACTTGTGACAACCAAAACTTTTGTACGAAAGAATTTTCTGTTGGTTTAGAAACTATACTTACAATGCGATTACTTTTATTCTTTACTAATAGAAAATCCGATCGTCAAAATGGCGCCGTTGCCAGGAAATTGCAAACGTGTGCCTTATTATTGGTTATTGTAAATATTTGCTTTTAAATTGATTTTTTCGAAAAAAAAAATTGATTTTTGAAATTTAAAACTAAGATAAATTTAATCCACACTCTTTTCCATAAAAATCATATCTTTTTCAAAATCCTATCTTATCTTTTTTTTTTCAAAAATCATATCTTTTTCAAAATATTTTCTTTTTGTTAGTTTTTGTTTTTATTTTCTCCTACTACTATGAACTCTCACCCCTTTGGCTATGAATTTGGTTACAATCATGTTACAGTAAGAGCGAATTACAATGAAAGCTTGGGCCATGGATGGAACAATCAAAGATGGGAGGAGCCACGAGGATTTGATCAACCCCCGTGGCAACAACCACCTCTAAGGCACTATCAACAACCATTCTATGATGCGCACCAAGACGATGGCTATGGTGGACCCTCTTGTAATTACCAACAAGGTCCACCATATGATTATGAACCGCCTCCTCAACACAACTCTGGACCACCATACTCACAAAACCCTACTACCAAACACCATCACATGATTCTAACCTTTATCCACCATATTAACCATCCTATGAGCCATATGAGCCATACATAGATCCACCCCAATTCCAACCCAGTTACTCCCAAGGACCACCACCTCCATATACACCACGTCCATATCCATCAATCCAAGAGCCTTATGATCCTACTTATGATATCCGAGTAGAACAAGAGTCAAGGGATCGTCTCAAGGAAACAATGGATCAATTTCAAGCAACCCTGCGTCAACTAGACCGAGCGATAAACCAAACAGCACACGAAGCTTTCATGGCTAAAGAATCTCAACTTGAGAACACGGAATTAAAATGTGCTGTGCAACAAGTGGAAAAGATGGAGAGTGATGAACCACCCTCTTATCATGAACCCTTTCTCCCAAGTAATGAACCCTCACATCCACCCTAATCTCCAATGGATGACATCCTCCGTGGTCTTCTTCAAGGGCAAGCAAAGATGAAAAGGGATGTACTAGAATTTGTGACTGCCTTGACCGAGGTAGTAAATCATATAGCTCTCCAACATCTGAGTACTCAAAGTACTCCCATGGCTACATGTGGAGAATCAAAAGAAGAGCACAGCATGAAGGAGACACTAGAAACTCTGGTGGACAATGAGGAACATGGCTTTGTATTGGAACAAGTGGAGGAAGCCATAACAGTTGCAGAGGAAGAAGTGGTTGAAGATTTAGGAGATGCTGAACCTCCATAGGAATCTAGAATTGTCAAGTACTCCTCCAATGAGATTGAAATTGATGTCAAGAAGGCCAGTGCTCAACCTCCATCGCATATTCCTTATGAAGACTTGGATGGGATAGATCAAGAAGTAAGTTCCCTTGGTAATGAGGATCATGCATTAAATCCTCCTAGTAATAAATCTATATCCGCAAATGAACTCCTTGAATATGAAGATTCTTCTCTGATTGAGTCGGAGAATGATGTGGAAGCGGAAATCCTTAGAAAAGGGCGGACGGGAGTTGAGTACGCTTTGTCAAGAACATTGGAGACTTTTCCACCGAGGTTGTCGTTTACTCCTTCACTTGAGTGGGTAAAACTTATCTCTGTTCATCTTCCTATCCCACTTGAGTACGGTATTCTTGAAACGGACGGCCAACTCAGGAAGCTTTGTGGCATTAAGCGTAAGAGAAAAATGTTTAGTGGTTGGAGTTGCAAATCAAAGCTCATCAAGGGTGATATTTCAAGAGTTAGATATAAGGACTCAACTGGTGATAATTTGGTTAGATCTAAAAGAAGAGTTTGGTACTCTGATGAGCGGATAATTTGTACGCTTTTTGGCATTATTTTTAGTATGTTTTCAGTAGGATTTAGTTAGTTTTTAGTATATTTTTATTAGTTTTTAGTTAAAATTCACTTTTCTGGACTTTACTATGAGTTTGTGTGTTTTTTTGTGATTTCAGGTATTTTCTGGCTGAAATTGAGGGACCTGAGCAAAAATCTGATTCAGAGACTGAAAAGGACTGCAGATGCTGTTGGATTCTGACCTCTCTGCACTCGAAGTGGATTTTCTGGAGCTACCGAAGCGCAATTGGCGCGCTCTCAACGGCGTTGGAAAGTAGACATCCTGGGCTTTCCAGCAATATATGATAGTCCATACTTTGGCCAAGATTTGATGGCCCAAACCGGCGTTCAAAGTCACCTTCAGATTTCCCAGCGTTAAACGCCGGAACTGGCACCAAAATGGGAGTTAAACGCCCAAACTGGCATAAAAGCTGGCGTTTAACTCCAAGAAGAGTCTCTACACGAAAAATGCTTCATTGCTCAGCCCAAGCACACACCAAGTGGGCCCGGAAGTGGATTTTTATGTCATTTACTCATCTTTGTAATTCTTAAGCTACTAGTTCCCTATAAGTAGGACCTTTTACTATTGTATTTTTCATCTTTGGACATCTAGTTTTTAGATCAGATCTTGGTTCTTCTGGTTCCCTCTCTGGGACCGAAGCCAATGATCACTCTTGTTCTTATGTATTTTCAACGGTGGAGTTTCTACACACCATAGATTAAGGTGTGGAGCTCTGCTGTACCTCGAGTATTAATGCAATTACTATTGTTCTTCTATTCAATTCCGCTTGTTCTTATTCCAAGATATTCATTTGCACCCAAGAACATGATGAATGTGATGATTATGTGACGCTCATCATCATTCTCACTCATGAACAAGTGACTGACAACCACTTCTGTTCTACAAGCAAACAAGGCTCTAATGTTATCTCTTGGGTTCTTTAACCGGAATCTTCGTGGTATAAGCTAGAACTGATGGCGGCATTCAAGAGAATCCGGAAGGTCTAAACCTTGTCTGTGGTATTCTGAGTAGGATTCAATGATTGAATGACTGTGACGAGCTTCAAACTCCTGAGGGCGGGGCGTTAGTGACAGACGCAAAAGAATCACTGGATTCTATTCCGGCCTGATCGAGAACCGACAGATGGATAGCCGTGCCGTGACAGGGTGCGTTGAACATTTCCACTGAGAGGATGGGAGGTAGCCACTGACAACGGTGAAACCCTTGCATACAGCTTGCCATGGAAAGGAGTAAGAAGGATTGGATGAAGACAGTAGGAAAGCAGAGAGACGGAAGGGACCAAGCATCTTCATACGCTTATCTGAAGCTCTCACCAATGATATACATAAGTATCTCTATCTTTATCTTTATGTTTTATTCATATATCATCTATACCCATTTGAGTCTGCCTGACTAAGATTTACAAGGTGACCATAGCTTGCTTCATACCAACAATCTCCGTGGGATCGACCCTTACCCGCGTAAGGTTTATTACTTGGACGACCCAGTGCACTTGCTGGTTAGTTGTGCGAAGTTGTAGTGATCACGATTTCGCACACCAAGTTTTTGGCGCCGTTGCCGGGGATTGTTTCGTGTATGGACAACTGACGGTTCATCTTGTTGCTTAGATTAGGTATTTATCTTCAGAGTTCTTAAGAATGAATTCTAGTGTTTCAAGGTGATGTTCTTATCATCACCAAAGCTGATTGATTCTCATCAATTTAGCTCTTGAATGTAATGTCCTGCTGAAGCTTGGCTAGCCATGTCTAATTCCATTAGACTAAAGCTTTAGACTAACATTGCATGATTCCTGGAATTCTCATTAAGAATTTTGATACCTTTATTTTCTTTTTCATATAATTTTCGAAAAAGCACAAAAAAACTACAAAATCATAAAAACAAAAAAAAAGATTTTATGTTTCTTGTTGAGTCTAGTGTCTCATATTAAGTTTAGTGTCTTGCATGCATTGTTTATTTGATCTTGGTTCTATTTTCAAGTCAATAGTACAGGGAACTGAAGATTCAGAACATGCAGCAGAGGAATTACACAGAAAAAGCTGGGCGTTCAAAACGCCCAGTGAAGAAGGACAGACTGGCGTTTAAACGCCAGCCAGGGTGCCTGGTTGGGCGTTTAACGCCCAAAAGGGTAGTGCATTGGGCGTTAAACGCCAGAATGTGCACCATTCTTGGCGTTTAACGCCAGGATGGCACAAGGGGGAGGATTTTGTTTTCAAAATCAATTTTTTTTTCAAGTTTTCAAAGTTTTTCAAAACCAAATCATATCTTTTCAATCAAATGTTTTCAAAATCAATTTCTTTCCTTTTTCAAAGATACTTGCTATCAATTAATGATTTGATTCAACATTTCAAGTATGTTGCCTTTTCTGTGAGAAAGGTTTAATGTTTGAATCATATCTTTTCTTGTTAGCCAAGTCATTAATTTTTAAAATCAAATCTTTTTTTTTTAAAAAAATTGTTTTCAAATCATATCTTTTCAATCATATCTTTTTAAAACCATAACTTCTCAATCAAATCTTTTTAATCACATCTTTTTCAAAATAGTTTTCAAATCATATCTTTTTGATTTCTAATTTCAAAATCTTTTTCAAAAATTACTTGATCTCTTTCCCACTCTTGATTTTCGAAAATTAATTAAAGTTTTTCAAAATGTTTTTAAAATCTTTTTAATTTAATTTTCGAAAATTTCTTCGCCTCTTCCCACATCCTTCTATTTATGGAGTGCCACTCCTTCTCAATGCACAATTCGAACTCTATCTCACTAAGTTCGAATTCTTCTACCTCTTTCTTCCATTTTCTATTCCTCTGACACCTCAAGGAATCTCTATACTGTGACATAGAGGATTCCATATTTTCTTGTTCTCTTCTCTTTCATATGAGCAGGAACAAAGACAAAGGCATTCTTGTTGAAGCTGACCCTGAACCTGAAAGGACCTTGAAACGAAAGCTAAGAGAAGCTAAGGCACAACTCTCTGTAGAGGACCTAACAGAAATCTTCAAAGAAGAAGAAGACATGGCAGCCGAAAATAACAACAATGCAAACAATGCAAGGAAGGTGCTGGGTGACTTTACTGCACCTACTCCCGATTTGTTGAGTCAATATCTTGTGCTTAAGCCTCAATTAGTTTCTCTAATGCAACAGAATTGCAAGTTCCATGGACTTCCATTGGAAGATCCTCATCAGTTCTTAGCTGAATTCTTGCAAATCTGTGACACTGTCAAGACCAATGGGGTTGACCCTGAGGTCTACAGACTTATGCTATTCCCTTTTGCTGTAAGAGACAGAGCTAGGACATAGTTGGACTCACAACCTAAAGAAAGCCTGGACTCATGGGAAAAGCTAGTCAATGCCTTCTTGGCAAAGTTCTTTCCACCTCAAAAATTGAGTAAGCTTAGAGTGGAAGTCCAAACCTTCAGACAGAAGGATGGAGAATCCCTCTATGAAGCTTGGGAAAGATACAAACAATTGATCAGAAAATGTCCATCTGACATGCTTTCTGAATGGAGCATCATAGGTATTTTCTATGATGGTCTCTCTAAACTATCCAAGATGTCTTTGGATAGCTCTGCTGGAGGATCTCTTCATCTGAAGAAGACGCCTGCAGAAGCTCAAGAGCTAATTGAAATGGTTGCAAATAACCAATTCATGTACACTTCTGAAAGGAATCCTGTGAACAATGGGACTAATCAGAAAAAAGGAGTTCTTGAGATTGATACTCTGAATGCCATATTGGCTCAGAACAAGATATTGACTCAACAAATCAATTTGATTTCTCAAAGTCTGTCTGGAATGCAAAATGCACCAAGCAGTACTAAGGATGCTTCATCTGAAGAAGAAGCCTATGATCCTGAGAACCCTTCAATGGAAGAGGTGAATTACCTAGGAGAACCCTATGGAAACACCTATAATTCTTCATGGAGAAATCATCCAAATTTCTCATGGAAGGATCAACAGAGACCTCAACAAGGTTTCAACAACAATAATGGTGGAAGAAACAGGTTTAGCAATGGCAAGCCTTTTCCATCATCCTCTCAGCAACAGACAGAGAGTTCTAAGCAGAACACCTCTGACTTAGCAACCATGGTCTCTGATCTAATCAAAACTACTCAAAGTTTCATGACTGAAACAAGGTCCTCCATTAGGAATTTGGAGGCACAAGTGGGACAGCTGAGCAAGAAAGTTACTGAACTCCATCCTAGTACTCTTCCAAGCAATACAGAAGAAAATCCAAAAGGAGAGTGCAAGGCCATCAACATGGCCGAATTTGGAGAGGAAGGAGAGGAAGTGAACGCCACTGAGGAAGACCTCAATGGGCGTGCACTAGCCTTCACTGAGTTCTCCAATGAGGAACCATGGGAATCTGAGGCTCAAAATGAGACCATAGAGATTCCATTGGACTTACTTCTGCCATTCATGAGCTCTGATGAGCATTCCTCCTCTGAAGAGGATGAGTATGTCACTGAAGAGCAAGTTGCTAAATACCTTGGAGCAATCATGAAGCTAAATGACAAGTTATTTGGAAATGAGACTTGGGAGAACGAACCTCCTTTGCTCACCAAAGAACTGGATGACTTGTCTAGGCAGAAATTACCTCAAAAGAGACAAGATCCTGGGAAGTTTTCAATACCTTGTACCATAGGCACCATGACCTTCAAGAAGGCTCTGTGTGACTTAGGTTCAAGTGTAAACCTCATGCCTCTCTCTGTAATGGAGAAGCTAGGGATCTTTGAGGTACAAGCTGCAAGAATCTCACTAGAGATGGCAGACAATTCAAGAAAACAAGCTTATGGACTTGTAGAGGATGTTTTGGTGAAGATTGAAGACCATTACATCCCTGCTGATTTCATAGTCCTAGAGACTGGGAAGTGCATGGATGAATCCATCATCCTTGGCAGACCCTTCCTAGCCACAGCAAAGGTTGTGATTGATGTTGATGGAGGTGAACTGATCATTCAAGTGAATGAAGAATCCTTTGTGTTTAAGGCTCAAGGATATCCCTCTGTCACCATGGAGAGGAAGCATGAAGAGCTTCTCTCAACTTAGAGTCAAACAGAGCCCCCACAGTCAAACTCTAAGTTTGGTGTTGGGAGGCCACAACCAAACTCTAAGTTTGGTGTTGAACCCCCACATTCAAACTCTAAGTTTGGTGTTGGGAGGTTCTAACATTGCTCTGAGAAAATGTGAGGCTCCATGAGAGCCATCTGTCAAGCTACTGACATTAAAGAAGCGCTTGTTGGGAGACAACCCAATGTTATATTTTATCTATTTTTCTTTGTTATTTTATGTTTTTTTTTTGTAGGTTGATGATCATGAGAAGTCACAAAAACAATTGAAAAAGCAAAAACAGAATGAAAAACAGGAAGAAAAACAGCACACCCTGGAGGAAGATGTTGCTGGCGTTTAAACGCCAGTAAGGCTAGCAGTTGGGCGTTTAACGCCCAGTCTGGCACCATTCTGGGCGTTTAACGCCAGAAAGGGGCACCAGACTGGCGTTAAACGCCAGGAAAGGGCAAGAACCTGGCGTTAAACGCCAGAAAGGGGCACCAGCCCGGCGTTTAACGCCAGAATTGGCTAAAAACGCAATTTTGCATGCCAATTGGTGCATGGATGACTTTTTCTTGACACCTCAGGATCTGTGGACCCCACAGGATCCCCACCAACCCTACCACCCTCTTTCTTCTTCACCCATTCACCAATCACCTCAATACCTCTTCCCCAAAAACCCTTCACCTATCAAATCCCATCTTTCTCTTCACCACTCACATCCATCCTTCATAAATCCCCACCTACCTCACCCTTCAAATTCAAACCACTTTCCCTCCCAAACCCACCCATACATGACCGAACCATGAGCAACCCCTCTCCTATATAAACCCTTCTTCACTCCTTTATTTTCATACAACCTAAACACCACTTCTCCCCCTCTTTGGCCGAACACAAAGCCATCCCCTTCTTCCTCATTTCTTCTTCTTCTACTCTCTTCTTTCTTCTTTTGCTCGAGGACGAGCAAACCTTTTAAGTTTGGTGTGGTAAAAGCATTGCTTTTTGTTTTTCCATAACCATTTATGGCATCCAAGGCCGGAGAAACCTCTAGAAAGAGGAAAGGGAAGGAAAAAGCTTCCACCTCCGAGTCATGGGAGATGGAGAGATTCATCTCAAGGGTGTATCAAGACCACTTCTATGAAGTTGTGGCCTTGAAAAAGGTGATCCCCGAGGTCCCTTTTTCACTCAAAAAGAGTGAATATCCGGAGATCCGACATGAGATCCGAAGAAGAGGTTGGGAAGTTCTTACCAACCCCATTCAACAAGTCGGAATCTTAATGGTTCAAGAGTTCTATGCCAATGCATGGATCACCAAGAACCATGATCAAAGTGTGAACCCGGATCCAAAGAATTGGCTTACTATGGTTCGGGGGAAATACATGGATTTTAGTCCGGAAAATGTGAGGTTGGCATTCAACTTGCCTATGATGCAAGGAGATGAACATCCTTACACTAGAAGGGTCAACTTTGATCAAAGGTTGGACCAAGTCCTCACAGACATTTGTGAAAAGGGTGCTCAATGGAAGAGAGATTCAAGAGGAAAGCCGGTTCAACTGAGAAGGCATGACCTCAAGCCCATCACTAAGAAAAGGATGGAGCAAACAAGAGACCCCACTCTTCATGAAATCCCTGAGATGCCTCAAAGGATGCACTTTCCGCCACAAAACTATTGGGAGCAAATCAACACCTCCCTAGGAGAATTGAGTTCCAACATGGGACAACTAAGGGTGGAGGACCAAGAACATTCCATCCTCCTCCATGAAATTAGAGAAGATCAAAGAATCATGAGAGAGGAGCAACAAAGACAAGGAAGAGACATTGAGGAGCTCAAGCACTCCATAAGACCTTCAAAAGGAAGAACAAGCCGCCATCACTAAGGTGGACCCGTTCTTTAATCTCCTTGTTCTTTATTTTTCTATTTTTCGAAAATTTATGCTTATGTTTGTCCATGTTTGTGTCTTATGATCATTAGTGTCTTAGTGTCTATGCCTTAAAGTTATGAATGTCCTATGAATCCATCACCTTTCTTAAATGAAAACTGTTTTTATCACAAAAGAACAAGAAGTACAGGATTTCAAATTTATCTTTAAAACTAGCTTAATTAGTTTGATGTGGTGACAATACTTTTTGTTTTCTGAATGTATGCTTGAACAGTGCATATGTCTTTTGAATTTGTTGTTCATGAATGTTAAAATTGTTGGCTCTTGAAAGAATGATGAAAAAGGAGACATGTTACTGAGGATCTGAAAAATCATAAAAATGATTCTTGAAGCAAGAAAAAGCAGTGAATACAAAAAAAAAACGAAAAAAGGAGAAAGAGAAAAAGAAAGAAAAAAGAAATAAAGTTGTGATCCAAGGCAAAAAGAGTGTGCTTAAGAACCCTGGACACCTCTAATTGGGGACTCTAGCAAAGCTGAGTCACAATCTAAAAAGGTTCACCCAATCATGTGTCTGTGGCATGTATGTATCCGGTGGTAATACTGGAAGACAGAGTGCTTTGGACCACGGCCAAGACTCAATAAGTAGCTGTGTTCAAGAATCATCATACTTAACTAAGAGAATCAATAACACTATCTGGATTCTGAGTTCCTAAAGAAGCCAATCATTCTGAATTTCAAAGGATAAAGTGAGATGCCAAAACTATTCGGAGACAAAAAGCTACTAGTCCCGCTCATCTAATTTGGAGCTAAGTTTCACTGATAATTTGGAATCTATAGTATATTCTCTTCTTTTTATCTTATTTGATTTTCAGTTGCTTGGGGACAAGCAACAATTTAAGTTTGGTGTTGTGATTAGCGGATAATTTGTACGCTTTTTGGCATTGTTTTTAGTATGTTTTCAGTAGGATTTAGTTAGTTTTTAGTATATTTTTATTAGTTTTTAGTTAAAATTCACTTTTCTGGACTTTACTATGAGTTTGTGTGTTTTTCTGTGATTTCAGGTATTTTCTGGCTGAAATTGAGGGACCTGAGCAAAAATCTGATTCAGAGACTGAAAAGGACTGCAGATGCTGTTGGATTCTGACCTCCCTGCACTCGAAGTGGATTTTCTGGAGCTACAGAAGCCCAATCGGCGCGCTCTTAACGGCGTTGGAAAGTAGACATCCTGGGCTTTCCAGCAATATATGATAGTCCATACTTTGCCCAAGATTTGATGGCCCAAACCGGCGTTCAAAGTCACCTTCAGATTTCCCAGCGTTAAACGCTGGAACTGGCACCAAAATGGGAGTTAAACGCCCAAACTGGCATAAAAGCTGGCGTTTAACTCCAAGAAGAGTCTCTACACGAAAAATGCTTCATTTCTCAGCCCAAGCACACACCAAGTGGGCCCGGAAGTGGATTTTTATGTCATTTACTCATCTTTGTAATTCTTAAGCTACTAGTTCCCTATAAGTAGGACCTTTTACTATTGTATTTTTCATCTTTGGACATCTAGTTCTTAGATCAGATCTTGGTTCTTCTGGTTCCCTCTCTGGGACCGAAGCCAATGATCACTCTTGTTCTTATGTATTTTCAACGGTGGAGTTTCTACACACCATAGATTAAGGTGTGGAGCTCTGCTGTACCTCGAGTATTAATGCAATTACTATTGTTCTTCTATTCAATTCCGCTTGTTCTTATTCCAAGATATTCATTTGCACCCAAGAACATGATGAATGTGATGATTATGTGACGCTCATCATCATTCTCACTCATGAACAAGTGACTGACAACCACTTCTGTTCTACAAGCAAACAAGGCTCTAATGTTTATCTCTTGGGTTCTTTAACCGGAATCTTCGTGGTATAAGCTAGAACTGATGGCGGCATTCAAGAGAATCCGGAAGGTCTAAACCTTGTCTGTGGTATTCTGAGTAGGATTCAATGATTGAATGACTGTGACGAGCTTCAAACTCCTGAGGGCGGGGCGTTAGTGACAGACGCAAAAGAATCACTGGATTCTATTCCGGCCTGATCGAGAACCGACAGATGGATAGCCGTGCCGTGACAGGGTGCGTTAAACATTTCCACTGAGAGGATGGGAGGTAGCCACTGACAACGGTGAAACCCTTGCATACAGCTTGCCATGGAAAGGAGTAAGAAGGATTGGATGAAGACAGTAGGAAAGCAGAGAGACGGAAGGGACCAAGCATCTTCATACGCTTATCTGAAGCTCTCACCAATGATATACATAAGTATCTCTATCTTTATCTTTATGTTTTATTCATATATCATCTATACCCATTTGAGTCTGCCTGACTAAGATTTACAAGGTGACCATAGCTTGCTTCATACCAACAATCTCCGTGGGATCGACCCTTACCCGCGTAAGGTTTATTACTTGGACGACCCAGTGCACTTGCTGGTTAGTTGTGCGAAGTTGTAGTGATCACGATTTCGCACACCATACTCCGTAGAGAATTCAGATTGCTTGCCACCCGGTTGGAACAATAATGATCAACAAGAAGACGGGTGTAAAAGCAAAGTTTGGGTCCCCAGAATTCATTCTGGCAATCAACACTCTTGGGGCCCTATCACTTGCTTTAACTTGCTTGAAGACTTTCTGCGCCTGGTTTGGGATCCGGGAGGCAATTGGAATTACAAACATTGGTGGAGATTCCTGGATCAGTACAAGCATAAGCCACCATGACAAGGAGCTCTCCAAATATCCAACTTAAGGACTTTAACTAAAACTGTAGGTGGGAGACAACCCACCATGGTATAATCGTTCCTTTTATTCCTAGTTTATTTTATTTTTATTAGTGTCATTCATAATGTTTGCATTAGTATCTGCATACTGCATTCTGCATTTTGCATAAAAAAAAGAGAAGAGGCACGCGACGCGACAGCGTCGCTGACGCGTCCGCGTCATAGGTGCCTTGAACATGGGAAGACAAGAAACAGAGAGTCACGCGGAAGTGTGGCTGGAGGCGTGCCTTTGCCAAAAATTGATCAACGCGACCGCGTGGCTGACGCGTTCGCGTCATTTGCGTAATAGCCTCCCCACGCGTCTGCGTCACCCACGCAAATGTGTGGCCCTGTAAAAACGACGTAAACGGGTGTATAGAAGCAAGTTGTGATGGAGTGGGGCTGAAATGGTGCTGGAAGCACAAACCCCATCACGCGTACGCGTCGCCCACGCGTCCGCATCACTTACAAATTGCGCCAACCGCGTGAACGCGTGCTTCACGCATCCGCGTCACCTGCACCGCGCAGCTTATCCAAATCACCACCAACTATCTTATATTTTCTTTCCCAAATCTAAATCTTCTCTTTCCTTTCTTTTTCTGTTAATTGGTTTTGAAAATTTATTTGGGTCATTATTTTTCTTGTGGATTGTTAAGGAATTTTTTTTTGACAATTATATATTACTTTTTATAGGGTTACTTGCATGTTCAATTTAATACTTTCAATAACTTATTTACCATGCATGCTAAGTGTTTGTGAAAAAGCTCATATGGCATCATGCACTACTTTTATATTATCCTACTACTTTAATGCCTATTTTTCACAAAACCCCTTTTATATCTTATTAATTAAAATATAATTATCAATACAAATAGATTGTTAGTTTGAAAGAGATGATAATCTAACTTGGGCATTTAATGCTTGATCTATGCTATTCATGCCTTTGCCAGTATGCCAATAAACATCTTGCATTTAATAGCCATCACATGCACTTGCCATATTTCCAATTGATGAACTTTTCACATGTAGTCATGACCATGTGTTAACAACATCCTTCTTTACCGTGCATTGATTATCACTTGTACCATCCTCTTCCTTGCTCTAACCCTTAGCTTTAAAAGTTACTTTCTTTTTCCCTTTTCAGGATGGCCACCAAGAAGGGTAAAGAGAAAGCTACTCCCAAACCACCGGCAAGGAAAGGAACAAAAAAGAGCACCAGCCGAGAAACCACAACCCCCATCCACTTGCACATCTTAGCATGCACCGAGGACGGTGCAATCTTTAAGTGTGGGGAGGTCGATACCGAATTTCAGGGGTTAGTTACCTTCTTTTCAACACCAATACTCTATTTTCTTTGTTTGTTCATTGTTGCATTTGCATATTTGATTGTATGTTTGTTTGATTTTATGCATATTCTACTTGGTTGAAAAATAATAAGTTTCTTCTAAAGACCCTATTTTGAAAAATTTTACTAATTTAAAATAAAATTTTTTGTGTTAAATTTGTTTGAAGTTGTATTTGGAACATGATTTTTGAGCCAAAGAACACACAACCTGTGAGATTTTGAGCTTATTTATATGGTTACATTATTTAACCATAAATTTTTATTCTTGTGTGTTTTCTTCTCTATAATTGTAATCTTTGCTTTGTTCTATTCTATATGTCCATTATTTAGTGTATTTATGTGCTTGCATATAATTGAGGCCATTACTTGTTTTTGCTCACTTATCCCAAATAGCCTACCCTTTCAATCACCTTTGTTAGCCCCCTTAAGCCTTTTTACCCCTTCTTCTGTTTTATAACCACATTACTAGCTTTAAGTAGAAAAACAAAATAAAAATCTCAAGTTAAATCCTTGGTTAGCTTAAGATAGATATTGTGTATAAATTAAGTATGGAGAAATTTATGGGAACATGGGATGAAAAAAATAAAATAAAAAAAATAAAAAAAGGGAAACTAAATTGAATAAGTTATCTCAAAAAAATTTGGGAAGCATGCTCATGTGAAATCAAAATAAATTAAGTTACCATGTGCATAGATAAAAAAAAATTGAGTAATTAAATAAGGGGATACAAAAATTTCTCCAATGCAAAATAAAAAGAATCAATGCACATGGGACAAAATTCAAAATTAAATTTGGTGCATGAGCATGTAATACAAAAGTGGGAAAATTTGGGTAAGTAGGTAAAAGAACTTTGAAATTATATAAAGTATGTATGTTAAGTGAGATCTTAGACTAATTAAGGATTCACTTTGTTAGCTCACTTAGCCTTATATATACATCCTTACCTTTACCTCATTCCCATTACAACCTTGAAAAGACCTAATGATGTTTGCATTGGTACATTAAATATTTGTTAATTGGTTAGATAAAGAGCAACGTTTGAAAAGCATGATTAGAGAAGAGTAGAGTGAATTACCCTATACACTTGAAAGATTAGAGTGCATATACACTACCAGTGAGAGTTCAATGTTGATTCTATGTTTCCTGCTTTTATGAGCTATCTTCTTACAAGTTTAGTTGTCTTTTATTATGTAATTTGAATTAGTGGAATTTGATTCATATTTGTCTTGGAGGACTTATTTACTTTTAACCAAGTAGGTAGAAACATTTTGCATGTAGTTGCATTCACATAGATAGGTTGCATTGCATACTCTCTATCATTCTTCTTCACTTCTTTATAGCTTCTCTTGAGCTTAGCATGAGGACATGCTAATATTTAAGTGTGGGGAGGTTGATAAACCACTATTTTATGGTTTATCTTGTGCTTAATTGAGTGGATTTTATCAATCTTTCATACACTTATTCATATGATTTGCATGAGTTTACGTTTTCCTTCCTGATTTTGTGCTATGACTGAAAACATACTTCTTTGGTCTTAATTTTGATATGTTTAATCTTCTCTTATTACCATTTGATGCTTTGATATGTGTATTAAGTGTTTTCAGAGATTACAGGGCAGGAATGACTTAGAGGATGGAAAGGAAGCATGCAAAAGTGGAAGGAATACAAGAAGTTGAAGGAACTGCAAAGCTGTCAGCCTGACCCTCTCTCACTAAAACGACCATAACATGAGCTGTAGAGATCCAAATGATGCGGTTCCTGTTGCATTGGAAAGCTAACATCCGAGACTTCGATTTGATATATAATTTGCCATAGTGGCCATACATCTAGGCGACGCGGATGCGTGCTCCACGCGGATGCATCGCAGTGACGAAAATCAGCGTGGCAGATTTCGCAATCAGCGATTTCTGGGCTATTTCCAGCCTAGTTTCAAGCTCAGAAAACACAGATTAAAAGCTGCAAAGTGGAGGTATGAGGGGAGACAACTCATAATTAACTTTCCATAATTTAGATGTAGTTTTTAGAGAGAGATGTTCTCTCCTCTCTCTTAGGATTTAGGATTAGGATTCCTCTTAAAGGATTTATGATTTCTTATTATTTCAACTTACAATTTCTTCTGAGTTCCAGGTTCAATATTCCTTTTATTTATTTTTCCAATTTAATTTATGAACTTTTTCATGTTAGATTTGAATATTCTATTTAATATATTTTGAGGTATTTTCAGATCTATGATGTGTTTCTTTTATTTATGATATAAATAATTTAGAATTTTCTCTTTTGGCTTTGGTTAAGTAATTGGTGACGCTTGAGTTATCAAACTCGAGGTGCTGATTGAAAATTGGAATTCTTTGCTGATTAATTTGGATTCCACTAACTCTAGTCTTTCCAAGGGAAAGACTAGGACTTGAGGATTCATATTGATTTATCCACCTGACTTACTGGTGGACGAAATTGTGATCACATGTTATTTGTTTATAAAGGATGTTTACTCTTAGGGCACTGTTTATTTTTTTCACAACTCCGTTCAACTAACCAGCAAGTGTACTGGGTCGTCCAAGTAATAACCTTACATGAGTAAGGGTCGAATCCACAGAGATTGTTGGTATGAAGCAAGCTATGGTCACCTTGTAGATCTCAGTTAGGCAGATTAAACATGATACTTAATTAGATTCAAATAATAAAATAGATAAAATAAAAGGGATAGAAATACTTATGCAGATTCATTGGTGGAAATTTTAGATAAGCGGAATGGAGATGTTGTAGAGCTCTCGGACGCCTGCTCTCCCACTGCTTCTACTCAATCCTTCTTACTCCTTTCCATGGCAAGCTTTATGTAGGGCATCACCGTTGTCAGTGGCTACATCCCATCCTCGCAGTGAAAGCTAATGCTCACGCACTCTGTCACAGTACGGCCAATCACCGGTCGGTTCCCTCCCCTACTGGAATAGAATCCCTCTTTTGCGTCTGTCACTAACGCCCAGCAGGTTACAGGTTTGAAGCTCGTCACAGTCACTCAATCCTAGAATCCTACTCGGAATACCATAGACAAGGTTTAGACTTTCCGGATCCTCATGAATGCCGCCATCTATCTAACTTATACCACGAAGATTCTGTTGGGGAATCTAAGAGATACACATTCAAGCCTTGTTGCATGCAGAACGGAAGTGGTTGTCAATCACGTGTGTTCATAGGTGAGAATAATAATGAGGGTTATCTAACTCATCATCATTCATCATGTTCTTGAGTACGAATGAATATCTTGGAATAAGAATAAGATAGAGAATTGAATAAGAGAAAATAGAACTTCATTAATCTTTGAGGTACAGCAGAGCTCCACACCCTTAATCTATGGTGTGCAGAAACTCCACCGTTGAAAATACATAAGTGAAAGAGGTCCAGGCATGGCCGAATGGCCAGCCCCCTAAAACGTGATCAATAGTCTCTTAGGATGAGGAATAAAACAAAACTGAGACCAAAGATGTCTAATACAATAGGTAGATGTCCTATATATACTAGACTAGCTACTAGGGTTTACATGAGTAAGTAATTGATGCATAAATCCACTTCCGGGGCCCACTTGGTGTGTGCTTGGGCTAAGCTTGATCTATCCATGAGCTGAGGCTTCTCTAGGAGTTGAATTTCGAGTTATGATGTGCTTTGGGCGTTCAACTCCGGATCATGACGTTTTTCTGGCGTTTAACTCCAGAAAGGAGCGTGTACTTGGCGTTCAACGCCAAGTTTCGTCGTCATTCTTCGAATAAAGTATGGACTATTATCTATTGCTGGAAAGCCCTGGATGTCTACTTTCCAACGCCGTTGAGAGCGCGCCATTTGAAGTTCTGTAGCTCCAGAAAATCTATTTCGAGTGTAGGGAGGTCAGAATCCAACAGCATCAGCAGTCCTTTTGTCAGCCTTTTTCAGAGTTTTGCTCAAATCCCTCAATTTCAGTCAGAATTTACCTGAAATCACAGAAAAACACACAAACTCATAGTAAAGTCCAGAAATGTGAATTTAACATAAAAACTAATGAAAACATCCCTAAAAGTAGCTTGAACTTACTAAAAACTACCTAAAAACAATGCCAAAAAGCGTATAAATTATCCGCTCATCACAACACCAAACTTAAATTGTTGCTTGTCCCCAAGCAACTGAAAATCAAATAGGATAAAAAGAAGAGAATATACTATAAAGTCCAAAATATCACTGAATATTAATTTAATTACATGAGCGGGACTTGTAGCTTTTTGCTCCTGAACAGTTTTGGCATCTCACTTTTTCCTTTGTAGTTCAGAGTGATTGGCATCTTTAGGAACTTAGAATTTCAGATAGTGTTATTGACTTTCCTAGTTAAGCATGTTGATTCTTGAACACAGCTACTTATGAGTCTTGGCTGTGGCCCTAAGCACTTTGTCTTTCAGTATTACCACCGGATACACAAATGCCACAGACACATAACTGGGTAAACCTTTTCAGATTGTGACTCAGCTTTGCTAGAGTCCCCAGTTAGTGGTGTCCAGAGCTCTTAAGCACACTCTTTAGCTTTAGATCACGACTTTAACCACTCAGTCTCAAGCTTTTCACTTGGACCTTCATGACACAAGCACATGGTTAGGGACAGCTTGATTTAGCCGCTTAGGCCTGGATTTATTTTCCTTGGGCCCTCCTATCCAGTGATGCTCAAAGCCTTGGACCCTTGCTTTAAAATTTTCGCCATTTTTTTTATTTTTTTATTTTTTATTATTTTTTTTTCACTGCTTTTTCTTGCTTCAAGAATCAATTTCATGATGTTTTTCAAATCATCAATAACATTTCTCTTGGTTCATCATTCTTTCAAGAGCCAACAATTTTAACACTCATAAACAACAAGATCCAAAGACATATGCACTGTTCAAGCATTCATTCAGAAAACAAAAATATTGTCACCACGTCAATATAATTAAACTAAATTCAGTAATAATTTCGAAAATTATGTACTTCTTGTTCTTTTGAATTAAAACATTTTTCTTTTAAGAGAGGTGAAGGACTAATGGATTTTATTCATAGCTTTAAGGCATGGTTACATACTAATGATCATGAAATAAAGACACAAAAACATAGATGAACATAACACTTAAAAACTGAAAACAGAAAGAAATAAAGGACAAGGAATGAATCCACCTGTAGTGGCGTCTTCTTCTTGAAGGACAAATGATGTTCTTAAGCTCTTCTATGTCCCTTCCTTGCCTTTGTTGCTCCTCCCTCATTGCTCTTTGATCTTCTCTTATTTCTTGGAGAATGATGGAGTGCTCATGATGTTCCACCCTTTAGTTACTTCCAATATTTGTGTGGAGGATAACTTATCCCTTGAGGTATCTCAGGGATCTCTTGATTTGCAGCCACATGTGCTACCCCTGAGCTATGATGGCTTTGTGAGTCTTTCCATTTCCCATGACTCAGAGGTGGAAGCTTTTTGTCTTCCCTTTGAGGTTTCTCTGGCTTTAGGTGCCATTAATGGTAATGAAAAAGCAAAAAAAGCTATGCTTTTACCACACCAAACTTAAAATATTGCTCGCCCTCGAGCAAGAAAAGAAAGAAGAGAAGAAGAAGAAGAAGATGGAGGTGAGTGAGGGGAGATGGATTCGGCTATATGGGTGGGATTGGGTGGGAAAGAATTTTGAATTTTGAAGGTGAGTGGGGTTTATGGGAAAGGGTGAGTGGTGAATGAAAAACAGAAGGGATTACCATGAATATAGAGAGATAGGGCGAGGTAGGTGGGGATCCTGTGAGGTTCACAGATCCTTGAGGTGATCCTGTGGGGTCCACAGATCCTGAGGTGTCAAGGAATTCCATCCCTGCACCAAATAGGCATGTAAAATGCCTTGGCACACCATTCTGGCGTTTAAACGCCCATTGGTGCACGTTCTGGGCGTTCAACGCCCATGTAATGCATGTTTCTGGCGTTGAACGCCAGTTTCATGCTTGTTTCTGGCGTTCAGCGCCAGTTTGTCCTCTCTGTGCACATCCTGGCGTTTAACACCAGGTTGTTGCTTGTTTTGGGCATTCAGCGCCAGAATGGTGCTCTGTTCTGGCGTTGAACGCCAGATAGATGCACCTTACTGGCGTTGAACGCCAGCCTGTGCTGCCTCCAGGGTGAAAATTTTTTTCTTCTGTTTTTGACTCTGTTTTTAATTTTTTTGATTTTTTCGTGACTCCTCATGATCATGTACCTAATAAAACACAAAAATAACAAAGAAACAAAATAAAATAAAATTAGATGAATAAAATTGGGTTGCCTCCCAACAAGCGCTTCTTTAATGTCAATAGCTTGACAGTGGCTCTTATGGAGCCACAAGATGATCAGGTCAACTTAAGTGTGGTATTCCCAACACCAAACTTAGAGTTTGGATATGGGGTTTGAACACCAAACTTATAGTTTGGTTGTGGCCTCACAACACCAAACTTAGAGTTTGACTGTGTGGGCTCTTCTTGACTCTGAACTGAGAGAAGCTCTTTATGCTTACTCTCTTCTGTCACAGAGGGATGGCCATGTGTTTTAAACACAAGGTAGTCCCCATTCAATTGAAGGACTAACTCACCTCTGTTGACATCTATCACAGCTCCTGCTGTGGCTAGGAAAGGTCTTCCTAGGATGATGCATTCATCATCTTCCTTCCTAGTGTCTAGGATTATGAAATCAGTAGGGATGTAAAGGCCTTCAACCTTTACTAGCACGTCCTCTACTATTCCATAAGCTTGTCTCATTGACTTGTCTGCCAATTGTAATGAGAACAAGGCAGGTTGTACCTCAATGATCTCCAGCTTCTCCATTACAGAGAGTGGCATAAGATTTATCCCTGACCCCAGATCACATAGAGCTTTTTCAAAACTCATGGTGCCAATGGTGCAAGGTATTAAGAACTTGCCAGGATCTTGTCTCTTTTGAGGTAGAGTTCTCTGAATCCAAGTATCTAGTTCACTAATGAGCAAGGGAGGTTCACTTTCCCAAGTCTCATTACCAAACAGCTTGGCATTCAGCTTCATGATAGCTCCTAAATATAGAGCAGCTTGCTCTCCAATCACATCTTCATCCTCTTCAGAGGATGAATATTCTTCAGAGCTCATGAATGGCAGAAGGAGATTTAATGGAATCTCTATGGTCTCTAGGTGAGCCTCAGATTCCTCAGGATCCTTAATAGGAAACTTCTTCTTGCTTGAGGAACGTCCCAGGAGGTCTTTCTCACTAGGATTTTCGTCTTCCTCCTCCTTTGTACATTCGGCCACTTTGATTAAATCAATGGCCTTGCACTCTCCTTTTGGATTTTCTTCTGTATTGCTTGGAAGAGTACTGGGAGGAGTTTCAATAGCTTTCTTACTCAGCTGGCCCACTTGTGCCTCCAAATTTCTAATGGAGGATCTTGTTTCATTCATGAAACTGAAAGTGGCCTTTGACAGGTCAGAGACTATATTGGCTAAATTAGAAGTGTTTTGTTCAGAATTCTCTGTCTGTTGCTGAGAAGATGATGGATATGGCTTACTATTGTTCAGCCTATTGCGTCCACCATTGTTAAAGCCTTGTTGAGGCTTTTGTTGATCCTTCCAGGAGAAATTTGGATGATTTCTCCATGATGAGTTATAGGTGTTTCCATAAGGTTCACCTAAGTAATTAACCTCTGCCATGGCAGGGTTCTCAGGATCATAAGCTTCTTCAGAAGCTGCCTCTCTATTACTGTTGGTTGCATGTTGCAGTCCATTCAGATTTTGAGAGATCATGTTGACCTGTTGAGTCAACACTTTGTTCTGAGCCAGTATGGCATTCAGAGCATCAATTTCAAGAACTCCTTTCTTCTGAGGTACCCCATTGTTCACGGAATTCCTCTCAGAAGTATACATGAACTGGTTGTTTGCAACCATGTCAATGAGTTCTTGAGCCTCTCCAGGCGTTTTCTTCAGGTGAATAGATCCACCTGCAGAATGGTCCAATGACATTTTCGAAAATTCAGAGAGACCATAATAGAATATATCTAATATGGTCCATTCTGAAAACATGTCAGATGGACATCTTTTAGTCAGCTGCTTGTATCTTTCCCAAGCTTCATAGAGGGATTTACCATCTTTTTGTTTGAAGGTTTGAACATCCACTCTCAGCTTGCTCAGCTTTTGAGGAGGAAAGAACTTATCTAAGAATGCAGTGACAAGCTTATCCCATGAGTCCAGGCTATCCTTGGGTTGAGAATCTAACCACACTCTAGCTCTGTCTCTTACAGCAAAAGGGAAAAGCATGAGTCTGTAGACTTCAGGATCAACTCCATTCGTCTTTACAGTCTCACAGATCTGCAAGAATTCAGTTAAAAACTGATAGGGATCTTCAGATGGAAGTCCATAAAACTTGCAGTTTTGTTGCATTAAAGCAACTAGTTGAGGCTTAAGCTCAAAGTTATTGGTTCCAATGGCAGGAATGGAGATGCTTCTTCCATCAAACTTGGATGTTGGCTTTGTGAAGTCACCAAGCATTCTCCTTGCATTATTATTATTTTCGGCCATCACCTCTTGTTCTAATGTTTCTGAAAGGTTGTTTCTGGATTGTTGTAATTTAGCTTCTCTTAATTTTCTCTTCAGAGTCCTTTCAGGTTCTGGATCAATTTCAACAAGAGTGCCTTTATCCTTGTTCCTGCTCATATGAAAGAGAAGAAAACAAGAAAAGAAAAAGGAATCCTCTATGTCACAGTATAGAGATTCCTTTATGTTAGTAGAAAAAGAAGGGGTATAAGAATGAAGAAGGGGGTTCGGATTTTTGATGAAGAGAGATGAAGAGAAGTGTTAATAATTAAATAATTAAATAAAATAAGAAAAGAGAAGAGAGATTTCGAAAATAATTTTTGAAAAGGAGTTAGTGATTTTCGAAAATTAGAGATAAAATGTAATTAAAATTAAAACATGAAACAATTAATTAATTAAAAAGAATTTTTGAAAAAGGGAAGAGATATTTTCGAAAATTAGAGAGGGAAAGGTAGTTAGGTGGTTTTGAAAAAGATAAGAAACAAACAAAAAGTTAGTTAGTTGATTGAAAAAGATTTGAAATCAAAATTGAAAAAGACATGAAGATAAGAGGTTAGATAGGATATTTTGAAATCAAATTTTGAAAAAGATAAAATTTTTGAAAAAGATCAAATAACAGATAAAAAGATTTAATTCAAAAATTTTGAAATTACTTACTTCACTAACAAGAAACTACAAGATAAGATTCTAGAACTTAAAGATTGAACCTTTCTTAACAAGAAAGTAACAAACTTCAAATTTTTGAACCAATCACATTAATTATTAGTGAATTTTCGAAAATTACATATAAAGATAAGAAAAAGATTTTTGAAAAAAATTTGAAAAAGATTTTTGAAATTTTCGAAAAATAGAAAAAAAATGAAAAAGATATGATTTTTGAAAAAGATTTTGAAAAGATAAGATTTTTAAAATTGAAATTTTGACTTGACTAGTAAGAAACAACAAATTTTGAAAATTTTTGGCCAAGTCAACCCAAAATTTCGAAATTTTGGAGGGAAATAAGGAAAAGATAGTTTTTTGATTTTTGAATTTTTTAATTATGAAGGAGAAAAACAACAAAAATGCTCAATGCATGAAATTTTTAGATCAAAACAATGAATGCATGCAAGAATGCTATGAATGTCAAGATGAACACCAAGAACACTTTGAAGATCATGATGAACATCAAGAACATGATTTTGAAAAATTTTTGATGCAAAGAAAACATGCAAGACACCAAACTTAGAAATCTTTAATGCATGAAAAATGTGAATGCAAAGATGCACATGAAAAACAACAAACAACACAAAACAAGAAATCATCAAGATCAAACAAGAAGACTTATCAAGAACAACTTGAAGATCATGAAGAACACTATGAATGCATGGATTTTCGAAAAAATGCAAGAAAAATTTTTAAAGCATGCAATTGACACCAAACTTAAAAATTGACTCAAGACTCAAACAAGAAACACAAAATATTTTTTATTTTTATGATTTTCTAATTTTTTTGGATTTTTATTAATTTTTTTTTTCGAAAATAAGGTTTTGAAAGACGAAAAATAAAAAGAAAAATTTTGAAAAAGATTTTTGAAGAGAAAATTACCTAATCTGAGCAACAAGATGAACCGTCAGTTGTCCATACTCGAACAATCCCAGGGCAACGGCGCCAAAAACTTGGTGGACGAAATTGTGATCACATGTTATTTGTTTATAAAGGATGTTTACTCTTAGGGCACTGTTTATTTTTTTCACAACTCCGTTCAACTAACCAGCAAGTGTACTGGGTCGTCCAAGTAATAACCTTACGTGAGTAAGGGTCGAATCCACAGAGATTGTTGGTATGAAGCAAGCTATGGTCACCTTGTAGATCTCAGTTAGGCAGATTAAACATGATACTTAATTAGATTCAAATAATAAAATAGATAAAATAAAAGGGATAGAAATACTTATGCAGATTCATTGGTGGAAATTTTAGATAAGCGGAATGGAGATGCTGTAGAGCTCTCGGACGCCTGCTCTCCCACTGCTTCTACTCAATCCTTCTTACTCCTTTCCATGGCAAGCTTTATGTAGGGCATCACCGTTGTCAGTGGCTACATCCCATCCTCGCAGTGAAAGCTAATGCTCACGCACTCTGTCACAGTACGGCCAATCACCGGTCGGTTCCCTCCCCTACTGGAATAGAATCCCTCTTTTGCGTCTGTCACTAACGCCCAGCAGGTTACAGGTTTGAAGCTCGTCACAGTCACTCAATCCTAGAATCCTACTCGGAATACCATAGACAAGGTTTAGACTTTCCGGATCCTCATGAATGCCGCCATCTATCTAACTTATACCACGAAGATTCTGTTGGGGAATCTAAGAGATACACATTCAAGCCTTGTTGCATGCAGAACGGAAGTGGTTGTCAATCACGTGTGTTCATAGGTGAGAATAATAATGAGGGTTATCTAACTCATCATCATTCATCATGTTCTTGAGTACGAATGAATATCTTGGAATAAGAATAAGATAGAGAATTGAATAAGAGAAAATAGAACTTCATTAATCTTTGAGGTACAGCAGAGCTCCACACCCTTAATCTATGGTGTGCAGAAACTCCACCGTTGAAAATACATAAGTGAAAGAGGTCCAGGCATGGCCGAATGGCCAGCCCCCTAAAACGTGATCAATAGTCTCTTAGGATGAGGAATAAAACAAAACTGAGACCAAAGATGTCTAATACAATAGGTAGATGTCCTATATATACTAGACTAGCTACTAGGGTTTACATGAGTAAGTAATTGATGCATAAATCCACTTCCGGGGCCCACTTGGTGTGTGCTTGGGCTAAGCTTGATCTATCCACGAGCTGAGGCTTCTCTAGGAGTTGAATTTCGAGTTATGATGTGCTTTGGGCGTTCAACTCCGGATCATGACGTTTTTCTGGCGTTTAACTCCAGAAAGGAGCGTGTACTTGGCGTTCAACGCCAAGTTGCGTCGTCATTCTTCGAATAAAGTATGGACTATTATATATTTCTGGAAAGCCCTGGATGTCTACTTTCCAACGCCGTTGAGAGCGCGCCATTTGGAGTTCTGTAGCTCCAGAAAATCTATTTCGAGTGCAGGGAGGTCAGAATCCAACAACATCAGCAGTCCTTTTGTCAGCCTTTTTCAGAGTTTTGCTCAAATCCCTCAATTTCAGTCAGAATTTACCTGAAATCACAGAAAAACACACAAACTCATAGTAAAGTCCAGAAATGTGAATTTAACATAAAAACTAATGAAAACATCCCTAAAAGTAGCTTGAACTTACTAAAAACTACCTAAAAACAATGCCAAAAAGCGTATAAATTATCCGCTCATCACTTACCTTCGTAGTTAGAGTGGGAGCAAAATCCAATTCTCATCACAATTGATAAGGATAACTAGGATAGGACTTCCAGTTCTCATAACTTGCCAAGAGCTTTTCTAGTTATTAGTTTATTCCTTTTGCCATTTACTATTCTTGCTTTTTATCTTATACATTAAAAACCCCCCAAAAACATATCTTTTTCCATAACCAATAATAAATCATACCTCCCTGCAATTCCTTGAGAAGACGACCCAAGGTTTAAATACTTCGGTTTATAAATTTTATTGGGTTTGTTATTTGTGACAATCAAAACTTTTGTACGAAAGAATTTTCTGTTGGTTTAGAAACTATACTTACAACACGATTACTTTTATTCTTTACCAATAGAAAATCTGATCTTCAAGGCTCAAGAAGCAAGATCAAGAGAAAAACTTTTCAAAATTCTTAGATGTCTTTAAAAAGTTACAAATCAACATTCTGTTTACTGAGCCCCTTAAACAAATGTCTCTGTTTGCCAAATTTATAAAAGAATTGTTGACCAAGAAAAGATCATTTCAATAATATGATAAGGTAATTCTCACCAAGGAATGCAGTGCTATCATTCAAAGAAAACTACCACAAAACTAAATGATGCAAGAAGTTTTCAAATTCCTTACACGTAGCCAATAGATTAATAAAATTTTCAAATGAGATAGTGGAAAATGCATTAGTCAATTATCCTAGGAAGACCATTCTTGGCCATCGGACAAGCACTTGTTGATGTTGAAAGAGGAGAGCTCACACTAAGAATTCATGAAGAACAAATAGTCTTTAATGTCTTTAAAGCCATACAATATCCAAGCGAATCAGAACAAGCAAAGGATTGCATGTCCATTGATTTGGTTGATACCCTAATCCAAGAAGTTGTGGACGAAGGAATCCTTGAAAACCCTTCATATTCCAAAGCTAAAGAAGAATTGGACAATACATGACTTATAAAAGACGACACTGGGGAAGGTGTGAGATACCCCAACCACCAAACTAGGATATTCAACGTCAAGCTAGTGACGATAAATAAGCGCTTGTTAGGAGGCAACACAACAATAGTTAGTATTTTCTTTCTTGTTTTTGTTTAAAAGGTTTTAGTCATCATCATCATATTCTTATTCCCCTTCACCTTCCTCCATTGCATACATATTTTCACCCTTTTTAATTGTATTTATTCTAAAAAAAACCCACGTTAATTAGGTTCTATCTTGTTCTTTATGCAAGTATGCTTATATCCATAGTTTACATCTATTAGCAAAATTCTGTAAAACTCTCTAAGTTTGGTGTCAACCCCTAAGTTTGGTGTTGGTAACACCATGGATCATAAAAGACTGACACAAGAAGCAGTGATGATAACCGAACAGACTCGGGTAAGATCGGAATAAGATAAATTCTTGCTACTAGTGGTTAGTTATTTTCTTTTCCTTTACTTTCATCTTTTCTGTTTTAATTCTCCTTGTTTTTCTCTCCCTGAATACATAGCATACTCTATCTTTCTTATTCTATCCTTCTTTTCTCATCTTATACTTAAAATTTGAATGTTGTTCTCCCAGTAACTATTTTTATGGAGAATATCTTGACGAAGGAATTGAAGTAAATTATTCAAAAACAAACAGCGGAGGTGCTTAAGAATATGTGGTTGTATTTGAAGAGATTTGAAATGCTTGAATCTTGAGAAAACAGAAAGAGAATCTTCAAGAGCAGAAATTTAAAGAAGTGTTATGAGATTTCAATCATCAATTCCTTGGAGCAGTGACAAAAAAATTGAAAGATAAAAAAAATCAAAAGTTCCAAGACTCTGAGTACCAAAGATCTAGTTATGTGTCTGTGGTGTTTTTATTCTAAGGATAGACTTGGGTTAGTAAATCCGAGGAGTGATTTATCACCTAGTAACTTGGGCCAACTAGACCAGAATTATTGATTGAAAGCCTGTTTAACGAGTTGTCTTATGACAAAATATTTAGAAGTTCAAAGAGGCTCGGGGCATCGATGTCTAGATCAAAACCCTAGTTATGTGCTTGTGAGGTGAATGTGCCACGGAAAAACCTCTAAAAGTGGCCTTGTGACAGAACTCTTAGAGTAAAAAATTGTGAAGATCTTTCTCTAAATTCAAATAAAAAGTGACTGCCTCCAAATCATACAAATTCAAATGAAATCTCATAATACAATTCGAGTTTCAATTTTTGGAAACTCCTAATCCTAAGTACGTAAGATTCATGAATAATAAGAGAAGCCAAATGCAACCATAAATAATTATCATAAACTCCAATTTTTGTTTTCAAATCTTAAATGCTTTTCAAATCTCTTTCATTAAGCTAAACTCCGTTTATCTTTCTTTTTGCTTGAAGACAAGAAAAATTTTAAGTTTGGTGTTGTGATGACAAGTTATTTTTTAAGCGATTTTTAAATTTTTTTTATTTATTTTCTTAAGTTTTAATTAAATTTCTTATGTTTTTGAAAAGAATTTAATAAATAATCAAATATTTGGAGTTGGGATAGTGTTATTATGTTTTCAGAAATTTTGGGCTCAAAAATAGCAAAAATCAACGCTTTTTAACAAAGAAATAACAAAAAAATAAAAGCGTAGCCCAAGAAGCGTGACCCAAGAAAAACGAAGCTACGGCACAAGAGGCATGCATGCGTGACACATTCTCATGCAAGCCATGCCCGGCGGAGGTGCTCCATGCCCGACGGAAGGTTCCCATGCCCAGCGGCCCTCCTACGACGCCTGGAGGACTCCCCAACTTGCTCTCCCACGCTCGGCGGACCTGCTCATTTGCAAGTGTACAT
Source organism: Arachis stenosperma (assembly GCF_014773155.1). Lineage (NCBI taxonomy): Eukaryota > Viridiplantae > Streptophyta > Magnoliopsida > Fabales > Fabaceae > Arachis > Arachis stenosperma. The sequence continues at coordinate 20,426,763 of NC_080383.1, read as the reverse complement.
ACATCCCTGGAAGTGGATTTCATGGGACTTTTGCTCAATCCTTCACTATTTCAAGTCCGGATTAACTATAACTACAACTCTAAATGTCGAAGATTCAACAAATTAAGATCCGAACTTAATTATCCACATCATCAGAAGCTTTAATCGCATTCAAAAGAGTTGAAGATCTAAAAGATTAGTTATTAATTCTCTCTAGAAGCATAAGAGATTTGGTTATTAGAGTTAGATATTAAATTTTTATTTTGAATTTGATTTTGAAATCAACACCTTATCTTTCTCTCTGAAAGATAAGATTACGATAGTTATCTTATCTTTTTCTTCCATGGATAAGATTAATTTAGTTTTGAATTTGAATTCTAAAATTTTAGGCTATAAGTAAATGAGCATAGCTCATAGAGGAGATCATCAAGTTCTCAGGCTACTTATCCTCTTCTTGTTTTTCTTACTTCTTCATGAGTAACTAATTCTCTATCAAAGGGTTAGGAGCTCTAATATTTTCTATGAATGATTAATCTACGTTTATTTTATTTTGAAGTCTTACATTGATCTATTTCATAATTGAGTTATTCGTTTTTCATTCGGATTAGTGAATCGAATGGTAAGCTAATTCTTCTTGGATTCTTTTATTATAATTGAAAATTTTGATATTTAAATAAAAACTTGAAAACTCTTTCACATGACTATTTGAATTCGATTAGGAATAGTGATTCAATTAGTGTGTAACACATACATGGTTTTCAATCACTCTAATTTCGAATAAGTGACATATAATTCAGATTTGAACAACTTTTGAAAATTATGTTTTCTTTTTAATATTTAACTGGACATGACTAGCTTGAATACCTGATATATAATTCGACCTAAGGACTATTTTTAAATCTTATTTAAATTTAAAATTAGTTTGTGTGCTTAATCTATTGTTTAATTAAAGTGACACCTAATTAATGCTTGAGAAACTGAGGAGTCAAGGAATTAGAAATCAGTTACTAAAAATTTTATCGTGAAAGATCTTTGCAAACTTCAAGATAAATAAACAAGGTTGGTTTTTCTAAGAGTATAAACATCTCGAAAGTCCTTGACTCTCATCATCAATGTCTTCCTTCATCATTCAAGACTCACTATCCGTGATATCCTAATATTCAACATTCAAGATTCTCAAGGCTCTCAGCAAGATACCCTCTTGCCTTCGCTGATCATCAATCATAATAAGATTTTATTAATCTAATTAGACTTTTTACCAAAAATTTGTTTGTTCAATCCCTTAATTATCATGGGAATGATATCCACTCATTGTAGTATTACTTGTGCGATTTGGTGTATTTGTCGATATCCGTTAGCTCCAATTTTTGCTCATCAAACTTGTTTAATAAGAATATTGAGGATTGAATTATTTTTTCTTATAACTATTTAGTAATTATATTTTGCCTTAAATTTTGCTAGTTAGAGGCTTCAAGCTAAGTAATATAATAATAAAAATAGGAAAAGATGCACTTTTCATTGACAAAAATAGTTTTAACGGGTTTAATATTATTCTACCATTAAATTTGACACAAACAATTTACATATTAAAGAGCCAATAGCTTTATGTTTCAGTATGTAAGTAAAATCAAACTATCAACGATTATCAATATAAAAGTTATTCCTTTAATTTTAAAACATTGATGATTGATTGTTAGGATTTAAAATTTTATACCAAAAAAAAAATTGAGGAAAAAAAGTGTTAAAAAAAGTTTTGATTATATTTTTCTAACATATAGAAAAAGATATGACTTAACTAGTAACGTTATTAATTAGTGTCAAATTTAACGCAAGACAATATTAAATCTATTTAAAATTTTTTGAAATAAAAATAGAACGTTTAAAATGTTAAAAACTAAATTATGATTTGATCCAAATATTAAAGACTAAAATAGTATTTTATCTCAAAATATTTTATGACCAGTTTTCTAACCCAGTAAAGGATAAACTCAGACAAATTAAAAATTAGTCGCTGACTCCTTACCGACAAATACTCTAAAATGTAGGTCTAGTCTACTTAAAAGAATAAAGTTACTTCTTCCTTAAACCATAGTCTACAAGGGCTATGGCTTCGATTTCAATTTTGATACAGGTTCTTTGTTAGTGCTATAAAAGGTAGCGGGCTTCAATATTAGTAAGTGAAGAACCACTGGTATGGCATTTACTTATTCATGAGTTGCTTGATTAAGTAGGTTTCACTATTATATTATAGTTGAGCTGTTAACACTTTCTGAAATGGACTAAAACTGAAATAGGTTGAGTATATCACACATTTTTAAGAGTGTTCGATTATTAAAAACATCATGCAAAGTGGATTCAGGTCCAACAGCTAGAAATTAGAGATCAAGAAATGGGGTTCTCAATTATTGGCCTTCAGTTTTAATTTGGATATTTTTAAAAGTGCTTGTTGGTAAAGAGTAGCTTCGCTTACAAGTGAGTTGAGGATAAGATAATAGGGGTGCTAAAAATACAAATATATCATTGGTAATATATATATTTGGTAATAAACCAATTTAGCTAAATTAACCTGAAGTTATACTAAACAATTTTAAATAAATGAATATTTTCAATTAAAAAACCAACTAAAATCACATTTTTTTAGAATAGAAACTTGTTTATTTAAAACACAAATTTTTATTATTTGGTTTAGTTTAAAACTAAAGAAAATTGTTGTGACTTTTCAATGACAATTAGTCGAACATGTATCCTACCCACATGTTTAAATTTACATGTTTAAATTTTTTCTAAAATTTAACTTTATATCCTATTTACAAGTTAAAAAATTTCAATTCTAATCCTACATACATCTTAAAATTCCACATTCAATCTTACTCTCAGCAAATCAATATTTTTCGATCAAATACAATATTTAATTATTTTGTATTTCATAAACACATAAACAAAAAAAAAAAGAAGATTCAGTCTATATTAAAATTAAAAACAACAAAGCCATAAGGAAATTTGTGCTAAAATTATGAAAGAAAGATGATGTATGTGAATTTGATCTCCATCAATTTCGTTATACCTGTATAATAATTTTTAACTAGATACTATAATATATCAAGGATGCGAATTAGTTGAACAAGATTAGCCTAAAACTTGCACTGACTTTATCCTTAATTTAACTCATTCTGTTCTCAATCCAACCTGCTGTGGGTTGGAAAACCAACACTATCAGAACGAATTAGATCAGATTAAATACCCATAGATAGAATTAAGTGTTGTCAGCCCTACTGCATGCAAAACTTCTATCTGTGCCAAATCTCAAATGTTGAATTATAAGGCGTTTTTTATTTTGTCGAATGAATTGTATAATTCTTAATCTTAGGCATTATAACACCACAATTCACCCATACCATACACTCACACATACAATGCTCAAGGGCTTGTTTATGACTACTTAATAACCCAGATTCAAACTCGAATCCAGAATTATAAGGCTCAAACAGGAATATTCATCATAAAGGCCACACAAAATAAGATACAGATATACAAGTATCCTCTTTTTTATTGTTCAGGCCTGGGACCAAAGCACCCTCTTAAACATTCTAAATACTTTAAAAACAAAAGACCCATCAGAGAAAAATAACCTTTGGTCCAATCTCTAAGCCCAGCAGAAAATGCAAGGGTCTGCCCTGAAACCTAAAAAATGATTAATCCCATAGTTAAAACTTGGTTAAGTGACTCATCAAAATTGCAAACACACAACACGTATTCTCATGGGTTTGTGTTTTGTCCGATACACTGCATTGGCGAACTGACGCAGCCAGCAGCCAGCAGCCAGCAGCCGGTCAGACCCATGCGTTGCCCACCAAGCACTAACACATTAAATTTAAATAACTGATAAAAATAATTACAAAATAGAGGAGAGAACATTAAATTTAAAAAATTTAGATAAAAATAATTAGATATTAAAAAAATAACCATAAAGTATTGTATTAATTTGTTTGTTAAATACTAGCTACAGATGAATTTTTATTTTAAGGTTATAAAATATATCTTTAAAAATTATATTTTTAGAAATATTATATCCAAAAATAATATACTCAAATAATATTACAAAATCTTGTTTATTTTGTAAAATTCAGTTAAATAATAAATAATTAAGTGATAAATTAATTATAAACAAAATGATTGAGAATTTAAAATTTTGTCGTTGGAAAAAATAAAAATATTTAGAATATAAATTAAAATACTAATTTTAAATATTTTGGTCTAAAATTGGGTCAATAGACTAAAACAATTGAATTGGAACTATGTTAGACCTAAGTCCACATATATAACTCTTCATAACTTAGCAAAATTCAGAATTTTACCTAGAGAGAGCTCTACGGATAGAAGAAGAGAAGGGAAAGAACATGCCTTAAAACACTATTCATCACTTCACAAAAATCTACATAACTTTTAAACCGTAGCTTCGATCGAAGATCTGTTTGCGGTCATGCGTCGCACTCATTGTGCTCTTCGATTCTATCTAACTAGTGTGGTAAAGAACTCAAAATTCTTGTCCCATTCTCCATTTCTCTTCAATTTCGCATTTTGGTTTGGGTATTGAGAAAATTTCGATTTTTCAATGTTCAGAAAAAGTTCAATCTTGAGTTCTAGCGGAGTTTTGACCCAAGGTTATGAAAAATAAGGTAAGAGAACATTTTCTCTTTATTTTTCCCAAATTTGAGTTATGAACTTAGTGTGAATATTATGGAAAGTGAATATGGTTAGATTGAATAGGACTAGGTTGGCTTATGTTCATATGGAATGAACTAGCTCAGTAAAATTTGGTGCAGGATTGATGTCAAGGATCGCTTGGTGAGGAAATTGGTAGAGCTTAGACCAGTGGACGTTGAAATTGCCAGAGAAGAGTTTTTCTGAGGTTGAGACCACTGTCAACGAAGGTACGAGTCTTAATTTCGGATAGATATTCTGTACCACTATGTGAAAAGCTAGGTTAATTGCCTTAGGATAGCGTTGAATGATATATATTGTGATGGACTATGGTTTAGCCTGATTTTGTGAATTGGATGCGAATGTTGTGATATGAATGAAATACATGATGATATGAATGAATTAGTAATGAATGTTGTGGTGTGAAAATTTGGGCATGAGGCCATGATAGGGTAAGATATCTCCTGTGAATTAAACTTTGGTAAGTTGCGATAAGTTGAAAAATTACTATGATATGGATTGGTTGAATGATTAGATTACTGGTGTTGGTTTGTTGATGGAAAGCTTGGAAATTTGATTGATTGTAATGAAGCTTGTTTAATTAGGTGTTGAATGGATAGAGATTGATGAATGAATGTTGAGATATTAGGAAATGGCTTTGGAGTAATTTGAAATTGAATTCGATTGAGTTTTGGTAAAAATTGACAAATTGATAAAATTGGTAAAAATAAAATTTGACCAACTTCAATGGATTATAATTTGGCGCTCAGAACGTGAAATTTAATGAAACCTATCTTAAATTAAAGCTAGTGAAAAGATCTTTAAAACAGTCCAAGAACTGATGAAAATTGATAAATGTAGCAAAAGTTATTGATATTTGAATTTAGGGATAAAAAACTGAATTATGCAGAGTTGTAGAAATTGAACTTGTGCGTACGCATGAATCGTAACATAGAAATTATGAAAATGATCTTGCGCATATGCATAGGAAATGCGTACGCATGAAGTGGGAACATAATTGAAATCGTGCATAAGCATAGGTTGTGTGTACGAATGATGTCCCAACCCGAATTGAAATCGTGCGTACGCATGCGTCGAGCGGGAAACAGCCCAGATCACCAGCTAAGGCCCTCTAAATGACCGCTCAGTGATAAAGGACGTAAGGGTGCAGAGACAGCCAGGAGGTTTGCCTAGAAGCAGCCACTCTTGAAAAAGTGTGTAATAGCTTACTAATCGAGCGCTCTTGCGCTGAAGATGAACGGGGCTAAGCGATTTGCTGAAGCTGTGGGATGTAAAAATGAATCGATAGGGGAGTGTTCTATCTTAGAGGAAAGGACTCGCGCGAGAAGTGGTGGACGAAGCGGAAGCGAGAATGTCAGCTTGAGTAGCGCAAACGTTGGTGAGAATCCAACGCACGACTGTGCTGATTTTTTAAAAATTATGTTTTTGTCTATTTAACCATTCCAGTCTATTTATAAACCCCTCTAACTTTCGTACGGAGTTAAATAATCGATAATTAAGTTTGAAATACATTAGGGAGTGATATAATAAGATGAGCTGATAAATTTTCGGATAACCACTTAGTAAACAGGATAAAATTATTGTGGAATGGTAGTTTTATCTTGTCCATGGTGAGGATAGAGGTTCCATCCCTCTCACATATTAAAGAAATTGGGAAGCCGATACATGATTGGATTTTATGAATTCAATCGATGAAACGGGTAACTAATTGAGACTAATGAGTTAAATTACTTACGAAATCACTAAAAGACACTGATAATGCTGAATAGTGGCCGAATGGCTGGATTGGCAAGGTCTGGGTGATATCCCTCTTGTGCATTGATTGAATATCTGTATTGACAATGTCTGGATGTTTTGCGTATTGAATTGATTTTGCTTTGGCACCTGTAGTGGGCAAGGATGGAGGTCTCATCCCTCTTATTCCATAGTTGTGGTGTGGCATGGGGACGCCAATACGTAACGTCCACGTTCTCTCAGACGAAAGATAAGACGGCGCTCTCCGTTGAGATAATGGTATAATGATTGATAATTTCTCCCGAGGATGTGCAACTGGATTTTGTGTCGAGTTTTGCATAATAACCGACACATGAGCTCATGACCAGTATGACAGATACGCATCATCTGCATTTATGTGACATTGTTTGAGTATGCTCATTGTATTTGGATTGCTTATTTGTTATTTTTAATTAACTGCTATTTGCCCTACTTGATATAATTGGCTTTGTTTGTGCTTAAATCTCTCTATTTGTGTTTGCTACTACTACTAAACAAATTACTGAATATTGAATTATTGAATTTTAATCATTGTGATACTAAAAAAGCTTTTGACCTGTATTGAGAAGAGTTGGAGACTTAAAACCGTTGTATATCTGAGATTTAGCTTTGCTCACCCTATTTGGTTTAAGAAGGACCCTAAGTTTGAACCTTGTGCATTTGAAAATTTTCTGTTTTTTATATACATGATGTGATGCACCTCGTTGAGCGTGCTAGATCTATCTTGGAAAAGAATGTTCTTTTTTTGGATTTGCATGTGGTAACTAGTGTAGTTATATTCTCCACTTTTGCATATGTTTTTGCATATCCCTCTTAGAGGTGAATTTTAGAGAAACGAGCTGTATTTTGTGTACTTTTGGGATGTATTATACTTTTTAGTCGGCCTTGTCTTCGCAGGTCGAGACTAGTACTTGCTAAGCATCTCCTTTTGAATCTTATATATATATTTTTTGTTTCTGTATACCTTCGACGTTTTGAGTGGGATGCGATTTTTGTTCTGTCATCTATCTTCACAGGCTTCTAGCTATATTTCTATCTTTCAATTATACATGTATCTATTTTGCTTTTAGGCGTCATAATGCCTCACCACCTCTGATTTACGATTATAGCGTAAGATTTTGTGTGGTAAGGTATTACATCTTTAATAATATAAATTACTAGAAATTTCTTTTAACGTTTTTAGGAATAAATTATGAATATGTTTGTGTTATAAAAAATATTGGATGATTAATAATTTTTTTCTTGTACTTGAATTAATATTAGTTATGAATAGAAAAATTTAGAATAAAGTATATTTTTTATCCTTAATATTTGTGATTTTTAAAAAAAAAATATTTTTAACGTCTAATTTTATTTAATTTTATCTATAATATTTTTTATTTGTATCAAAATTATCTCTAGACATTAACTTTATTTAAAATGTTAACGATAAAATTTGAAAGAATCTTAATATACAAGAAACTGAGATGGATGGTGATGCAAACTGAACAAAGAACAGAGAAGAAAAAATTTGATAAATATTATATTCACAGGTAATTTTGATAAAAATCGCAAACGTTAAGAACATAATTAAAAACATAAAAAATATTAAAGATACAATTGAATGAAATTAAACATCAATAATATTTAAAAAAAAATTACAAATGTTAGCGATAAAATCTATATATTTTATCCAAAAAATTTACTATTTATATTCAGTTTTTGTTAATTATTTATGTGTATGGTTGTATGTATTGCAGTTGTATTGAACTTTTTCTCCACCTTTGTATATGGTGATAACCTTTTAATACCTTTCAAAAAAGGGGAAAAAACCTAGTCTATATATTCTCCTTTATTTGTTATTGAAAAGATGTAAATTAAACTTATCTAAACTATGTATTATATATTTATTCCATGATAGAGAAATGTTTGTCGAATTAGTAAAAAGTAGAATTCTTAAAAATACATTTTATGAATTATGTTTTAAAGTTTTGATTGAAATTTGAACTTTTCCAATTCTTTCAGGTGTTTTCAATGATGAGAATTAGGGACCCCAAATATTGTATTGTACGTTCTTTCTTATATTTTCAATGATGATAAATCTTCAGGTGTTTTTTTAATTTTCTTTTTGAACTTTTTCTTTATCACTTACATTTATTTATAATAAATTATTAGATCTTTAAATATAAGATTCTAACATTACCCGTTTTAAATTATAAGGTGACTAGTTGATATACTCTCATTCATTAGTGAAAAATGTCAGATTTATGTAGTACATGTTCTCTCGTAATTATAAAAAAGTGCTGGCTTATTTCTAGAGATAATAATTTAAAATTATTTTAATTAATTTAATATTCATAATTTTATATATAATATTTATAGCTATATATTTATTATATTTAATATTATATATTTATTTTAATAATAATTAATAAATATAAAATAAAATAAATTTAGATTAATTTCTGTTATCTTCTAATAACATATTTTTTAGGCAATAGACTTCATATGCAAAACATTTATGATTCATCTAAGACATCTACAGCTACTCTATAATAGTTATAATTTGTACCTAAATAAAAATTATTTTAATGTAAAATTAATAATTAATATTATTAAAGGATAATTTAGTCAAATTTATTAAATTATCAAATAATTCTATACTATCACATGAAAACAACCGTAAGTAATTTTACCATTAATTAAACACCATTGATGAACAACCAGTGATTAAGTTTCTTTTCAATCTTCTTCTCCTTAATGGTGTCCAAGCTTGGCCTCCACCCATTACTCCCAGCTGAAAGTTGCCTACTCAAATACTCCGGCCTCATCATCTCCGGCATCAAAAACTCTGAAATCTCGCACCGCACCGTCTCTTCCTCCCTTCTCCGGACGCCTCCACCGGCGTCTCTAGTCCCACCCTCCCCGCCGGCAAGACGCAAGAGCCACGGAACAAGCCTGGAGGAACAGACGATTTCCTTGGAACGCAAGGCAGAGTTAACGGCCAAGAGAATGCGGCGGCCGTCGTGGCTTGTCAAAGAGACAGGCTTCCCTTTCTTGACGGGAAGCATGAGGTAGACCTTGTTCATCTGAAGCATCTTGTCGGCCGGCAATGGAGTTGGCCGCTTCTGTTTCGTCGTCAAAGCCGAATCGAATTCCACAACTACCTGCTGCGGGTGCTCTAGCATGAGCTCTGCCACCGTTAGAGGTTGCTCATAGTCATGAATGGAACCGTCCCACAAGACGATTTTCGCTGTGGCTGCATTTGAAGGACGAAGGGAGAGTTGGTTTCCCATAATAACAAGATAGTAATAAGGTTTGTTTTAAAAGAAATGGATTATTAATAACTTTTGATTCGGGTTGCGTTATATTGGGGGGAAATTATTAATGTACGTAACGGGGAATTTATGTTTGTTAAACCGCTCCATCTTGTGACAAGAATAATTGTGGATTCTAGTGCCTCTATTACTTGGCTCTTTCTTTCTGCTAGTTACAACGTTACTTCACGTTTTGACTTTGGATATCGGATGTCTCCCTCAATTTTTTGTTCTTTTATTAATACAGTATTTTGTTGATGATGAAAACTGAGGTGAAGTCGACTTGAAGTTGATATCTGAAAGCTGTTAGATAAAAATTTAATCAAATTAGTCACATCATTTAACAGTTCTCAGATATCAAATTTACATGAAATTGATTGCACTTGAATTTTCACCTTTGTTGATACTTGAATAATAAGAATTAAACTCACTTAAAAATTGAATAATAAATTATTTATAAATTTTAAAAATTAATCACCAAAGTAATCACTAGTATATAATTTATATATTTTTTAAATAAAATAATTATCTACTATAATATTAAATTTTTCTTCGTATAGTAATCAATTTTTTTATGAATACTAAAAATAAGTCACTGCTTTATTTTTATGTATTTTTATTTGTATTTTGATCGTAAATATGAATCTAATTTGATTATATTGTTTATATAATGTTTGATTATAAATACGAATTTAGTTTGATTTTACTGATTATAAAATTTTATTATAAATATAAATATGTTATTTATCTGAATTTCTCTCTGTGTTTTTATAGTTGGTTTAATTAAAGTAGTGGGTTTTTTTTTACTGTAACGGACTTATATTTTAACTAAGTAGTTAAAAGTAGTTAAAGTTGGCTTCACTAAATAATAATTTGTAACTTTGTTCTTTGTCTAACAACAATTTATATTATACTGCTAATACACATAGGTTAAACCGAATCGGATCTATTCAAAACATGATCCAAATCTGTTCCAAAATTATTCTGAATAAAATTGATAAATTTGAACTAAAAAAATATATATTTAGAGTCTAGCAAGTTTCAGGTTAAATTAAGTCATAAAACACTCCTAGTCTATATTTTTTTTTAGTATCGAAAGTGAAGGTTATGAATGGCCTAAAGAAGGAGCTTGAATCTATGACCTCTTTTAAACTTGTGCACTTTAACTTTAAATTGGATTTAACTCAATGTTGTTGTTGAGTCTGTAATGTTAACTGTAAAATGGATTTAACTTGAACTTCCTTTTTTCCGTTTCAGGCGATTAGGACGTGGTTAAGCTTAAAAGCTGGCTTCCGAACTTGACGGTTTAAAAGATTTTGACTATGTCTCCTCCCTCTACTTGGAAGGAAGGCGATTATATTGCGCGGACAAATTCTGTTGATGGAGCTTTTTTCTTGAAGACTGCCTATAACTCCTTACAAGACGACCCGAGAATCTAGAATCAGATTTTCAAACTCATTTGGAAATAGAAAGGTCCAGAAAGGATTCGGTATTTTTTATGGTTTGTGGCTCATGACGCCATCCTCACCAATGCCGAAAGGGTTAGAAGACACATGTCACAAAATGCCGCTTGTCCAAGATGTCAACACAAAGATGAGACAGCTATGTATGTGCTTCGTGATTGCTATTTTGCTAGAGCTACCTGAAATTTGTTGCAGTCAGGTAACCACGTTGCTGACTTTTTCAATCTGAATTACATGGATTAGCTCATCAAGAACTTGTCTATATCTGGAGATTGGGCAGCGAGATTTGGTGTGATGTTATCTTCACTGTGGTACACGTTAAAAATAAGCAAGCGTTCGAAGGAAAGAGTTCTAATCCTACAGGGGTTGCTGAGGCTGTTAAGAGCAAGACTTATCAGTTCAGCATGGTAATGAAGGCGAATATTACACCAAAGAAGGTCAATACTAATCGGGAGTTAATTTGCTGGTTTTTCCCTAACGAAGATGCCATTAAGATGAACGTTGATGGATCCTTCTCTAGCCATATAGAGAATGCGAATTGTGGGGCCTCTTCCGCAACCACTTGAGAAGGTTTGTTACAGGGTTCTCTTGCAATTTAGGAGGTTGTTCGATTATGCAAGCCGACCCGTGGGACATTATTAAAGGTCTCCAAATCACAGTATCTAAAGAATTTCGGTGGGTGGTTGTTGAGTCAGACTCTGAGATGGCCATTAAGTTTGTTAATAATGGTTGTTCAACCCATCATCCTTGTGCACCTCTCCTTGAGGACATTGCTATTCTTTGAAAAGCAAATTCGGTGGCTAACATTTTGGCTAAAAAGGGACAGGATCCTCCGTATGGAATTCATGATTTCGATGCTTCCACTCTGGACACCATTATTCATGCGCTTTCTTTAGATGCTGTTGGCTTTCTCAGATTGAGAGGATGTAACAAGTTTGCTTGGTTGCTTGCTGCTTCTGTTGGGGTCCTTGATCTCCCTACTTGATGCGTAAGCATCTTTCCTATCTTTTTCTAACGAATTTGTATTCAAATTATTAAGTTTAATCAAGATTTAATTATCTTTTAGCCACTATGAATGCTACTTTGAGTTGTGTGTAATTCTATTTATTTTAGGTAGCATTCGGATGGATTTGATGGAGTTTTTGTAGAAGAAGAGAAGAAAGTAAATGATGCTGTCAACCTTGACCTCCCTACACTCCAACAAAAATTACTTGAGCTACAGAAGTCCAATTGATGTGATTTTAGTGACATTAGAAAGCTAACGTCCAGAACTTTCCAACATGTATAATAGTATACACTTCTCTCCCAGATTGTACGGCCTTGGTGGCGCCAAACTTGGGATTCTCCAAGTTTGGCGCCATGATCATTACAAGCCCCCCATTTACGCTGGTATGGTGGCGCCAAGATCAAGATAAAACCACATTTTTGCACGGGAAGGGTGGTGCCAAACTTGGGATTTTCCAAGTTTGACGCCAGCTCTAGGATTTTGAAAGTGGTCCCCATGCCTAGAAGCCAGCAACAAAGATTTGATTTATATTTTGATTAAAACTTTTATTTTATTTACAAATAGGAAAAGATATTATTTAGTTTTAGAAAATATATTTTACATTAATTAGAATTAAATATAAAAGGGGAAAGAATCAGCTCCTCGAGATCTATTCTCTTCTCTTCTACCTCATTCCGCAAGGTACAGTTTTTCTGAATCCTAGTTTTCTCTCTGAACCATGAGTAACTAAACCTCCACTGTTAAGGTTAGGAGCTCTGTCTATTGTATGGATTGATACTATTATTTTTCTATTTTAATTCATGTTCTGATTTCTATTTCAGGAATTGTTTTCGTTCTTTATCTTATGAATCTGGGTGAAACGGAAGTATGACCCTTATTCTATTTGAGTTTTTGTAAAACTTGGAAAAGCTCTTTACCTGAACAACAGTTTGAAAACAAATTCTCCTAAATTTCTAATTATCTAGACTTAACGGGATATGTGACATATAATCCTCTTATATTTGGGTAATTAGGATTTCTGTAGCATATAAACTAGAATTGAACTTAACCCTCTAATTGGAATTAAGTGACCAAGAAATTGGCAGTTGATAAAGGTTAGAGGAGACTAAAAAGGTCTAAGGAATTAAGGTTTAGTCACATATAGTTTGCTATGAATTGAATCTTGCATGATTAAAGTAATTGGTAGAAAAGTTAATTCGGAAAATAAATATCTCTAAAGCCTTAACTGTTTTCTCCATATATTTCACAACCCGTTTACTGCTTGCTTTATTAATTCTCTGAATTTACTGTTTGATGCAATTGAACTCCCAAAACATCATTTTCTGCTTGTGTAACTAAGTAAATCACACAATTATTGTTGCTTAGTCCATCAATCCTCGTGGGATCGACCCTCATTCACTTGAGATACTACTTGGTACGACTCGGTGCACTTGCCAGTTAGTTTGTGGGTTATAAATTTCGCACCAAATTTTTGGCGCCATTGTCAGCGATTAACTGTAATTAACAACTTTTGGTTGTTTGATTTCTTAGATTAGGGGTTTTTGCTTTAATTTCATTTAACTTATTTCTTTAAATTTTTTTTAGAAAAAATATTTTGATTTATTTTATTTAAAATATTTTTTTCTTTTTTTCGCTTAATTTCTGAAATTAAGTTTGGTATCCCCTTAGTTGTTTTATTCTTCCTAGTTATTTTACTTATTGAGTTTAAATTTTATACTCATTTTTGCTTATTAGTTATTTTATTTTCTTAATTATTCAGTTTATTTTCTTTTCTATTTTTTATTTTCGTTTACTTTTATATTTTATTTTATTTTTATTTTTTATTATTTTTATTTTTCTTTATATTCTTTCTTCTTTACTTGCATGTTTACCACATGGTGCGTTTAATTCTGTTTGCTGTTTTGTGCTAAGGAAAAATAATGGAGAGAGATAACATGGGTTACTACTCACACCCAATGAGTGATTCATATTATTGTGGATGGAAAAACTACTCAAATTTTGGTTGGCAAAGTCAAAACCAAAGAAACTTCAGTGCTCCATGTTTCAACTATCAAGAACCACCATCTCTATATTCATATCAAGAACCACCACCTCTCTACCCATATCAAGAACCATCAACTTTCTACTCATATCAAGAGCCACCATCTCCCTACTCATACCAAGAACCATCATTTTTTTTTATTTATATCAACAACCACCATTTCCTTATTCATATCAAGAACCATAAGCTCTTGAGCTTCTCATGAAAGAATGCGTACATGATATGAGGATGAGTGTCAAAAATATAGAGAAATATGTGGAGTTGATTATCAAACCACAAAAAGAGAAACAAGCAAATTCCTTTCCAAAAGATACAATGCAAGATCCTATGGAAGAAAGTGAGAAAATCAATCAAAGGAGTTCATACTCTAGTGAATTAGAGAACTCTCCACCCTCACACATGGAAGAAGAGGAAGATGCACAAATAAAGAAAGAAAATGCACAAACAAAGGAGGTTGTAAAGGATGAAAATAATTATGGGAATCTACACTCCAATGAAGCAGATAATGGCATATCGAGTGAGTTTATTGAACCACCAATTCAAGAAGTTCTTAAGGAAGGGTACACTCCAACCATTACACAACACCCAAATTTTAAAATCAAAGAAGTGAAGAAAACTAAAAAAAGCACTAAAAAGGGGATTATGACCAAGAAATAGAAGAAAATATCCATGAAAAAGAGAAGGTCAGCAAAAAACAATCCAACCTCTACCCCAACAAGCAAGGTGAATCAAACTAATCACAATAAAAGAAAGCTTGTTAGGAGGAATTTATATCAGGGGTAACTAATTTTCTCCTGTTCTCCCTTGAAGTCATTTCTTTTAACCAACTGGAAGAAGAGGAAGAAAAAGCAACAATCAACCGTCAAGCTAGTGATGTTAAAGAAGCACTTGTTGGGAGGCAACCCAACTACTAGTATCCTTGATTTTGTAGTTACTTTGGTTTTAATTTTATATTTATTTTAATTTTAGTATTATAGTTATTTTAGTTCTGGTTTTAAATTACTTTATCTCAATTTTTTCATGCAGAGTGATTAGAACAGGAACAAGAGCAATTAAAAGAAGTTTTTTGACACCCTAGAGTTTTTCTTTGCTTAGGGACAAGCAAACTTTTAAGTTTGGTGTTGTAAAGTGCGCTCTCTGTTTAGCTTATCATCAGTGGCACCATGGGGAGATGAATGTTCTTCATGGAGGAGCACAGCCGGAGGAATGAGATGGCCACCAACATAACTGAGGTGGTTGAGTTCCTTTCATTCTATTTTTTATTCCGTTCTTATTTCGTTATTTTCTATTTTCTGTTGCTTTGATTTTCTGCATGATCTTTAGTACTTTTAGTTCTTAGATTTAGTTTTATTTTGTTATTTGCTTTTAGTTTTAAAAAAAAATTTGTCTCACGTACCGCTCATTGAGTTTGAATCTAAAAAGAAAAGAAAAGAAGTGATATATTGCATGAGAAATTGAGTTTATATTTAAGAGTAGTCTTATTTACTTAAATGTGGTGGTATTATTTGTGATTCTAAATGCATGATATGAACAGTGCATAGTTGAATTTAAATCAAAGGATGTTGGTGCATAAGGAATAGGAATTTAAAGAACTATTATGAATTCTTTGAATTAAACAAAAACTTAATCCTTGTAGCAAAAGAAATAGCAAAAGAAAAATAAAAGCAAGGTCCAAGACTCTGAGCATCAATGACTAGGAAGGTCAGACATGATTAAAAGTTCAAAGAGTTATTTTCCTAGTCATATGCTTGTGGTGTGATTGTGTTAAGTAATTCTTGAGACAGAGCACTAAGAGTCGAGATCAAGAGCATTTAACAGAGTATGCCAAAGGTTTCAAGCACCACTGTCTGGGAGTAACTGAAAGAAAAATCAGAACCTAAAGAGAGTTTCCCAATTAAGTGCTTGTGGTGTTTTTGTGTCAAGTGAAGCTTGAGATAAAGTATTTAAAGTCATGGCTAGGCTCAAGGTGAAAAGCACCAAAGAAAGGAGAATTAAAGGAAATTTGATGTGTTCAAGGATTAATCCGAAGTAAAAAGATTAGAGAATTCATAATATTATTCGGATTCTAATTCTGAATGACAGTGACATTCCTCTGATTCAAAAGATAGTGAGATGCCAAAACTATTCAGGATTGTAATGTGTAAACCCCATTTTAAGAAGAGACATGATTTTAATTGAATACTCACTTCTCATGCAAATTCACATCCTAAGCCTATATTAGTTTTGGTTGCTTGAGGATAAGCAACAGTTCAAGTTTGGTGTTGTGATGCGTGAGCATCTTTTCTATCTTTTCTTAATGAATTTGCATTCAAATTGTTAAGTTTAATCAAGATTTAATTATCTTTTAGCCACCATGAATGCTACTTTGAGTTGTGTACAAATTCTGTTTATTTCAGATAGCATTCGGATGGATTTGATGGAGTTTTTGTAGAATAAGAGAAGAAAGTAAATGATGTTATCAATCCTGACCTCCCTGCACTCCAACAAAAATAACATGAGTTACAGAGATCCAATTGACGTGATTTTAGTGGCATTGGAAAGCTAACTTTCAGAGCTTTCCAACGATGTATAATAGTATATACTTCTATCTCATATTGTACGGCCTTGGTGGCGCCAAACTTGAGATTCTCCAAGTTTAATGCCAAGATCAAGATAAAACTACATTTTTGTACGGGAAGGGTGGCGCCAAACTTAGGATTTTTCAAATTTGGCGCCAGCTCTAAGATTTTGAAAGTGGTCCCCACGCCTATAAGCCAGCAACGAAGATTTGATTTATATTTTGATTAAAACTTTTATTTTATTTACAAATAGAAAAAGATATTATTTAATTTTAGAAAATATATTTTACATTAATTAGGATTAGACATAAAAGGGAAAAGAATCAGCCCTTCGGGGTCTACTCTCTTCTCTTCTACCTAATTCTACAATTTATAGTTTTTCTGAATCCTAGTTTTCTCTCTGAACCATGAGCAACTAAACCTCCACTGTTAAGGTCAGGAGCTCTGTCTATTGTATGGATTGATACTATTATTTTTCTATTTTAATTCATGTATTGATTTCTATTTCAAGAATTATTTTCGTTCTTTATCTTATAGATCTGGTGGAACGGAAGTATGACCTCTTGTTCTAATTGAGTTCTTGTATAATATGGAAAAGCTCTTTACTTGAACAACAACTTGAAAACAATTTCTTCTAAATTTCTAATTATATGGACTTAACGGGATACGTAACATCTAATCCTCTTATATTTGGGTACTTAGGGTTTCTGTGGCATATAAACTAGAATTGAACTTCACTCTCTAATTGGAATTAAATGACCAAGAAATTGGCAGTTGATGAAGGTTAGATGAGACTAAAAAGGTCTAAGGAATTAGGGTTGAGTCACATATAATTTGGCATGAGTTGAATCTTGCATGATTAAAATAGTTAGTAAGAAAAGATAATCCGGAAGATAGATATCTCTAAAACTTTAACTGTTTCTCCATATATAGTTCACAACTTGTTTACTGCCTGTTTTTCTGATTCTCTAAATTACTGTTTGATGGAATTGAACTCTCAACACTCTTTTTTGTTTGTCTAACTAAGTAAATTACTTAACCATTATTACTTAATCTATCAATTCAATTCTTGTGGGATGGACCTCATTCACTTGAAGTACTACTTAGTACAACCTGATACACTTGTCAGTTAGTTTGTGAGTTATAACTTCCGCACCACTACTACTCTACAAAAAAAAAAAAAAACCTTGAGTTTTCTTTTATTTGCTTACTTTCAAAAGCTTTTCATCCTTGACTTAAGGATAATCACGTAGGTTTGCAGAGAGAAAAGAGAAGGAGAATTCAATTGCTTGGTAATGAATCGGATTAGAGAGAGTGTTACATCTTTTCATTTTGACTAGTGATTAGCAACAATTTGTTATGGGCCACAAAAGAATGTGTTGTTTGCTATATGTTTATTGTAATATTATTTTATTTAACCTACACACTAACCAAACAAATTATACACAAAATTAGATTTTAACTCAAAATTATAATATTTAATCATTATTAAATTATTATTTTGTTTTCACAAACTCAACAGAAGGCTAATACACTAGTGCCGCAAATTGAAGAATGAATTATACTTCATCTTAAAATAGACCTAAAACTTTGTCTTTTACAAATTAACTAGAATAAAGCATCCTAAGAAAAATAAACTCATAAAAAAGAACGAAAATCAACCACAAAGGGATAAAAAAAAATCAACCGCAAGGATAACTTTAATTTTCGTTTGTTTTCTAAGTAGAATAAATCGATCAAAATAAAAACACGACGGTTAATTTGACATGTGTATTGTAATATTTATTTCTTGAAGGTGATTCGGTTAAAAGTTAAAGACGCATATATATACTTCTATGCAAATTTCTAAGTTCTAATTCTAAGGTTATCTTTCTTTGCTTAGCGACATATGTTGGACGCGGTTTTTATCTTTTAATTTTTTATATTTTACTATTTTGTCATCTAAAATTCTAAATTACCATTATAATAAAGAAAAAAAATTAATTTTAGCACAATATAAGAAAAATATATAAAATATAAATTAATTACGTGTTTTTGTTTGACAGCTTAGAATTTTGAAGATTTAATAATTTTCGTGAGATAATTGTTAGTGTTGCAAGTGTGAGGAGTGTTGAAGTTAGTCCCACATCAAAGAAAGTAAGGAAGAGTGAGGAGTTTATAAGATGAGAGACCCATTAACTTGACTCCTTAAGGTTTTGAGTTGGATGTGGTGTCTTTTCATCTTATGTTCTCTCACTTGATTCCTCCCTGAAATCTCCCCGGTGGTCGAGAGCTCCCCATGGTGACCCAACAACCAATATGAAAGAGCCTAGTAGCGGAAACGACACAAATATCCAACACAAGAAACTGCCATTTGAAATTTATTGCCGGGAATTCTGTTTTCCCTCTTCTTTCTCTCTTTTGTGGCTACACTCTCACACTCTCAAAAGATCCCAAAATCTGATTAGGGTTGTGGCACAATGGGTACAAAGAGAAACCCTCAAAATGTAGAGCTTGGGCCTCACAAAGGAGAGAAAAATCCAACAAATCTCCCCCTTCTCGACTAGGTGGAGGCCCTCGCCATTCCAGCGATCAAACAACATGTTTCAAACATATCTCCTGACAATGCTTTTGTCATCATATCAGCACCATTGTCATCAGTGTGAACTTTCTCAAGTTCCAACAACTTGGAATCTAACACATCCCGTATCCAGTGATACCTAACATCAATATGTTTAGATCTTGCATGAAAAGTAGAATTCTTGGCAAGATGAATAGCACTTTGGCTATCACACAATAATACATAACGGTCTTACTTGAAACCAAGTGCTACAAGAAACTTCTTCATCCACAACAACTCTTTACATGCTTCAGTTGCTGCAATAAACTCTGCCTCTATGGTAGAAAGTGCAACATACTTCTATAGCCTTAACTGCCATGAAATAGCTCCCCCTGCAAACTTGACCAAATAACCTGAAGTAGAACTTTCGAGAATCAATATCTCCTGCCATGTCTGCATCAGTAAAGCCAACTAGCAAAGGTTTCTCACCACCAAAATTCAAACTCAAGTTAGTTGTACCTTTGAGATATCTCATAATCTATTTAACAGCATTCCAATATTCTTTACCTGGATTAGAGAGAAAATGACTCACAGTACCAACCGCATGAGCAATGTCTGGTCTAGTACACATAGGGGTGGCAGTGGGGCGGGTAGGGACGGGTTTTAGCCCTACCCGCACCCGCCCCGCCCTCCTTGCATTCCACTACTACCCGCCCCGCCCCTACCCGCGGGTAGTAGGCGCCTGTACCCTAACCCGCCCCCACGGGTACCCGCCCCTACCCGCCCCTATAAAAATTAAATGACATTTTATTTTTTACACATTTATTTATAAATTAAGATACAAACTTAAAATTTATAATTAAATTAAAATACAAACATAAGATTCATATAATATCAAATAACTTGAAATTTAAAAAGGTCCATACAATGTCAAATAACTTAATTAAAATACAAAATAAAGAAATTACATCGTTAAAATATTAAAAAGTCTTCAATCCTTATTCTTGATCACTTTCCACATCTTCATCATCGTTAAAGGTTTGAAGATCAAGATTTAAACCTAAAAATCAAAAGAGATAGCAATTAATAAAATAATTACTATAATGTAAAAAATTAACATAAATGAATATTAAGTAATATGTCACCTTTATTCCCTAAAGCTGCCCACAGCCAACTTTGGCCACACATTAAAGCTTCAATTATGCTTTCTTTGAGCTTTCCGCGATGAGGAGAAATCACACGACCACTTGTACTAAAAGCAGATTCAGAAGCAACAGTGGATACCGGAATGGCATATATCCTTGGCGATTTTTGCCAAAACTTTAAATTTCATTTGATTGTTCTTCCACCATTTCAAAACATTAAAGTTAGGATCATTTGGAGGATGAATGTCCTCCTCAAGATAATGATCAAACTCAACATTCACACATGAACCCCTTGTCATCTTTCTTCTTTTAAGATACAGCATATAATCATCACCCCCAAATACGCTTGTATTTCCACTTTCATCAACTTCTTTTGTACCAACATGTGACACATCAGAATTCATTTTTTGATTGTATTCATTAACCAACTCATTACACAACTGATGAATTCTGTCAACTTGCTTAGAACATTCTATTGGATCTGGATACATTTTTCCAAATTGAAATTCAACCCCAACCATCTTGTACCTAGGATCTAAAACAGCAGCAACACCCATAATGCCATGAATCTCATCCCAATACTTCTCAAATTTCTTCTTCATACTAGATGCCATATTAGCAATTAAAGAATTACTAGAAAGTTGCCATTCATCCAATGAGACTTTTATTTTACAAACAAGAGTAAAATAAAGATTGGCAGTCGGAAATTTAGAACCAGAAAACAGTTGAGTAACATCATAAAACAACTTCAATCTATCACATATTTCCTTGGCAAGTTCCCACTCCTCATTACTTGGCACAGTTTTATATTGGGGTTCCTTTTGCCTTAACCTAGGAAAGACAGCTCTATACAGCAATGCAGTGTCTAACATCAAATAAGTTGAGTTCCACCTAGTCAGACAGTCAAGAACCAATTTCTTAGTAAATGGAATCGCTGTTTTAGCACACCAACTCACAAAAGTTTCGTTCCTTTTCGGCGTTGCAGTCCAATACAATATACTAATACGAATCTTTTCAATACTTTCCTTAACTATACTCAAACCATCCTTCACAATCAAATTCAGTATATGAGCACAACAACGCATATGCAACAATTTACCCCCCAACATCAAGAATGAAGAATCTAGCCGCCCCAACAATTCATCTATCATAGCATCATTAGTAGAACAATTATCCAATGTAACAGTAGACAATTTTCTATCAACATTCCATTCTAACAATATTTTCATCAATGTTTGAGTAAGAACTTCACTTGTATGGGGACAAGGAACATAACAAAAGCTGAAAAATAAAACAAAGATGCATGCATTTTAGATGTCAACATACTAATACAACACAATATATAGAAGTTTATGAAGTTTATGAAGTACCTCAATAGGCGCATTTGCAACTTCCATGAACTATCGATATAGTGAGCTGTGACAACCATGTAACCTTTTTCTTGATTGGAAGTCCACATGTCGCTAGTTATTGCAACTCTACTATCATTTTCATCTAGTTGAAGAGTTAGCTTCAGCTTCTCATCCCCAAACATCTTCAAGATGTCTTTCCTAACCGTGTTGCGACTAGGCATTTTAAATGTTGGTTGCATTGATGCAACCAATCGCCTCAGTCCATGGTGGTCCACACAACTCAAAGGATACTCATGCAGGATAATCATTTCGGCGACACACTTTTTTGTCTTTGAAGGATCAAACACAAAGCCATCTTCATTTACTGTTTTCACATATGCTTGTTTTGCTAGTGATTCAACAATTGATGATTGCCTTGAATTCACCACTTTTATTCTTTTACAGTAGCGGTCTGGTGCACGAAATTGCAATAACACTTTTTGCAATCCCGCACAACTAACCAGCAAGTGCACTGGGTCGTCCAAGTAATACCTTGCGTGAGCAAGGGTCGATCCCACGGAGATTGTCGGCTTGAAGCAAGCTATGGTTATCTTGTAAATCTTAGTCAGGATGTCAGAAATTATCAGGATTGATTGTGAAAAACAAAAGAACATGAAATGATTACTTGTTTTGCAGTAATGGAGAATAGGCTGAGGCTTTGGAGATGCTCCATCTTCCGAATTTCTGCTTTCCTACTGTCTCCTTCATCAAACACGCAAGGCTCCTTCCATGGCAAGCTGTATGTAGGGTTTCACCGTTGTCAATGGCTACCTCCCATCCTCTCAGTGAAAATACGTCCCTGATGCTTTGTCACAGCATAGGCTAATCATCTGTCGGTTCTCAATCAGGCCGGAATAGAATCCAGTGATTCTTTTGCGTCTGTCACTAACGCCCCGCCTTCAGGAGTTTGAAGCACGTCACAGTCATTCAATCATTGAGTCCTACTCAGAATACCACAGACAAGGTTTAGACCTTCCAGACTCTCTTGAATGCCGCCATCAGTTCTAGCTTATACCACGAAGATTCCGATTAAAGAACCCAAGAGATATCTACTTAATCTAAGGTAGAACAGAGGTGGTTGTCAGGCACATGTTCATAGTTGAGAATGATGATGAGTGTCACAGATCATCACATTCATCCGGGTTAGGAGCAAGTGATATCTTAGAATGGAAGCAAGCATGATTGAATAAGAAACAGTAGTAATTGCATTAATCCATCAAAACACAGCAGAGCTCCTCACCCCCAACCATGGGGTTTAGAGACTCATGCCGTGGAAGGTACACAAGAAACGTGTAAAAAATGTCATGAGGTCATAAGGTACGGATACAATGTCAAAAGATCCTATAAATAGTAAACTAGTATCCTAAGGTTTACAGAAATGAGTAAATGACAGAAAAATCCACTTCCGGGCCCACTTGGTGTGTGCTTGGGCTGAGCAATGGAGTAATTTCGTGTAGAGACCTTTTCTGGAGTTAAACGCCAGCTTTCATGCCAGTTTGGGCGTTTAACTCCAAGTTTTATGCCAGTTCCGGCGTTTAACGCTGGAATTTCTGATGCTGATTTGCTACGCCGGTTTGGGCCATCAAATCTTGGGCAAAGTATGGACTATCATATATTGCTGGAAAGCCCAGGATGTCTACTTTCCAATGCCGTTGAGAGCGCGCCAATTGGGCTTCTGTAGCTCCAGAAAATCCACTTCGAGTGCAGGGAGGTCAGAATCCAACAGCATCTGCAGTCCTTTTCAGTCTCTGGATCAGATTTTTGCTCAGAACCTTCAATTTCAGCCAGAAAATACCTGAAATCACAGAAAAACACACAAACTCATAGTAAAGTCCAGAAAAGTGAATTTTAACTAAAAACTAATAAAAATACTAAAAACTAACTAAAAGATACTAAAAACATACTAAAAACAATGCCAAAAAGCGTATAAATTATCCGCTCATCACAACACCAAACTTAAATTGTTGCTTGTCCCCAAGCAACTGAAAATCAAAATAGGATAAAAAGAAGAGAATATACTATAGACTCCAAAATATCAAGGAAACATAGCTCCAATTAGATGAGCGGGACTAGTAGCTTTTTGCCTCCGAACAGTTTTGGCATCTCACTCTATCCTTTGAAGCTCAGAATGATTGGCATCTATGAGAACTCAGAACTCAGATAGTGTTATTGATTCTCCTAGTTAAGTATAATGATTCTTGAACATAGCTAGTGTATGAGTCTTGGCTGTGGCCCAAAGCACTCTGTCTTCCAGTATTACCACCGGATACATACATGCCACAGACACATAATTGGGTGAACCTTTTTAGATTGTGACTCAGCTTTGCTAAAGTCCCCAATTAGAGGTGTCCAGGGTTCTTAAGCACACTCTTTTTGCCTTGGTTCACAACTTTATTTCTCTCCTCTTTTTTTTTTCTTTTTTTCTTTCTCTTTTTTTTTCGAAAATTTTTTTTCTTTTTTTTTTCTCTTTTTTTCACTGCTTTTTCTTGTTTCAAGAATCAATTTTGATGATTTTTCAGATCCTCAACAACAGTTCTCTTTCTCCTCATTCTTTCAAGAGCCAACAAATTTAACATTCTCAAAACATCAAATTCAAAAGACATATGCACTGTTCAAGCATTCATTCAGAAAACAAAAAGTATTGTCACCACATCAAACTAATTCAACTAGTTTCAAGGATAAATTTCGAAATCCTGTACTTCTTGTTCTTTTGTGATTAAAGCATTTTTCTTTTAAGAGAGGTGATGGATTCATAAGACATTCATAGCTTTAAGGCATAAACTTTAATTTTATTAATTATGAATTAAGAACAAGACTCAGAAAATAAATATAAGATGAAACAAAATAAAATAAAAAAAATGAAAACAATAGGCTCCTAATGATAGAGGTTTTCACAGAGTTAGGACTCAACAACCTTGATTTTGAGAAGTGGATGCTCCCTCAGCTTGGGAGGAGAGCTTTTGGCGTTTCATCTCTTGAATTTCACGCCCCTGCTTCTCTTGTTCCTTCAGCAATTTGCAGAGCATGCAGTTTTGATTCTGCTGTTCTTCCTTCAGTTGCTCCATAGTTTCTTGCAACTTGGTAATAGATGCTTCTAGGCTGGTCCAGTAGTCAATTCTTGGGAATTCAGGGAGGAATTCCTGCGCCCTCCTTTTGATAGAGTTGTCTTGCACTTGTCCCTCTATTGACTTCTTGGTGATTGGATGTTCAATGGGTATGAACTCATCTACTCCCATCTTCACCCCAGCCTCTTTACAGAGCAAGGAGATCAAGCTTGGGTAAGCCAATTTGGCTTCAGTGGAATTCTTATTTGCAATTGTGTAGATCTCACAAGCAATCACATGATGCACCTCCACTTCTCTTCCAAGCATAATGCAATGAATCATCACTGCTCTCTTGATGGTGACCTCAGAACGGTTGCTAGTGGGCAATATGGAACGCCCAATAAAGTCTAGCCAACCTCTTGCAATTGGTTTGAGGTCTCCCCTCTTGAGTTGGTTTGGGACACCCTTTGAATTGGTTATCCACTTAGTTCCAGAGAGGCATATGTCCTCTAGAACTTGATCCAACCCTTTATCTACTCTCACCATCCTCCTATTAAAGGAGTCAGGATCATCTTGCAGTTGAGGCAATTTGAAGATTTCTCTTATTTTGTCCAGATGGAAGTACATAACTTTCCCTCTGACCATGGTTCTATAAGTATGGTAAGCGGTTCCAGTCATTCTCTGCTTATCTGTCAGCCACAGATTTGAGTAGAATTCCTGAACCATGTTCCTTCCAACCTTTGTCTCAGGATTGGTTAGAACTTCCCATCCTCTGTTTCGAATTTGCTCTTGGATCCCCGGATATTCATCTTCTTTCAGATCAAATTTCACTTCCGGGATCACTGACCTCAGACCCATTATTTTGTGATAATGGTCTTCATGTTCTTTGGTTAAGAACTTCTCTTGATTCCAAAGATTCTTTGGACTATTCTCTTTCTTGCCTCTTAAATTGGTTTGTTTTCCCTTAGGAGCCATGATATTGATAAATCTTGGCTTAGTGATCACGGAAAAGCACACCAAACTTAGAGGTTTGCTTGTCCTCAAGCAAAAGAAAAGAAAGAAGAGAGAGAGAGAGAGGAAGAGGAAATTCGAATGGTGTGGGCAAAGGGGGTTCCAAACGTGAATTTATAAGGGTGGGGAGAAGAGATTTCGAAAAAAAAAATTAGAAAGGAGATTTGAGAAGATATGGAAAGAAATTGAGAAAAGGGTGAGTTTTTGAAGAAGATTTGGGATTAATTTGAAATAGATTTGAAGAATGGTTTTGATTTGTGAAGATTTGAAAGTGAATGATGAAAGGTTGAAGTGCATTTATGTAGAAGAGTATGGTTAAAAAGAGGAAAGTTTGAAAAAATTTGAGTTGAAAACAAAAATGTGGTCCCCCCCACCTTTCTGGCGTTTAACGCCCATTTGTTACCCCTTTTGGGCGTTTAACGCCCAGCCAGGTGCCCTGGCTGGCGTTAAACGCCAGAAATCCTTTGTCACTGGGCGTTTTTCAGAACGCCCAGGATGCTGCACACCTGGCGTTAAACGCCCAGAATGGTGCCCATTCTGGCGTTTAACGCCCAAAATGGCACCATTCCTGGCGTTAAACGCCCAGAATGGTACCCATTCTGGCGTTTAACGCCCAAAATGCCCCTTACTGGCGTTTTTTTGCCAGTAAGCTCATTTTCTCTGCTTTTTGAGCTGAATCCTTCTGTAACTCTGTGAATTCCTTCATTTTTGATACTTGCCTCTGTAAGAACTAATCATATACCCTCCTAATGATTGGGTTGCCTCCCAGCAAGCGCTTCTTTACTGTCTTTAGCTGGACTTCTGCTAAGAATCACTCAAGTCTCAGTTTTGAGCATTCCTGCTCAAAATTTCCTTCAAGATAGTGCTTGATTCTCTGTCCATTAACAATGAACTTCTTGTCAGAATCAATATCCTGAAGCTCAACATATCCATATGGTGACACTCCTGTAATCACATACGGACCCCTCCACCGGGATTTGAGTTTTCCTGGAAACAATTTGAGCCTGGAGTTGAAGAGCAGAACTTTTTGTCCTGGCTCAAAGACTCTGGTTGACAATCTCTTGTCATGCCACTTCTTTGCCTTTTCCTTATAAATTTTTGCATTTTCAAAGGCATTGAGTCTGAACTCCTCTAGCTCATTTAGCTGGAGCAGTCTTTTCTCACCAGCTAACTGAGCATCCATGTTTAGGAATCTGGTTGCCCAATAGGCTTTATGTTCCAGTTCCACAGGCAAATGACAGGCCTTCCCATACACCAGTTGGTATGGAGAGGTTCCTATAGGAGTCTTGAATGCTGTTCTGTATGCCCACAGAGCATCATCCAAGCTCTTTGCCCAATCCTTTCTTCGGGCCATCACAGTCCGTTATAGGATTCTTTTTAGTTCTCTGTTAGAGACTTCTGCTTGCCCATTTGTCTGTGGATGATACGGAGTTGCCACTTTATGGCTAATTCCATGTCTAACCATAGCAGAGTGTAGCAGTCTATTGCAGAAATGAGTGCCCCCATCACTGATTAGTACTCTGGGAACACCAAACCTGCTGAAGATGTGTTTCTGGAGGAATTTCAGCACGGTCTTGGTATCATTAGTGGGTGTAGCAATTGCTTCTACCCACTTAGATACATAGTCCACTGCCACCAGAATGTAAGTGTTTGAGTATGATGGTGGGAATGGCCCCATGAAGTCAATTCCCCATACATCAAACAATTCTATCTCTAATATCCCTTGTTGAGGCATGGCATATCCGTGAGGCAGGTTACCAGCTCTTTGGCAACTGTCACAGTTACGCACAAACTCTCGGGAATCTTTATAGAGAGTAGGCCAGTAGAAGCCACACTGGAGGACTTTAGTGGCTGTTCGCTCACTTCCAAAATGTCCTCCATAATGTGATCCATGACAATGCCATAAGATCTTTTGTGCTTTTTCTCTGGGTACACATCTGCGGATCACTCCGTCAGCACATCTCTTAAAGAGATATGGTTCATCCCAGAGGTAGTACTTTGCATCTGAAATTAATTTCTTTCTTTGCACATTGCTGTACTCCTTGGGTATGAACCTCACAGCTTTATAATTTGCAATATCTGCAAACCATGGAGCTTCCTGAATGGCAAAGAGTTGCTCATCTGGGAAAGTCTCAGAGATCTCAGTAGAAGGGAGGGACGCCCCAGCTACTGGTTCTATTCGGGACAGATGATCAGCCACTTGGTTTTCTGTCCCTTTTCTGTCTCTTATTTCTATATCAAACTCTTGCAGAAGCAACACCCATCTGATAAGCCTGGGTTTTGAATCCTGCTTTGTGAGTAAGTATTTAAGAGCAGCATGGTCAGTGTACACAATCACCTTTGATCCCACTAGGTAGGATCTAAATTTGTCAATGGCATAAACCACTGCAAGTAACTCTTTCTCTGTGGTTGTGTAGTTCTTTTGTGCGTCATTTAGAACACGGCTGGCATAATAAATGACGTGCAAAAGCTTGTTGTGCCTCTGTCCCAACACTGCACCAATGGCATGATCACTGGCATCACACATTAATTCAAATGGCAATGTCCAATCTGGTGCAGAGATAACTGGTGCTGTGACCAGCTTAGCTTTCAGGGTCTCAAATGCCTGCAGGCACTCATTATTAAAGATAAATGGGGTGTCAGCAGCTAGCAGATTACTTAGAGGTTTGGCAATTTTTGAAAAATCCTTTATAAACCTTCTGTAGAATCCTGCATGCCCAAGAAAGCTTCTGATTGCCTTAACATTGGCAGGTGGTGGTAATTTTTCAATTACCTCTACCTTTGCCTTATCCACCTCTATTCCCCTGCTTGAAATTTTGTGCCCAAGGACAATTCCTTCAGTCACCATAAAGTGACATTTCTCCCAGTTTAAAACCAGGTTAGTCTCTTGGCATCTTTTCAGGACAAGTGATAGGTGGTTAAGACAGGAGCTGAATGAGTCTCCATATACTGAAAAGTCATCCATGAAGACTTCCAGAAATTTCTCTACCATGTCTGAGAAGATAGAGAGCATGCACCTCTGAAAGGTTGCAGGTGCATTGCACAGACCAAAAGGCATTCTCCTATAGGCAAACACGCCAGAAGGGCAGGTAAATGCTGTTTTCTCTTGGTCCTGGGGATCTACTGCAATTTGGTTGTAGCCTGAATAGCCATCCAAAAAGCAGTAATAGTCATGACCAGCTAGTCTTTCTAGCATTTGGTCTATGAATGGTAAAGGAAAATGATCCTTTCTGGTGGCTGTATTGAGCCTTCTGTAGTCAATACACATACGCCACCCTGTGACTGTCCTTGTAGGAACCAGTTCATTTTTTTCATTATGAACCACTGTCATGCCTCCCTTTTTGGGAACAACTTGGACAGGGCTCACCCAGGGGCTATCAGAAATAGGATAAATAATCCCAGCCTCTAGTAATTTAGTGACCTCTTTCTGCACCACCTCCTTCATGGCTGGATTTAGCCGCCTCTGTGGTTGGACCACTGGTTTGGCATTATCCTCCAATAGGATCTTGTGCATGCATCTAGCTGGGCTAATGCCCTTAAGATCACTTATGGACCACCCAAGAGCTGTCTTGTGCGTCCTTAGCACTTGAATCAGTGCTTCCTCTTCCTGTGGATCTAAAGCAGAGCTTATAATCACTGGAAAAGTGTCACCCTCTCCTAGAAATGCATATTTCAGAGATGGTGGTAGAGGTTTGAGTTCAGGTTTGGGAGGTTTATCCTCCTCCTGAGGAATTTTCGAAAATTCCTTTACTTCCTCTAGTTCTTCTTGATCAGGTTGAGCATCTTTGAAGATGTCCTCAAGCTCTGATTCTAGGCTTTCAGTCATATTGATCTCTTCTACCAGAGAGTCAATAATGTCAGCGCCCATGCAGTCATCTGGTGTGTCTGGATGCTGCATTGCTTTCACAGCATTCAACTTGAACTCATCCTCATTGACTCTCAGGGTTACTTCCCCTTTTTGTACATCAATGAGAGTTCGTCCAGTTGCTAGGAATGGTCTTCCTAGAATGAGAGTTGCACTTTTGTGCTCCTCCATTTCCAGCACCACAAAGTCAGTGGGAAAGGCAAATGGCCCAACCTTGACAATCATGTCCTCTATTATGCCTGATGGGTGTTTAATGGAGCCATCAGCAAGTTGGAGGCATATCCTGGTTGGTTTGACTTCTCCAGCCAACCCAAGCTTTCTGATAGTGGATGCAGGTATTAGATTGATGCTTGCTCCAAGATCACATAGGGCTGTCTTGGTGCAAGCGCCTTCTAATGTGCATGGTATTATAAAGCTTCCAGGATCTTGAAGCTTTTCTGGTAAGCTTTTTAGTATGACTGCACTGCATTCTTCAGTGAGAAACACTTTTTCAGTTTCTCTCCAATCCTTCTTATGACTTAAGATCTCTTTCATGAACTTAGCATAAGAAGGTATCTGCTCAAGTGCCTCTGCAAACGGAATCTTTATTTCAAGAGTCCTTAGATAGTCTGCAAAGCGGGCAAATTGCTTATCCTGTTCCGCTTTGCGGAGTTTCTGAGGATAAGGCATCTTGGCTTGATATTCCTCAACCTTAGATGCTGCAGGTTTATTCCTTACAGAAGTGGTTGAAGAAGCCTTGTTAGAGGGATAATTATCAGCACTCTCAGGTGCCTGATCCTCCTTGGGCGTTTGAACGCCAGGAATGGGTGAAGATTGGGCGTTAAACGCCAACTTCTCCCCCTTTTCTGGCGTTTGAACGCCAGAACTGGGCAAGGAATGGGCGTTTAACGCCAACTTTCCTTCCATTTCTGGCGTTTGAACGCCAATAATATTCCTCTCTGGGCTCTTATTGTCCTCAGAGGGATTTTGAACAGTGGTTTGGTTATCCTCTGTCAATTGTTCTTTGTTTGGCTTCTTGCTCCTTTGAGCAGTGGTGTTCAGTGTTTTCCCACTCCTTAGTTGAACTGCTTGACATCCTTCTGTTATCTGTTTAGATATTTGCTGTTTTGCTTGATTCAACTGCAGTTCTATGTTCTTGTTAGCAACTTTAGTATCATGGAGCATTTCTTTAAATTCTGCTAACTGTTCTGTCATCAGGAGCAATTGTTGATTAAGCTCATTCATCTGTTCTTGAGGATTAGGATCAGTGACTAATGCCATGACCTCCTCTTTTGGAACGAACTCATTGCTAGAATATAAGTATTGGTTTCTAGCAACAGTGTCTATAAGCTCTTGAGCTTCTTCAATTGTCTTCCTCATGTGTATAGATCCACCAGCTGAGTGGTCTAAAGACATCTGAGCTTTTTCTGTGAGCCCATAGTAGAAGATGTCTAACTGTACCCACTCTGAAAACATTTCAGAGGGGCATTTTCTAAGCATACCTCTATACCTCTCCCAGGCATTATAAAGGGATTCATTATCCTCTTGTTTAAAGCCTTGGATGTCCAGCCTTAGCTGTGTCATCCTCTTTGGAGGGTAGAAATGATTCAGGAATTTGTCTGATAACTGTTTCCATGTCTTTATGCTTGCTGTAGGTTGGTTATTCAACCACCTTTTAGCTTGATCTTTTACAGCAAATGGAAATAGTAATAGTCTGTAGACATCCTGATCTACCTCTTTATCATGTACTGTGTCAGCAATTTGTAAGAACTGTGCCAGAAACTCAGTAGGTTCTTCCTGTGGAAGACCGGAATACTGGCAATTTTGCTGCACTATGATAATGAGTTGAGGGTTTAGCTCAAAGCTGCTTGCTTTGATGGGAGGTATACAGATGCTACTCCCATATGCAGCTGTAATGGGGTTAGCATATGACCCCAGAGTCCTCTTGGACTGATTAATTCCACTTGAGTCCATAATGGACAAAAGGGAAATGATAATGATTGCAAAGAGATAAATTTTGTTTTTTTTTTTAAATAACCGAAAAAATAAAAATAAAATAAAACAAAAGGAAAATAAAACAAAAAAATTCGAAAATCAAAAAGAAAAATAAGATCAAAGCAAATTGAGAACTGAATCAATTAGTTAATTAAAAAGATTTTGAAAGCAGCAATTAAAAAGATATGATTGAAAAGTTTTTATGAAAAAGATTTGATTTTTAAAAAGAGGAAAGAGAAAAACAACAAAAAGACACCAAACTTAAAATTTTTAGAAAATCAAACACTAATTTTCGAAAATTTTAAAGGAAAAACACAAAGAGGACACCAAACTTAGAATTTTTATGAATCAAAAAGGGACTAAGAACATGCAATTTCGAAAAACTAGAAGAAAAAAAAACAAAAGCATGCAATGGACACCAAACTTAAAATATGAAACTAGACTTCAACTAAAAGACTCTAAACCAACAAAAATAAAACAGTCCTAATCTAAGCAACAAGATAAGCCGTTAGTTGTCCAAACTCGAACAATCCCCGGCAACGGCGCCAAAAACTTGGTGCACGAAATTGCAATAACACTTTTTGCAATCCCGCACAACTAACCAGCAAGTGCACTGGGTCGTCCAAGTAATACCTTGCGTGAGCAAGGGTCGATCCCACGGAGATTGTCGGCTTGAAGCAAGCTATGGTTATCTTGTAAATCTTAGTCAGGATGTCAGAAATTATCAGGATTGATTGTGAAAAACAAAAGAACATGAAATGATTACTTGTTTTGCAGTAATGGAGAATAGGCTGAGGCTTTGGAGATGCTCCATCTTCCGAATCTCTGCTTTCCTACTGTCTCCTTCATCAAACACGCAAGGCTCCTTCCATGGCAAGCTGTATGTAGGGTTTCACCGTTGTCAATGGCTACCTCCCATCCTCTCAGTGAAAATACGTCCCTGATGCTCTGTCACAGCATAGGCTAATCATCTGTCGGTTCTCAATCAGGCCGGAATAGAATCCAGTGATTCTTTTGCGTCTGTCACTAATGCCCCGCCTTCAGGAGTTTGAAGCACGTCACAGTCATTCAATCATTGAGTCCTACTCAGAATACCACAGACAAGGTTTAGACCTTCCGGACTCTCTTGAATGCCGCCATCAGTTCTAGCTTATACCACGAAGATTCCGATTAAAGAACCCAAGAGATATCTACTTAATCTAAGGTAGAACAGAGGTGGTTGTCAGGCACATGTTCATAGTTGAGAATGATGATGAGTGTCACAGATCATCACATTCATCCGGGTTAGGAGCAAGTGATATCTTAGAATGGAAGCAAGCATGATTGAATAAGAAACAGTAGTAATTGCATTAATCCATCAAAACACAGCAGAGCTCCTCACCCCCAACCATGGGGTTTAGAGACTCATGCCGTGGAAGGTACACAAGAAACGTGTAAAAAATGTCATGAGGTCATAAGGTACGGATACAATGTCAAAAGATCCTATAAATAGTAAACTAGTATCCTAAGGTTTACAGAAATGAGTAAATGACAGAAAAATCCACTTCCGGGCCCACTTGGTGTGTGCTTGGGCTGAGCAATGGAGTAATTTCGTGTAGAGACCTTTTCTGGAGTTAAACGCCAGCTTTCATGCCAGTTTGGGCGTTTAACTCCAAGTTTTATGCCAGTTCCGGCGTTTAACGCTGGAATTTCTGATGCTGATTTGCTACGCCGGTTTGGGCCATCAAATCTTGGGCAAAGTATGGACTATCATATATTGCTGGAAAGCCCAGGATGTCTACTTTCCAATGCCGTTGAGAGCGCGCCAATTGGGCTTCTGTAGCTCCAGAAAATCTACTTCGAGTGCAGGGAGGTCAGAATCCAACAGCATCTGCAGTCCTTTTCAGTCTCTGGATCAGATTTTTGCTCAGAACCTTCAATTTCAGCCAGAAAATACCTGAAATCACAGAAAAACACACAAACTCATAGTAAAGTCCAAAAAAGTGAATTTTAACTAAAAACTAATAAAAATATACTAAAAACTAACTAAAAGATACTAAAAACATACTAAAAACAATGCCAAAAAGCGTATAAATTATCCGCTCATCACGGTCCACATGGTTTCTCAATGATTTAGTACCATTCTTCGGATTTGTACTAAGCACACTATTGTAAAATTTGCATTTTGCCTTCCATTCACCATCAACTTTGAAATGATCAAAATACTCCCAATAAGCACTCTTAACATTAGCCTTATTGTCACCTTCAACAGGATTTGATCCTTCTGGATTTGAGGTATTATTATCCGTTGGTTGTGGAGTTTCTGAAGTTGAATTAGCATTACTCTGAACTTCAACTTCAATATCGGTAGAAAAATTATTGCTTTGTGTGTCTTCTCTAGCATTACTAGTCATGAAATTATCTTAACAAACCTACATGAAAAATACCTATATCAATAAAATTAAAATTACTGAGGGTATAAAATTAACATAAATCTAACCAATGAATGCATAAAGATCAGAATGCATAAGTAAAAGAGTAGAGAATTGGAAGTTTAAGCCACTAAGATAAGTAAACACAAATTGAAGTACACTAAAAATCATAATAAACCACATAAACCACTTGACATAGTCATTGAACTATGCAGCAGGCATTCAGGCAACCACAACCAGAACCAAAGCTAATGTTTGATACAAACATAAGATTTATACAATATCAATAACTTGAAATTAAAAAAAGTTAATGTTTGATCACTATTAATTTAATTCCATAATAAAAAATTACAACATTAATATAAAAGAGAATTCAAAAAAATTAAAAAAGTGATTTTTCATAATTAAAAAAAGAACTTTTGCTACTTACGGAGTTTAAAGATATTTCTGAAGGTTTGGATGATTTCTTAGATAACATCCCTATTTTAGTGCTACTGCTACATATCAGCACCATTTACGGACACCCTTATCCCTCTTAAAAGTACTACAATGTTTTATGGGTGAGTGCCTACATGATAAAAATCTCTCTTCATATGGTGGTGCCCTTTCATCCAGTCATAAAGCAAACAAAACAGGTCATAGAATTGTTTTTAGAAATTTTTTAAAATAAGAACTCCCTTTTCTACAAACTTCTACTATGTACTGAAACCAAATAGGCAAATATTGACACTAGAGAATGAAAATGAAACCAATCAAATTTTTATAAAGAATTTAAAGTTAAAACATTAGAATCTCACACTCAAGAAAAAGCATATATGACAATGGCAATTAATAAATCCCAAACATTAGGGACTTTTGAAGATGAAAGCCTAAACAGACTCTTTCACGTCCACAGATAATGTACTTGTTTATCTAAATTCAGAGCTTTTAAAGAAAAGAAAATAATTAATCATAAGGATTTCTAAATTTCTTTAAAAGCTATGGAATTTCATATCCAAGCATATCATCTACAGCTTGAATCATTCTAGACTTCAGTTTTTCAAATTTATCAATGTTGTAATTACTTAAAACTTCTCTGAAGTGATCTGCATTAGGAAAATCTCCAGAATAGATGATAGTCTCGTTGAACCAATTTTTCAACATAAATAAATAGTAAAATTAGAGAAGAAAATTAAGGAACCAAAAACGAAGAACATCACATTAACATGATTTCTGAACATTGAGGAATGAGGAGTGACCACTGACCAGTGAGCAGTGAGCATTGAGGATTGTTAATATGATTTCTGAACAAAAAATTAAAAAAAAAAACGAAGAACTACAGCAGTGTGCAGATCTAAAGCTAATCATTCAGGAATCAGGATTTCAATATGATTTCTGAAAAAAATGAAAAAATAACGAAGAAGCTTCGACGAAGGCGACGGACAAGAAGCCATTACCTTCGGGGACGAGCACGACGGACGACGGCGACGAGGACGGCGGACGACGGCAACGAGCTCCACGCGAGACGGCGGGCAAAGCACGACTGAGCAGCGAGAGCCGAGAAGAACGGACGAGGAACAAGGGAACGAGGAGAGAGGAGAGGGGCTGGAGCACGACGAACAGACGAAGCTTTTGGGCACGACGGAAGGCGGCGGCGGTGGAGGAGGCTAGGGTTTTTTTTGGGGGAAACAGGAAGTGAAGAGAAACTGAGGGTGAAGTGAAGAGAAACTGAGAAACTGAGAGTGAATGAGTGATGAGAGGACTCACTATGGACTATAGTCTTGGTCTCTTGGAGAAGAGCTGAGGAACAGTCGAACAGAGGAGAGGAAGTGACTCAAGTGAGTGAGAGTGACGGTGAGAAGAAGCTGAAGGGCAAAGCAAAAGGGTTCCTAACCCTAACTAGCTAACTGAGTGAGTGAGAGTGACGGTGAGGTGAGAACTGTTTCCAAACTAACCCTAATCATAAAAGGTATATATATACTCCGGGGCGGGTAGGGGCGGGTTTAGCCTGAACCCGACCCCGCCCCGCCCCGCTCATCAACCCGCCACGGTTTAGACCCGCCCCGCTCCGGGTCGGGTTCAAACCCGCCCCGACCGGGTAGGGGCGGGGCGGTTACCCGCGGGTACGGGTTCTGCTGCCATCCCTAAGTACACACCATAGCATACACTACAAGAAAAAGGCACATTTGTAACAAAAAATATTGTTACAAAACGTCAAAATTTTGAAACAAAAGTTTTTTGTAACAAAAAAAGGGTCCATTGCAGTAAGTCCCGTTACAAAAAGTTTTTGTAACGAAAAATGAAACTGTTACAATTCAATACCATATTTTGTAACAATTTTTTCTGATACAAAAAACCCAAAGCCGTTACAAAAGTGGTAACAAATTTTGATATTTAAGGTATTTTTCGTGACAGTCAATTTTTTTTCTATCAAAAAATTTTGTTACAAAATGTAACATGATTTTGTAACATTTTTTTTCTTTAGTTACCAAAGCAAATTAATTATTTTGTAACAACTTTTTTTTATTACAAATTACATGGATAATTTACTAAATTATTTTTAAATTAACTAATATATTAACGATTTTAATAAGCAAGTTTACATGTATATAATATGCAAAAACATACATAAGTCAAACAAGATCCTTTTAGCTAAAATTGTCTTGAAACAAAATAACATTAGCTAGTGAGTACATTGATTAGTTCAACCAAAACATAAAAGTTCAACCAAAACATAAAAGTTCTAACATAGATTAATGTCTCTATGCATCAAAACATTCTTGAGCCCTCAAGGTAGCATATGGTCACCATTTCAGCACTCCTGTAAATAAGAAAAACCGAAACAAAAATGTTAGAAACAAGATATAACACTAATTATATATAATTTTTCCACTAAAGAAACATAATCATACTATAAAGTTTCATAAGACAGATTTGACTTGTGATGACAACAAAATCGATCATCTCACAATTATAATAATATATAATATATACTAATTACTTATCCCATAACTTAATAATAAATTTGAAGTTTAAGATCATCTATCTTCAGAATTAGAACAGAAGAAAAAGAGAAACTCTGAACATAATGGGCCTTGAGAATCTGAACACAACACATTATTAGTATAAGGTACCTTAATGTTCTTGAGGTCAATGTTCAACTCACTCCTCACTAACATAAAGAGCTTTTGAAGAGGTTCGTCATCAGTCCTACGAACTGAAATTTTCATATATTCAGCAGCCTTTATGAAGACATCCATGACTTTACTGTATCACACAGTAGCTGCAGATATTAAAAAGACAAAAACACATAAACAAAAAGAGAAGTTTCAACTTCAAGAACACAAGATAACAAATAATTTACAAGGAAAGGAAAGAAAAGGAAGGCATGATATTATCAAATACCATTATCTTTATATATAACTAATATCATACAAATTGATCAACTAAAAGAACTTATTGCTTCACTATTTTCTCCTGTGTTTGACAATTGTTTCAATTAATTTTTTCATCAACATTACAGTGCAATTCAGTCTGGTAAGTCAGCATCGAAAGGAATTTAAATTTTAAAATATAATCTAGTTTTACACAAGCAGTCATTTACTAATTAACATGATCTTTCTCATTGAAACTTCAAGCTAACTTAAAAAATATAATAAATATCCATGAAAAGAAAAAGATAATAAATTGAGCAGCCAATATCTTACAGCATATAATAATGTGCAGTCTTACACACCAACACAGGATAAGCTACGGATCGAAAGCCAGATGGAACTTAACTAGCACAAAATGAGTTTACCTGGGAGCCAAAGAAGGCTTCATAAGGTAATAGATTAATAGTAAGTGGACAGTGTTTGATGCATCACATAGTTGCCGGTATACTTCAATGATCTGGAGAGATAAATTACAACAATAACCAATGGCAAGAGAAACTTGAAATTAAAATGGGGAAGGAAGGGAAGATACAATACAACAAACTGGAGAACGGGTACCCATGATGGACTAGAAAGTATGGCCTTCCACCAGTAATAGAGATTACCCAACTCTTGAATAACAACAAAAACTAAGACAGAATTAAAATATTAGATATTCACATTTGTGCATGCTCCAATTAAAACTTCTTGATACACTGATGCAATAAAAAGGAGAAAAAGATTTGAATTAAACATAAAACAAATTAAAAAATGATTGTCATTATCCCTTTTTAATTAAAAGAGCCGGAGAGGCACCACAGAACTCGCAAGAAAGAAAAATAAAACATATACAGAATTGAAAAAGAACATTATTATGTATATGTTCAGCAACATAATAATTAGTTTCTTGAACTTCTTACATTTCTAGCATCAATTCAAAACCTAGTAATACAAGTCATTTTGAGTTTATAAAAGTTCCATGAATATAACCATACTTAAAAAACTAAATAGACTCGTTACACTAGACCAAAAAAAATTATATTTAAGACATTCAAAATTAAGTGATAAAACTAAATAAACCATATGGAGCCATATTCAACAGCCATAAAAGACTAAATTTATCTTAGCCACAACATGATAGTATAATCTTGGAAGAATGCTGACAACAAAAGACCAAATTTGTCTTAGCCACAACCTGACAGTGCATTATATAAAATTTTGCATATAGTGTTTTTCACCAATGACATACGAAAGTTGGATCAATTACTTACTAACAAATAAATTCACTAACCCAAGGTAACTGCCCAGATTCAATTGTATATATATATGCACAATTTTTCTTTCTATTTTTTTAAAGAGGAAAAAAATGGAAAGTGAATTTTGGTTATTTTATCAAACCCTAATTAACTCTAAGAAAAACATAATTCATCAACCAGTTGAAAAAAAACATATGGATACAGGAGTGATAACTTGAAATTACCAGAGGCTTTCATGCGAAAACGCTTACCGTACTCAAGGAGTAATTACTGGACCAAGCAGCGGCAGCACGGTGGTGGTTCCGGCAGCGACGTCGACTTTCCCGGCAACCAGAAATGTACACGAGACTTCATCCTCCTTCAGCAGCGACAGTGACGCAACGGCAGCTCCAATGAC
Organism: Arachis stenosperma; assembly: GCF_014773155.1. Classification (NCBI taxonomy): domain Eukaryota; kingdom Viridiplantae; phylum Streptophyta; class Magnoliopsida; order Fabales; family Fabaceae; genus Arachis; species Arachis stenosperma. The sequence continues at coordinate 20,387,500 of NC_080383.1, read as the reverse complement.
GGCGTCGAAACAGCGACGGGCTTCTCTTCACGGCGAACCACCTGCGGCGGCTACGAAGGAACCGTGACGCGACGGTCTTCCTCTCCTCCAACGTCTCCTCTCTCTCCTCCTCGGTTCTGAGCTCTTAGCGCGACACGACGGCGGAGGCATGAACACCACGGCGCACTCCCTCTCCTCTCCTCGCGTGACCCACTTCTCCCTCGGTTCTCTCTTCCTCTCCGCCCTCCCTTTCTTTCTTTCCTTCTTTCTTTTCTTTCTCCGCTTCTGCGTGTGTGTGTCACTTGAGTGGAGCGAGTGCTGTGAGGGATGTAAGCGGCGCTGTGTGTGTGAAGAGAGTGTAAGGTGGGAGTGATGTTAGAAATTAGGGTTGGAGTTTTAGGTAAAAGTAGGTATAAGGGTAATTTTTTTTTTGACTAAGTATAAGGATAATTTGATCCTTTCTAATAAAATAGGGATAGTATATAATTGAAATTAATTTTAATTCAATAAAATTATTTTTTTTAAATATTATTAAATTTTAATTTTAAATTAATTTTATAAAATTATTTTTTAAAAAAACATTATATAATTAAATTATTAAAATTTTAAATTCTAAATAAAAAATATCCAAATATTTATAAAAATTATATAAAATCTATAATTTTAAATTTAAAACTTCATCACTTTGATTTAATTATTTTTTTTGTGAATAATTATTTAAAAATAAAATCATGAATAATATAATAAATTAAAAATAATTTATTATTTATTTTCTAACAATTGGAAATCTTACAAACTTAATGATAAGTGTTCCGTTATGGTGGATTTAGGACTAGTAGAGAAAGACAAAAAGTTAAAGCTCTATATTTTGTTCTTAAGACAATTTTTCAAAAATTTGTTTAAGTGTAAAAATATGTTAAATTAGAGCGATAATAAACAAAAAATAATATTTGTTATAAATTTATTTTAAATAAGAGAAGGAGGGTGTCCCAATGAAGCAGCGACGATAATTCTGTCTTCTGTAATGAGACGGTGATCTTGAGTATGAGAGGTGGAGCTATGGAGGCAGCGAGAGTGGACGAGGACAACGAACAGCAGAATGAAGAGTGAAGTGAGGGTTAGAATTAGGATTTTTACTTTTTACTTTTGTTTTCATTTTTAAATTTTAACTATTTTTATTTATGTTTAACAATTAATTTATTTTGATTTAAATTTTAATTTTTAGTCAACATTTAAGACTTGATTATTAGTAAAAATTATATATTAATTTTATAAAAAATATAAAATAATATATACCATTTTTAAAAATTAATTATTTAATCTTTAATTTTTTATAAAACATAATTAATTAATACAAATAATATTTTTAAAAAATAAATTTTTGAAACAAAATAAAATTATTTTAAAGATTTTAACATTTTAAAATATGTTTTTAGTTACAAAAATTCTTATATTTTGTGACAAACAAATAACTTGTTACAAACAATATTAAATTTTGTAACAAATTAATTTTTTGTTACAAAATAATTGGAATTTTTGAAACAAATGAATATTTTGTTACAAAATATTTTAAACTTTTGCAACAATTTCATTTTTTGATACAAAATATTATAAAATTTTGTAACAAAATACCGATTCGTTACAAAAGCAAATATAATTTGTAACAAAAAAATTAAATCATTACAAAATATCAAAACGTTTTGTAACAAATTGTATTGTTGTTACAAAATATTATTATTATGTAACAATCACTGATTTTTGTTACAAAAAAATCATTATTCGTAACAATTTTAAATTTGTTACAAAGTTTTTGTTACAAATGTTCCATTTTCTTGTAGTGATACATCAAGCTTCCAACAGCTAAGGCATAAGGAATTTCATCCATTGCTTGCTTCTCCTCATCAATGGTTGGACACTGCTTGGTGCTCAACTTAAAATGAGGAGCAAAAGAACTAGCAACATATTTGGCATCATTCATGCCAAACCTTTGAAGCACCTTCTTTATGTACTTCTCCTGTGACAAATAAAGCATCTTGAAATCTCTATAACGAGTAATAGTCATGCCCAAAATCTGTTTGGCAGGACTCAAGTCCTTCATAGCAAAGAACTTGCTCAACTGTTTCTTCAACTCATTAATCCTCAAAGCATTCTTACCCACAATCAAAATATCATCCACATAAAGCAAAAGAATGATAAAATCATCATCAGAAAATTTTTGCACAAATACACAATGATCTGAAGTTGTCTTACGGTAACCATGCTCTCCCATAACAGATTCAAACTTCTTGTACCACTATCTTGGAGCTTGCTTCAACCCATAAAGACTCTTCTTAAACTTACACACAAAATCTTCCTTTCCTTTAACAACAAAGCCCTCCGGTTGCTCCATGTAGATCTCCTTATCTAAATTACCATGAAGAAAAGCTGTCTTCACATCCATTTGCTCGATCTCCAAATCAAGAGACGCTGCTAATCCAAGTACAGCACGAATGGATGACATCCTCACAACAGGAGAAAAGATCTCCTCATAATCAACACATTTTCTCTGGCTAAAGCCTCTAACAACCAATCTAGCTTTTATACCGAGGCTTAGAATTGTGTTCTTCATTCTTGATTCTGAATACCCATTCGTTCTTCAAAACTTGCATACCCTTCGGTGGCTTCACCAACTCATAGGTATCATTCTCAACTAAGAACTTCATTTCTTCTTGCATAGCTTCAAGCCATTGAACTTTACTTTCATCTTCAACAGCCTCTCCAAAGAATTTAGGTTCTCCCCCATCAGTCAACAAAACAAACTCATGTGGAGAATACCTTGACGAAAGCTTTCTCTCTCTTGTAGACCTTCTAAGTGCATTTGCAGAAATTTCTAAAGCTGGTTGTTCATCTTGATCATCATCACCAACTTCATCAAGTATCGGATCAACTGATCCATCTTCTACTATAGGCATAGAGGGAGTAATATCCAAGTCAGAAAAATCATCACTAGGCTGAACTATTGGCTTCTTCGTATTATCAACATCCTTCAATGTTTGGTCTTCAACAAAGACAACATCTCTACTCTAAATCACCTTCTTGCTAACAGGATCATGAAACCTGTAACCAAACTCATCCATGCCATAGCCAATAAAAATACACTGCCTAGTCTTTACATCAAGCTTAGATCTCTCATCTTTAGGAATATGAACAAAAGCTTTAGATCCAAAGACTCTTAAATGATCATAAGAAACATCTTTACCTGACTATACCTTCTCTTACTCTTCAAATTTCAAGGAAACACATGGTGTCCACTTCAAGACATGAACAACGGTGCTCAAAACTTCACCCCAAAAGGATTTTTCCAATCCAGACTGTGACAATAAGCACCTAACTCTTTCAACTAGTGTTTTGTTCATCCTTTCAGCCAAGACATTCAACTGAGGAGTCTTCTGATGTCTTATACCATGCTCTTTACAATAAGCATCAAATGGACTTGAGTACTCACCACCGTTGTCAGTACGAATGCATTTCAACTTCTTCCCAGTTTCTCTTTCAACAAAAGCTTGAAATTGCTTGAACACATTTAAAACTTGATCTTTGGTCTTCAAAGTGTAAACCCATAATTTTCTAGAATGGTCATCAATAAAGGTTACAAAATAGATAGACCCTCCAAGTGTTCTTGTCTTCATCGGCCCACATACATTAGAATGCACCAAGTCAAGTATCTCCGACTTCCTTGAAGGTGGATGGCTCTTGAAAGAAACCCTATTTTGTTTCCCAGCAAAGCAATGGTTGCACTTTTGCAAAGCAACCTTACAACCAGATAAAAGATTCTTCTTGGATAATATATTCATGCCCTTCTCACTCATATGACATAATCTCTTATGCCAGAAATCAATTTCATCAACAAACTCAGCAGCATTAACAACATCTTTCACAATCTTTGCTTGAGTTAAATAAAGAGTAGAGTGTCGTGTACCTCTAGCAACAACCATGTAATCCTTGGTGAGCTTCCAACTATCACGAGAGAATGAGCTAACCAAGTCTTCATCACACAACTTACCAACAGAAAGCAAGTTCAACCAAATATCTGGAACATGCTTCACACCCTTCAAAGTCAACTTGGTACCGTTGGAGGTTTCTAAGCAAACCTGTCCAACACCAGCACATTTTGCAACACCTTAATGAGCCATTTTTATATCACCAAAATCACCAGGAGTATAAGAGGTAAACAAATCCCTCCTAGATGTAACATAAATAGAAGCACCATTATCAATCACCCAACTAGTGCTATTATTAACAAGGTTAACAGATTCAAACTCCTCAACAAGAAGAAAATCATCATGAGTAACATTAACATTGTCTTCATTGCTATCATCATCTTTATTTTTGCTCTTGTCTTTACTTGCCTTGGCTTTCTCCTTCTTTAGCTGCCAACAAAATTTCTTCACATGTTCCTTTTGACTACAATGATGACACTCAATATTATACTTTTTTCGAGACTCGCTTCTACTTTGATCTCTACTTTTAGGATCTCGACTTTTGTTTCTCCCCCTAGACTCAGAAACAAGAACATTTGAATGTGTAGTCGATGTACCTTGTGACTATCTTCTCATCTCTTCATTCAAAACACTGCTCTTGGCAAGATCCATAGAGATTACACCATCTGGAGCAGAATTGGACAATGACATTCTGAGAATTTTCCACGAGTCTGGTAAGGAGTCAAGAAGTAACAATCCTTGAACATCTTCATCAAACTTGATACCCATGGAAGATAACTGATTCATTATTCCTTGGAAGTTATTCAAGTGATCTGTCATTGGTGTCCTATATGTATATTTCAAAGCCAACAACTACTTGATCAAAAACATCTTGTTATTCCCAGTTTTCTGAGCATACAACTATTCAAGTTTAATCCAAAGGATCCGAGCATGTGTCTCTCCAATAATATGGTTTAACACATTATCATCAACCCACTGCCTAATATATCTACAGACTTGTCTATGCAACAAAGTCCAATCATCATCAGATTTATCATTAGGCTTCTCTGTATCAAAAACTGGTTGATGAAAATTTTTGACATAAAACAAATCTTTCATCTTTGACTTCCACAAATCATAATTAGGACCATTAAGAGTGATCATCCTACTAGTATTAGTATTAACTTCCATTGTTCACAGAATCACAAGCCCAGAAAAATACTAACAAGTTCTGATACCAGTATGAAAGAGTCTAGCAGCAGAAACGACACAAATATCCAAGACAAGAACAATATGGCAGCAACTATAACAAGCAAATATAGCATGTAAAGCAATAACAAGAACACACCAAGATTTTAACGTGAAAAACACCCTCAATGTGAGAGGTAAAAACCACGGGTCGTCCAGACCAATAAAATAGCTACACTATAATCAAATGAGGTACAAGAGAGTTTCAAACAAAGCACAAAAATGTGCATATAGCCAGCCAAAATATCAAAGCACCAAAGCTTACAAATGAAAAGTAAGAAGATGAAATATACCCCAAAAAATAGAGCTACTGTCGAAGCTATTTCTCCCTCTGTAGACTTTCAATTAAAATCTTCACCATTCAGAATGAAAAAAGAGATGTAAAGAATCTACAGTCCAAATTTTACGTCGATCCAACGGTGAAAGAATGAGAAATTGCAGTTCAAAGATTGCTGCTCTGTGTAAAAACGTGAAACCTAATTTCTCTCTTACAAAGTCAATTTCTCCCATTGTAAACCTCCAATCAACATCTTCACCGACCAGAAAGAAGAACATAATGATAGAAACACACAGTTAAAATTTCAAGTTGATCCAACGGTGAACAAATGATAAACTTTCATTTGAAATTTACTGCTTTGGATAAAAACGAAAATTTTGTTTTCCCTCTTCTTTCTCTCTTTTATGGCTACACTCTCACACTCTCAAAAGACCTCAAAATCTGATTAGGATTATAACACAATGGGTACAAAGAGATACCCTCAAAATATTGGATTTGGACCTCACAAAGGAGAGAAAAACCCAACAATAATATCGTACAATCATCCATTATTTCGTTCCGCTTTCAATTGTTAGTAGTCAACAAAAGAGTACTTGCATGTGCACAGGTTGGATAGCATTATGTCATTACCGTATGGTGTATGTATATTACATTGTACGCTATATCATCAATAATCTAATGTACGATTAGGCGTAAACTAGAATTCATTTGATCACCCTCACTGAAGTACGGGACCACGTGTTATGTATGGCATATTGGAAGGATAATCATTTTGCTTCGATCCTACGTTTTAATTTGTGATAGATAGTAGTCATGTTTAGTTAGATGAAGAAAGGGATGAGTTAAAAAACCATGAATGTTATTACGTTATTTACTAATCTACTTTATTGGTGCATTGATGTTCATTCTTTTTATGCTTTGAGATTTATACATCAATATGTCCTTCAATTAATAGATCACTCTTTGTTATTTCTTCCTATAGATTTTCAATCTTCCGATGAATGCTCTCAAATTATTCCTTGTTCCACACCCTAAGAGGCTTCTGAATTGTTTTCATCTTCTCCAACAAGTTCATTTCACTAAGTTTTAGTGCTGTTTTGTATTGTGTCAGTGTGTCTTTTGTAACTTACGTAGTCTTATATTTGAATCTCCTCTTAACGAGGGTTTGAACCATAAAAAAATGAGTTCTATGTTAGCATGGGATTAAGGAAAAGTTTAAGAAACAACAATTTGATGAAAATTTCATACCAATCTCACACCATTAAAATTATTATTGATGATTATTTGATGGCTATAAATTACAAAAATTGCTACTCCTAATACTTTTCTAGGATTAAATGGCTAAAAATAGCTAAAATTTGACTGACTAATATTATAATAACATGTGGCAAAGAGAATCTTTTCATTGAGCGGATCAATGTTGAGCACAGTAAATGAGAGTAAGTTACTGCAAGGATATTTGGGAAATTTTTTCAACCAATAACTTTCTTCTGTTACATGGACCTAGTATGGATGGATGAAAACATGAAATGAAAATTTTGGATAGGTATTTCAAAAAAAAAATGAATATGGTATTTGAAAATGCAATCTCATTTAATAGATACTATTGTATAATATATAAAATTTCATTCTTATTTTTAAAAAGGATAATTATTTTCTCTTCTACAAAGAATTATTCGTATGAAGTCCGTAAAAATGCAAACATACTTTTTTAGTAAATCTTTGTTCAGGAATAAATTTGTTTAAGTCATTTATGATTTATGTTAATTTTTTTAATGAGTAATTCGCTCTCTTGGTTTATTATAAAATTGAAAAATCTCTTGAAATATGAAATTTAATGGTATTAAATTATTTCATTAAGGATTAATTTGAAATAGATTGAAATGACCTTGTATTATTAATTCAATTCAATTTCAACAAGATTAAGAGTTTATTTGAGTGAATTTTTAAAACAATTATTTTTTAAAGATTTTTTAAAATAATTTGATATTTAAATATTTTATATAAAAATAATTTTTTATCTATCAATTATGTTTAAGTACAAAAATATAAAATACTTATTTATGTATTTATTATGTTAAAAGTATTTTTTTAAATAAAAATGTTTTTTTTAAAAAAGTATAATTTTTTTATCAAAAATAAAAAAATTTAAACTCACAATTTTTTAGATGAACATGAAGATACTTAGGCCATTTGTTTGAGCTATAACTTTTTGGCAAAATATATATATTATGATAAAAGAAAATGTAAATCATAATGATGAATAACGCTTAGGTTCAATCGAAAATTTATTCAGGTGCCTGTGTTGACATAACATATATGCAATCAGGGCGTGTGAATCATTAAAACAAGTTTAAAATACACCAACTTTACTAACAATTTATATTTCTATTGACTCATAAAAATACAATAAAAAATAACAAAAACGCTATAACTCATTATTCGTAATTTTATTTCATCAGTGTTAGGAATTTTTCACTAAATGATTCCGTCGTATATTTTATTTTACAATGGACAATTTACTATTATGAAAATATAAAATTATAAATAAAAAATAATTTAAATACATTCATAATGATGATTAATTAATTATATATTTATTTAGTAAAGAAGAAAATATCCTTTGTAAGTTATATAATTGCTTTTACAAATATGATTTAATACTGAAAACAATGACATACACTTCTAATTAATTTCTAAGATAAATAACATCTTTTTTTTTCTATAATGTCCTATTCATCTTAGTTTATATTGCATTTTTAAAAATTATATTTATTTGTTTTCTAATATTTTTAGATATCCAATTATTTTTCTATTTTATGTTTGATCCATCCAGATTAAAACCCATATAACAAAAATATAATTATGGCCGAAAAAATCCCTAAATATCTTTGTAATAATTTACTTATTAGTTATTGTAATTGTGCGGTAACATTACAAATGGAAAAATTTTTTTTCCACATGTCATTACAAGATTGGCCGGTCAAATTTAGCCATTCTTAACTACAGAATTTCATGCCATCACAAAAATCACTTAAAAAACAAATCTTCACCCACTTTTTGTTTAATATTGAACTTACTCTACCTATTTTACTAATGAAATTTATAAAGTTTTTGTGAGTCAGCCATGTATCAAAGAACCAAAATAATTTGGACTCTAATCAATCTTATCTGTTTCCAGAGTCATTATTAGTGGGCAATGAACATTTCCTGCCATTCTTTATCCAAGAAAATTGGATCAATCCTATTATAGCTACTTCCTATATACCATATGAGCTTCCTCCCCATGAAATAAACTTCTAAATAGCTCTAACTAGTTCACCCAATTGTTAAAATTTTTATTGTTCTTTGATAAGGATGCATTTTCTTTACTCTTTCCAATTTCCATTATTTCATTAATGTCCCTTTGGATTCTAATAGCAGAGGTAATTCAGACAAATTTTAACTGCAATTTTGTGAATATTCTTCCTATAAAATTTTTTTCTCATAATTTCATCTTAGTTGTAAGGTACTAAGGTCATAGACAACACATTAGGTATAATCAAATATTTTTTCTTTGATTGTACTTTGTACAGCTATCTATCTAACACCTTTGATAACTTCACAATTTATCAAAAATTCATTATTCTAGATGCACAAAATCTTTCCTGCTATATTTGTAGCTTCAATCCCTGCCCATATGATATGAGCTCAAGTACCAATCCTATCCCAATGAAAGAGACTTTAGATAATGAAGGGGTGATTGAGCTAAGTAATTCAAGTCCCAGCAGAAGAACAAAAGAAAAAGGAGGTAGCCAGTTTGGATGAAGGAATACAAAGCATGAAGGAATGCGTATTAGGGGAATAATGCTTGTGATAGTAGCAAAAATTAATTACGTAACCACCTAGTGGAGAGAGTCATATATAGCAGAAAATGGAGTCACAAAAGATATGCAGAAAATATCATATATCTTTGAGGATTCTCCCTTACTCAAAAAGGAAATCATTGTTTTATCTTTACCGTCCATATAATTCACACATATTTCTGTTAATTCTTCTTATTTTATGTTATTGCTTATTATTGTGATTCTCTGTATTAATTGTTGATTCTGGAATTATTTTATTAGTTCATTACCAAGGAGTACCAACTGATGCTTCTCATTGAGAGGCCAGCGATGGTGGAAGGAACTTGCTTAAATCGTTTGGAGGAGCTCACCCTTTCTAACAAGCACGAAGTTGCAATGTTGAGTCAGTGGCTTGTTGAGGCTAATGAGCGCATTGTGGAGACACAATCCCAACTTACCACCATCGAGAAACTTCTCTGCAAGAATATGAAGTTGAAGTCCAAAAGCGATGATCAAATTCAGCCAAGGAAAGAATTAGTGATTGGTTCTGGTTTGGGCTCACTAAGCCCACGTGGGGAAACACACTAGCTATGCAATTTGAAGGTGGTCGACTTGCCTATGTTTGATGGAGAGAGGGTAGAAGACTAGGTCTTCAGAGCTCGTCAGTATCTTGAAACTTTTGATATTTCCGTTGAGCAGAGAATCCATGATCTTTCCTTCCATCTTGTCGGACCCACATATGGATGGTACCGTTGGGAGTCATCAATAACATCGTTTACACCTGGGAGACCTTTCTTGATGTCCTAAATTCTTGTTTTGCTAAGAACGTCTTTTATGACCACCGCACCGCCCTGAAGGAGCTGAAGTAAGGAGGATTTGTGGAAGAATACCAATGTCAATTTGAGGAGCTCAGTAACCATGTGACTGGGCTGAAAAGGAGTGGATCATAACCCTATTCATTGATGGACTTTAAAAGCATTTGAAGTGTGAATTGTTACTGGCCCAACTCAGTTCATGCATCCAAGCTGTATCCATTGCTAAAATACATGAACAGAAACATGCAGTGACCTTGGGCCTATCCAAGAGCAATGTAACCCGGTACAACCCGTCAGTCGCTACTCTGACCCGATTTAGCCTCCACCCGAGAACTACAACATAGAATTCCACTCATGTCACTTCTGCATCAATCGTATAGCAAGCTTCTTCTCCTTCACCCATGATGACCCCCACTTTATTCAAGAAACTTACCACCGCTGATATCTTCGAGAGAAGAGAAAAAATTGTAACGATAAATATGCGTCAGGCCACTGTTATAAAGCCACTTACCAACTCTTGGTGGGTTAAGATCAACTCCATGAGTTGTTACAAGAGAAGGTGGAGGGGGAGGCCAGCGACGCTGGTTCTGATTTCAAAGATAAAGGGAATAATGATGAGCGTTTGACTTTGAGAATAAACCTCAACGTTCTGGAAGGGGAGTTTCACCCTGAAACCCTCCGCATCCGAGGTACTCATGGAAATCGTCCTCTACTAATTTTGATTAATGGGGGCAGCACTCATAACTTTGTGAAGGGTTTAGTGGGCAATAGGGATTCCATCCATTGCAGTGTGAAACACATGGGGTTAGCTCTCTCGGTGCAGGGGTATAACTTTGCGGTGGATGCGTATATCTTGGATTTGAAAAGAGCAGACGTAATTCTAGGTATACACTGGATGATGAGGCTTGGCACTATTCAGATAAATTATATGGAATTGTTTATGAAGTTTAAGGTTTCTAGCAATTGGGTGATTTTCAAAGGTGAAAGGTTGTTAAAGGAAGGTAGCCTCAACTGTAGAGAACTGAGAAAATTACAGAAGAGAAAAGCTATTGCATCACTGTTCCACTTAGAGGCTGTTGAATCTAGAAACAATAAAGAGGAGCTTACGGCTAATGATGATGAAGTTCAGCAGATACTCAAAAACTTCTTAGGGGTCTTTGAGGAGCCAATACAGTTGCCACCACTAAGGATGGTGAATCACTCTATTCATTTAGTACTTAAGAATGCATCAATGAGTGTTAGACTGTATAAATATCTCCACTTTTAGAAAGTAGAGATAGAAAGACTTTTTGATAAGATGCTACAGGTGGGGGTCATTAGGAATATCCAGAGTGCCTTCTCAAGTCCGGTCTTGCTAGTGAAAAAGAAGGACGTAGGCTGGAGATTCGGCGTTGACTACCAGGCTTTGAACGCTATAACGGTAAAAGATAAATTTCCAATACCAACCATAGATGAAATATTACATGAATTGCATAGGGCTGTTAATTTTTCTAAAATAGATATGAGGAGTGGCTACCATCAGATAAGAATGTGATAGAAAGACATAGAGAAGACAACTTTTTGGACACATATTAGTCACTATGAATTTGTCGTGATATCGTTTGGACTCAAAAATGCTCCCTCCACCTTCCAAGCGACAATGAATTGAATTTTTCAATCTTACTTGAGGTGTTTTATTGCGGTATTTTTACTGATGATATCTTGGTATACAGCAGATCGAAGAAGGAGCACATGGCGTACTTGAGTCAAGCATTGCAAGTTTTGCGTGATAATAAATTTTTTGCAAAAAGATCCAAGTGTTCATTCTTCCAACAACAAGTTGAGCACTTGGGGCACGTTATAATAGTGGCTGGAGTTCAGGTTGACTCGACAAAGATAGAATCAATTCTTGCATGGTTGATTCCCAAAACAATAAAAAAAACTTTGGGAATTCCTTGGGTTAACCGGTTACAACTGGAAATTTGTGACAAATTATGCTCAACTGGCTTTTTCCTTTACCAAGTTGTTAAAGAAGAATGCTTTTCACTGGACATTGGAATCAGAACAAACCTTTGTCCAATTAAAAAGACCTATGATCCACAAATCGGTTCTTGCACTGTTGGTTTTTCAAAACCATTTGTGGTTGAGACGAACGCATCCAGAACAGGTGTTGGAGCAGTTTTGTCACAGGAGAGTGATCCTGTGGCTTATTTTATTAAGAAGCTTGGGGTTCAGTTAGCACATGCCTCAGCTTATGTAAGGGAATTATATGCAGTGACTCAGGTACTAGCCAAGTGGCGGTACTACCTTTTGGGATGAAAATTTACTATTAAGACTGACCACTAGGGACTTCGGGAGCTCTTGAAAAAGTGATCCTAACTCCAGAGCAATAGCACTACCTTTCTAAGTTGTTTGGGTATAACTTTGATATTGAATTTTGACCAGGAAAGTTCAACAAGGTGGCTGATGCCTTATCAAGACAAGATGAAGAGGGTGAGAGATTTCACTTCCAAGCTTTCGCAGTTGTTCAATCATCCATTATTTCCACAATTTTCCAAGATAATCAAGAATTCGAAGAGCTGTTAACAGTGCAAGAAAGGTTACAGAAAGGGGAGTTGGCTGCGGATTACAACTTTCATGATGGGTTACTCTTGTATAACGGAAAAATCTGGGTACTCGAGTTTGCAAATTTGAGGGACCTTCTCCTCCACCACTTTTATTGTGCTATAACTGCGTGTCACGGAGGTATCTTAAAGACTTTCAAAGGGTTATGCGAGTTGTTTCTCTGGTCGGGTATACATCAAGATGTGATACGCTTCATTGATCATTGTGCGGACTGCCAGAGCACCAAATCTGTCACTGCTAAACCTCAAGGATTGCTCCAACCACTTCCCATACCTGCACAACCTTAGGATGATTTGAGTATAGATTTCATCACCGAATTGCCTAACTCATCCGGCTTTACTGCACTACTCGTAGTGGTTGATTGGTTTACTAAGACAGTTCGCACGGCTCCCTTGAAAACCGGTTTCACAGCAAAAATGATAGCTCAGAAGTTTATTAACACAGTGGTCTGATTTTATGGCTTTCCCGCTATCATAGTTTCTTTTCGTGACCCACTCTTTCTGAGCTATTTTTGGAAGAATCTCTTTCATAATTGTGGTACCAAGATGTTGTATAGCACAACATACCATCCACAAATAGATGTTCCAACTCAGCACCTTTTGAGATTTTGAGAAGAGTTGCTCTTTGGAGAGCACAGTACGATGAAAGTTATAAGCTGTGTTCGGAGGGAGTTATTGTCTATCGTTGGCCCCTATGGTAGAATCACTTGTGGCTTGAGAGGTGGTGGTTTACTCTGTGGTGGATGTCAGAGGTTCGAGTCCGCTTATCTCCAACTCATGAACTTAGCCGATACAAAGTTATGCTATATGATAACACCCAATTTTTTTAATTCGGCAGTTTGATATATGCTATGATTTATTATTCGTGGACGTTGATAAGATCTTTCCATCTAGCAACACCTTAGGATGCCATAGCCTTCAAGTTAAGGGTGAGATTCAAATGAGGAAAGACTTATGGTGGGATACCTAGGCACCCAGAGACGAGAAAGGGCATAGTAAACAACAAAATGCTTCGGGGAGTTGAAAATAAGCGTATATCTAAAAAATTGGACAAATTTCTTTCTCTTAAGAATACATACAAGATTAGTCACCACAATAGGGGTAACCTTACCGTTAACTACTTCAATTTTATAGTAAAATACATGCTCTACTAAGAAAAAGACAGAATTTGTAACTTGCTATCCTTTGCCTAGCAGACAAAGATTTACCTCCGTGGAAAGGATAAATTGTTTGGATTGACATGAGAGTCCAACCACATTGCCAGTGGCGGAGCTTAGTTCAGACAAGGGGTGGCCATGGCCCCCCCAAACTTTTATTAAAAAAATTAGTAATACTTTTTCAAAAAATAAAAAATAGTTCAGTTGGCTCAAATATTTTATTATGACTTAAAATATCAAAGTTTAATCTTCATCTCTTGCTTTTATTGTACAATAATTTTTAGTTTTAAACATTCAAAACATATTGGATTTGAACGGAATTGACTGTATTTGCATTTCGCAGCTCTCTATTCAATAAGCAACACTCCCTCTACGTTTGAGTTCAAATATAAAAAATTAGGTATTTTTTATTTATGTAATTTAATATTATTTTATATTTTACTGTTTATTTAATTTAATTTTTTATATGATAATTAGAATATTCAATAAGTATTGATATTATTGTATTTGTCATTTTAATTTCTTTTTTACATATTTTACTGGATATATATTCAAATTTCTATATAAAATAGTCATAAAAAATCAAAGAGTTGATGATGCATTTTTTAAGAAGAAGGCTAATATTCAAGAAGGAAAACATATAACTTTTACAATATCAACACCTGTAGATAGTTCTTCTACTTTAATGAATCACGAAAAAAGTAAGATACAACCTTCAAAAGTTTAAAAAGTTACATCTGATGAGTTTGATCTTAATTCTTTAGAACGATACCCTGAAAAATGGCTTCCAATTTGGCAATATTACCCAAATCAGAGAAATGTTAGACGAGCTTATCTTAAATGAGATCTATATCAAAAGTATCTTGAAAATTATCTTCTGTCTGGCCCCCCAAAATTTCGTTTCAAGCTCCGCCACTGCACATTGCATTGCCAAAATTCACACTGTATATATTTGAAAGAGGTTGACCTCCTTGCTTCTGTCATGTTACAATTCTCTTGCCGCTGAGCTCCCTTTCTTCTCGGTCCAGATAACAGAGACAAAATATAAGATTGGTGCCAACAATTTATCATGAAAGAAAGAAATCATTAAGTCGAAATCACTAACTAATACTACACTAACTAATACTAATCCAATACTAATAGAATAGAAATGGAACCATTTTTCTATATTTTCTCCTCGGTTCTATTGCTACCGCGCGCTTTACGCAGTTGATCGGATCATGTAGATATCCCTTCAATACATAGGTCATCTAAAGGGTCTTGAAGACGCTCCAAAGCACAAAAGCCGAGTATCTAATCTGGATACTAGATATATGGCTAGCTATAGCAATGAAAGTTAGATTTGTGCAGGTTTAATAAATATACTAGCTTTACTACGTATTCCAATTTTATTCTCAAATTAGAAGGGGTGGTGTGTAAACTCTCCCACCTTTGTAAATTAGAATTCTCCCTATTAATATAATAGAAATCTATATATATAATTTTGATAATTTTGAATTTGAAAAAAAAAATTGAAAAGGAGGGATTAAGTATTCTAAAATGAATTCTATGATTTCTATTATATTGTTCTATATTATATTATTTAGAATTGTTAGATTAGGTTTTTATTGAGAGGAACAAATTCCGAGTTAATTTTGTTATCCAAATCAAATGGAAATATGTAATATCATAACATAATAATGGTATTATGTTATAAATGGAATCCATTTTTTGGATATTCTAAAAGAATCTATACGGGGTTGGTAAAAAACTTTTATGTGATTCGATAAAAGCAACATAATTTTATTATTGCTAATTTTATTCATGTTATTCGATAAATAATGAGACAAAACATGATGGAACATTTTCTAAAAAATACAAGAAAAAAATAAAAAATGATTGGGTGAGGAAAAAAATGAAGAAAAAAATAAAGAAAGAATATTTATTGAACTGTTGGAATTACTTCGATATTTCTCTACTTTTCTATTCTTATAGTTTTTGTAAATCCATACGACTTTTGTTCTTATCTTCCCTTAAAATAAAATTTTTGAACTATTCTTTTCTTTTAGAGTTTTCTTGATTCAATTTCGTTAGTCATTCATCATCAATATTCAATTCATAATTATAGATGAATATAGAAGGGTTTCGTTTTTGAATCCCTATCGAAATTGACAATAGCAGAACAAATTTGGATAACTATATTTATAGTTAGTTTCTAGATAATTCATTAACATCTAATATATAGTATCACATATACATGTATTTCTTCTATACCGTAAATCAATTGTTCGTGTATTCAATTGGATTCGAGAAGCATTCTTTGAAACCCTTCAAAAGACTTAAAAAAAAAAAGAAAGAGTTGCCCTTTAGCTATTATATTTGAATTTTATTATATACACCCTAGCTTGACTCCTCTTTTCATAAGGATATTGAATAGTTACGGATAAACGATTTGCGTGGGATAAGGTAATCATAAATTTTTTACCAATGTATCATGCAGCTCGGATTGTTTGTTGACCATAATTCATGAACCCAGTTACCATAAGGAACATATCATGAATATTTATGAAATAATTTTTTTTGTTTTTTTCTCTTATTTGAGGCAAGTTACAAATCTAGAGGATCTATATTTCACAGTGAAAATAGTTGAGACGAAGTTATTAATAATAGATTGCCGAGAGAAATAGGTAAAAGAAATTTTCACCCAAAGTTTAATAATTGATCCATTCTTAGCCTAGGCAAAGTCCATCTTACTGTGATATAAAGGAACAAAAATAAAATAAGTTTTAACTAATGTGATAAAGATATCAATTGTAGTTCCAAAATTCCATATGCTTTAGTTATTTCAAAAAAACATAGAAATGAATAGATACAAAAGGTTATTAACAGGACTCTGGAATAATATTTTCCTATCCAAGTAAGTGGTATGCATACCTCACTTAGGCTAAATATTGCTATAATAATTCTTTCTACTCTAATATTGAAATGTCTTCACATAAGGCTTTGTATGGGTTGCTGCCCACACTATTCCGGGATATATAGGTCGCACATCTCCTATTCAATATGTTGATGATTTATTGTGTGTGCATGAAGCTTTGGATAAGGAGCTTGGGTATAAGCTGCAGAGGGCGCAGAAATGCATGAAAAGAAGGGCTGACTTTTACCATCGTGAAAAGGTTTTTGAGGTGGAAGATTGGATTTTTCTAAAACTTTAGCCATATAGGCAGGATTCTGTGCTTGCTCGTGGTAATTTGAAGCTAAGAAAGAGGTATTATTGTACTTTTAAGGTGATGCAGAAGGTTGGAGCAATTGCATATAAGTTTGAATTGCCAGAAGGAAGTGCTATTTACCCGGTTTTTCATGTGTTCCTACTGAAAGAGTTTAAGGGTGCACCTATCCCTTATATTACCATTCATGACCTTCTACTGACACTCCTATTTGAACCACTGTCTGCCACGATTATCGATAGTTGCATCCACAGCTTGATGATAATACCAAAGAAGTGCAAGTCTTAGTGGAGTGGTAGGGTACTCCCTGAGAAGAGGCAACTTAGGCTAGTTAGGATAAGCTTCAAAGGCTGTATCCTAATGAAGATCTTGAGGACAAGGTCATTGTTATGGGGAAGAGAGTGATTGATACGAGTCCAAGTACCAATCCTAGCCCAATGGAGGAGACTATGGACGATGAAGGGATAATTGGGTCGAGTAATTCAAGTCCACAGCAGAAGAACAAAAGGTAAAGGAGGCAGCCAGTTTGGATAAAGGACTACGAAGCGTGAAGGAATGCATAGCAAGGGAATAATACTTGAGATAATAGAAAAAGTTAGTTATGTAATTACCTAGTGGAGAGAGTCATATATAGTAAGAAATGGAGTCACAAAGAGATGCAGAAAATATTATATATCCTTGAGAAGTCTCCCTTACTCAAAAAGAGAATTATTGTCTTATCTTCACCATCCATATAATTTACACATATTTCTGTTAATTCTTCTTATTTGATATTATTTCTTATTATTGTAATTCTTTGTGTTAATTGTTGATTCTAAAATTATTTTATTGGTTCATTGTCAAGGAGTACCAAGTGGAATACCACCATATCGTATCCTTTACCATACGTTACTAGCAGTTTGTGTGGTCAGCTCATTCTCTTTCAACTCTATTATTCCCATGAGTTTCACATTCTCATCTCTAGCTAACTTTTTTAATATTTTCTGTCGTTCCCTTATTTCCACTCCCTTCACATTCCAAATAATAAAATAAAGAGTAAAAGTGACAATTAGATCCTCAAAAATGTTGAACTTGGACTATTTAGTCTTTGAAGAAAAAATATTAATTAGGTATTCCAAGATAGTAAATGGTGGACATGTATGTCTTTCTGGTAATGAATAGTATGAAACAAAATGGGATTGTTCATGTATTTCATTATTTAGAACGGTGCATGTCTCGTTACTGTCACATTAGCATAAAAATGATATAGTTTTGGACACTGAAATATTTGTTATCTTTTGAGTTTTCATATACTCTTTATCAACTACTCTCTATATATCACAAATCCTATTAAAACAAGTGAAGTTTCGCTCCAAAAGTTGTTATCTATATGACTATCATTCATAGATAGACATGTCAGAGTAGTTAACAGTATATATAAGTATTACCGTTAAGTTTTAGTTGATGAATTGATAGAAGGACATCATGTGTCCATAGTTTGCTATCCTAGAGGACAAATTGGTACTTTTTTTCTTTAAGAACTAATTAGTCCGAAATCGAAATCTTCATATGTAAAATACATTATACACCTAACAGTGTCTTCAATCAACTGCCACTTTCGTCTTCACCAATCTCTTGATTAAGTTGACATAGAGTTTTAACCGACGGATTTAACCGACGATAAACTTGAATTTTAAATTTTTTAAAATTGTTTAAAACTTAATATAAAATGTTAAATATATAAATTCAATAATTTCTAAACTAATAAATCAGAAAATACAACACTAATTAACTCAGAAAATAATTCACTTAGATAATAATAAACTTAGAAAATTAACAATAATAAACAATAAGTCAATAATTAAGTCAGAAAATAAACAAGTTAAGATTAATGATAAACCGCTATTTTACGATTTATTTTGTATTGAATTGAGCAGATTTTATCCATTATTCTCACACTTATTCATATAATTCGCATGTTTTACATTTTCCTTCCTAATTTTGTGCTATAATTAAAAACATGCTTCTTTGGCTTTAAATTTGCTAATTTTAATTCTCTCTTATTACCATTCGATGCCGTGATATGTGTGTTAAGTGTTTTCAGGTTTTATAGGGTAGTAATGGCTTAGAGAATGGAAAGGAAGTATGCAAAACTGGAAGGAAGACAAGAAATTGAAGTTTTGAGAAGCTGATTGCGATGCGCACGCATGGATGACGTGTACGCATGACTGAGCCAATGTCCAAGTGATGCGCACGTTTGGCTGACGCCTATGCGTCGCAGTGAAAAGTCCAGCGACGCGAACGCGTGACGAGCGTCACGTGCTACAATTTACAGAAAACATTGGGAGCGATTTCTGGTCTGCTTTTGACCCAGTTTCAGGCCCGAAAATACAGATTAGAGGCTGCAGAGTGAAGCTGGAAGGGAGGATTCATCCACTTTTCATATTCACATTAGTTAGGTTTAGATGTAGGTTTCTAGAGAGAGAGGCTCTCTCCTCTCTCTAAGTTTAGGGTTCTTCTTTCGATTTCTCCTTAGGTTTAGGTTCAATCTTCCTTTAATTTAGTTTTCTCTCGCTTTTATTTGTTTAAGCACTTTAGTTCATCTTCTTCTCTCGATAATTTTCCATTTTCGCCATTTTTATGTTTATGAGCTATTATTACGTTTGATTTCTTCTAATGAAGTTTATGTTTTCTATGTATATTGTTGCTTTCTTTAACTGTTAGTCATTGATGTTTGCAACTGGTTGTTTAGACTTAGTATTGCTTGTTAATTAGAATTTAAATTAGAATGTTGTACTCTTAGCTTGGATTGAGTAATTTGGAGACTCTTGAATTGTCAAAGTCTCTTGTTGGTTGGTGATTGAAAGTTGCTAGTTGGCTTGAGCTTCACTAATTCTAGTCTTTGATTAGGACTTGTGAACTCAAGTTGATTTACTCACTTGACTTTCCTTCAATTGTTAGAGGTTAACTAAGTGAGAGCAATTTGCAATTACCACCACAATTGACATTGATAATGAGGATAGAAATTTCAATTCTCAACCCTTGCTAGGACTTTTCTTAGTTATTAGTTTATTTTCTTGTTATTTACATTCCTTGCTTATTAAACTCAAAACCCAAAAAGATACAATCTCATAACCAATAATAAATATACTTCCCTGCAATTCCTTGAGAGACGACCCGAGGTTTAAATACTTCGGTTAATTTTATTGGGTTTGCTTAAGTGACAAACAATTTAAACATTGACTGAGGATTAATTGTTGGTTTAGATCTATACTTGCAATGCGACATTTTTGTGAAACTCTAGACCGACGAAAACCCTCACGTCAATTAACTCAGACAATTAACAACAATCAACTAATTAATCCAAAAAATAATTAACTTAGATAATAGTAAACTTAGAAAATTAACAACAAGAAACAATAAGTCAATAGTTAACTTATAAAATAAACAAGTTAAGATTAACTTAGACAATTAACAACAATCAACTAATTAACTCATAAAATAAGTAACTCAGATAATAATAAACTTAGAAAATTAACAACAATAAACAATCAGTCAATAATTAACTCAGAAATAAACAAGTTAAGATTAACTCAGACAATTAACAAAAATAAACTAATTAACCCAAAAAAGAATTAACGTAGATAATAATAAATTTAGAAAATTAACAACAATAAATAATAAGTCAATAATTAACTCAGAAAATAAACAAGTTAAAATTAACTTAGACAACTAACAACAATTAACTAATTAACTCAGAAAATAATTAACTCAAATAATAATAAACTTAGAAAATGAACAACAATAAACAATAAGTCAATAATTAACTCAAAAAATAAATAAATTAGGATTAACTTAGACAATTAACAACAATCAGCTAATTAACTCAAAAAATAATTAACTCAAACAATACTAGAACAAAAATAAGAACAATACAGTTGAGAATCTTATACTTACAGTAATTAGAACAAAAATTAGAACAATTAACTCAGCCAATGTTCTTACTTGAACTGATATCAAATTACATAATTTGAGTTTCATGTTGTATTTCACAACTTTCTTATAAGTGCCTATTCCATTTTTGATATTAACGTAATCCAATTAATAAGAGAGTAAGATACAACTCAATAATAACTAACTACACCAAATTAAATAAATTATCAAAATCTACATCAACATTTAAAATTAAAAAACTAAAAAATTCAGTATAAAAAATTTATGGAATAAAAACTGAAAAAAAATTAGTGAAAAGATTAGTGAACTCAACCATACTGTAGAAGCAGAACCAAGAATACGACGATGGAGAAATCACGAGAAGAGGAAGTAGAGGACGACAACGTTGCAGAAACTAAGTATAACTAACAGCGAGAATGCGAGATGGCGAGAACGTATAAACCACGGACCATGGTCACTGAAAAAAGGAGCGAGATAGGGTTAGGATTTTTTTATTTGAAATGAAGTAAAAGCAGGGATGGAATAGGAAGAGGGATGAAAGCAACCTACCTGAGAGAGAGAGAGAGAGAGAGAGAGAGAGAGAGAGAGAGAGAGAGAGAGAGAGAGAGAGAGAGAGAGAGAGAGAGAGAGAGAGAGAGAGAGAGAGAGAGAGAGAGAGAGAGAGAGAGAGAGAGAGAGTTCACGGTTTGAATTTAGGGAAAGATTATCGTCGGATTTATTAACAGATAAATCTGACGGTAAATCCGACATTAATCTCAGCGCCAATTTTTTTTCAATTATTTCTGACGAATTTATCGTTGGAAAATCAAATCCAAAGTAACTTTTTTATCCGACAAATTTATTACCAAATCCGCTACTAAACCTGCTACTAATGTCTGATACTAAATTTAATGATAAATCTGATGATATTCAGCATTTTTTTTTTTTGTAGTGATATATAATATTGGAGGAGGGAACTAGAATCAGAGTGTTTTTTTGTTTTTCTTTTTTTTTTATCAAGTTACATCTTAACATACATACTCCTTTTTCTTTTTGTTGGATTCCATATAAACACTCCTAGTCATACCTAGGATTTGAACCGTGATACACCTTCTAGCAACATGTTCTAGGCTATGCTCTCCCCGATGTTGGAAGCAATTGGTTTCTGCTTCATATATCACTCCAAAATATTAGTGGTTAAAAATTTATTCCATTAATTTAAGATAAATTCTTTGATATTTTTCTATTTGGTGTCGAATTTATTTAATTTATCTTTTAAAGTAAGTACGTATTAAGTATTTAGAAATTATTTATTTTTATATTTTTAAATTAAATATTAATTTTTAATTTTTTTAAATAAATTAGACAGGTACATATAGACAACATAGCAATAAGTGCACTTAAACCACGATAATGGTGCCATTAGATAGAATAATAATACGTATATACTAAAATTAGCCACAAAAATCAGTCATCAGTATAAAATATATGTTAAAATATAAATACACAATAAAAATAAATTAAATCACACATGTGTTTATTCACAAATACATTAATGACTTATTTTAATAACTAATTTTAATGTACAAATAACATTTTTACATTATATATGTACATGACCGTCTCAAAACTAGATCATATAATCAGCAACATAATAATGTACTTTGCTAGGTCTATTATAGATCAAACTAACAATAGAAAATATAGAAAAAAGAAATATTCATGGACTATGTATAGTGGTTGAAGCTATGACTTTGAAACTGCTTCCCTTGAATCGAGCCAGCACTTACTTAAAGAAAGTTGAGAAACTCTTTCATGGTTGTTTGACGATTATAACAGGACACTTTGCATGCTTGGCACAGTGGTCGCTCACACTTCCAAGGAGTGTTCTGCAATTGAATAAAGAAAGCTACTTAATTATAATAGATTTCATGTACGTGTATTTATTACTGTTATGACTTTTTACTATATATATCATCAATAATGTTTGTAGATAATAAAAAATTATTCTAAATAATTTAAAATTATTTTATTTAGTATTCATCAATGATAGCTAAAATAATTGTATAATTTTAAACGTATGTTATGCATATAAAATTATAAATGTTATATTATATAAAGTAATTTAAATATTGTCTCTGCAACATTGTTGATATATCATTTCATACACAAATAAGTACCTGCCTGTGGATAAGTTCAAAAGCTAAAAGTTATTTCACAAACAAAAGTGCTATTGTACATCAAAGTCAGCTATTAAAATCAATTATCAATATATTTGTGTATAAATATATGTGTGATTTAATTTATTTTTAATGTATATTTATATTTCAACATATATTTTATACTGATGACTAATTTTAATGACTGATTTTGATGTACACGTAGCATAACTCTTTTGAAAATATTAGCTTTAGTTCACCTCTTGAAGAATCCATAACCATGGCTTCCCATGACCAAAGTGTCAGCATCTAACTTCTGCACTGTACTGCAAATTACATTCTTTGCATCTCCCATCTCAATTACTCTCTCCATAGTTATCTAAGCGCAAAATTATAGACATAGCCACAATGATATTAATAGAATGGGGGAAATGGACACATTATAGTAGAAGAATTTCTGAATAAAGAGGCTTATTACATCGGTGGCGTTCAAATTTCTGCAAATGGCTTCAGCTTTATCCATTACTGAATTAGCAAGCTCCATACTGTACTTTTCCATAGCAGCAATAACTTCAGGGGAAAACACATACCCTGTGAAAAATGATCATATTGCAGTGCCTCTCTGTCAGACAAAACCTCAAAATAAGAAGGAAAAGAATATAATATAAAAGGTAGTTTTTCTTTCAAAAAATGATATAAGTACACAACAAAAATGTTTTAAGTCAAGGTATACTCTTTCATTATATGTGATTTGCATAATTTTTTTATATTTTAAGAAACATTACAGAAAAATTATAAGCGTTCAAATTTTTATGTTAAATAAACAAAAAAAAATCAGTTATTCACTTATTTGTATGGTTAATAAACGTATTTTTGTTTATTTTTTATAAATATTTAATAAAGTTTAATGTTTTTTACTAATTTTATACAATTAAAAATAGTTAACTTAAGAAAAAGTAAATATAAAATAAACAAAAATTAAATAAATATAAAAATAATATTTAATTAAATATTTTAAATTATATATTGATTAAGAAATTGAATATATGATGATTATGTAATATATTTTTAAAAAAATATAACATATAACAAGAAGTAGCTTGGTATAGTGGTAATTAAATTGATCTCCATCTCTCAAATCTTCTACATATAGAATTTTTAAATACGTATAAACCCAAAAAAAAATAATTAAGATATATAAAATATAATATATAAATATACACATATATGATTGATTAGTGTGTGTATATAATATTTTTCTAAAAAATTGGTATAAAATTCTAAAAAATATAAATCCATCCTGCAAAAGGCCTTAGACTTAGTAATCAATTGTAATGGAAGTATGAATTTCACTTAGAAGTATTTCATGGTGTGGGAAGAAAATAAAACCTGCAGTGTCGAAGGAGCAGATAGCAGGAGGAGGCTTGACATGGAGCAGAAGAAGCTTCTTTTTGTTGGTATCTGAAATAAGATTGCTTAGGCACCATGACAGTGCATGCATGCTTTCCTCACTCTGATCCACAGCCACCATAATCTTTTGCTCTTTCTTTTCCATTTTTTTTTTTCTTAGCCAAAGTAATCAAAGAAATGTGTCTGGATTGTTGGAATGTTGGCCTTATAATAAAAAGTGTGGATAAGGGAAGGAATTGAGATTATGTACTATGATGTGCTTGCTAGTGTTATCTAGTAGCACAGTAGCTACTGGTTTTTGACTTGTCACTCCTTTTGCCAAGTGTTTTTCAGACACTGACATGTTAGCACAACGACATTAGATATTTTTTATAGTGAAAGTATAGGTTAAAATGTGGTCAACACTTAGTAAAAAAAAATGAGTAATCTCATGCTATTAGATGGAATCTCACACTATTAAAAATACCAATAATAATTAATTGATGGCTATAAATTACAAAATTTGCTCGCTTCTAATACTCCTTTAAATTAAAAGTTACTCAAATAAAGATGATAAAAATATTTTTTTATAAAAAATTTTGTATAAAAGTGTTATTTATTTATTTGGACATATTTTAAATAAAAACAATACTTTTATAACATATTAAAATCTAACTCTACAATTCATCATATACGAATAAAAAAAATATTACATAAAAATAATTATAAAATCTTCATTAAAGTATTCACCTTTCATATTTTAGAGTTGTGAATTTGTGTAATATATATATATATTTTAAACAATTACTAGTACAAGAAGCCTATGCTAGAAAGGATTTAACTTGCATATATTTTTAATGAAAAAATTATGAAAGAAATGTAAAATTTAGAGTAATATCTAAATCAATCTTTAAAAAAAATTAATTTTTAATAAATTTTAATTATCAAATTAGTCTTTAAATTTTAGTTTGATTAAATAAATTAGTTTTCACATTAAATTATTTATTTATAAAAAAATTGATGTGAAAATGTTAAAAGTTTTTAGGAATTGTTATGTTTTTATTAAATAATGATAAAGATTAATTTAGCATGGCAGTGTTTAAAATATGGTAAACCACCAAAGTTTTACCACAATCTGCTGGAACCTCCTCTTTAATATCATACTCAATATCATTTTCCTTCTCGAACTTTTCACTTCGATCTTCGTGGTTTTCTTCTTTAATTAGAGTGATAACTCTTCGGTTTGGGCAATTAACAGTAATATGCCCAAATCCTTGACACTTGAAATACTTTCTATTGGATTTAGTAGAACGAAAAAAAAGTTGTGCTCCTTAGTGGTTGCTGAACCTTTTAAAGGACTTACCTTAGAGAATTGTTGAGAAGTCCATTTCTGCTTTGGAAAATTAACCACCCCCTTTCTTTTGAGAAGTGATTGTTCTTCTTCAGTGTTATTTGCCTTTCAACCTTCAACGCTAGTCTTATAACAACATCCAATGTGTCCAGAATGGTTGTAGTTGAACAATATTTGTAATGTCTTCATTAAGCCTTCTGAGGTAGCGAGCAATAGTCTGTTCTTCGAGCTCTTGAATGTCACACTTCATCAGAAGCTCTTCAAAATCCATAGTGTATTCCTCCACAGTCAATGATTTTTGTTTCAAATTATGAAATTTGATGAAGACTTCTTGTCAGTAGTTCTCTGGAAGGAACTTTTTCTTAGTTTACGGTGTGTTTTATCCCATGTCTTGATTTTGCTCCATCCTTCTCTTTTTCGTTGATGCTTGAGATTCTTTCACCATACTGACGCGTGCTTCTTTAACATGATTGCTACAAGCTTCACGCACTTGTCGTCTAGAATGTCTTTTAACTCAAACACTCTTTTCACTGTGCAAAGCCAATCGATGAAATCATCGTTGGAGTCTCCCTTCAAACTTAGGAATATCAATTTTGATCTCTAAATCTTTAGCTTTCGTGTTGTTGTGTCATGCTCTTCGTGTGGACAAATCTTCAGACGAAGAAGAATAATGAAATGGATTTGCATTATCCTCTTCGCTAGAAGAACTATCTTCAGTCTGGTTTCTATGATTATTTTGAGCGGCTTTATATTTTGCAAGTTACTCTTACAACTCCTTAACTTGAAGGTGTAATTCCTCCATTTCAATCTCTTGAGTAGTTTTACGCTTTGAAGCCATCTTTTACTACTATGTAATGAGACTGATGCTTAGGTATTGATGTTGTGATGATGATGATGATGCATAATGATGATGGGAATGCACCAATGATGATAATTATGGGAATGAATTAAGGTAATCACCAACAAAAAAAGGCACAAAAAAAGAAAAGAATTAAATGATATTACCCAAAACTTCGCAGCAGACAATCCGTACTGACTATGACTCGTATCAATAGTGAGAGAACCACACTAAAGACCGTGCCTATGAACGAAATAAAATTTTACTGGAGCTAGTCGAGGACCGACCTTGCTCTGATACCAAATTGATGCCAGGACGTTGTTTGAGTCACTAATCTTAGCGAGGTTAACAACCCCACTACGGTGAAAATAGCCAAGAATCCACCTTGGTTGGCTAAGCCAAGAATGTACCTCTTTACTCTCAAAAGAGCTTAGAGGAGATAAGCGCAAAGCTTATAATATAAAAAGTGTTTATTACTCAAGTTGCATGATAAAAGGAAAACATGGACTTATTTATAGTAGTAAGGGGAGGGGGAGCCTTTGAGTATTAGGCGATGTGAGACTAATTCATATGCATGCTATAATAACATAACTAAGGTTTACTACTTTAACTAGTATTTCTAATAACGTAATAGATGCTCCTGCATTAGACTCTTTTAAGGCCACTGGTCTTGATAAGTCTCCAATTAAAGTGGCGGTTTGGTATGAAAGGCTAGAGATGGTGTGTACATACTGTGCAACTATAGGCCATGACCATAAAACATGTGTTGTATTTTTGGATGATATGAAGAAAAATAGGTTAAGAGAGGATAAGATAGGAGAATGGATCAGAGCTAATCAAATTGGTATAAGGGTGGAGACTAAGGAGGATGAAGGGAGAAAGGGAGAAATGAGCTTTCAAGTGCATCAGCCCCTTCGCAGAAAGAAATCACTCCCAAACTGTTTGGTAGATGGGTTTTTAAACTTGAGTGTCAAAGACAAAAAAAAAGATACGATCAAGGAGTCAAGAGTCTTGCCAAGAACGAAAGACATGATGAGAAAAAAGAGAATGAAATGAGTATAGAGGATGCTATGGTCATAAGCTCGAATCAGATTCGGTTGGGAAGAACAAGTATTTTTCAAACGATGCATGCTAACACATGGATCCTAACTGAAAATTGCATACCAAGTACTCCTGTTGAATACTCCGTTAAATATAAAAGGCTGAAACAGATGGCTAGATCAAACTATGAAGGATGGAGATGCTGCTTGGGACTAAAAAAAGGGCAGAAGATGAATTGGAGATAATTCTAGAATCATTAACTAGAGGAATTGTTCGAGATATGGATCAAGAGATGGTAGGGGGTGTCATCCGTTCAGTGGCACCCAAGGTACCATGAGAATCCTAATGTAAAACTGTCGGGATCTCCCCAAACCCCTAATAGTCCACAATCTTAAAGAGATGTGTCAATCCCACTCCCCCGAGGTAAATTTTCTCTGTGAAGCTAAAAACCAATCTGAAAATATGGAACATAAAGTCAGATCATGCGAGTATCAATGTTTCACATTAGTGGACCCGAATGGAATATCAAAAGAAATGGCTCTAACATGGAAAGATCATGTGGAGGTACACATTCTATTTCAAGATTCTTTTTCCATAATTACTTCGGTTAAAGATGGGAATAAAAATGTGAGTTGGGGTTTGGTTGGAGTTTACCTGAGTTCTAATGAGCTGACTCGAATCAATCAATTTGAAGAACTCTCTTCTCGACTTCAGCTATTTGAAGGTAGCTTTATCATCTTGAGTGACTTCAATGCAATTACAAATTATGGAAAAAAGGAGGGAGGCAATATGAGGTCTGATGCCTCCACTGAAAATTTCAAATGGTTTCATTGACGATAATCAATTGTGATGGTAATCAGTGGCTAAGAGAAGGGGGGTTGAATCTTAGCCCCTTTTTCTTGAATATTAATTTCTTCCTTTTAAAAGAACTTTAGGAGATATTTCTGCTTTTTATCTCATAACAAGTCAATAAACATTTTCTTTTTGTCTCGTAACCGGTTAGGAGATATTTTTCAATTTTGTCTCCAATGCAACAGAAACAGAATAGGAGTAGAAGAGAAAGAGAGAATCACACCCAGAAGTATCCTAGTTGAGTTGCTAAGTGCAATGCAGCCTACATCCAGTCTTCATTATAACAGTGACTGAATTTCACTATAATCATCAGATTACATACACCAATTCTTCTCCTGGATCTATACAATCCTATCTGAGACAAATCCAGATTCTATCCCCAAATCTGAACTTGACTTGGACACCTACCAAGTTTTCAATTGCAAAGTGCTAACCCAACTTACAAGAAAATCTCTACAGGATCATGAAACACAACATACATATGTACAAAGAAACTCTGAGACATCTATGACTTTTTGTTTAATTTTGCTCAATGCCTTTTTTTCTCTCACTGGCTTTTCCTTACAAACCTCACCATGCTTGCTTTTTACCATGAGATTCAGACAGACAAAACTAAAGAAAAAAAAACAAAATAAAACCCATTGAAGGAGAAGAACTCTGTTAGCTTCGGGTAGCTATGAGAACTCTGTGCTTTTTCTCCTTGTCTCAACCCTTGAACGTTCACCCTTATTATAGAAGGGGAAGCTTCCAAGGTTAAAACCAGTTCAATTAAGCCACCAACATCTTCTCCAACACATAGCCGGTTCGGACAGAGAAGAGAGAGAGAGGGAAAATCAAAGCTAAAATCAACATGCATGTACCTCTCTCAACCCTTCTCATCAAGTTCCTTCATCTTAAGCCCTTGATCTTGACTTTGGCTCCAAGAAAGAACATTGACCCTTGATGAACCTCTGATCCTTGACAGCTCCTTCCTTTCCATATTTGCTTCTTCCTCTTCGTAGCTCGAGTAGCTACCTTCTCTCTTGGATAAACAAAAATGGAAATAAGCTTTACCACTGAGATCTTTTTCTCTGACCGAGGCGGATCTTTCCTATTCTTGGCATGGAAGATATTGAAGCTCCTCTTAAAATCTTGCCTTCAATGACAAAGATCTAACCACACCATGCTTTGGATCTTCCTTTTTTACTAACCATCATCAACCTAGCCTTTTTCTTCTTCATAGATTCACTTTGTCTGTACTTTTTTCTCTGATAAGTTGTTCACTCTTCTTTCCTGAGTGAAGTGACAACCGAAACAAAGAGAGAGAAGAGAGAGCAGAAACAAAGCATTCAATGTAAAATTAAATGATATTGAATTATGGACTTCGATTACCTATGTGAGCATTTAATCAAATTGAATTTTGTGTTCCAGTAACCAATGCATGCATTTAATTTAATTAAAATTTGAATTCCACCATCAAAAGGGAGTGGGTAACCGAACCACTACTTTTTCCGTTCCTTCTTTCTTCAATTTCAGACCAAAGGCTTTGTTGGTCTAACAAAAAGATTGTTTTGGGATGTGCATATATTTCCTGGCCCAAATAGCTTTGATATCCTTTTAAATCATTCAGCCACTTAGTATGAAATATTTTTGCACAAGAGCTGATTATTCTCATCACATTGGGCTTATGTGACTTTGGCCCAATAATCAAAATCTACACATTAACAAAATCATCATACAAACAATTGGAAGCAAATATTGAAATAACAATTAATTAATATTTTTAATAATATTTTGATCATCATAATAATTCAAGTTTTTCAATCTCAAAAAAGGGTTGATCTTGGGATGATAGGGCAGCAATTTACA
Organism: Arachis stenosperma; assembly: GCF_014773155.1. NCBI lineage: Eukaryota > Viridiplantae > Streptophyta > Magnoliopsida > Fabales > Fabaceae > Arachis > Arachis stenosperma. Next base: position 20,357,042 of record NC_080383.1, on the reverse strand, counting down.
TGGTCAAATAGGAGGTATGGAAAGGTGTTAATTAGAGAGAGGCTTGATCGTTTTATGGCTGGAATGACTTGGAGGGAGACTTATATAGATGTGGTGGTAAGAAGACTATCAGAGAATGGTTTAAATCACGCTCCTCTCTTACTTGATTCGGTTTCTCCATGATGGTTTACCAAAAAAAATTTTAAATTTCAGGAGCGATGGTGTGAGATGGAGGATATAAGAGCACTGATAGCAAAAGTTTAGAGTATGAAAGTTAATTACTCACCTATGTATGTTTTGGCATAAAAATTGAAGTATTATAGGCGCCGTCTAGTGTAGTGGCAGCGGCATAACAAATCCAACTCTAAAAAGGTAATTGAAGAACTAAATCTTAGATTGTAATAGTTGGGGACAGCAGGTTATTTTGGTGGGTCAGAGGTGTTAAAGATAGAGAAAAAATTAGAAGAGGAGCTATCAAAAGAAAAATTTTTGAAAGAATCAAGATGCAAGTGACTAAAAGAAGCGGATAACAAAACAAAGTTCTTTCATATCAGAAGTTCCATGCTAGAAACCAGAAAAATAAAATTTGGGGATTTGTTCAGAACGATGGTGAGATAGCCTTAGATCCATAGAATATTGCTCTGGTGGATAAAAATTATTTGAAGGAAATATTTTTATTCACTAACCCATTAGAACCTGGTGACATATTCAGCGATTTTAGTGCTTAGTCCTTCGGTTATAGATTTCATGAACCGAAGGTTAATGAGACCAATCTCTATTGAGGAAACCAAGAGAATCAGTTTTAGCATTTATCCTTATAGTGCTCTAGGTGAGGATGGCTTCACAGCACGGTTTTTCCATTTTTATTAGGACATTGTGAGTGGTGATATTTTTAAGGTGGTTCATAGCTTCTTTGGTGGAGGTAAAATTCTTAAGGCGTTTAACCATACACATATTTGCTTGATTCCTAAGATTCCGTACACTAAAGACATGTCACAGGTCAGACCTATTAGTTTATCCTCAGTCTTTTATAAGATTATTTCCAAAATTTTGGTATATAACCTTTAGGAGTTTATGAATAATTTAATAAATCCAAATCAGAGTGTATTTTAAAAGGTAGATTAACCTGATCACAAAAATCTACCCCTTCAAAAAAATATCAACTAACAAGGTGAGAGAAAAATAAATTCTAGCAACAACTTAACTCGCAAACATATTCTTCTGTCCTCCCGCAGCTGATGCGTGCGCATCATGTTGTGTTTTTCTATACTTGTTCATATACGAAATAAACACATAATACTTAATTATGGAGAGTTTTGGTGTTTAAATGGGATATTGCTTTCATCCTTTTTATTTCATAATTCTTGCAGGAAATCTTGGGAAAAGAGAAGCAAAAGCACAAGGATGAATCAAGAATTGAAGACAAGTGAAAGAGAATTCATAGATGCTGTCAACCTTGACCTCTTCACACTCCAACGAGCATAACAAGAGCTAAAGAGGTCCAATTGACTCAGTTCCAATGGCATTGAAAAGCCAAATTATAGAGCTTTCCAACGATATATAATAGTCTACACTTTTCTTCTGGACTCACAGCCTTGGTGGCGCCTAACTTGGGATTTTGCAAGTTAGGCCCAAGATCATAGAAAATCACTCCAAATCATGCTGCCATAGTGGCGCCTAACTTGGGAAATCCTAAGTTAGGCACCAATCATCAAGTTAGCAATGGTCCTCACGCCTATTTGAGCTATGCAACGAGATTTTATTTGATTTTTATTAAAATTTTTATTTAATTTACAAATAGGAAAAGATATTATTTAGTTTTAAAAATATATTTTATATTAATTAGGATTAGATATAAAAGAAGAAGAGATATTGGCCTAGGGACTCTGCTAATTTTTATTCGACACTTTCATACTTTTCTCTACTAGGGTTTATTTTCTCCATGAGGAACTAAGCCTTCATTGTTAAGGTTAGGAGGTCTATTTACTTTGATAGATTAATAATTATTTGTTCTTCTACTCCTGATTAATGTTTTGATTATTGTTTAAAAATTGATTTCGTTCTTCATCCTAAGAATTAGTGAATATTGGAAAATAACTCTAATTCAACTTGAATTCTATTTGAATTTTGGAAAAGTTGTATCATTAGAATTACATCTTGAAATCAATTCCTCACAACTCTCTATTTATCTGGATTTAACGCGATACGTGACATATAATCGTATTATTTTTGGGTATCTAGGGCTTGTGTGGCTCATAAACTAATTTTGAACTTAACCCTCTAATCGAAATCAAGTGACCAAGGAATTGGCAATTGATGAAGGTTAGAGGAGACTAAAAAGGTCTAAGGAATTAGGGTTTAGTCACATATAGTTTGCCATGAACATAATCTTTGCATGATCAAGGTAGTTAACATTGAATATTAATTCGGAAATTTAAATATCTCTGACACCTTAACTATTTTTATCATATTATTTTATTAACCAATTTCAATTTGTTTTTATTTAATTCTCTGTTTTTATGTTATTTGCTATTAAAATCCTAAATTTTGATTGTCTGACTAGAATAATCAATTGATTATTGTTGCTTGATCTATTAATCCTCGTTGGATCGACCCTCACTCACCTAAGGTATTACTTGGTACGACTCAGTGCACTTGCCAGTTCAGTTGTGGTATTCTAATTCCGCACCAGCAGCTTCGCAATAAGCCTTCGCACCTGTAGCTGAATGGGGTGAAAATAGGGGGTAAGAATTGGGAAGTTCTTAGTAGGTGATGAGCGGATAATTTATACGCTTTTTGGCATTGTTTTTAGGTAGTTTTTAGTAAGTTCAAGCTACTTTTAGGGATGTTTTCATTAGTTTTTATGTTAAATTCACATTTCTGGACTTTACTATGAGTTTGTGTGTTTTTCTGTGATTTCAGGTAATTTCTGGCTGAAATTGAGGGACTTGAGCAAAACTCTGAAAAAGGCTGACAAAAGGACTGCTGATGCTGTTGGAATCTGACCTCCCTGCACTCGAAATGGATTTTCTGGAGCTAAAAAACTCCAATTGGCGCGCTCTCAACGGCGTTGGAAAGTAGACATCCAGAGCTTTCCAGCAATATATAATAGTCCATACTTTATTCGGAATTTGACGACGTAACTTGGCGTTGAACGCCAAGTATATGCTGCTGTCTGGAGTTAAACGCCAGAAAAACGTCATGACCCGGAGTTGAACGCCCAAAACACGTCATAACTTGGAGTTCAACTCCAATAAAAGCCTCAGCTCGTGAATAGATCAAGCTCAGCCCAAACATACACCAAGTGGGCCCCGGAAGTGGATTTATGCATCAATTACTTACTCATGTAAACCCTAGGAGCTAGTTTATTATAAATAGAACTTTTTACTATCATAATCGCATCCTGGATTGTATTTGGATCCTGTGATCACGTTTTGGGGGCTGGCCATTCGGCCATGCCTGAACCTTTCACTTATGTATTTTCAACGGTGGAGTTTCTGCACACCATAGATTAAGGGTGTGGAGCTCTGCTGTACCTCAAGTTTCAATACAATTACCATTACTTTATATTCAATTCTCTTTTATTCTTATTCCAAGATATACGTCGCACTTCAACTTGATGAATGTGATGATCCGTGACACTCATCATCATTCTCACCTATGAACGCGCGTGACTGACAACCACTTCCGTTCTACCTTAGGCCGGGCGCATATCTCTTAGATTCCCCAACAGAATCTTCGTGGTATAAGCTAGATAGATGGCGGCATTCATGAGGATCCGGAAAGTCTAAACCTTGTCTGTGGTATTCCGAGTAGGATTCTGGGATTGAATGACTGTGACGAGCTTCAAACTCGCGATTGCTGGGCGTGATGACAAGCGCAAAAGGATCAATGGATCCTATTCCAACATGATCGAGAACCAACAGCTGATTAGCCGTGCTGTGACAGAGCATAAGAACGTTTTCACTGAGAGGATGGGATGTAGCCATTGACAACGGTGATGCCCTACATACAGCTTGCCATGGAAATGAGTAAGAAGGATTGGATGAATGTAATAGGAAAGTAGAGATTCAAGAGGAGCACAGCATCTCCATACACTTATCTGAAATTCCCACTATTAATTTACATAAGTATCTCTATCCTATTTTATTTTCTGTTTATTTTTATTAATCATATTTGATTTTCTAAATTCCATAATTTTATCCTCCTGACTGGGACTTACAAGATGACCATAGCTTGCTTCATACCAACAATCTCTGTGGGATCGACCCTTACTCACGTAAGGTATTACTTGGACGACCCAGTACACTTGCTGGTTAGTTGAACGGAGTTGTGTCCACACATAAGTGCCATAATAATGATTCCATACAACAACAAATAATACTACATTGATGTGATTACAATTTCGTCCACCAAGTTTTTGGCACCGTTGCCGGGGATTGTTCGAGGATGGACAACTGACGGTTCATCTTGTTGCTCAGATTAGGTAATTTTCTTTTCAAAAAGTTTTCTAAAATCTTTCAAAAATATTTTTTTATTATTTTCGTTTTTTTAATATAATTTTCGAAAAAAATAATAAAAATACAAAAAAATCATAAAATCATAAAAAACCAAAAATATTTTGTGTTTCTTGTTTGAGTCTTGAGTCAATTTTTAAGTTTGGTGTCAATTGCATGCTTTAAAAATTTTTCTTGCATTTTTTTTAAATTCATGCATTCATGGTGTTCTTCATGATCTTCAAGTTGTTCTTGACAAGTCTTCTTGTTTGATCTTGATGTTTTCTTGTTTTGTGTTGTTTGTTGTTTTTCATATGCATTTTTCGTTTGTTAGGGTCCATGCATTAAAGATTTCTAAGTTTGGTGTCTTGCATGTTTTCTTTGCATCAAAAATTTTTCAAAATTATGTTCTTGATGTTCATCATGATCTTCAAAGTGTTCTTGGTGTTCATCTTGACATTCATAGTGTTCTTGCATGCATCTTGTGTTTTGATCCAAAATCTTTATGTTTTGGGTCATTTTTGTGTTTTTCTCTCTCATCATAAAAAAAAATTTTTCAAAAATAAAAAAATTATCTTTTCCTTTTTTATCTCCTAATTTTCGAAAATTTGAGTTGACTTAGTCAAAAATTTTAAAAAATTAGTTGTTTCTTACAAGTCAAGTCAAATTTTCAATTTTAAAAATCTTATCTTTTCAAAACTTTTTCAAAAATTAAATCTTTTCCTTTTTTTATTATTAATTTTCGAAATTTTTTTTAAAATATTTTTCAAAATCTTTTTCTTATCTTTTACATCATATTTTCGAAAATTAGCTAACAAGTAATGTGATTGATTCAAAAATTTGAAGTTTGTTACTTTCTTGTTAAGAAAGGTTCAATCTTTAAATTCTAGAATTTTATCTTTTAGTTTCTTGTTAGTCAAGTAATTAATTTTAATTTTAAAATCAAATCTTTTTTAAAATATCTTTTTTTATCTTTTTAATCATATCTTTTATCTTATCTTTTATATTATATCTTTTTCAAAATTTTATCTTTTTCAAAAAAAATTTTGATTTCAAAATATCTTATCTAACTTCTTATCTTCTTATCTTTTCAAATTTGATTTTAATATCTTTTTTAACTAACTATTTGACTTTTTGTTTGTTTCCTATCTTTTTCAAAACCAACTAACTACCTATCCCTCTCTAATTTTCGAAAATACCTCTCTCTTTTTTAAAAAAAATTCCTTTTAATTGTTTTGAATTTTAATTTTAATTATATCTTATCTTTAATTTTTGAAAATTACTAACCACTTTTTCAAAATTATTTTCGAATTCTATCTCTCCCCTTTCTCTATTTATTTATTTATTTACTAACACTTCTCTTCACCTCTCTTCATCTCAAATCACTACCTCTTTCCTCAACCATTCTTCTTCAATACTCTGCCCTTTCTTTTTCTACTAACAATAAGGATCCTCTTTACTGTGACATAGAGGATTTCTCTTTCTTTTTTCTTTTTCTCTTCTCTGTCACATGAGCAGGAATAAGGATAGGAACACCAAAATTACTAGGAATCATTCAACAGAAGCAAGGAAGAGACATAAAGGAGCTCAAAAAGCACCATTGGACCTTCAAGAAGGCGCCACCTTCACTCAGGTGGATTCATTCCTTGTTCTTATTTCTTTCTGCTTTTCGGTTTTTATGTTGTGTTTATCTATGTTTTGTGTCTCTACTTCATGATCATTAGTATGTAGTAACTATGTCTTAAAGCTATGAATAAATTCCATTAATCCTTCACCTCTCTTAAAAGAAAAATGTTTTAATTCAAAAGAACAAGAAGTACATGAATTTCGAATTTATCCTTGAATTTAATTTAATTATATTGATGTGGTGACAATACTTTTTGTTTTCTGAATGAATGATTGAACAGTGCATAATTTTGATCTTGTTGTTCATGAATGTTAAAATTGTTGGCTCTTGAAAGAATGATGAACAAAGAGAAATGTTATTGAGGATCTGAAAAATCATGAAATTGATTCTTGAAGCAAGAAAAAGCAGTGAAAAAGAAGAAGCTAGCGAAAAAAAATTTGGCGAAAAAAAAATAGAAAGAAAAAGAAAAAGCAAGTAGAAAAAGCCAATAGCCCTTAAAACCAAAAGGCAAGGGTAAAAAGGATCCAAGGCTTTGAGCATCAATGGATAGGAGGGCCCAAGGAAATAAAATCCAGGCCTAAGCGGCTAAATCAAGCTGTCCCTAACCATGTGCTTGTGTCATGAAGGTCCAAGTGAAAAAGCTTGAGACTGAGTGGTTAAAGTCGTGATCCAAAGCAAAAAAGAGTGTGCTTAAGAGCTCTGAACACCACTAACTGGGGACTCTAGCAAAGCTGAGTCACAATCTGAAAAGGTTCACCTAGTTATGTGTCTGTGGCATTTATGTATCCAGTGGTAATACTGGAAAACAAAGTGCTTAGGGCCACAGCCAAGACTCATAAGAAGCTGTGTTCAAGAATCAACATACTTAAATAGGAGAATCAATAACACCATCTGAAATTCTAAGTTCCTAGAGAAGCCAATCATTCTAAATTTCAAAGGAAAAAGTGAGATGCCAAAACTGTTCAGAAGCAAAAAGCTACAAGTCCCGCTCATCTAATTAGAATTAATATTCATTGATATTCTGGAATTTATAGTATATTCTCTTCTTTTTATCCTAATTGATTTTCAGTTGCTTGGGGACAAGCAACAATTTAAGTTTGGTGTTGTGATGAGCGGATAATTTATACGCTTTTTGGCATTGTTTTTAGGTTGTTTTTAGTAAGTTCAAGCTACTTTTAGGGATGTTTTCATTAGTTTTTATGTTAAATTCACATTTCTGGACTTTACTATGAGTTTGTGTGTTTTTCTGTGATTTCAGGTAATTTCTGGCTGAAATTGAGGGACTTGAGCAAAACTCTGAAAAAGGCTGACAAAAGGACTGCTGATGCTGTTGGAATCTGACCTCCCTGCACTCGAAATGGATTTTCTGGAGCTAAAAAACTCCAATTGGCGCGCTCTCAACGGCGTTGGAAAGTAGACATCCAGAGCTTTCCAGCAATATATAATAGTCCATACTTTATTCGGAATTTGACGACGTAACTTGGCGTTGAACGCCAAGTATATGCTGCTGTCTGGAGTTAAACGCCAGAAAAACGTCATGACCCGGAGTTGAACGCCCAAAACACGTCATAACTTGGAGTTCAACTCCAATAAAAGCCTCAGCTCGTGAATAGATCAAGCTCAGCCCAAACATACACCAAGTGGGCCCTGGAAGTGGATTTATGCATCAATTACTTACTCATGTAAACCCTAGGAGCTAGTTTATTATAAATAGAACTTTTTACTATCATAATCGCATCCTGGATTGTATTTTGAATCCTGTGATCACGTTTTGGGGGCTGGCCATTCGGCCATGCCTGAACCTTTCACTTATGTATTTTCAACGGTGGAGTTTCTGCACACCATAGATTAAGGGTGTGGAGCTCTGCTGTACCTCAAGTTTCAATACAATTACCATTACTTTATATTCAATTCTCTTTTATTCTTATTCCAAGATATACGTCGCACTTCAACTTGATGAATGTGATGATCCGTGACACTCATCATCATTCTCACCTATGAACGCGCGTGACTGACAACCACTTCCGTTCTACCTTAGGCCGGGCGCATATCTCTTAGATTCCCCAACAGAATCTTCGTGGTATAAGCTAGATAGATGGCGGCATTCATGAGGATCCGGAAAGTCTAAACCTTGTCTGTGGTATTCCGAGTAGGATTCTGGGATTGAATGACTGTGACGAGCTTCAAACTCGCGATTGCTGGGCGTGATGACAAGCGCAAAAGGATCAATGGATCCTATTCCAACATGATCGAGAACCAACAGCTGATTAGCCGTGCTGTGACAGAGCATAGGAACATTTTCACTGAGAGGATGGGATGTAGCCATTGACAACGGTGATGCCCTACATACAGCTTGCCATGGAAAGGAGTAAGAAGGATTGGATGAATGTAATAGGAAAGTAGAGATTCAAGAGGAGCACAGCATCTCCATACACTTATCTGAAATTCCCACTATTAATTTACATAAGTATCTCTATCCTATTTTATTTTCTGTTTATTTTTATTAATCATATTTGATTTTCTAAATTCCATAATTTTATCCTTCTGACTGGGACTTACAAGATGACCATAGCTTGCTTCATACCAACAATCTCTGTGGGATCGACCCTTACTCACGTAAGGTATTACTTGGACGACCCAGTACACTTGCTGGTTAGTTGAACGGAGTTGTGTCCACACATAAGTGCCATAATAATGATTCCATACAACAACAAAGAATACTACATTGATGTGATTACAATTTCGTCCACCAGTAGGGTCGGGGCTAGAATTTAAGTTCATTTTGCTATTATTAGCCAACTGCAACTAACAGCAAAACACATACAAGCATAAATAATAAAAGAACGCAAAAGTCAATCAGTCATTAATGTGTGCACTACCTCAAAACTAAGAGGTGCAGATTGAAATGCGAAATGGCTATTAAATTGGATACAAGTAAAGCATATGATAGAGTTGAGTGGAGTTTTTTAGGGTTCATCATGGAGAGGATGGATTTTGTAACCAAATGGATTTTTTAAATCAGAGAACTAGTCACTACTGTTTCTTACTCTGTTCTTGTAGAAGGTCAACCTTATGATTTTTTAAGCCAACAAGGGGCATGCGGCAAGGATATTCTTTGTCACCTTATCTATTTCTATTTTGTGTGGAAGGATTATCCTGTCTGTTACATAAGGCAAAGCAAAACAGATCTATTCAAGAGATTCAGATTCACAGAAAGTCTTTAACAGTCAATTATCTCTTTGCTTATGACTCTATCTTATTTGGAAAGGCTAATGAGGAATCATATAACAATATCCTATCTCTACTCAATGAATATGAGGTACTTAGCGGGCAGAAAGTTAACCTCCATAAATCAGCAGTTTTTTTAGTCAAAACACCCCACAAAACCAGAAGACAACAGCTAGCAGAGTTACTTAACATAGAGCATGTAGGAGCCCAAGATAAATATCTAGGCCTTCTATCCATTATTCGGAGATCTAAAAAGGATACATTCAGTGCAATAAAGGATGAAGCTCAGAAAAGAGTTCAGGCTTGGAAGAGAAATTTGTTATCAGCCGGTGGCAGACATGTTTTAATCAGAGCTGTCGGAGAAGCTATTCTAATATATACACTTTCATGTTTCAAGCTTCCAAATTCTCTAATAGAAGACATACATAGGATTTTAAGACAGTTTTATTAGGGTCAGAAGGGAATGGAGAGAAAGATGGTTTGGGTTAGTTGGGATTGTATGACCAGACCCAAAAAGAAAGGCGGATTAGGATTCAAGGATCTCAGAGCCCAAAACCTAGCCTTGCTGGGTAAACAGTTTTAACAAATTATTACCAAGCCTAATTCGCTACTTGCGCGTATGCTCAAAGAAAAATACTATAGATACATGATGCGTGAGCATCTTATCTATCTTTTCCTAGTGAATTTGCATCTAAATTGTTGAGTTTAATTTAGAATTAATTATATTTTAGCCACTATAGATGCTATTTTGAGTTTTGCGCAATTTTATTTATTTTAGGTAGCATTCGGAGGGATTTGATGAAGTTTCTGCAGAGAAAAAGAAGAAACCAAAAAAGATGACCAACGAAGACCGACGCAGACGCATGGCTCACGCGACCGCGCGGAATGGAGAAATTGCAATGACGCGATCACGTGCCTGACGCGAACGCGTGGACTGAAATCTGCACAAATGACGCGAGCGCGTGGACGACGCGGACGCGTCACATACGCGATCTGCAAAAATACAAATGACGCTGGTTACGAATTTTTGGCTGTTTTGACCCACTTTCCAGCCCAGAAAACATAGATTAGAAGCTGCAGAATGGACAAATCAAGTGGTCCCCAACCATCAACTGAAGATCTGTTAATTAATTCGAATTTAAATTCAAATCTTATCTTTTAGGAAAATATATTATTTTTAATTTTTGATTTCAAACCTATTAGGATTAGTAATAAATAGAAACTCTGTACATTTAGACAGGGATCGGATTGTTACCAGAACCATTATTTTTCTTCTCTGAACCATGAGCAACTAATCCTCCATTGTTAAGGTTAGGAGCTCTGTCTATTTGTAATGGATTAATTCGTTTGATCTTTCTAATTTATTCCATGCTTTGATTTATATTTCAATAATTATTTTTGTTCTTTATTTTATGAATATGGGTGTAACGGAAGTATGACCCATGTTCTAACTGAGTTCTTGTAAAACTTGGAAAAGCTCTTTACTTGAACAATAGCTTGGAAACATATTATCCTAAATTTTAATTATTTGGATTTAATGGGATACGTGACATATAATCCCCTTATTTTTGGGTAATTAGAATTTTTGTGGCATATAAACTGAAAATTAATTTTTACCCTCTAATTGGAATTAACTGACCAAGGAATTGGTAGTTAATGAATTTTAGAGGAGACTAGGAAGGTCTAAGGAATTAGGGCCTAGTCACATATAGTTTGCCATGAAATTATATCTTGCATGATTAAATTAGTTAGTAATAAAAATTAATCCGGAAAAATAGATAACTCTGAAACCTTAACTATTTTCTACATATTTTATTCCCAACTCATTGCTGCTTTTGCTTTCTAAAAGTCTAACATTACTGTTGAATGCTTTTGAACTTCCAACACCCTTGTCTGCTTACCTAACTAATTCTATCAAATACTATTGTTGCTTAATCCATCAATCCTCGTGGGATCGACCCTTACTCACGTAAGGTATTACTTGGTACGACCCGGTGCACTTGCCGGTTAGTAAGTGTGGGTTATAAATTTCGCATCAAGTTTTTGGCACCGTTGCCGGGGATTGACTGTGATTAACAACTATTAGTTGTTTGATTGTTTAGATTAGGCGTTTTAATTTCAATTTTAATTAAAAATTATTTTATTATTTTTCAAAAAAAAATATTTTAAAAAATTTCCTTGTCTTTCGTTAGCACCCATATCCCCCATTTTAATTTTTTTTCATTTAACGTTTGAAATTTGTTTTTAAAACCTGCGTCCATTTTTTTATTTTTCTTTTTATTTTTATTTTCTTTTATTTTCATTCTGTTTCTTTCCGTTATTTTTTTAATATTTTATTAGTTTTATTTTATTTCTATTTTTAACCTTAAAAAAAAAATTAAAAAATTTTTTTAATTAATAAATAGCACCAATATTTCTCTTAATTTCTGAAATTAAGTTTGGTGTTGACTATTTATTATTCTTCTATTTATTTTATTCAATATTTTTATCTCTTTACACAGGTTACCTCACTGGAAATTCTTTACACTCTGACGTAGAGATTCCCATTCTTTCTTGTGTTCTGTTTGTTTATGCGCAGGAACATAGACAAAGAACTTCTCTTAGGCTTTGATCCTGAACCTGAAAGGACTTTCAGGCGGCGTTTACAACAAGCAAGACTTTGCAAGGCTGCAGAATCCACTATGGCAAATAATAATGCCAATGTGGTAAATCCGAATGGGGATGATCAACAGAGGAGAGTGCTTGGCTCTTATTCTGCCCCTACTGCGGATCTTTATGGAAAAAGTATTGTGGTGCCTCCTATAAATGCAAACAACTTTGAGTTGAAGCCACAATTGGTCACCTTGGTGCAACAAAATTGCCAGTATCATGGACTTCCTCATGAAGATCCAAATCAGTTCATATCTGATTTTCTGCAGATATGTGATACTGTGAAGACAAATGGAGTGAATCCAGAGGTGTACAGACTCATGCTTTTTCCGTTTGCTCTGAGGGATAAAGCAAAGCTATGGCTAGATTCCCAACCAAAGGAGAGTTTGGATACTTGGGATAAGGTTGTTACTGAGTTTCTCACAAAATTTTCCCACCTAAGAAGCTGACTAAGCTTAGGTTGGAGGTTCAGACATTCAGACAGAAGGATGGTGAAACTCTGTATGAAGCTTGGGAGAGATACAAGCTACTGACTAGGCAATGCCCTCCAGATATGTTCTCCAAATAGACCCAACTGGATATCTTTTATGAAGGCTTGGGTGAGATGTCCAAGATGAGCCTAGACACTTCTGTAGGCGGTTCATTGCACAAGAAGAAGACACCAGAGGAGACTATTGAGCTGATTGAATTTGTTGCAAGCAACCAATATTTATACTCATCTAACAGGAATCCTGTGAACTCTGAGACCCCTCAGAAGAGAGGCGTGTTGGAAGTAGAAGCTGTTAATGCTCTTCTTGCTCAGAACAAGCTGATGTCTCAGCAAATAAATCTACTTACTCAACAGATGGGTGGCATGCAAGTCTCAGCTATCAACACCCAAAATCCAACACAGGAAATCTCTTATGACATGGCAGGTAATTTTATGCAAAATGATAATTATGATTATGCTCAACCTTCTTCTGAACAGGTGAATTACATGGGGAGTGGTCCTAAAAATCCCAACAATGATCCATATTCTAAGACATACAATCAGGGGTGGAGGAATCACCCAAATTTTGGGTGGAGAGATCAACCTCAGAGACCTCAAAACTTCAACAATAATCCTCAGGGCGGTTTTCAACAGAACAACTATAATAACCGCCAATCTCAGTCTCAGCAACAACAACAACCTCAGCAGGAAAATTCTAAAACCCAAGAAGATTCTAAATAGGAAATGATGATAAGTTTCATGCAAGAAACCAGGGCCTCCATTAGAAACTTGGAGGTGCAAATGGGTCAAATGAGCAAGTAAATACCTGAAAGGTCTCCAAATACATTCCCTGGTGATACAGTGGTGAACCCAAGAGAAGATTGCAAGGCAATTCAATTGAGAAGTGGTAAGGTAGCTGGTTCTGAGACCAAGGTCAATGAAGATCCAGTTGAAGGAGAAGCTCGAGAGGAGAAGAAGGAAGAGGTAGAACACGCCCTCCCTAAGCGTGCAGACAACCCGTTTCCTGACTCTCTTGACAACTATCCCACCTTACCAAAGGCTCCTGAATATAAGCCAAAAATGCCATATCCTCAGAGGCTTCAGAAGGCGTCCAAGGAAAAGCAATTCTCTAAATTTTTAGATGTCTTCAAGAAGCTACAGATCAACATCCCTTTTGCAGAGGCTCTGGAGCAAATGCCTCTCTACGCCAAATTTATGAAAGAATTGTTGACCCACAAGAGGAATTGGAAGGAGCAAGAAACCGTGGTATTAACTAAGGAATGCAGTGCAATTATTCAACACACCCTTCCTGAAAAAATGCCAGACCCAGGAAGCTTTGTCATTCCCTGCACCATTGGAGAAGTCGGCATTCAGAGAGCTTTATGTGACCTTGGAGCTAGCATCAACCTCATGCCACTTTCAGTGATGAAAAAGCTTCAAATTGAGGAGGTAAAACCTACTCGTATTTCTCTTCAACTTGCTGATCTTTCTATTAAATTACCTGTGGGTGTGGTTGAAGATTTACTTGTTAAAGTAGGACCATTTATCTTCCCTGTTAACTTTGTTATATTAGACATGGAAGAGGAGGTAAAACCCTCTATTATACTTGGTAGACCCTTTTTAGCTACAGGTAGAGCTCTGATTGATGTGCAAAAGGGTGAATTAACCCTGAGGGTCAATGAAGAACAGGTGGTCCTGAATGTTTTTGAAGCTCTCAAGCACCCTAATGATTCAGAGGGGTGCATGAAAATAGATGTTATCGAACCACTTGTTCAAGAAGTACTGGAATCTGAGGTACTTGATGCTGTTCTGGATCCTATTTCTGAGTATGAATTAGTTGAAGTTGATGATTCACCACCCCAAAAGAAGCTGATGAACACGCCAAGTAAGGAGGAGGAAGCCCCCAAGCTTGAGCTCAAACCCTTACCTCCTTCCCTGAAATATGTGTTCTTGGGTGGAAATGATTCATATCTAGTGATTATTAGTTCTTCTCTGAAACCTGAAGAGGAAGAGGCGCTTGTTTCAGTGCTCAAGAGTCAAAAAACAGCTCTTGGATGGACCATTAGTGACTTGAAGGGGATTAGTCCAACTAAGTGTATGCACAAGATTCTTCTTGAAGATGATGCCAAACCAGTTGTGCAACCACAAAGGAGACTCAATCCAACTATGAAAGAGGTGGTCCAAAAAGAGGTAATAAAACTATGGGAAGCAGGTATTATTTACCCTATTTCTGACAGTCCTTGGGTAAGTCCTGTACAGGTAGTTCCCAAGAAAGGCGGGATGACAGTGATCAAGAATGAAAAGAATGAGCTTATTCCTACAAGAACAGTCACAGGATGGAGAATGTGCATAGATTATAGGAGGCTCAACACTGCTACAAGGAAGGATCATTTCCCCCTCCCTTTCATTGATCAAATGCTTGAGAGGTTAGCTAGTCATGCTTTTTATTGTTTTCTAGATGGATATTCTGGATATAATCAAATTGCAGTGGACCCTCAAGATCAAGAGAAGACAGCATTCACATGCCTTTTTGGAGTATTTGCCTACAGGAGAATGCCATTTGGACTTTGCAATGCTCCAGCAACTTTTCAGAGGTGTATGCTTTCAATTTTTTCTGATATGGTTGAAAAGTTTATTGAGATATTTATGGATGACTTTTCTGTTTTTGGTAATTCTTTTGAATCCTGCCTTAAACATTTATCTCTTGTCTTGAAACGGTGTCAAGAATCAAACCTTGTTTTAAATTGGGAAAAATGTCATTTTATGGTTACAGAAGGCATTGTTCTTGGACACCGGATTTCAAGTAAGGGGATTGAGGTTGATAGAGCAAAGGTGGAGGTAATTGAAAAATTACCACCACTAACTAATGTTAAGGCAATTAGAAGTTTCTTGGGTTATGCAGGATTTTATAGAAGATTTATAAAGGATTTTTCTAAAATTGCTAAACCATTGAGCAACCTGTTGGTTGTTGATGTTCCTTTTGTCTTTAATTCTGACTGTCAGCATGCTTTTGAAACTTTGAAGGCAAACCTTACCTCTGCTCCCATTATAGCTCCCCCTGACTGGGATTTACCATTTGAATTAATGTGTGATGATAGTGATTTTGCTATAGGAGCCGTTTTAGGACAGAGGCATGGCAAGCTTGTACATGTCATCTATTATGCCAGTCGTGTGTTAAATGATGCTCAAAAGAATTACACAACTACAGAAAAGGAATTATTAGCTGTTGTGTATGCTGTTGATAAGTTCAGGTCCTATTTACTTGGTTCTAAGGTTATTGTTTATACTGACCATGCTGCGTTAAAGTACCTTCTAACCAAACAGGATTCTAAACCCAGATTAATCAGATGGGTGTTACTCCTTCAGGAGTTTGATATTGAGATAAAAGACAGGAAAGGGTCAGAAAATCAAGTAGCTGACCATCTTTCCAGAATTGAGCCTGAAGCAGGAGAACAACCACCCACAGCTGTGACTGAGACATTTTCGGATGAACAATTGTTCCTCATTCAGCAGGCACCATGGTTTGCAGACATTGCAAATTACAAAGCCATGAATTTTATCCCAAGGGAGTACAGTAGGCAACAAGTGAAGAAGCTATTGACTGATGCAAAGTACTACATTTGGGAAGAACCATACCTTTTTAAAAGGTTCTCAGATGGAATAATCCGGAGATGTGTCCCAGATGAGGAAAAGCAGCAGATTCTTTGGCACTGTCATAGGTCTGATTATAGAGGCCACTTTGGTGGTGAGAGGACAGCCACAAAAGTCCTTCAGAGCGGGTTTTACTGGCCAAATCTCTTCAGGGACTCAAGAGCATTTGTAAAGCACTGTGGCAGATGTGAAAAAGCTGTAAATCTCTCTGCCAACCATGAAATGCCACAGCAGGGACTTCTTGAAGTTGAGTTGTTTGATGTGTGGGGTATTGATTTCATGGGACCTTTTCCACCCTCACATTCAAACAACTATATCCTAGTGGCAGTGGACTATGTGTCCAAATGGGTGGAAGCTGTGGCTTTACCCACCAATGATGCCAAGGTGGTAATGGGCTTTCTTCATAGGTATATCTTTAGCCGGTTTGGCGTCCCAAGGACACTTATTAGTGATGGAGGAAGTCACTTCTGTAACAGACAGCTAGACTCTCTTCTGCATAGATATGGAGTCCGTCATAAAGTGGCAACCCCCTATCACCCTCAGACAAGTGGACAGGTTGAAGTTTCTAATAGGGAGCTTAAGAGGATTCTGGAGAAGACCGTCAGTGTTTCAAGAAAGGACTGGTCTAGGAAGCTTGATGATGCTCTCTGGGCATACCGGACAACATACAAGACTCCAATTGGCATGTCTCCATATCAGTTAGTCTATGGCAAAGCCTGTCACTTGCCAGTTGAGTTGGAGCACAAGGCTTATTGGGCAGTTAGGTATCTGAATCTTGATTCAGAAGCTGTAGGAATTAAGCGGATGCTTCAGTTGAATGAGCTTGATGAACTCCGATATTCAGCCTATGAGAATGCCAAGCTCTATAAGGAAAGAACCAAGTTACAGCATGACAAAAAGATTGCCATCAGAGTCTTTGAGCCAGGACAAAGAGTGCTTCTATATAATTCAAGGCTCAAATTCTTTCCCGGGAAGCTGAAATCCCGGTGGTCAGGGCCGTTTGTGGTTACCAGAGCCTCACCATATGGTCATGTGGAAATACAGGAAGAAAATTCTGACAGAAAATTTACCGTGAATGGCCAGAGGTTGAAGAACTATCTTGGAGGCGAGATTGACCACCAGAGGTCCACTCATCTGCTGAACTAGCAGAACTGACCGTCAAGCTAGTGACGTTAAAGAAGCGCTTGTCGGGAGGCAACCCGATAATTTCGTATCCTTCACTATTTTTCGTAGTAATTTCTCTTAGTTATTTTATTTTTATTGAGTTCTTACTAATTTTCTGATCATGCAGCTATGTTCTCCCAGGAACCGAACACCTCAAGCTATATTTCAAAAAAAAAAAACGCACACACGACGCGAAAGCGTCGCTGACGCGTTCGCGTCAGATGGATGTGTGTGAAAAATAAATTTGACAGAAAGTTGTGCGGGAGTGGCGCGAGAATGAAGACTTTCGCACAAAGAAGCCCACGCGATCGCGTGCCCCACGCGTTCGCGTCGCTTGTGATTTTTCGCCACCCACGCGGCCGCGTCACTGACGCGGACGCGTGACCTGCGAAATCGACGTAAAAGAGTGTTTGGGCAGAGAGTTGTGCTGGCTTGGGGCAAGAGTCGTGCTAAACGCACGGAATTGGTCACGCGGACGCGTGACCAATGCGATCGCGTCGATAGCACAAACGGCCATCCACACGTTAGCGTGATCGACGCTATCGCGTCGTATGAAAATAGGCATCCCAAGCCATGCGAACAGAAAGTCGCGCGGTCACGCTGCTGCCTTCGCGCGACTAGCATAAAATCCATGGCACGCGATCGCGTGCCTGACGCTTCCGCGTCATTTTGGGAAGGCGCGACCCACGCAAACGCGTGCCCCATGCGTTCACGTCGCTTGCGCCACACTAGTTCACCGCCCAGTTTTCTTCCTCTCTCTTTCTCCCAATCCTAATTCTCTCTTATTCTTTTATCCTTTTATTTTTCTTTCCTCATAATATTTATCTCTTTCTATTTTCAGTTCTTATTTGCTTGAGGACAAGCAAACCTTTAAGTTTGGTGTTGACGCTTCGCTTAAAGCTTTTCTGTTTATTCCTATGGCACCAAAAGGGAGGCAAATCATCTTCACGGAAGAGCACAACCTGAAGAGTAAAGCAACAGCTAGGATAACTAAGGTGGTTGAGTTCCTTTCATTTTTATTCCTCCTTTCTTTTTTCTATGATATGTTCCGGTTTTCTGCCATTTTACTTTGTCTGTTGCATGATCTTTTATTAGTTAGAATTCTAGGACTAGTTTTTTTTTAATTTCTTTAATGCTGAAAAGATGTTTCATGTACCACTCACTGAACTTGAATCTAAAAAGAAAAGAAAAAGAAGTGATGTATTGCATGAGAAATTGAGTTTAATTCTAAGAATAGTCTTATTTACTTACATGTAGTGGTATTTTCTGGTAATTCTGAATGCATGATATGAACAGTGCATATTTAAATTTGAATCAAGGGATGTTGATGTATAAGGAACAGGAATTTAGAGAATTATTATGACTTCTCTGAAATAAATAAAAATTTAATCCTTGAAGTAAAAGAAACATCGGAAAAAAAAATAATATAAAATAAAATAAAAAGCAAGGTCCAAGGCTCTGAGCATCAATGACTAGGGAGGTCAGACATGATTAAAAGCTCAAAGAGTTGTTTCCTTAGTCATATGCTTGTGGTGTGATCGTGTCAAGTAATCCTTGAGACAGAACACTTAGAGTCGAGACCAAGTGCATTTAACAGAGTATGCCAAAGGCTTTGAGCACCACTGTCTGGGAGTAATTAAAAGAAAAATCAGAACTCAAAGAGAGTTTCCCAGTTAAGTGCTTGTGGTGTTTTTGTGTCAAGTAAAGCTTGAGACAAAACATTTAAAGTCACGGCTAGGCTCAAGGTGCAAAGCACCAAAGAAAAATAAATTAAAATAAATTTTGCTGTGTTCAAGGATTAAACTGAAATGTAAAGATCAGAGAATTCATGATATCATCCGGATTCTAAATCCGAATGACATTAACATTCTTGATTCAAAGGAGAGTGAGATGCCAAACCTATTCAGGATTACAGTTATAAACCCCACTATAAAAAGAGACTTGAGCCTAATCGAACTCTCATTCTCATGCAAATTCACATCCTAAGCTTATATTAGTTTTGGTTGCTTGAGGACAAGCAACAGTTTAAGTTTGGTGTTGTGATGCGTGAGCATCTTATCTATCTTTTCCTAGTGAATTTGCATCTAAATTGTTGAGTTTAATTTAGAATTAATTATATTTTAGCCACTATAGATGCTATTTTGAGTTTTGCGCAATTTTATTTATTTTAGGTAGCATTCGGAGGGATTTGATGAAGTTTCTGTAGAGAAAAAGAAGAAACCAAAAAAGATGACCAGCGAAGACCGACGCGGACGCGTCACATGCGCGATCTGCAAAAATACAAATGACGCTGGTTACGAATTTTGGGCTGTTTTGACCCACTTCCAGCCCAGAAAACACAGATTAGAAGCTGCAGAATGGACAAATCAAGTGGTCCCCAACCATCAACTGAAGATCTGTTAATTAATTCGAATTTAAATTTAAATCTTATATTTTAGGAAAATATATTATTTTTAATTTTTGATTTCAAACCTATTAGGATTAGTAATAAATAGAAACTCTGTACATTTAGACAGGGATCGGATTGTTACCAGAACCATTATTTTTCTTCTCTGAACCATGAGCAACTAATCCTCTATTGTTAAAGTTAGGAGCTCTGTCTATTTATAATGGATTAATTCGTTTGATCTTTCTAATTTATTCCATACTTTGATTTATATTTCAATAATTGTTTTTGTTCTTTATTTTATGAATATGGGTGGAACGGAAGTATGACCCATGTTCTAACTGAGTTCTTGTAAAACTTGGAAAAGCTCTTTACTTGAACAATAGCTTGGAAACATATTATCCTAAATTTTAATTATTTAGATTTAATGGGATACGTGACATATAATCCCCTTATTTTTGGATAATTAGAATTTTTGTGGCATATAAACTAAAAATTTATTTTTACCCTCTAATTGGAATTAACTGACCAAGGAATTGGTAGTTAATGAATTTTAGAGGAGACTAGGAAGGTCTAAGGAATTAGGGCCTAGTCACATATAGTTTGCCATGAAATTATATCTTGCATGATTAAATTAGTTAGTAATAAAAATTAATCCGGAAAAATAGATAACTCTAAAATCTTAACTATTTTCTACATATTTTATTCCCAACTCATTGCTGCTTTTGCTTTCTGAAAGTCTAACATTACTGTTGAATGCTTTTGAACTTCCAACACCCTTGTCTGCTTGCCTAACTAATTCTATCAAATACTATTGTTGCTTAATCCATCAATTCTCGTGGGATCGACCCTTACTCACGTAAGGTATTACTTGGTACGACCCGGTGCACTTGCCGGTTAGTAAGTGTGGGTTATAAATTCCGCATCAATACACTAACCCCTTTTTGGCAGATAAAGGAAACCAACCTTCATAGGATTGGCAAAGTCTACTGGAGGAAAGAAAAGTGGTAGAAAAGGATTTGAGACGAAGTATAGGATCTGGCACAAATGTTCATATCTGGGAGGACCCATGGTTATCCCCACCCTACCCTTTTAGACTTAGTAACAACAACAATCCAGTAACAGGCATCAATTGGGTACATGATTTACTTACAGTGGATGGAAGATGGAATAAAGAGCTAGTTGAAGCAGTTTTTTTTCCTGAGCTTAGTTTGCATATTCTCTCCTTGCCACTGAATGACGATGGTTAGGACAAGCTTAAATAGGCCTAGAACAAGAGGAAGAAGTACGATATGGCCTCGTAGTACTGGGTGTCTTATGATTTTTTTCATGCGCCAGTTGAGCACCTTCCAACGACAATGACGAATTCGACGCTTTGAAAATTGATTTAAGGGTTAAAATTACCATCCAAAGTAAAAAATTTTCTGTGGAGAGCAGCCCATGAAAAAAATACCTATACTCAATTTAATAAACCAGAGATTCTCAGATACTTCAGCAATGTGCCCAAAATACAGAAATGGCAATGAAAAAGTCCTTCACACCTTGGTGCAATGTGGTCCCACTCCTGAGATTTGGTCTTCCTCTCCTTTTATGAATGCCATAGTGCGAAATAGAATCATAGAGTTTGCAGTCTGGTTGCAAACAGCAAGTGGAGACATTGGAAGAGAACAATCTTCTATAGCTCTCCTTGCATCTCTGTGTTGGGTGTTCTGAAAGACAATAAATTTGGAGGTTTTTGAAGGTGAAAAGTTGGTGGTAACAGTAATTGTAGAAACAGCAAGGAATGACTCAAGTTATAGAGCACCATTCTTTGTGAATCCTCAATTTCTTCTGTTAGTTTTCTTTTTGCTAGTATTTGGTATTTACCAAAGTAGGAGATCCCCTTTTTCTTTTGTCTTTGTCTCTATTATGGACAATGTATTTCTTTTTTACAAAGCAATGTAATTACATATCTTTGAAAAAAAAAGGGTAACATAACATAAGATTTATGTTAAGTGTACACTAAAATGATTTATTAGTATAATATACATATTAAAATACAAATATATATTGAAAATGAGTTAAACAATGCATGTATTTATATGTATTTGTACAAAAATACATAGTGATTTATTTTAGTTACTAATTTTAGTGTACAAATAATATTTTTACATAACATTAGTGATGAGGGAAAAATGATTCCACACAAACTCACCGGCAAGTGTCGGGTCGCATCAAGTAGTAATAACTCACAAGAGTGAGGTCGATCCCATAGGGATTGATGAATCAAGCAACTTTAGTGAGGTGATTAGTTTAGTCAAACTAACAGTAATGGATTGGGTGAAATTGAACAACAGAATATAAATGACAAGGAATTTAAAGTGCAGAATGTAAATCAGCAGAAGCCTAAAGAGCAAGGAAAGTAAATTGCATCAAATGTAAAGGAAATTTGGGTGCAGGAAAAATTAAATGAAGCAGTAAATCAGAACTTAGAGCAATTGCGGAAGACTTAAATTACAGGAAAGTAAATTGTAAGCAATGAGAACAGAAAGCAATAGGAACAGAAGATTAAAATCAAGCTCAATATAAATTGAATTGGAAAATTGCAGAAAGGGAAATTTGTAGAAGAGAATTATCATAAACTGAAATTGCATAAGCCAAATTGAATTTAACACTGAAATGTAAAGTTGCAGAAAAATAAAAGTGTTTCAAGAGAGCTTTCTATTCTACTTCTACTCCTATTCCTAATGCTCTCCAACAGAGCCAGCCCCCTAATCTCCCTAATGAAATGAAACTGATGCCTTTTTATAAGCTTTACAAAATGAAAATGAAATTGAAATTGAAAACAAATTACAATTTAAATGAAATTCCTAATCTAACTGTTTCTTGTGCCTTTGAGTGATGTCCATGGGTTTTGCTTGCTTTGGTGTGTATATGGGCTTTAATTGGAATTTGAGCCAGCATTTGGTTTGGCCTTGAAATGGATCCAAATGGCACTTGGTTCAAGCTCCAGTGGAGCATTCAGTTCATTTTAGTAAACGCTACGTTCACTAGCTCCAAGCATGCTTCCTCACGTGCTTCCTTGGTGGGCGTTTCTTCATTAGCGTTATATTAGTGAACGCTACGTTCACTCACCTAATGTTGTCCCTTGTGTCTTTGATGCGTGCCTTTGGTTCCTTGGCCAAACTCACGAGAACGTTCGCTTTAGTGAACGTAGCATTCACTTGTTTGAACGTTGCTCCTTGGTGCCCTCGTGTTGCACCAATTGTTTCCATGGGCCAAAGTCACGAAAACATTCACATTGGTGAATGTGGTGTTCACTTTAGTGAACGCTGCTCCTTGGCATACGCCTTGGTGCGTCCTTGGTGCTTCAATTGTTACGCACCTTGTTGAGCGCTACGTTGCCTCCCTTAGTGAGCGCTGCTTCCTTTGTTTGAGTGTGGTTTTTGGGCCTTAAAGATGCCTATCAATTGTGCTTTAATTTCATGCCAAATATAGATTGCTATATATCGTTGGAAAGCTCTGAATATCAGCTTTCCAACGTAACTAAAAGTGTATCAATTGAACCTCTGTAGCTCAAGTTATGGTCCTTTGAAGAAGGCATGGTCGCACTATTTTGGAGGCCAAAAACGTTCTTTTTAGTGAACGCCACATTCACTTTAGTGAACGTTGGCTGTTTGGAGGTCAAAGTTAGCGCCAGCTTCTGAGGCCCAAACTTGATGTTCACCCCATACTATTATATATCGTTGGAAAGATCTAGATGTCTACCTTCCAGTGAAATTGAGAGCACATCATTCAAAACTCTACAGCTCAAGTTATCTTCCTTGGAAGGTGAAGTGGTCAGCTGGCCTTGCTGCAGTTTGATACTATGTTCATCTTTGCACTTTCGGGACAAGTTTTCTCCCTTAGATTTAGTGTCCACCTTGCAGTGCCATATATGCTTGGAAAGCTCTAGATGTCTACTTTCCATTGTCACTAGAATCACCTCATTTGGAGTTTTGTAGCTCGAGTTATTCTTGTTGTGGAAAGAGGCCAGGGTTGCAAATCCTCTTTGCTCCTCCTTGAGTCTGTTTCCAACTCTTTTGCCACTTTGGGAGTGTGATTCTTCTTTTAGTAATTTTATTGCTTCTTTTTCTATTATTTCCTACAAAATTTATAAAATCACAAGATCAATGAAATATACTATTTAAGCACAAAAAGCATTCAATATTTAAGCACTAATTATCAATTTCTTGTATGAAGAGCATCGAAAAACATGACATGATGACAGGTCATCACAACACCAAACTTAAACATTGCTTGTCCCCAAGTAAGAAAAGAATCATGCAATAAAGATTGACAATCCAAGGTAAGAAGAATAGCAACTCAATGTTCATGGTTGGCTAGTTTTCTATGCATGCCACAATCACAAAAGAAAGGTAAATGATTGATGCTTCTATCTAGCTCAATTTATGAAATCTTTTCCTTATATTTCTTCCTTGAAACAAGCTTTTGATTTTCTTATTAGTTTCTCCTTTTGGGTGCCCCATGAGTTGATAACAAAGCTACGACTCTAAATGCTTTGTTTTCAAGTATTACCACTTGATACACAAGCACCACAAGCATTTAATTAGAGGACTTCTTTAAGCTCATTTGTTTCTTTTCTTTACTCTCTAATTATTGATGCTTAGAGGCTTGAGCTTTAAGGGAGTGCTTTAAGGGAGTGCATTTGCACTTGAGCCTAACCTTGACTCTAAGTGTTTTGTTTTCAAGCTTTTTGCTTGATACATAAACACCACAAGTACTTAACAATGGAATTGTCATTGGTACTCAGAGCCTTCAACTTTCTCATTCTTTCCCTTTTTCTTTTCTTGCTTTAATTTGGAATTGCTTCTGCAAGATTTTCATGATTTCAAAAGATTTCACAGAATGTCCTAGATGAAAACTTCAATTAAATAAAATCTAATGCAATTGAGCAACAATTAATCATACTAGCCTTCCAATGCTTGTATGCCCATGCTAAATTCTTCTTTAATTCCTTGTTTGTTTATGATCATGATACTTTATTGCTTTTGAACTCACAAAACTCAAGTTGGTAGTCATGATGTCACAGCAAGATGTTACAAATCTTCAGGCTATGCTTATTCATACACACATGTGCATACAGAGAAGATAAAGACAATCATGCAATTTACAGTGCTAGAAGTAAGTAGGAAGAGAAAGGAGTGTTACCACCTTGTAGTTCATCTTCCTTGTTGTTGTCATTCTCCTTCTATTCTTCCCCTTCCCATACCAACTTAGAGTGTTTTCTCATCCTCAAGCAACAATTGGTATAGTGGTGATGGGGTTTATGATGGATCATGAGTGTCTTACACAGTGAAATGTTAGTAGTGCATGTGTTTAGGCAAGCAAAATGAAAAATAATAGTGAAGGCATAGAAAACATAGACATTTGTGATTGCAAACATAAGAGGATGTGCATGATACATTGCATAAAGAATAAGTGGTATACCAAACTTAGTGTGACACTTTCACTTGGAATTGATGCAAGTATCCAATAAAGATTAGGAATAAGTTTTGTTGCATAGCAACACCAAACTTAGAATACAACCACATGTTCATTTACTTGAACTAAGACTAAACAAAGGAAACTGTCATATGTTAATGACACAATCACCAAGAGAAACAAATGTCACGAGTAAGAATTTCTTGGTGAGGCATTAACACAGACAGTTGGAGATAGTAAAAGAAAGTATGAAAAATAAAGAGATGACTAAAACAAAGATAAAGAAAAACATAACAGAGAGCTTCAAAGCAAAGGCATTATAATTGTACAAACAAGTGTTGTTGTTGGGTATGTTGCATAGAAAAATAAGTGGCACACCAAACTTAGTGTGACACTTTCTCTTTAGAATGATGCACCCAGTGAGGATTGAAAATAAATTTGTTGCAAGGCAACACCAAAGTTAGAATGTAATCATATGCCAATTTATTGAAATTTAAACAAAGCAGACAGAGAAAATAAACAAAGCAAAGGAATGAAATGTTACCTAAGGTTGGGTTGCCTCCAAACAAGCGCTCTTTTAGTGTAATTAGCTTGACATGTTGTTCTTCACTTTCTTCCTCTTCTTCCAATTTGTTAAGAGGAATGAACTCAAGGGGGGAGAAGATTCAGCTATTGTCCCCTGTTTTGGTCTCTCCTCAGCAAGCTCCCTTTTGTTAATGGCTTGATTGAACTTGCTTGTTGGATCAGGGGTGGGATTGTTTGCAGTTGACCTTCTCTTCTTCATGAATGTTGTCCTTTGTAGCTTGGTCACAAACTTCTCTTCGGTGTTATTGTTGGTTGCCTTCACTTCTTTAATGTCAAGACATGGTTGCTGTGTGATTATTGGAGCATTATCTTCATCAAAAGCCTTCTGAATTGCTGGTTCCATGAGCTCTTCCTCTATGTACTTCTCTGCCTCACTTGAGTATGAATTTTCTTGATTGTTTTCCTCACTTTCTTGTTTTCCTACTTCCTTTTTTGCACTCAACATTTGATTTAATAGCACTTTTATGGAGGAGATCTGTTGTTCTTCCCAATATTTCTTCATCTCCTCTTCATATCTTTCAATCACAGATTCAAGTGTTGAGCACCTTGGTTCAGGGAAGTTTGTGGAGGTTGTAAGTCTTCATGTTCCTTTGTCATCTCAAGTGGCTTCTGTGGATATGCAGTTTCAGGTTCAAATGCCTCCTCCACCTCATTCTTCATTAAAATTTTTCTTGACACAGGGGCCTCTTCTTCTTTCTCTTCCACGTCCTCCTTCACATCCATCAAGTGATCTTCATCTCCCTTGCTTAGTGATTCTGAGTGTTTCCTTATGTTCTTCAAGTGTTCATCCATCTTTTTGAAGAGGGTCTCTTGCTCTTTCTAGGATTGTTCTTGTCTTTCCAAAAATTCTCTGGACTTTTGAAGGAAATCCTCAGGTACTAGCTCAAAAGATGAAGATTGAGAGGAATTTTGTGGATATGGATGTATGGTGGTGAGATTGTTTTGAATGGTATGGAATGAATCTTGTGGATTATGAAATGATTTTTGTGGTTAGTGAAATGAGTCGTATGGATCTTGGGGAAAATTTTGTGTTGAGGCATAATCAAATGATGAAGAATTTTCAAATGAGAAACTGGGAGGTGAGGGTGGATAATTTTGCATAAATGAATTCAAGGTTTGCTCATGTGATGATGGCTCTTGATAAGTAGAGCGTGTACTATCAAATGCTCTCTGGTTTTGCTCCTTCCATCCAAAATGTGAGTCATTAATGAATTCATCACAATATGGATCATGTTGTGGTCTTGGGGAGAAATCTTGCGTGAATTCATTGATAGCAGGGTCAAGTGATGATGTCTCTGGATGAATAGCATATGGAGCATTAAAATTCCCTTCCCAGCCATAGTTTGTGCCAGTGTCATAACAGCATGATTCACTTTGTGGCTCTAGACTTGATTATTCACACTCTTGTTGATATGTCTGTATACCATGAGGATAATGACATAAATCAATTTGTGATTTTGGACAATATCTCATGTGATTGTCTTGCTCATCTGTTAGCTTTGAAGCATATCCCCATTGATTGGAGTGCTCAGAATATGTGATTTCTTGGTGATATTTTCAGCCACCATTAGAATAGTTAGTTGGTGATGGCGGGTAATATCCCATAAAATTTGTTT
The DNA here is from genome assembly GCF_014773155.1 of Arachis stenosperma. NCBI lineage: Eukaryota > Viridiplantae > Streptophyta > Magnoliopsida > Fabales > Fabaceae > Arachis > Arachis stenosperma. The sequence goes on along the minus strand of NC_080383.1, from coordinate 20,329,729 downwards.
GATCACAAGATGAGTTGAACTCCATTTGAATTTTATAAAACACATCACCAATGAAAATTGAAATTCATATCGTAGAGGAGAATTTCTTAGTGAGGCAATAACTCAAACACCTTGGCATCAGAAAATTAAAAGAACAAAAACAAAGAAAATTCTTAATCTAGACTTCTCACCCACTTAATCATTGTCGCTCTATATCAATCCCCGGCAACGACGCCAAAAACTTGATGAGGGAAAAATGATTCCACACAAACTCACAGACAAGTGTACCGGGTCACATCAAGTAGTAATAACTCACAAGAGTGAGGTCGATCCCACAAGGATTGATGGATCAAGCAACTTTAGTGAGGTGATTAGTTTAGTCAAGCTAACAGTGATGGATTGGGTGAAATTGAACAACAGAATGTAAATGACAAGGAATTTAAAGTGTAGAATGTAAATCAGCAGAAGCTTAAAGAGCAAGAAAAGTAAATTGCATCAAATGTAAAGGAAATTTGGGTGCAGAGAAAATTAAATGAAGCAGTAAATCAGAACGTAGAGCAATTGCGGAAGACTTAAATTATAGGAAAGTAAATTGTAAGCAATGAGAATAGAAAGCAATAGGAACAAAATATTAAAATCAAGCTCAATGTAAATTGAATTGGAAAATTGCAGAAAGGGAAATTTGTAGAAGAGAATTATTAGAAACTAAAATTGCATAAGCCAAATTGAATTTAGCACTGAAATGTAAAGTTGCAGAAAAATAAAAGTGTTTCAAGAGAGCTTTCTATTCTACTTCTACTCTTACTCCTAATGCTCTCTAGCAGAACCAGCCCCCTAATCTCCCTAATGAAATGAAACTGATGCCTTTTTATAGGCTTTACAAAATAAAAATAAAATTGAAATTGAAAATAAATTACAATTTAAATGAAATTCCTAATCTAACTGTTTCTTGTGCCTTTGAGTGATGTCCATGGGTTTTGCTTGCTTTGGTATGTATATGGGCTTGAATTGGAATTTGAGCCAGCTTTTGGTTTGGCCTTGAAATGGATCCAAATGGCACTTGGTTCAAGCTCCAGTGGAGCGTTTAGTTCATTTTAATGAACGCTACGTTCACTAGCTCCAAGCATGCTTCCTCACATGCTTCCTTGGTGGGCATTTCTTCATTAGCGTTACATTAGTGAACGCTACGTTTACTCACCCAACGCTGCCCCTTGTGTCTTTGATGCGCGCCTTTGGTTCCTTGGCCAAAATCACGAGAACGTTCGCTTTAGTGAACGTAGCGTTCACTTGTTTGAATGTTGCTCCTTGGTGCCCTCATGTTGCGGCAATTGTTTCTATGGGCCAAAGTCACGAAAACGTTCACATTGGTGAACGTGGCATTCACTTTAGTGAACGCTGCTCCTTGGCATGCGCCTTGGTGCATCCTTGGTGTTTCAATTGTTGCGCACCTTGTTGAGCACTACGTTGCCTCCCTTAGTGAGCGCTGCATTCTTTGTTTGAGTGTGGTTTTTGGGCCTTAAAGATACCTATCACTTGTGCTTTAATTTCATGCCAAATATATATTGATATATATCGTTGGAAAGCTCTGAATGTCAGCTTTCCAACACAACTGGAAGTGCATCAATTGAACCTCTGTAGCTCCAGTTATGATCCTTTGAAGAAGGCATGGTCGCGTTGTTTTGGAGGCCGAAAACGTTCTTTTTAGTGAACACCACGTTCACTTTAGTGAACGCTGGCTGTTTGGAGGCCAAAGTTAGCGCCAACTTCTGAGGCCCAAACTTTATATTCACCCCATACTATTATATATCTTTAGAAAGCTCTGAATGTCTACTTTCCAATGAAATTGAAAGCGCATCATTCAAATCTCTATAGCTCAAGTTATTTTCCTTGGAAGGTGAAGAGGTCAGCTGGCCTTACTGTAGTTTGATACTATGTTCATCTTTACACTTTTGGGGCAAGTTTTCTCCCTCAGATTTAGTGTCCACCATGCAGTGCCATATATGCTTGGAAATTTCTAGATGTCTACTTTTCAATGCCACTAGAATCACCTCATTTGGAGTTTTGTATCTCGAGTTATTCTTGTTGGAGTTATCCTCCTTGAGTCTGTTTCTAACTCTTTTGCCACCTTGGGAGTGTGATTCTTCTTTTAGTGCTTTTATTGCTTCTTTTTCTATTATTTTCTACAAATTTTATAAAATTACAAGATCAAAGAAATATACTATTTAAGCACAAAAAACATTCAATATTTAAGCACTAATTATCAATTTCTTGTATAAAAAGCATAGAAAAATATGACATGATGACATGTCATCAATTAGGTGGGAGATTATTGTCAAATTTTCAATAATAAAATATTAACTAACAAAAAATGTTATAAGGTTAACATTTTTTATTAATATTAGCTAACACTTTGAGTTAATATTTTATTTTTGTACTATTAGTTTAAGATTTAAAGTTCATAATTGAAATTTTATTCTTTAAAATTTAGAATTAATCAAGTATTAATAAAAAATAATAAAATTTATTAATCATGTAACATTATTTTTAACTAGAAAAGGTATAGGGAGACAATGAGTCTAGTGAACAATATGAATAGTAGAATTAAAACGAAAATTAAAATCAGATGATAATTAATTTAATTATTTTCTATAATTTCGAATTTTGAATTTTAAAAAAATAAGGATTTACAAATGGTAATGCAGTTACGTATACGGTAATCTCCCTTCTCTGCGTGTGATTTTCGTTCTGCAGAGCCTTCCTCTCGCCATTCTCTTCCCATCTCTCCGGTCCGCCGCCACCAAGAACACCAACCGCTGCCGCTAAGAATACCAGCTGCCGCTGTCCAGAACACTAGCCAATGCCGCCCAGCTCTCCGTGAACGTCTGAGTAGGCACCCTCTTCGCGGACATTGCGTCCCTTGCGCAGCCGACCAACGCGCCAGCCATGCAGGCCCCACCGCAGGCCACTGTCTCCCATCGTGGCATTTGTGCACCGCCCTTCCTCCCGCTGATTCGACTTCTCCTCCTCTTCCATCTCAGACTGCTGCGCGTTCGAGTTTGAAGCCCACAGAGCAGATTCGCAACCTCGCCTAGAAGTTGTCGTTGCGTGGCTGCTCTGTCACTGGATCTCCTCCCTTGTCTCCATGCGTCAACATCGACTTTCTCCACCCCCACAAATGTGCTGGATGTTTAATTCACTAGATATGTAGATGGTTATTTTAATTCTTAATTGAATGGTTATTTTGTTTGATTCAATTTAAGTATATACAATTAACAAATGATGGATGGTCATTTCACTAGGTAATTGGATGATTATTTTAATAACTACGTGGATGGTTGTTTGATGACGATCCCGTGACGGTGATGGGGGAGGGGGTTACAGGGGGTGGATGATGATGGCTGGTAAGGGAGTTCTAACAGCTGGAGAGGTGGGATGATTGATGAGGGTGGGGTGGCATACGGTTTGGGGGGAAAAGAGTGTTTCGGTGAATTCCTTTGATAAATTAGAGTTGGGATGGTTACTTTTTTTAAATAACTATTTGGATTTCTTACTTTCCTTGTGTTGGGCTTAATTAGAAGTCCATTATTCACATTGTTAAGATTTCTCATTGTCTCCCTAACGGAGTTATTTTTTAAAGTCTTGGTAGTAATTTTTAGATCCAGCTGGATTCGGACGATTTACATAACTCAGTCTGAATTTACAATTCGAACCGGGTTCACATAAACCGCCCGGGTCTTTGGTTTTTGTTTTTCTTTTTTTCAAAACACGATGTGATTTAGCATTCTTTACTAAGCTCTCACATTCTCCTCTCTCAGTGTCACCCTCTCACTGAAGCTCTCTGTCATTTCTCTCACTGTGGCTCACTACTCCCGCCTCCAGTCTCTCTCACTATCTCCGATGTCGCATTCAAGCTCCTCGTTGCTCTCTCGGCTCCAGTCTCTCTCATTGTCTCCGGTCTCGCACTCAGTTGTTCTCGTGCGGCTTTCCTACTATCGTTGTCGTCAGCAGCAGAAACAGCAGGTCTCGGGATTGGTCGTCATTGTCACTCCCTATCTCATTGTTGTCTCGCACTCAGTTCAAGCCTTTGTTGCGCTCGTCGTCACCGGCGGCAGAAACAACAGGTCCTATTGCTGGTCGTCGGACTCGTTGTTGTCGTCTTCTTGGTTCAACTATCGGCATCAGCTTCCTCCTCGCCATGAGCTTCCTTCCCGTCGTCAGCTTCCTTCGTGCAACCAGTAGTTGGTCCCACCCAACTTAGAAGATCTGCATTGATCTCCTTCTTCCTCGAGCCAGAGGCGCTGGTTGCCTAGTTTCGTTGATCGGTTCTTCTCCCTTATCTGCGATGCTATCCATCTTCTACTCTCTTGTGGCTCCTCGTGCCCCAGTTGGTCGTCTCAGGTCCCATTCCTCCTTTATGTATCGCCACTTTTCCTTCTCTTTCTTAGTTCAGTTCGTCTTCTTCCCACGATTCTATCCGTGTTGGTGCTCTGGCGACGTAGCGATTTGGATGAGGGACCCAATGATGCGATGAGAGAACTCTATTTTCTAATATGCTACTTGCCTCTTTGCCGTTTTCCATCCAGTTGTTGCCTCCATTAGCCTGCTTCCTCGCCTTCGTCTGGATTTTTGCCGGTGGTGATGTTATTTGATCCGATGTTATTTTAACACTCGATTTTTGAGCAACATCATAATTTCTCCCCTTCTGCGCCTATTCTTCTTTCTTGCTGTTGCTACCAATTTCATCTTCTCCAGGAAGCTCTGCTGCAATTTGTTGCCTCCCATGTCACGCTCCATAATTTCTCTTTCTTACGGGATTTCACGCTAACAAATCTATCAGTGGGTATCTTTCCACCATTATTTTGCAACAATTTCTCAAGGCTGAATTTTCCATCTTGGATGGCATACTGTTTGTTGGGTCATTTCAGGAATAAAAGGTAGTGCTTCTATTTTTGACTTTATCAGAACTAGTTGTATTAGACCATTATCCTCATCAAAACAGTATAAAAAGTAGGTTATTAACAACTTCAAGGTATCAAATGTTGGCATCTGTAATGTCGTTTTTCTCTTTCATTAGCTGGCATATCCAATGCATAACTAATGGAAGCAGCAACTTGGGTGACATTCCATGGATTTATCAAGATAGCACTAGCACAAAAAAACTGTGCAACACCTCCAAATTAATAAATAATATAGAACCTGCAAACTCATGCATAATTTTTGTAATGAATTTTTTTTGTCAAATATAAAGGATTAATTTTGGCTATTTTTATTGGTTTTTTTGTTAAACATAAATAGTCAAGTCCAATCTTGTGTTTCTCCAAAAAAAAAATTTATGTAAAAATAAAAAACTATTTAAAATGAATCATATTATTCAAAAATTTGGTTTTTTTTTTATATAATAATGGGTTCGAATGAACCAAAACACAAGTGAGAACACTTGTGATATTCTCATGCATAGTCTTTAAAAAAATTATTTTTGGTGTATCTATGTGAGTGGTTTTCAAATCATAATTCATCTCCAACAAATTGTAATTGTAAGTACGTCCAATCATCTAACAAGAGCTATCATTTTACCAGCATTTTACGTATTTATTTTATGTATTATATCAATAATAAATTTAATAACTAATTTTTTTGTTTACATATAATGTGGATGATATTTTTTTTTTATTTCTTTGTATGAATACTTTGAAGTGAAAACTCAGGTGAAGTCGACTTCACATGAAGCTGATATCTGAGAATCGTTAGATGAAAATTTAGTCAAATCAGTCAAATTATTTAACGACTCTCAAGTATCAACTTTACGTAAAGTCGACTGCACCTGAGTTTCCACCGTCATCATGTATTATCTTTGATTAAAGGTTGTTTGTATCCACAAAATTGAGAAAGAAAAATAAACGACATTTAGACAAATAAAGGTGAACAATAAATTGAACAAAAATATTATTTTAATAATTAAATGTAAAAATTATATTAGTTTAAAAAAAATTCTAAATTTGAACATAGGTTTATGCCCACCAACTTCTTATAGAGGTAATAAAATATTTCCTTCCTTTTTTCTTTAAACAAATATACTAAGAGAAAAGACTTAATGTTGATCAAGTTATATTTTCTGAATCAAATTATTTTTAAAAAATCTTTCTTTGATAATATTTCTTATAAATATTTTTCTTTCAAACGAAATCCTATATCACTACGTTCGCACAATTAATTTTTTTTTTTTTTGTTAATAAAGCATTGGCAAAATAAAAGTAATAATAATAAAATAGACTAAATAAATGAGAATATATGGTGCTAAGAATAAAAGAATATCAAATCTTCATGAGAGATCTTTTCATACCCTAATTAATATCATGCCATTACAATTTCTATTGCCAGAAATTTATCATTCACAAGAAGTCAAGAACCTGTGGCTATGTGATAGATGTAGTTTCACTATTATTTAATATATAAACACATTATACATACAAGATAATTTGATTTTATGGAATTTCCGGTGCAGAATCAATAGAACATAGGTTGATCACATCTCTAGAAGATTCAATGAATCTCTTTCGACTTTCGTCACTCATGTTGGTGCTGGTATGTGCTAGTATGTTTATATTATTTGTGCACTTTTTATAACATATTTTCTTCTCTTGTAAACATTCTTTGTTTTTGTACAATTGAGATGATGGTATATTTCCACTATAGGTACTCTTATTCCTATTGTACAATTTTTTAGTATAAAATAAAGTTAACCCCTCTTAGACTTTGGTTTATCTGTAGTTTACTCCCTAACGTTTTATAATTAAAAGATGGATTTTGATATTATTATTGTATGATTATCACATAGTGTAAAAAGGTTCAATTTTCAAAATTATCTTCGTATGACATGATTTTTCAAAGGATAATTATGTGAGAAAATTTAATAGATTTTTTTCTCCATTTTACAATGTTAGAACATGGAATTGTATATTTTAAAACATTATTAAGACATAAACGGCATATGAATATGTTATATATCAATATACTAAGAATATTGAGTGCTAAACATAATTTTTGTTCTAGGTATATGGCTCGTTGTTAGTTCTTGGCTCATTGATGACATATTGGTACATTATAATCTCACAAAAGGAGGAACATGACACTTTTTCAATATCAAAAATATTTTTAAACCAGCTTCAATCAGAAATTAGATACTCACTCGGACACATGGAGTCATCCTCAACTAATTTTTCAAGATTTTTCAGCTCTTCCCTCAATGCTTCTAGTGTCTCTTTCATGGATATTAAAGCTAAGGTTAGCATCTCTATTAAAGAAAATCCTTGAATAATAATGCAATGAGGTTCAATGTTTTTATTTTATTCATTTATTGTTCACTGCATGAATATAGCTATTTTTTCAACAGTGCTTTTAAGTTCTTTATTATTCAAAATTGAATTTAAAGATTTTTATTTTATTTTTGTTTACTACATAGAGAATAAAATAGTATATTTGTCTTCTATTTAAAGTTAAATATCTTTAAAATAATTTTGGATTTTGACACAATATTTAAATTTTAAATTAAATATGTTTAATACATCTTAGACAATATTTGTTTTAGATAATATAATACAATTACCTAAATGCTATAGATCACACTATGTCAATGAAATTTGTTGCGAATAAATTATGCATTGATAAATTAGGCAATGTCCCAATCAATCTTAGCTTACACAAGGATTGGAAAAGGTTACCTTAGAATTTTTTTTTTTTTTTAAATAATAAATAACACTCACTTGGTATCAAACAACGGTGTAATGAGGTACCATGATGCCACTCACAACTTCAGATTCAGCTATAGTACGCAGAATATAATGCTACTAAATAAAACAAAAAGAACACATATAGCCGCAAACATTTTCTTGAAAAACTAGGGAACTAATATTAATATGATTGGAAGTTCTAATTTTTTTTATTATATTTAAAACAGTAAATAAATTTAAATATATATTATTCTTTAAGAATATAATTTTGATGAACTATAAATCTAAAATAATTTTATACGTGTATCTAATTATATAATAATATATTAGTAACAATAATTGTCTATTATATTGATTATATAAATAATCAACTAAAAGATTATAGTTTAAGATATTTTACACTATTAATGTATTAAAATTAAATATTTTTTAAAAAAATATTAAAAAGATAAACAAAAAAATCAAAACTTTTTTCTAAGAAGTTAAGAGGATAATTAATATATATATATTAAAAAAATTAAAAGTTCTATCAAGATTTAATCAAGTTAAATTAAATATAATAAAATTATAAATTTATTTAAGAAATATAATTTTTTAAAGAGCAATATTTAGTATTTTATTATTTTAAATCAGTTAAAACACTAAAAAATCGTATTGGTTTATCTACTTTACCAATTTTCATCAAAATTTTTAAATTTTTATTGGTTATTAATAATCGATTTTTTTCATAAATAAAACCGATTTAATATTAGTTTCATTCTATGAAACACAAATATTTTGCTGAGTTGTCATGTCCATATGTCGGACATATTTTAGACACGACACTCACCGACACTTGTCCAACACACGTATCTGCTGTGTCCAACCGTGTCTTAATAAAAAATAAAAATTTTTTCACTGGACACGCGTAGACACACCTAAATACTATCACGTGTCAGCGTGTGCAGTCTTATTCTTAACATATATTCTTAAAATAAATTTAGATATAATATATATTATTATTTATTAAAACAAAAAAAATATTTTAAATACTTGATATAATTAATATATATAAGACATTAAAAATAATTAACAAATTTAATTTATATTTTAATATCAACAAAATATCAAAATATCATTATGATTTATCTAAAAAATACTTTATATTTTATATGTATGTGTGTCTTCGTGTCATGAAAGATTTTAAAATTCGCGTGTCAGCGTGTCCCGTGTCGTGTCGTGTCCCGTATCCGTGTCAGTGTCCGTGCATCATAGGTTTCATTTAATTCGGTAAAATTAGCCGATTCTAATCTTTAAAACCGTTACTAATTTGACACTACTATATGTCATTTTAATTTTCCATATATAAATTTTTTAATTATTACCGGAAAGAAAATTTTGTTGTAACCTTACTTACCATCTTTTATTACATTATTATTTCAGGTGGCTCCGTTATTATTTCAAGCATTTGAGAGGGTTCCTCACTTAGAGCAAATTTCATACATAGTCATGGAAGGTCTCTCCTTTTCATATTATAGAGATCATCTTCAAATTTTGGCAATCTTCTCCAACTCATCATCTTCATCTACTCTATATTATATCCAACATGTAAATCAAGATAATGGAGAACCCTATGGTGAACCTACAAAATACAATTTTTCGTCTATTAACACAAGTTGGATTTCTGAAGCTCTTCAATTTTCTTATTCATATGCATTATTCAGCAATGCCTCATCATTGCGAACCAATTGGAGCATTATTGTTGATAGTGGCCATAACCCTTTGTTTCTCAACTCCGCAAGAGTCACAAGAACAAGTGTGATCTCTCTAGGGTTCTCGGAAACAACAGTAACTGATTTTCTCAGGGCTCAAAACAATGATCTTCATCAAAGTTCAATGAGCATGTCTTGGGCTACAAAAGATGGAAGGGCTACTGTACAAGGGATCCGAAATACTCGTTTGGTGATTTCTAATGATACAGTTTTGCTTCAATTATTGGACCAAAATGGAAACCCTAAAGGTGTTGGAGACACTGCTATACCATGCAACAATGAAAGATTTGGATCTAGTTTGAATATTCAGAATACGGAATATTTGATTCACTGCAGCACAATTGATATCATGGGAATAGAATCGGTAAGTTTCTATATTATTCATTATAAGTAGAGTTTAATTTTAGCATACTAATAATAATCGTCTATTCACATTTATTCTTTTAATGCACTTATATTTTTATTAAGGGGGTGCTAGAGGAACAATGATTATCTTGAACAACATGAACAACCACCAATCAAATATAAGTACACTACACCCTAATTTAATGCTACTCATCAAATTTACTCTTTTAACTTTATTAATTCACATTATTCACACATTGTTCAAGAATGTTATTAGTTACCAATACTTTTCCTGGCATCAAAATTAAATGGTATGTTTTGATTTCAGGTATATGTTGTGGCTATTCGAAAGAATGAATTACTTAGCTTTGACCAGCATTATAAGAAAAAAGGGTTGACTCTGTTGATTGTAATGATATTCATGATATTGATTGCTCTCCTAAGCTTTCTAAGCATGAATGGAAGAAATGCGAAGCGAGAAATACGATTGCGTGCCTCACTCTTGAAACAAATGGAAGCCACCCAACAAGCTGAGAGAAAGAACATGAATAAAAGCCTTGCATTTGCTGCTGCCAATCATGATGTTAGGGCTTCTCTTGCGGGCCTTACTGCTTTGGTAGACATGTCCTTTGACTTTGTTCAAAATGCGTCTGAATTGGACACCAACTTAAAACTAATGAAAGGTTGCACCCAAGACTTACTAGGTAATAATTTCATCTTAATTTGTGTCACCCAATTTGAGTGCAACTATTCTATTTATCAAGTGCAAATTTTTGAGGTTGGAATTTGGTGTTTAACTTTATATGAAGTTGATAATTGAGAGTTATTAAATGATTTGATAGGTTTAACTAAATTATCATCTGAAGACTCTCGGCTATCAACTTCAAATAAATTTTAACTGCTTCTGAATTTTCACCTTTATTATATAGTACTCACACCCAGATGTAAATTGAAAGTATTAATTTGTTGTCATGTTATAAATACTTGCTTAGGGCTGCTGAATTCTATACTTGACACAAGCAAAATTGAGGCAGGAAAGATACAGCTTGAGGAAGAGGAATTTGATGTATCAATTCTGTTGGAAGATATAGTTGACTTATACCACCCTATGGCTTCAAAGAAAGGTGTGGATCTAATCTTGGACCCTTGTGATGGTTCTATTATTAGATACTCACGTGTCAAAGGAGACAGAGGAAGACTCAAACAAGTTTTGTGTAATCTTTTGAGCAATGCTGTTAAGTTTACTGATGAGGGGCACATAGTGGTTAGGGCAAGAGCTCAAAAGCCAAGCTTGCACAATTCATTAATGGCTGGTAATAGTGAAAAACATGGATTCATGGGACGTTTATCATGCTTATGTTTCAAGAAAATTAGCAGTGATGAAGTTGAAGGCACGAGTAATTCAACACAAGCAGATCCATATTGCGTAATGGATTTTATATTTGAAGTGGATGATACGGGAAAAGGAATCCCCAAAGAGAAGTACAAGTCTGTGTTTGAGAACTATGTCCAAGTCAAAGAAACTTCCCTTGGAGTTGGAGGAACTGGCTTGGGACTTGGGATTGTGCAATCACTGGTACGTATTTGCCTTACTTACTAATATTTATACAAAGGTAATATTGTAATTAGGACAGAATTAGAAAGTAGAGTTAGTTAGTTAGTTAGTTAGGTTGCAGAATTGTTATTCTGTTTTGGGATGCTGCTTTTGCGTGTGTATCAAGGCATTCTCACTGCATTGGTTAGGAGTTTATATATATAGGTGTTGCAGTATATAGAAGATAGATATCTGAATGTAATTTGATATAGCATCAATATACTCTTTCAGTTCTTCTCTCTTCTATTCATCATTTGAGTCTCACTACTGTGTTCATTGTTTTTATTCTTGTTCATCATTGTTAGAAGAAATTCTAAGTTGTCTAAATCATAACAAAAAATTTATTATAATATGATATACATCAGCTTAAATCAATTTATAAAAATGAAATTGATTTTAATCTAAAAAAGAAAAAACAGTTTAAATTGATTTTATCTGATTTATACACAAATAATTGGTTTTTACTTGAAACCAATTTTTTAATAATAGCTTATGTAAGAGAAAGTCTAGAGGGACAGCATTTAACCATCAAAAGAAAAATGAATAATCTCATATTATTAGATGTAATCTCACACCATTAAAAATACTCATGATAATTACAAATTACAAAATCTGATGGTCCCTAGCACTCTTCGCTTATGTAATTTCAGGTAAAACAAGAAAAGAGTGTCTAAATTTTTTTTTTTTAATTTAGGTGCGTTTAATGCATGGAGACATTGAAATTTCAGAGAAGGACGTGGGAGAAAAGGGAACATGCTTCAAGTTCAATGTTATCCTTAATGTATACGAGAGAATCACGAATGCTGCTAGCACAAAAGAAGAAGAAGAAGGTGTTGATGAAAGAAACCAAACTCAGGCGCCATTACCAACCCTTCAAAGCTGTAGCTCTGGTTCAAGCATTTGTTCCCTTAGTCCAAGATTCCGAATCCGCAGCTCCAGTCCCAAGCCAGAGCCTTCTCGTGTCATTATGCTAATCGCCGACGAGTATCGCCGGAAGGCCACAGAGAAGTTCATGGAGGGCTTAGGGATCAAAGTTGCCGCCGCGAAACGGTTGGAGGATCTATTTGATGTCCTGAAGAAGATGAAACAAAAGTGCCTGTATTCAAGCAGCCACAGTAGTGGTTCTCAAGGATCAGAGTATTTGAGTGCGAGCTCTCACTCCCGTTCCAGCAGAGTTAGAGTTGCATTGAGTTCTATGGATGGAAAGACGGATATTGGAGCAGCATCTAATGGCTTTATCCTTATTGTGGTTGAGACAGATGCAGGGCCACTTTTGGAGCTGTGTAAGATAGTTTCTAACTTCAAAAGAGGGCTTTGTAACCCTTGTCAAGTTGTTTGGTTAGATAAGAAGATTCTCTTTAAGAATCTTGATAAGGACACGCTTGATCCCAAAGACATGGTTCTATCGAAACCGTTTCACGGTAGCCGTTTGTTCCAGGTTATAAAGCTTCTTCCCGAGTTCGGTGGATCCAAATTGAACACTCAGGAATCCTTTGTGGATCAATCTTCTGTTGGGTCCAAAGAAATACAAGAATGTGAGGATACAGAAAAGCCGTTGAGTGGTAAGAGAATTTTGGTGGTTGATGATACTCCATTGATGCGCATGATTGCTTTGCGTAGTTTGATCAAGCTTGGAGCGATTATAGAGCAGTGTGAGAATGGAGAAGCAGCTGTGCATCTAGTTGGTGATGGTTTAATCAAGGATTTTCCTAATCCCCCTTACGATTACATCTTAATGGATTGCCAGGTAATGTTTTTGAATTTGACTTATTTTGCCAGGTAATGTTTGGCTTACTCCTGATGTAATTGATTCCACAGATGCCAGTAATGGACGGGTTCGAGGCAACAAGGAAAATAAGAAAGATAGAGAAGAGGTATGGTAATATTCGCATTCCTATAATTGCATTAACAGCTGACAGTGACAAAATGACCATAGATGCTGGAATGGACTTTCACTTGGTAAAGCCTATCGACAGAAACAAATTTCTTGAAGCCATTCGAGACATCAATGCTAAAAAGCGCTCCATTTAATGTTATGTATCAATGCAAAATGTTACGAGTTTACATATAATCATATAGTGTAGCGTGGTTGTAATTTACCTTGTTTCTTTATTATACGGTAAAAAATATGATTCTTGCTCTTAGCCTTCGTTTCGTAAAATTTTTAAAAGATAATTTCTTAAAAATCATAACACTTATATTTAATAAATCAAATTAAAATTTACTTTTAATAAATACAAATAATAATAATTATATTATAAAATAATTTTTAACATTTAAAAATATCATAATAAATTTGTTTTCAATCACTTTGGAACTCACTAGCTCCCAAAGCACAACAAAAAACAAAACACTCAAACAACATACAAACAGCAATAAACTACTTCAAAAAATAAGGAAACTATAAACACATATCTAACAAAGCAAGACTCCTAGGGTCTTCATCCTCCACCGAAGGATAACCATTAGATACATATACTCCATTAAACCATTATGTCCTCTCTTATGATACAAGTTCTTTCATCAAGACAAAACACACAACTATTTTCCCTTATTCTTCAGCCACCGGTTGGTAAAGAATTGGACTTGGTTAACATAAGCATCAAGAGTTCTTGCCTTCTTCTGAAAATTCAGGAGTTACGCTCCTAAATTGCCCAAAGAACTGCTAAAAAATACACCAACCATTCTCTTTTGCGCAGTTTGCTAAATAAGCTGATTCATCCAACAATAAAAGCAGATTCCATCTTTGGAAGATTGCACTCCATATTTCCCAAGACCACTCACACCCAGAAAATATATGATGAACCGACTCCTTACTCGTACCTCATTATCGGACAACATCTTCAATTTACAGAGTCTGTCCATAGTGTTTAACCTTCCAAAATTATAAACCACGTGAGGAAAGACTCATGTTTGCACACCAGTTTATCAACTTTGTCTGCCTTTACAACTACTTTAGAGAGCATTTGCAAGATAGAATTCAAATCCACCATCTCCCAGTCCCCAAGCTCTCTCTCACAAACCTACTATCCACATTATTTGAGACTCGGTACAGCCGTGGAAACACCTCCTTCAATCTGCCTTCTTTGACCCATAAATCATGCTAAAACTGAATTCTTATAGACTTATACCCTTCCTAGCCACAAGCTGCATATCATCTTCAAAGGTCTCCACCAGCCTACATATTTATTTTTGTTAATGTAAAACAATTTTAAAATGACAGCTAATGAAAATTAAATTCTTATTCTAATCCAAAAATTTTTATTTATAGAAAATTCTAATAATTAAGAAATTACAATTATATATAACAACCGGTAAAAACTACTTGTGAAATCTTCTTTGTGTTACAAGAAGAATGAAATGGATGACCATGAGCGGCTCACATTTTTTATACTGAAGTGCTATGTTATTAAAGTCTTTACATTTAATGATAGTAAAAAAAGTAGCCTCCTTGCATGTATAAATAGAGGCTAAAATCTCATTGCGTAACACACGGTTACAAATTACAACAATAAACAAATCAATAACAACAATTTTCTCTTTCTTTTTATATTGTCTATATACAAAATATTTTCTCTCTCTCTATACAAAGTTTTTCTTTATCTTTTCTTCATATACTACAACATATAATATTAGTAGATATATTAATCATCATTATTATAGTGAGATAATTATATTAGTGAATATCAAAACTAGAGTCTTCGATTTATATTTATTTTATATTATATCTTCCTTATTTATTTATTCTACAACACGTTATTAGCATGAGACTCTGATCAAATTTTTAGGAAGACTCAGGTAACAAATTTTTATTATGTCGAAGCTCTCTCATCTTGAATTTAATGCTCTTGATATATCTGGAAACAATTATTTATCATGGATATTAGATGCTGAAATTCATCTTGATTCAATGAATCTTAGAGATACCATTAAGGCTGAAAATAATGCATCCCAGAAGGATAAAACTAAAGCCATGATTTTTCTTCGTCATCACCTTGATGAAGGATTGAAAAATGAATATCTCACATTAAAAGATCCTGCAGATCTTTGGAAAGACCATGAAAGAAATATATAATCATCAAAAAACGGTGACACTTCCTCAAGCCCGATATGAATGGACGCACTTACGTCTTACGTCTGTAGGATTTTAAATCCATAAATGAATATAATTCTGCAATGTTTTAAATCACCTCACGAATGAAATTGTGTGGGAAAAAAATAACTGACAATGATATGTTGGAGAAAACTTTCTCAACCTTCTATGCCTCGAATGTGCTCCTGCAACAACAGTATTGAGGAAAGGGATTTAAAAAATATTCTGAGTTAATTTCTTGCCTTCTTGTTGCTAAACGCTACAATGAGTTGCTGAACGCAACAATGAGTTGCTTTTAAAGAATCATGAAGCGCGCCCAACTGGCGCCGCGCCATTTCCTGAAGTAAATGCGGCAAATTACCCCAGAAGAGGTAAATGGCAAGGTTTTAGTAACAAGAAAAATTATGGAAGGAAAAAGAATTATGTTCAAAAGAGAGGATCTTACCAGAAGTGGAATAAAGAAAGAAATATTAGGCAAAATAAATCAACAAAGGGTCATTAGTCACGTACCTGTCGTACCCCAATGCACCTAGTCGATCTTTACCAGGCATCTTTGAAAAAGGAAGACAAAGGAAAAGAAACAAATTTTGTTTCAAATGATGCTGAAAATTCCATTACTCATTATGATGTATCTGATTTGTTTGAGGATCCTGAAGAAAATATTGGTCATTTGATCAATGATGAAATAGTTTAATATGTGAGATTGTTAAGTAGCCATGAAAATAAATAATGTAAAGAATTTATTGTTAAGTTTTATTTTCTATATATTTGAGTTTCAAATATGATGTATATAAATAATGAAATATTAATGTTCATAAATTTTGAAATCATTAAATGTCTCAAGTTTTAAAACAAAATTTCAGTATATGACATTATTTTTATGTACAGTGTTTCTTAGAAAAATAATTCCGATCAAGTATTCAATTTAATTGCGCATACTACTCATTTTATTATTATTTGCCTTTGAAGAAAATGACAATAATATATAATGAAAATGTATGCCTTGCGGATAGTGCAAGTTCGCACACCATTCTCAAAAGTGATATATATTTTACCCATCTTGTGTTGAAAGAAGAATATGTTAATACTATTATTGGCTCAGACAATGTGATAGAAGGCTCCGGAAGAGCTATAACTTTGTTTCCTGGAGGAACAAAATTTATAACAAATAATGCACTATTATCTACCAAGTCTCTGAGGAACCTTGTTGAGTTTCAAAGATATTCGCCGAAATGGATATCATATTGAAACAATGAATGAGGGAAATCATGAGTATTTATGTATCACAACTCATGATTTAAATAAAAAGGTTATATTAGAAAAGTTACCATCACTTTCATCTGGGTTGTATTATACCAAGATTAGTGCAATTGAATCACATGCCATTGTAAACTAGAAGTTTACTAGCCCAAATGAGTTCATAACTTGGCACGACCGATTGGGTCATCCGGGAACAACTATGATACGGAGAATTATTGAAAATTCCCATAGATATTCACTAAAAAACCAGAAGATTCTTAAATCTAGTGAATTTTGTTGTGTTGCATGTTCTCAAGGGAAGTTAATTTTAAGGTCATCACCAGTAAAGATTGGATTTGAGTCTCCTGAATTTCTAGAAAGGATTCAAGGTGATATATGTGGACCTATTCATCCACCATGTGGATCTTTTAGATATTTTATAGTCCTAATAGACGCATCTTCGAGATGGTCACATGTGTGCTTATTATCTTCTCGCAACTTATCGTTTGCGAGATTACTGGCTCAAATTATTCGACTAAAAGCACGGTTTCTAGAAAATCCAATCAAAGCAATTCGTCTTGATAATGCTAGTAAATTTACTTCCCAAGCATTTGATGCTTATTGTGTGGCTAATGGAATAAGTGTTGAACATCCAGTAGCTCATGTTCATTCACAAAATGGGTTAACAGAATCACTTATTAAACGCCTCCAATTAATTGCTAGACCCTTGCTTATGAGAATAAATCTCCCAACCTCAGTTTGGGGCATGCTATTTTACATGTCACATCACTTATTCGTTTGAGTCCAACAAGTTACCATCAGTTCTCTCCTATGCAATTAGCATTTGGCCAGCAGCCAAATGTTTCCCATTTAAGAATATTTGGGTGTGCGATATATGTTCCCATTGCACCACCTAATCGCACCAAAATGGGACCCCAAAGAAAATTGGGGATATATGTTGGATATGATTCTCCCTCTATAGTGAGGTATCTTGAGATACAAACTGGAGATATATTTAAAGTCCGATTTGTGGATTGTCAATGAAATATTTGAATATAATGTGGCATTAAATATCATGCATGAAAGTAAGGATCTTGAGCCAAGATCAGTTGAAGAATGTCGACAAAGAAATGATTTGCCAAAATGGGAAGAAGCCATGAAGGTTGAGTTAGACTCACTTGCAAAACGTGAGGTCTTTTGACCTGTAGTCTGTACACCAGAATATGTAAAACCTGTTGGATACCGATGGGTATTTGTGAGAAAACAAAATGAGAAAAATGAATTTGTGCGTTACAAAGTCCAACTTGTGGCACAAGTTTTTTCACAAAGGTCTGGTATATATTATGAAAAAATGTATTCCCCTGTAGTTGATGCAATAACATTGCGTTAGTTGGTCAGTTTATGTGCATATGATAAACTACATATGCATTTAATGGATGTGGTAACAGCCTACTTATACGGCTCATCAGATCATGATATCTGTTCATACCCTGACCGGGGTCCTCCAACTCGGCAAATTCGCAAGAGGTCCGACCTTATCCTAAAGCTCACACCTAAAGGTCGGACCTCGGACAAAGAGCAAGGAAGGCCCATCAAAAGGAACGCAGCCCAAACCTAAAGGCCGAAAAGGCCTGGAAAAGGCGGTTCCACAAAGATAAAGATAAAACTCCCAAAGATAAGATAAGATAAGAATATCTTATCCAGAGAAGATCACTGCCAACTACTATAAATACACTGGAGCACCCAGGTATGGCATTCATTCCAAATCTACGCATATCTGCTTGGACCCATGCTAACTTAAGCATCGGAGTGTCATTGCAGGTACAACCACCAACCATTCTGCATACCAAGCTCGGGTCACCGAACCCCCACCACGGGCCTCTCCAGACGACCGAGCTGCACGTTTCAGGCAAACCCTCGGAACATTGGCGCCGTTGCCGGGGACCTGGAAGTCATCCCTCTACCATGGCGGACGACCCTCTCAACGATGAGCACGCTGCATCCGAACGAGAGGACGAAATTGACACCGGAGAACGACCGGACAGCCCTCTATCACCACGTACTCCAGGAGGAAACAAACAGAATCGCCCAAAAACGTCACTCCCAAACAAGGATCCACAAAATTTCGAAAGAGCGAAGAACTCGGAAATTCTAGAAGCAGTCCGGGCACAACAAGACCGACTAAAACAACTCGAAGAGGACATAAAGAAGTAGAAAGAAACCGAACAAGATCTGAGAAGAGAAACTCGAAAGCGCAGAGAATTAGAAGAAAAACTGCGGAAAATAGAGGCCAACCTGAAAGACCGAACAGAACGCGGCACCACCACCGAGGGCAACCACGATCCCTTCACGCAAGAGATCATGAAGGAGAAGGTACCGCGAAACTTCAAACCACCCGATATGGACCTCTACGACGGCACCACCGATCCAAGTCATCACCTCAGCAACTTCAGAAGCAGAATGTACCTAGTCGACGCCTCCGACGCGATTCGGTGCAAAGCCTTCCCCACCACTCTCACCAAGTCAGCCATGAAGTGGTTCGACAACCTGCCACCAAGATCAATCACCAGCTTCGAAGACCTAACCAAAAAATTCCTAACAAGATTCTCTATTCAAAAGGACAAGACAAAACATGCCCCCAGTCTACTCGGGATCAAACAAGGTGACCAAGAAACTCTCCGAAAATACATGGAACGATTCAACAAAGCCTGCCTGGACATACAACACTTGCCCACTGAAGCAGCCATCATGGGACTAGCAAACGGTCTAAAAGAAGGACCGTTTAGCCAATCCCTATCCAAACGATACCCGACCTCCCTATACGAGGTGCAGGAGCGGGCGGAAAAATATATCAACATGGAGGAAACCTCCCAGCTAAGAGACTCTTCTAGGAAGGAATCAACCTACCCACTCCGAGATCGGGATCGGGAACAGAAAAAGAAAGAAGAACCCAACTCGGACAAACCACGGAAGTACCACAGCTACACCCCCCTCCGAGTCTCCTTGGTAGACGTCTACAGAGAAGTATGCCACACCGAAAAGATCCCACCGCCCCGATTGCTAAAACACAAGAAAGCAGGGTGAGTGATGAGCGGATAATTTGTACGCTTTTTGGCATTGTTTTTAGTATATTTTTAGTAGTTTTAGTTGAGTTCTTAGTATATTTTTATTAGTTTTTAGTTAAAATTCACTTTTCTGGACTTTACTATGAGTTTGTGTGTTTTTCTGTGATTTCAGGTATTTTCTGGCTGAAATTGAAGGTTCTGAGCAAAAATCTGATTCAAAGACTGAAAAGGACTGCAGATGCTGTTGGATTCTGACCTCCCTGCACTCGAAGTGGATTTTCTGGAGCTATAGAAGCCCAATTGGCGCGCTCTCAACGGCGTTGGAAAGTAGACATCCTGGGCTTTCCAGCAATATATAATAGTCCATACTTTGCCCAAGATTTGATGGCCCAAACCGGCGTTCAAAGTCACCTCAAGAAATTCCAGCGTTAAACGCCGGAACTGGCACCTAAATGGGAGTTAAACGCCCAAACTGGCATGAAAGCTGGCGTTTAACTCCAGAAAATGTCTCTACACGAAAATGCTTCATTGCTCAGCCCAAGCACACACCAAGTGGGCCCGGAAGTGGATTTTTATGTCATTTACTCATCTCTGTACACCCTAGGCTACTAGTTCTCTATATATAGGACCTTTTTCTATTGTATTTACATCTTCGGACATCTAGTTCTTAGATCAGATCTTGGTTCTTCTGGTTCCCTCTCTGGGGCCGAAACCAATGATCACTTTTGTTCTTATGTATTTTCAACGGTGGAGTTTCTACACACCATAGATTAAGGTGTGGAGCTCTGCTGTACCTCGAGTATTAATGCAATTACTATTGTTCTTCTATTCAATTCCGCTTGTTCTTTGTCCAAGATATCACTTGTTCTTCAACTTGATGAAGGTGATGATTGACACTCATCATCATTCTCACCTATGAACAAGGTGACTGACAACCATTCTTGTTCTACAAGCATCCGAGGCTCTAGTGAATATCTCTTGGATTCTTCGGAATCTTCGTGGTATAGGCAGGACCTGATGGCGGCATTCAAGAGAATCCGGAAGGTCTAAACCTTGTCTGTGGTATTCTGAGTAGGATTCAATGATTGAATGACTGTGACGTGCTTCAAACCTGTAACCTACTGGGCGTTAGTGACAGACGCAAAAGAGTTATTCTATTCCGGTAGGGGAGGGAACCAAACCGGTGATTGGCAGCACTGTGACAGAGTGTGTGCATTAGCTTTCACTGCGCGGATGGGAGGTAGCTACTGACAACAGTGAAACCCTACACGAGCTTGCCATGGAAAGGAGTAAGAAAGGATTGGATGAAGGCAGTAGGAAAGCAGAGAGACGGAAGGGAAGGCATCTTCATACGCTTGTCTGAAGCTCTTACACCAATGATATACATAAGTATCACTATCTTTATCTTCTATGTTATTTTCGTTCATCACCATTATACATTTGAGTCTGCCTGACTGAGATTTACAAGATGACCATAGCTTGCTTCATACCACCAATCTCCGTGGGATCGACCCTTATTCGCGTAAGGTTTATTACTTGGACGACCCAGTGCACTTGCTGGTTAGTTGTGCGAAGTTGTAGTGATCACAATTTCGTGCACCAAGTTTTTGGCGCCGTTGCCGGGGATTGTTCTTGTGTATGGACAACTGACGGTTCATCTTGTTGCTTAGATTAGGTATTTTTCTTCAGAGTTCTTAAGAATGAATTCTAGTGTTTCAAGGTGATGTTCTTATCATCACCAAAGCTGATTGATCATCATCAATTTAGCTCTTGAATGCAATGTCTTGCTGAAGCTTAGCTAGCTATGTCTAATTCCTTTAGACTAAAGCTTTAGACTAACATTGCATGATTCCTGGAATTCTCATTAAGAATTTTGATACCTTTATTTTCTTTTCCATATAATTTTCGAAAAAAAGCCAAAAAAATTACAAAATCATAAAATCCAAAAATATTTCTTGTTTAGAGTCTCATCTTAAGTTTGGTGTCAATTGCATGTTTCTGTTCTTCTTGCATTTTTCGAATTTATGCATGCATCTTAATTAATCTTCAAGTTGTTCTTGATGATTTCCTTGTTTTGATCTTTGAATTCTATTGACTTGAGTGCTTTGTTGTTTCTCATATGCATTCTTATTTTGTTAGTGTCAATAGTGTACAAACTGCTAAGTTTGGTGTCTTGCATGCATTATTATTTGATTTTTGTTGCATTTTGATTAGTCCTTATTATTAAAAAAAATCCAAAAATACTTTTTATTTGTGTCTTTTCAAGTCAATAAAACAAAGAATTGAAGATTCAGAACATACTGCAGAGGAATTATACAGAAAAAGCTGAGCATTCAAAAATGCCCAGTGAAGAAGACAGACTGGCGTTTAAACGCCAGCCAGGGTGCCTGGTTGGGCGTTTAACGCCCAAAAGGGTAGTAGTTTGGGCGTTAAACGCCAGAATGTGCACCATTCTGGGCGTTTAACGCCAGGATGGCAAAGGGGGAAGATTTTGTTTTCAAAATCAATTTTTTTTTTCAAGTTTTCAAAGTTTTTCAAAATCAAATCTTTTTCAAATCATATCTTTTCAATCAAATGTTTTCAAAATCAATTTCTTTCCTTTTTCAAAGATACTTACTAACAATTAATGATTTGATTGAACATTTTTTGCCTTTTCTGTTGAGGAAGGTTTTATGCTTGAATCATATCTTTTCTTGTTAGGCAAGTCATTAATTTTTAAAATCATATCTTTTCAAATTGTTTTCAAATCATATCTTTTAAAATTGTTTTCAAATCATATCTTTTAAAATTGTTTTCAAATCATATCTTTTCAATCACATCTTTTTAAAACCAATCATATCTTTTTAATCACATCTTTTTCAAAATAGTTTTCAATCAAATCTTCTTAAC
Source organism: Arachis stenosperma (assembly GCF_014773155.1). Taxonomy (NCBI): domain Eukaryota; kingdom Viridiplantae; phylum Streptophyta; class Magnoliopsida; order Fabales; family Fabaceae; genus Arachis; species Arachis stenosperma. The sequence goes on along the minus strand of NC_080383.1, from coordinate 20,307,047 downwards.
TTCTAATTTCAAAATCTTTTTCAAAAAATTACTTGATCTCTTTCTCACTCTTGTTTTCGAAAATCAATTAGTGTTTTTCAAAAATGTTTTCAAAATCTTTTACTTAATTTTCGAAAATTACTTCCCTTCTTCTCACATCCTTCTATTTCTGAACTAACTCTACTCCTTAATGCAAAATTCGAACTCCATCTTCTTTGATAAGTTCGAATTTTCTACTTCTGTCTTCTACTTTTCTTTTCCTCTGACACCTTAAGGAATCTCTATACTGTGACATAGAGGATTCCATATTTTCTTGTTTTCTTCTCTTTCATATGAGCAGGAACAAAGACAAAGGCATTCTTGTTGAAGCTGACCCTGAACCTGAAAGGACCTTGAAGCGGAAGCTAAGAGAAGCTAAGGCACAACTCTCTGTTGAGGACCTGACCGAATTCTTCAAAGAAGAAGAACCCATGGCAGCCGAAAACAACAACAATGCCAACAATGCAAGGAAGGTGCTGGGTGACTTTACTGCACCTACTCCCGACTTCTATGGGAGAAGCATCTCTATCCCTGCCATTGGAGCAAACAACTTTGAGCTTAAGCCTCAATTAGTTTCTCTAATGCAACAGAATTGCAAGTTCCATGGACTTCCATTGGAAGATCCTCATCAGTTCTTAGCTGAATTCTTGCAAATCTGTGACACAGTCAAGACTAATGGGGTTGACCCTGAGGTCTACAGACTGATGCTATTCCCTTTTGCTGTAAGAGACAGAGCTAGGACTTGGTTGGACTCACAACCTAAAGAAAGTCTAGACTCATGGGAAAAGCTAGTCAATGCCTTCTTGGCAAAATACTTTCCACCTCAAAAATTGAGTAAGCTTAGAGTGGAAGTCCAAACCTTCAGACAGAAGGATGGAGAATCCCTCTATGAAGCTTGGGAAAGATACAAACAATTAATCAGAAAATGTCCCTCAGACATGCTTTCTGAATGGAGCATCATAGGTATTTTCTATGATGGTCTCTCTGAACGATCCAAGATGTCTTTGGATAGCTCTGCTGGGGGATCTCTTCATCTGAGGAAGAAGCCTATGATCCTGAGAATCCTTCAATGGAAGAGGTGAATTACCTAGGAGAACCCTATGGAAACACCTATAATTCTTCATGGAGAAAACACCCAAATTTCTCATGGAAGAATCAAGAGAGACCTCAACAAGGTTTCAATAACAATAATGGTGGAAGAAACAGGTTTAGCAATGGCAAGCCTTTTTCATCATCTTCTCAGCAACAGACAGAGAGTTCTAAGCAGAATACTTCTGACTTAGCAACAATGGTCTCTGATCTAATAAAGACCACTCAAAGTTTCATGAATGAAACAAGGTCCTCCATCAGAAATTTGGAAGGACAAGTGGGTCAGCTGAGCAAGAAAGTTACTGAACTCCCTCCTAGCACTCTCCCAAGTAATAAAGAAGAAAATCCAAAAGGAGAGTGCAAAGCCATAGACATGGCCGAATATGGAGAGGAAAGAGAGGAGGAGGACGCCACTGAGGAAGACCTCAGTGGGCGTGTACCAATCTCCTCTGAGTTCCTCAATGAGGAACAATGGGAATCTGAGGCTCAAAATGAGACCATAGAGATTCCATTGGACTTACTTCTGCCTTTCATGAGCTCTGATGAGTATTCTTCCTCTGAAGAGGAGGAGTATGTCACTGAGGTGCAAGCTGCAAGAATCTCATTAGAGACGGCAGACAATTCAAGAAAACAAGCTCATGGACTTGTAGAGAATGTTTTGGTGAAGATTGAAGACCATTACATCCCTACTGATTTCATAGTCCTAGAGACTGGGAAGTGCATGGATGAATCCATCATCCTTGGCAGACCTTTCCTAGCCACAGCAAAGGCTGTGATTGATGTTGATAGAGGAGAGTTGATCATTCAAGTGAATGAAGAATCCTTGGTGTTTAAGGCCCAAGGACATCCCTCTATCATCATGGAGAGGAAGCATGAAGAGCTTCTCTCAAAACAGAGCCAAGCAGAGCCCCCACAGTCAAACTCTAAGTTTGGTGTTGGGAGGCCACAACCAAACTCTAAGTTTGGTGTTGAACCCCCACATTCAAACTCTAAGTTTGGTGTTGGGAGGTTCCAACACGGTTCTGAGTATTTTTGAGGCTCCATGAGAGTCCTCTGTCAAGCTAATGACATTAAAGAAGTGCTTGTTGGGAGGCAACCCAATGTTTTATAGTTAACTATTTTCTTTTGTTATTTTATCTTTTTTGTAGGTTGATGATCATAAGAAGTCACAAAAACAATGAAAAAAGCAAAAACAGAATGAAAAACAGGAAGAAAAACAGCACACCCTGGAGGAAGAACTCACTGGCGTTTAAACGCCAGTGAGGCTAGCAGTTGGGCGTTTAACGCCCAGTCTAGCACCATTCTGGGCGTTTAACGCCAGAAAGGGGCACCAGACTGGCGTTAAACACCAGAAAAGGGCTAGAACCTGGCGTTAAACGCCAGAAATGGGCACCAGCCCGGCGTTTAACGCCAGAAATGGCTCAAAACGTGGATTTTGATGCCATTTGGTGCAGGGATGACTTTTCCTTGACACCTCAGGATCTGTGGGCCCCACAGGATCCCCACCACTCTCTCTCTTCTTCTTCACCCATTCACCAATCACCTCAACATCTCTTTCTCTTCACCACTCACATCCATCCTTCATAAACCACCACTTCTCCCCCTTTTTGGCCGAACCACAAAGCCATCTCCCTCTCCCCCATTTCTTCTTCTTCTACTCTCTTCTTTCTTCTTTTGCTCGAGGACGAGCAAACCTTTTAAGTTTGGTGTGGTAAAAGCATTGCTTTTTGTTTTTCCATAACCATTTATGGCATCCAAAGCCGGTTCAACTGAGAAGGCATGACCTCAAGCCCATCACTAAGAAGAAGATGGAGCAAACAAGAGACCCCTCTCATCAAGAGATCCCTGAGATACCTCAAGGGATGCACTTTCCTCCACAAGACTATTGGGAGCAACTGAACACCTCCCTAGGAGAATTAAGTTCCAACATGGGACAACTAAGGGTGGAGCACCAAGAACACTCCATTCTCCTCCATGAAATTAGAGAAGATCAAAGAATCATGAGAGAGGAGCAACAAAGACAAGGAAGAGACATTGAGGAGCTCAAGCACTCCATAAGACCTTCAAGAGGAAGAACAATCCGCCATCACTAAGGTGGACCCGTTCTTTAATCTCCTTGTTCTTTGCTTTTCTGTTTTTCGAAAATTATGCTTTATGTTTATCCATGTTTGTGTCTTATGATCATTAGTGTCTTAGTGTCTATGCCTTAAAGCTATGAATATGAATCCATCACCTTTCTTAAATGAAAACTGTTTTTATTACAAAAGAACAAGAAGTACAGGATTTCAAATTCATCTTTAAAACTAGCTTAATTAGTTTGATGTGGTGACAATACTTTTTGTTTTCTGAATGTATGCTTGAACAGTGCATATGTCTTTTGAATTTGTTGTTCATGAATGTTAAAAATTGTTGGCTCTTGAAAGAATGATGAAAAAGGAGACATGTTACTGAGGATCTGAAAAATCATAAAAATGATTCTTGAAGCAAGAAAAAGCAGTGAATACAAAAAAAAAAGAAGAAAAAAAGGGAAGGAGAAAAACGAAAAAAAGAGAAAGAGAAAAAAAAAGAAAAAGAAAGAAATAAAGTTGTGATCCAAGGCAAAAAGAGTGTGCTTAAGAACCCTGGACACCTCTAATTGGGGACTTTAGCAAAGCTGAGTCACAATCTGAAAAGGTTCACCCAATTATGTGTCTGTGGCATGTATGTATCCGGTGGTAATACTGGAAGACAGAGTGCTTTGGGCCATGGCCAAGACTCATAAAGTAGCTGTGTTCAAGAATCATCATACTTAACTAGGAGAATCAATAACACTATCTGGATTCTGAGTTCCTAAAGAAGCCAATCATTCTGAACCTCAGAGGATAAAGTGAGATGCCAAAACTGTTTGGAGGCAAAAAGCTACTAGTCCCGCTCATCTAATTTGGAGCTAAGTTTCATTGATAGTTTGGAGTCTATAGTATATTCTCTTCTTTTTATCTTATTTGATTTTCAGTTGCTTGGGGACAAGCAACAATTTAAGTTTGGTGTTGTGATGAGCGGATAATTTGTACGCTTTTTGGCATTGTTTTTAGTATGTTTTTAGTAGTTTTAGTTGAGTTCTTAGTATATTTTTATTAGTTTTTAGTTAAAATTCACTTTTCTGGACTTTACTATGAGTTTGTGTGTTTTTCTGTGATTTCAGGTATTTTCTGGCTGAAATTGAAGGTTCTGAGCAAAAATCTGATTCAGAGACTGAAAAGGACTGCAGATGCTGTTGGATTCTGACCTCCCTGCACTCGAAGTGGATTTTCTGGAGCTACAGAAGCCCAATTGGCGCGCTCTCAACGGCGTTGGAAAGTAGACATCCTGGGCTTTCCAGCAATATATAATAGTCCATACTTTGCCCAAGATTTGATGGCCCAAACCGGCGTTCAAAGTCACCTCAAGAAATTCCAGCGTTAAACACCGGAACTGGCACCTAAATGGGAGTTAAACGCCCAAACTGGCATGAAAGCTGGCGTTTAACTCCAGAAAACGTCTCTACACAAAAATGCTTCATTGCTCAGCCCAAGCACACACCAAGTGGGCCCGGAAGTGGATTTTTATGTTATTTACTCATCTCTGTACACCCTAGGCTACTAGTTCTCTATATATAGGACCTTTTTCTATTGTATTTACATCTTCGGACATCTAGTTCTTAGATCAGATCTTGGTTCTTCTGGTTCCCTCTCTGGGGCCGAAACCAATGATCACTTTTGTTCTTATGTATTTTCAACGGTGGAGTTTCTACACACCATAGATTAAGGTGTGGAGCTCTGCTGTACCTCGAGTATTAATGCAATTACTATTGTTCTTCTATTCAATTCCGCTTGTTCTTTGTCCAAGATATCACTTGTTCTTCAACTTGATGAAGGTGATGATTGACACTCATCATCATTCTCACCTATGAACAAGGTGACTGACAACCATTCTTCTTCTACAAGCATCCGAGGCTCTAGTGAATATCTCTTGGATTCTTCGGAATCTTCGTGGTATAGGCAGGACCTGATGGCGGCATTCAAGAGAATCCGGAAGGTCTAAACCTTGTCTGTGGTATTCTGAGTAGGATTCAATGATTGAATGACTGTGACGTGCTTCAAACCTGTAACCTACTGGGCGTTAGTGACAGACGCAAAAGAGTTATTCTATTCCGGTAGGGGAGGGAACCAAACCGGTGATTGGCAGCACTGTGACAGAGTGTGTGCATTAGCTTTCACTGCGCGGATGGGAGGTAGCTGCTGACAACAGTGAAACCCTACACGAGCTTGCCATGGAAAGGAGTAAGAAAGGATTGGATGAAGGCAGTAGGAAAGCAGAGAGACGGAAGGGAAGGCATCTTCATACGCTTGTCTGAAGCTCTTACACCAATGATATACATAAGTATCACTATCTTTATCTTCTATGTTATTTTCGTTCATCACCATTATACATTTGAGTCTGCCTGACTGAGATTTACAAGATGACCATAGCTTGCTTCATACCACCAATCTCCGTGGGATCGACCCTTACTCGCGTAAGGTTTATTACTTGGACGACCCAGTGCACTTGCTGGTTAGTTGTGCGAAGTTGTAGTGATCACAATTTCGTGCACCAGAGAGATCGGTCCGAATACTGTGAATATCACAAGCTCTACGGTCATTCTACTAACGACTGCTACGACCTAAAAAATGTTATAGAAAAGCTAGCCAGAGAAGGAAAACTCGACAGATACATAGCAGAGAAAGGAGAAGAGACCAGGAAGAGAAGGCGGGGGGACAATGAAGATCGGGCCGAACAAACCCCACGAACACCTGAAAGACATGTTCACCTGATAAATGGAGGTTTTGCAGGCGGAGGAACATCCAAATCCTCACGAAAAAGACACCTCAAAGAAGTCTATCACATCCGAGAAGACAGTCCCCTGCCCGAATTACCTACTATTTCATTCACCCGAGAAGATGCTCAAGGGATAATTCCCGTACACGACGATCCAATGGTAATCACCATTATCCTAGCAAACGCCAACTTACATCGAACCCTGATTGACCAGGGAAGCTCAGCAGATATCCTGTTCAAAACGGCCTTCGACAAACTCGGGCTTGAAGAAAAAGAACTAAAGGCCTACCCCACCGACCTATTTGGACTAGGGGAGACTCCGATCCATCCCTTAGGATACATCTCGCTACACACTACCTTTGGAAGAGGCGAGCAATCTAAAACATTAAGCATCGACTACATTATAGTCGACGTCACTTCAGCATACAATGCCCTCATTGGGCGACCAACCCTAAACAGACTGGCAGCTATAGTCTCGACCCCACACCTCTGTATGAAGTTCCCTACCGCAAAGGGAATCGCTACCCTAAAAGGCGACCAAAAACTAGCACGGCGATGCTACAACGAAAGCCTGAGCCAAAAAGGGAAAGAGGTCAACACGATAGAACTCGGACGAGTTCAATCCCGAGAAGATCTCCGGCCACAGCCAGAGGGAGAAACCGAAAAAGTCCAGATTGGGAACACACCTGAAAAAATAACAAGCATAGGAGTAAACCTCGACACAGGCCTAAAAGAGGAACTCATAACCCTCTTAAGGGAGAATTCCGACCTCTTCGCCTGGAAAGCCTCCGACATGCCGGGCATAAGTCCCGACCTGATGTGCCATAAGCTATCGATTTACCCGGGATCTCGGCCTGTCCAACAAAGACGCCGGAAGCTCGGACCCGAACGCATGCAAGCAATAGAAGAACAAGTACAAGCACTGCTAGATGCAGGGTTCATTAGGGAAGTAAAATACCCCCTATGGCTCGCAAACGTGGTCCTGGTAAAAAAGCCCAACGGAAAATGGAGGATGTGCGTCGATTACATAGATCTCAACAAAGCCTGCCCCAAAGACCCATATCCACTACCAAACATCGACGCATTAGTAGACGCAGCCTCAGGCTATAGATATCTCTCCTTCATGGACGCATACTCGGGATACAATCAAATCCCAATGTACGGACCCGACCAAGAAAAGACCTCGTTCATAACCCCAAGGGCAAACTACTGCTACGTAGTAATGCCCTTCGGGCTAAAGAACGCAGGGGCAACCTACCAGAGGCTAATGAACAAAGTGTTCTCAGAGCACATCGGACTACAGCTGGAGGTGTACGTCGACGACATGCTGGTAAAGACACAAGAAGACAGAAACTTGCTGACCGACCTCGCCAGTGTTTTCGGCACCCTCAGAAAACACAACATGAGATTTAACCCGACAAAGTGCACCTTCGCCGCAGAAGCCGGAAAGTTCTTAGGCTTCATGCTGACTCAAAGGGGCATCGAAGCAAACCCGGACAAATGCCAAGCGATACTCAATATGAAGAGCCCGACGTGTGTCAAAGAAGTACAACAACTAAATGGAAGGCTAGCCGCCCTATCAAGATTCTTGGCGGGATCAGCGATAAAATCACTACCTCTCTACTCACTCCTAAAGAAAGGGAAACCCTTCTCATGGACCCCGGAGTGCGAAAAGGCCTTTCAAGACTTCAAGGAATTCCTCGGGCAGCCACCAATCCTAACCCGACCTCTAAAGGGAGAAGAACTCGTACTATACCTCTCGGTTGGAAATCGAGCAGTCGCTTCAGCGTTAATATGAGAAAATGACCAAGGACAACACCCCATATACTTTGTAAGCAAGGCACTACAAGGGGCCGAATTAAACTATCAGAAAATAGAAAAATTCGCCTACGCCCTAGTGTTCACAGCTCGGAGGCTCCGTCCCTACTTTCAAGCCCACACCATCAAAGTCCGGACAAACCAACCAATGAGACACATCCTCCAAAAAACAGATCTGGCAGGACGAATACTGCAATGGGCGGTGGAACTGTCCGAGTTCGACCTCCACTATGAAACCCGGACTGCCATAAAATCCCAGTATCTAGCCGACTTCATCGCAGAATACACTGAGACCCCTGGAACCCCACTCTCGTGGAACCTGTATGTCGACGGGTCCTCAAACAAAACAGGAAGCGGAGCCGGGGTTATACTCGAAAGCAACCAAGGAACGCGGATAGAACTATCCCTAAAATTCGAGTTCCAGGCTTCGAACAACCAAGCCGAATACGAGGCCCTACTAGCAGGTCTAAAGCTAGCCGGAGAGGTCGGAGCCCAAAAAATCACGATCTTCAGCGACTCCCAGGTCGTCACATCACAAGTAAATGGAAGCTACCAGGCCAAAGACCCCACTATGAAAAAATACCTGGACCAAACACAGGCACAACTACGCCACTTTTCAGAGATACAGATTCAGCACATACCTCGGGAACAAAACGCCCGAGCAGACGCCCTCTCAAAGCTTGCCAGCACCAAGCCCGGAGGCAACAACAGAAGTCTCCTCCAGAAAACCTTACAATCTCCCTCCGTGCTAAGAGAGGAAGAAGCGCTAAATATATCCAACCAACAGCAAGGATGGATGACCCCCATACTCAACTACCTGAAGTCGGGAACTCTCCCCGCCGAAAGAAAGGAGGCTAGAAGACTCACGAAAGACGCCCAGAATTATACACTAATTCACGACATATTATACAGAAGAGGATTCTCAAACCCCCTCCTTAGGTGTGTCCCGACCTCAGAAACAAAGAGCGTCCTCGAAGAAGTCCACGGAGGCATGTGTGGGAACCACCTCGGAGCTCGAGCATTATCCAAGAAAGTAGTCCGAGCCGGATTCTACTGGCCGACCTTGCAAAGAGACGCAACGGAATTTGTGAAAATATGCCCCCTGCCAAAAACACGCCAATTTTCACAAAGCACCACCTGAAGACCTCATCAGCATCACCGCACCATGGCCCTTCGCAAAGTGGGGACTTGACCTACTCGGCCCGTTTCCCCAAGGACCGGGGCAAGTCAAATACCTCATAGTAGGGGTCGACTACTTCACAAAGTGGATCGAAGCTGAACCCTTAGCCACCATCACGGCTCAGAAAAGCCGCAAATTCCTATACAAAAACATCGTCACAAGGTTCGGAGTCCCCTACTCCATCACCACAGACAATGGAACACAGTTCACAGACACAAGTTTTCAGAACTTGGCGGCCGAGCTAAAAATCAAACAGCAATTCACCTCAGTCGAGCACCCACAAGCCAATGGACAAGCGGAGGCCGCAAATAAAGTCATCTTGGCCGGGTTAAAACGAAGACTCCAAGAAGCCAAAGGGGCATGGGCCGAGGAGCTCCCCCAGGTGCTATGGGCATATCGGACAACCCCACACTCTACAACGGGAGAATCACCATTCCGACTAGCTTACGGGATGGAGGCAATGATTCCTATCGAAATAGATGAAGGGTCACCCCGAGTCATCTTCTACAACGAAGAAGGTAACCCACAGGCACAAAGGGAAGAACTCGACCTCCTCCCCGAGGTCCGAGAAAAAGCCCAAATCCGAGAGGAAGCCTTAAAACGGCGAACGGCCCTCAGATACAATCAGAAAGTAATAAAACGAAGCTTTTCAATTCACGACCTGATTCTGATCCGAAACGATATCGGAACACAAAAGTCAGGAGAAGGGAAGCTAGCTGCAAATTGGAAAGGACCTTACAAGGTAACAGAAGTCTTAGGAACAGGCTATTACAAAATATCCGACCTAGAAGGCAATGAGTTGCCCAGGGCCTGGCACGCCTGTAATCTAAAACGATACTACAGCTAGAAAAACCTAACCCGAGGTGTACTCTTTTTCCCTACAAGGGTTTTTTAATGAGACACCCGGACAAGAAAAGCACCCGACCTAGCCAAGGGTAAACACTTTGTAAATATTCTTTCTTTTTTAAATACTAATCGAATCTTTCTCTTTTCCTTCTCCTTCTTCTTCATGATGAAACAAATCCTGAAAAGTACCCCGCCAAGGCGCATTAATTTATGCTCGGCAAAACGCAAAAAATCATTGCCAAGAGACCACACAAGGTCGGCAAAGATAAAGCGACGAGGTTCAAATTAATGTGAGAAGTTATAAAGCAACTCTGAAAAGGCTCAAAAAGCCAAATAAAAGAGGTTACAAAAATAACTTAAAAGGCCGACCAACAATAAGGCCGGACCCAACGAAGGGAAGTACTCAACCGCCCCCCCGAGGTCCGAGAAAAAGCCCGGATCCGAGAAAAAAGCCTTAAAACGGCAAAAACAAAGATTTCGAAAACGCTTACTAAAAGGTTGCTATACAAAAGCAACTAAAAAGTACAAGCGAAGAAACGAAATCGAAGGGAAAGGATAAAACAAAGTTTCAAAAAACGCTTACTAAAAAGTTGCTATACAAAAACAACTAAAAAGTACAAGCGAAGAAACGAAATCAAAGGGAAGGATAAAACGAAGTTTCAAAAAGCGCTAGCTAAAAAGTTGTTATACAAAAACAACTAAAAAGCATAAAGCGGAACTAAAAGTCAAAACACGAAATAAGCTAAAAAAGTTACTACAAGTAGCTAATAGCAAAAAGGTGTTCAAAGCATTAAACAGGTAGTAAAAAACCATCCAAAAAAGAGCCCACAGGCCGGGCAAAAAACCAAAGACAAAGGATTACAGGGAATCAAGATCCTTTCCGGACTCCACATCGGTAGAAGGCTGCGGAGGAAGAACCATAGAAATCGGGACAGCCTTGACAGCACCGTCATCTCGGTTTGAAACCTCCACACCAGATTCCTCCCCGGCCAAAGGTGAAGTCGGGTTCGCAACCGGAACTTTGAGGTCAGACACCAGAACCTCATCCTCGTTGGGAGCAGGAACAATCTTTCCTTCCACGACAACATTATCCGTACTGAATAAACTCAGATCCAGGTCAGGAGCAAGAACCCGGACCTGAGCCTTCAAATTTTCAAACATAGCATCCATACCCTTAGCCACATGTCCTTCTAGCTCGAAAAAATCATCCTGAGCGGATTGCAACCTCTCCTTTGTCTCCACAAGCTCAGCATATGTCCGAGTATAACTCGCCTTCGCCGCCTTCACCATCTCCTCGGATGAACTCGCCGCCGCCACAGCCGCAGTAGCTTTAGCTTTCTCCTTCTCCAAAGATGCCTCCAGCTCAGCAATCCTAGCAGCCTTCAGTTCACTAATCCTCTCGAACTCGGACTGAGCCTTCTCAAGTCGGGAACTGGTCGCACCAATGGGGGATTTCTTGAACTCTCGGGCAATAGCGGCATGAAGACTAGCCATCCGGACACAGCTCCGCGCCATATACTGAAAATGGTGCTCCATAGACACATCATCAGTAGAAATAAAAGTCTGAGGGAGAATATGCTGTTCAACCCAACCGAGAGCATCAAAATCCTTATCATTAAAACCCGCAAACTCTTGAGAGGTCTTCTGCTTCTTGGGAGGAGGACCCGAGGACGAAGGAGGAGATGAGTTACCGGGTCCAGAGGTTGGAGGATCCTGATTTATAGGTCGAAACTGGGGAGTCGGAATAGTCTTCGACCGAGTAATGACACCCACAGTAGTCTTCTTCGGAGAAGATCGGGCAGAAGCCTCCCCAGCCTCAATATTTCGAGCAGCCACGGACTTCTTCGTCCGACGAAGGTACTTCATAGAATCCGCCTGAGAAGACATCTCTGCAAAAATAAAAGAAAAGAATCACCAAAACAGAAATTCCACCAAAAACAAGCAAAAATACTAAAAAGATAATCTCGGAGGGTCGGGAACTACCTAACTCGGAACGGAGAAGGCTTGGATCCCCCAACATTTTCTTCGTGTCCAAGTGAGGTGCCCGACCCCATAAACTGCTTACCACACCCACAAAAGCCTGCTCCACCTCATCTAGACTCTCAAGGGTATACTTAGAAGACACTACTTTCTCCTGCCAACAAAGAGGAAAAGAAGGCTCCCCACTCTCATCTAAAAAGAAAGGTCGGACGTCTCCAGTAGCCCGGACCTTGAAATAGAAGTTCTTAAAATCATGAAAGGACTCATCATACAGGGTGCAAAACTTCCTTCCCTGGTTAGCCCTAAAAGAAACCCAAGATACCTTCCCTCCACCCGACCCTGGCTTTGTCAACACAAACAAGTAGGAAAAAAGAGAAATAGAGGGAGCAACGCCCAAGAACTGACACAAAAGTTGAAACAGCTTTAAAAACGCCCAAGAATTTGGATGGAGCTGCGTAGGAGCAAGATTACAAGACCATAACACCTCAGACTCCAGATCGGTAAAGGGAAGTCGGACGCCCAGCTTAGAGAAAAAACAATCATAAGCGTAAAAGAAAAGCTTCTCGGAACTATCTAGGGGCGGGAAGCACACTCTCTCCTCGGAATCCGGGGCGACTAGTTCATAATCCCTCTCAGACTCTCTATTTTCACATATGCTACAATGCCTACGGAACCTAACTAAGTACTCAGAATCTACCACGGTAGGAACTCTTAAAGGAAGAAGGTCTACCCAATCAAGACCACACGGAATTTTAGTCGACATCGCTTGAAGAACCTTTCGAGACATAAAAATTCTTACCTACAAAGAAGAAATACAGCAGCAGGCAAAAAATCACATAAAGAAGACAACTAAAAACCATTCAGCAAGGCAAGAAGCAAAGACCCCACGAAAAAAGTGGGGCAACACATAACAAAAACGCCAGGGAACAAAAAAAAAGAGCCCCCCCCCATATAAAAACAACAGCAATGGCGGCACCTCTTTTGGGGCAACCCAGGCATAAAGAAAAAGAAATAAGCAAGAGCCACACAAAGGACAGAAGCATACGATCACAAGAAAAGAGAAACACGGAAACAAACCTGGAAGAAGAAGCGAAGACGAAGAGCTCCGAAGCAAGGAAAACGAAACGACGGCACAGAGGAAACCCCGGAAAGACACACAAAGAAAGATTCCGGAAAGCAAAACAAAGGGAAAGAAGAAGCGGCGCTTGTAAAGCATAAAACAAAACGCAGAAAGGAGGAAAGGAGCAATAAATAAAGCCTTCACAGAGCCCGAACGGAAATCGAGGAAAAACAGTAAAATGCAATAAATGCAGGAACGGCCATTTTGAATTTTGAAAAACAGACTACTATGCCCGAGCACGACCTCCCAAAAAGGACGAACTCGGGCAGGGGCACTGTTCATACCCTGACCGGGGTCCTCCAACTCGGCAAATTCGCAAGAGGTCCGACCTTATCCTAAAGCTCACACCTAAAGGTCGGACCTCGGACAAAGAGCAAGGAAGGCCCATCAAAAGGAACGCAGCCCAAACCTAAAGGCCGAAAAGGCCTGGAAAAGGCGGTTCCACAAAGATAAAGATAAAACTCCCAAAGATAAGATAAGATAAGAATATCTTATCCAGAGAAGATCACTGCTGTTCATACCCTGACCGGGGTCCTCCAACTCGGCAAATTCGCAAGAGGTCCGACCTTATCCTAAAGCTCACACCTAAAGGTCGGACCTCGGACAAAGAGCAAGGAAGGCCCATCAAAAGGAACGCAGCCCAAACCTAAAGGCCGAAAAGGCCTGGAAAAGGCGGTTCCACAAAGATAAAGATAAAACTCCCAAAGATAAGATAAGATAAGAATATCTTATCCAGAGAAGATCACTGCCAACTACTATAAATACACTGGAGCACCCAGGTATGGCATTCATTCCAAATCTACGCATATCTGCTTGGACCCATGCTAACTTAAGCATCGGAGTGTCATTGCAGGTACAACCACCAACCATTCTGCATACCAAGCTCGGGTCACCGAACCCCCACCACGGGCCTCTCCAGACGACCGAGCTGCACGTTTCAGGCAAACCCTCGGAACATTGGCGCCGTTGCCGGGGACCTGGAAGTCATCCCTCTACCATGGCGGATGACCCTCTCAACGATGAGCACGCTGCATCCGAACGAGAGGACGAAATTGACACCGGAGAACGACCGGACAGCCCTCTATCACCACGTACTCCAGGAGGAAACAAACAGAATCGCCCAAAAACGTCACTCCCAAACAAGGATCCACAAAATTCCGAAAGAGCGAAGAACTCGGAAATTCTAGAAACAGTCCGGGCACAACAAGACCGACTAAAACAACTCGAAGAGGACATAAAGAAGCAGAAAGAAACCGAACAAGATCTGAGAAGAGAAACTCGAAAGCGCAGAGAATTAGAAGAAAAACTGCGGAAAATAGAGGCCAACCTGAAAGACCGAACAGAACGCGGCACCACCACCGAGGGCAACCACGATCCCTTCACGCAAGAGATCATGAAGGAGAAGGTACCGCGAAACTTCAAACCACCCGATATGGACCTCTACGACGGCACCACCGATCCAAGTCATCACCTCAGCAACTTCAGAAGTAGAATGTACCTAGTCGACGCCTCCGACGCGATTCGGTGCAAAGCCTTCCCCACCACTCTCACCAAGTCAGCCATGAAGTGGTTCGACAACCTGCCACCAAGATCAATCACCAGCTTCGAAGACCTAACCAAAAATTCCTAACAAGATTCTCTATTCAAAAGGACAAGACAAAACATGCCCCCAGTCTACTCGGGATCAAACAAGGTGACCAAGAAACTCTCCGAAAATACATGGAACGATTCAACAAAGCCTGCCTGGACATACAACACTTGCCCACTGAAGCAGCCATCATGGGACTAGCAAACGGTCTAAAAGAAGGACCGTTTAGCCAATCCCTATCCAAACGATACCCGACCTCCCTATACGAGGTGCAGGAGCGGACGGAAAAATATATCAACATGGAGGAAACCTCCCAGCTAAGAGACTCTTCTAGGAAGGAATCAACCTACCCACTCCGAGATCGGGATCGGGAACAGAAAAAGAAAGAAGAACCCAACTCGGACAAACCACGGAAGTACCACAGCTACACCCCCTCCGAGTCTCCTTGGTAGACGTCTACAGAGAAGTATGCCACACCGAAAAGATCCCACCGCCCCGACCGCTAAAACACAAGAAAGCAGGGAGAGATCGGTCCGAATACTGTGAATATCACAAGCTCTACGGTCATTCTACTAACGACTGCTACGACCTAAAAAATGTTATAGAAAAGCTAGCCAGAGAAGGAAAACTCGACAGATACATAGCAGAGAAAGGAGAAGAGACCAGGAAGAGAAGGCGGGGGGACAATGAAGATCGGGCCGAACAAACCCCACGAACACCTGAAAGACATGTTCACCTGATAAATGGAGGTTTTGCAGGCGAAGGAACATCCAAATCCTCACGAAAAAGACACCTCAAAGAAGTCTATCACATCCGAGAAGACAGTCCCCTGCCCGAATTACCTACTATTTCATTCACCCGAGAAGATGCTCAAGGGATAATTCCCGGACACGACGATCCAATGGTAATCACCATTATCCTAGCAAACGCCAACTTACATCGAACCCTGATTGACCAGGGAAGCTCAGCAGATATCCTGTTCAAAACGGCCTTCGACAAACTCGGGCTTGAAGAAAAAGAACTAAAGGCCTACCCCACCGACCTATTTGGACTAGGGGAGACTCCGATCCATCCCTTAGGATACATCTCGCTACACACTACCTTTGGAAGAGGCGAGCAATCTAAAACATTAAGCATCGACTACATTATAGTCGACGTCACTTCAGCATACAATGCCCTCATTGGGCGACCAACCCTAAACAGACTGGCAGCTATAGTCTCGACCCCACACCTCTGTATGAAGTTCCCTACCGCAAAGGGAATCGCTACCCTAAAAGGCGACCAAAAACTAGCACGGCGATGCTACAACGAAAGCCTGAGCCAAAAAGGGAAAGAGGTCAACACGATAGAACTCGGACGAGTTCAATCCCGAGAAGATCTCCGGCCACAGCCAGAGGGAGAAACCGAAAAAGTCCAGATTGGGAACACACCTGAAAAAATAACAAGCATAGGAGTAAACCTCGACACAGGCCTAAAAGAGGAACTCATAACCCTCTTAAGGGAGAATTCCGACCTCTTCGCCTGGAAAGCCTCCGACATGCCGGGCATAAGTCCCGACCTGATGTGCCATAAGCTATCGGTTTACCCGGGATCCCGGCCTGTCCAACAAAGACGCCGGAAGCTCGGACCCGAACGCATGCAAGCAATAGAAGAACAAGTACAAGCACTGCTAGATGCAGGGTTCATTAGGGAAGTAAAATACCCCTATGGCTCGCAAACGTGGTCCTGGTAAAAAAGCCCAACGGAAAATGGAGGATGTGCGTCGATTACACAGATCTCAACAAAGCCTGCCCCAAAGACCCATATCCACTACCAAACATCGACGCATTAGTAGACGCAGCCTCAGGCTATAGATATCTCTCCTTCATGGACGCATACTCGGGATACAATCAAATCCCAATGTACGGACCCGACCAAGAAAAGACCTCGTTCATAACCCCAAGGGCAAACTACTGCTACGTAGTAATGCCCTTCGGGCTAAAGAACGCAGGGGCAACCTACCAGAGGCTAATGAACAAAGTGTTCTCAGAGCACATCGGACTACAGCTGGAGGTGTACGTCGACGACATGCTGGTAAAGACACAAGAAGACAGAAACTTGCTGACCGACCTCGCCAGTGTTTTCGGCACCCTCAGAAAACACAACATGAGACTTAACCCGACAAAGTGCACCTTCGCCGCAGAAGCCGGAAAGTTCTTAGGCTTCATGCTAACTCAAAGGGGCATCGAAGCAAACCCGGACAAATGCCAAGCGATACTCAATATGAAGAGCCCGACGTGTGTCAAAGAAGTACAACAACTAAATGGAAGGCTAGCCGCCCTATCAAGATTCTTGGCGGGATCAGCGATAAAGTCACTACCTCTCTACTCACTCCTAAAGAAAGGGAAACCCTTCTCATGGACCCCGGAGTGCGAAAAGGCCTTTCAAGACTTCAAGGAATTCCTCGGGCAGCCACCAATCCTAACCCGACCTCTAAAGGGAGAAGAACTCGTACTATACCTCTCGGTTGGAAATCGAGCAGTCGCTTCAGCATTAATACGAGAAAATGACCAAGGACAACACCCCATATACTTTGTAAGCAAGGCACTACAAGGGGCCGAATTAAACTATCAGAAAATAGAAAAATTCGCCTACGCCCTAGTGTTCACAGCTCGGAGGCTCCGTCCCTACTTTCAAGCCCACACCATCAAAGTCCGGACAAACCAACCAATGAGACACATCCTCCAAAAAACAGATCTGGCAGGACGAATACTGCAATGGGCGGTGGAACTGTCCGAGTTCGACCTCCACTATGAAACCCGGACTGCCATAAAATCCCAGTATCTAGCCGACTTCATCGCAGAATACACTGAGACCCCTGGAACCCCACTCTCGTGGAACCTGTATGTCGACGGGTCCTCAAACAAAACAGGAAGCGGAGCCGGGGTTATACTCGAAAGCGACCAAGGAACGCGGATAGAACTATCCCTAAAATTCGAGTTCCAGGCTTCGAACAACCAAGCCGAATACGAGGCCCTACTAGCAGGTCTAAAGCTAGCCGGAGAGGTCGGAGCCCAAAAAATCATGATCTTCAGCGACTCCCAGGTCGTCACATCACAAGTAAATGGAAGCTACCAGGCCAAAGACCCCACTATGAAAAAATACCTGGACCAAACACAGGCACAACTACACCACTTTTCAGAGATACAGATTCAGCACATACCTCGGGAACAAAACGCCCGGGCAGACGCCCTCTCAAAGCTTGCCAGCACCAAGCCCGGAGGCAACAACAGAAGTCTCCTCCAGGAAACCTTACAATCTCCCTCCGTGCTAAGAGAGGAAGAAGCGCTAAATATCCAACCAACAGCAAGGATGGATGACCCCCATACTCAACTACCTGAAGTCGGGAACTCTCCCCGCCGAAAGAAAGGAGGCTAGAAGACTCACGAAAGACGCCCAGAATTATACACTAATTCACGACATATTATACAGAAGAGGATTCTCAAACCCCCTCCTTAGGTGTGTCCCGACCTCAGAAACAAAGAGCGTCCTCGAAGAAGTCCACGGAGGCATGTGTGGGAACCACCTCGGAGCTCGAGCATTATCCAAGAAAGTAGTCCGAGCCGGATTCTACTGGCCGACCTTGCAAAGAGACGCAACGGAATTTGTGAAAATATGCCCCCCTGCCAAAAACACGCCAATTTTCACAAAGCACCACCTGAAGACCTCATCAGCATCACCGCACCATGGCCCTTCGCAAAGTGGGGACTTGACCTACTCGGCCCGTTTCCCCAAGGACCGGGGCAAGTCAAATACCTCATAGTAGGGGTCGACTACTTCACAAAGTGGATCGAAGCTGAACCCTTAGCCACCATCACGGCTCAGAAAAGCCGCAAATTCCTATACAAAAACATCGTCACAAGGTTCGGAGTCCCCTACTCCATCACCACAGACAATGGAACACAGTTCACAGACACAAGTTTTCAGAACTTGGCGGCCGAGCTAAAAATCAAACAGCAATTCACCTCAGTCGAGCACCCACAAGCCAATGGACAAGCGGAGGCCGCAAATAAAGTCATCTTGGCCGGGTTAAAACGAAGACTCCAAGAAGCCAAAGGGGCATGGGCCGAGGAGCTCCCCCAGGTGCTATGGGCATATCGGACAACCCCACACTCTACAACGGGAGAATCACCATTCCGACTAGCTTACGGGATGGAGGCAATGATTCCTATCGAAATAGATGAAGGGTCACCCCGAGTCATCTTCTACAACGAAGAAGGTAACCCACAGGCACAAAGGGAAGAACTCGACCTCCTCCCCGAGGTCCGAGAAAAAGCCCGGATCCGAGAGGAAGCCTTAAAACGGCGAACAGCCCTCAGATACAATCAAAAAGTAATAAAACGAAGCTTCTCAATTCACGACCTGATTCTGATCCGAAACGACATCGGAACACAAAAGTCAGGAGAAGGGAAGCTAGCTGCAAATTGGAAAGGACCTTACAAGGTAACAGAAGTCTTAGGAACAGGCTATTACAAAATATCCGACCTAGAAGGCAATGAGTTGCCCAGGGCCTGGCACGCCTGTAATCTAAAACGATACTACAGCTAGAAAAACCTAACCCGAGGTGTACTCTTTTTCCCTACAAGGGTTTTTTAATGAGACACCCGGACAAGAAAAGCACCCGACCTAGCCAAGGGTAAACACTCTGTAAATATTCTTTCTTTGTTAAATACTAATCGAATCTTTCTCTTTTCCTTCTCCTTCTTCTTCATGATGAAACAAATCCTGAAAAGTACCCCGCCAAGGCGCATTAATTTATGCTCGGCAAAACGCAAAAAATCATTGCCAAGAGACCACACAAGGTCGGCAAAGATAAAGCGACGAGGTTCAAATTAATGTGAGAAGTTATAAAGCAACTCTGAAAAGGCTCAAAAAGCCAAATAAAAGAGGTTACAAAAATAACTTAAAAGGCCGACCAACAATAAGTCCGGACCCAACGAAGGGAAGTACTCAACCGCCCCCCCGAGGTCCGAGAAAAAGCCCGGATCCGAGAAAAAAGCCTTAAAACGGCGAAAACAAAGATTTCGAAAACGCTTACTAAAAAGTTGCTATACAAAAGCAACTAAAAAGTACAAGCGAAGAAACGAAATCGAAGGGAAAGGATAAAACAAAGGTTCAAAAAACGCTTACTAAAAAGTTGCTATACAAAAACAACTAAAAAGTACAAGCGAAGAAACGAAATCAAAGGGAAGGATAAAACGAAGTTTCAAAAAGCGCTAGCTAAAAAGTTGTTATACAAAAACAACTAAAAAGCATAAAGCGGAACTAAAAGTCAAAACACGAAATAAGCTAAAAAGTTACTACAAGTAGCTAATAGCAAAAAGGTGTTCAAAGCATTAAACAGGTAGTAAAAAACCATCCAAAAAAGAGCCCACAGGCCGGGCAAAAAACCAAAGACAAAGGATTACAGGGAATCAAGATCCTTTCCGGACTCCACATCGGTAGAAGGCTGCGGAGGAAGAACCATAGAAATCGGGACAGCCTTGACAGCACCGTCATCTCGGTTTGAAACCTCCACACCAGATTCCTCCCCGGCCAAAGGTGAAGTCGGGTTCGCAACCGGAACTTTGAGGTCAGACACCGGAACCTCATCCTCGTTGGGAGCAGGAACAATCTTTCCTTCCACGACAACATTATCCGTACTGAATAAACTCAGATCCAGGTCAGGAGCAAGAACCCGGACCTGAGCCTTCAAATTTTCAAACATAGCATCCATACCCTTAGCCACATGTCCTTCTAGCTCGAAAAAATCATCCTGAGCGGATTGCAACCTCTCCTTTGTCTCCACAAGCTCAGCATATGTCCGAGTATAACTCGCTTTCGCCGCCTTCACCATCTCCTCGGATGAACTCGCCTCCGCCACAGCCGCAGTAGCTTTAGCTTTCTCCTTCTCCAAAGACGCCTCCAGCTCAGCAATCCTAGCAGCCTTCAGTTCACTAATCCTCTCGAACTCGGACTGAGCCTTCTCAAGTCGGGAACTGGTCGCACCAATGGGGGATTTCTTGAACTCTCGGGCAATAGCGGCATGAAGACTAGCCATCCGGACACAGCTCCGCGCCATATACTGAAAATGGTGCTCCATAGACACATCATCAGTAGAAATAAAAGTCTGAAGGAGAATATGCTGTTCAACCCAACCGAGAGCATCAAAATCCTTATCATTAAAACCCGCAAACTCTTGAGAGGTCTTCTGCTTCTTGGGAGGAGGACCCGAGGACGAAGGAGGAGATGAGTTACCGGGTCCAGAGGTTGGAGGATCCTGATTTATAGGTCGAAACTGGGGAGTCGGAATAGTCTTCGACCGAGTAGTGACACCCACAGTAGTCTTCTTCGGAGAAGATCGGGCAGAAGCCTCCCCAGCCTCAATATTTCGAGCAGCCACGGACTTCTTCGTCCGACGAAGGTACTTCATAGAATCCGCCTGAGAAGACATCTCTGCAAAAATAAAAGAAAAGAATCACCAAAACAGAAATTCCACCAAAAACAAGCAAAAATACTAAAAAGATAATCTCGGAGGGTCGGGAACTACCTAACTCGGAACGGAGAAGGCTTGGATCCCCCAACATTTTCTTCGTGTCCAAGTGAGGTGCCCGACCCCATAAACTGCTTACCACACCCACAAAGCCTGCTCCACCTCATCTAGACTCTCAAGGGTATACTTAGAAGACACTACTTTCTCCTGCCAACAAAGAGGAAAAGAAGGCTCCCCACTCTCATCTAAAAGAAAGGTCGGACGTCTCCAGTAGCCCGGACCTTGAAATAGAAGTTCTTAAAATCATGAAAGGACTCATCATACAGGGTGCAAAACTTCCTTCCCTGGTTAGCCCTAAAAGAAACCCAAGATACCTTCCCTCCACCCGACCCTGGCTTGTCAACACAAACAAGTAGGAAAAAAGAGAAATAGAGGGAGCAACGCCCAAGAACTGACACAAAAGTTGAAACAGCTTTAAAAACGCCCAAGAATTTGGATGGAGCTGCGTAGGAGCAAGATTACAAGACCATAACACCTCAGACTCCAGATCGGTAAAGGGAAGTCGGACGCCCATCTTAGAGAAAAAACAATCATAAGCGTAAAAGAAAAGCTTCTCGGAACTATCTAGGGGCGGGAAGCACACTCTCTCCTCGGAATCCGGGGCGACTAGTTCATAATCCCTCTCAGACTCTCTATTTTCACATATGCTACAATGCCTACGGAACCTAACGAAGTACTCAGAATCTACCACGGTAGGAACTCTTAAAGGAAGAAGGTCTACCCAATCAAGACCACACGGAATTTTAGTCGACATCGCTTGAAGAACCTTTCGAGACATAAAAATTCTTACCTACAAAGAAGAAATACAGCAGCAGGCAAAAAATCACATAAAGAAGACAACTAAAAACCATTCAGCAAGGCAAGAAGCAAAGACCCCACGAAAAAAGTGGGGCAACACATAACAAAAACGCCAGGGAACAAAAAAAAAGAGCCCCCCCCCCCATATAAAAACAACAGCAATGGCGGCACCTCTTTTGGGGCAACCCAGGCATAAAGAAAAAGAAATAAGCAAGAGCCACACAAAGGACAGAAGCATACGATCACAAGAAAAGAGAAACACGGAAACAAACCTGGAAGAAGAAGCGAAGACGAAGAGCTCCGAAGCAAGGAAAACGAAACGACGGCACAGAGGAAACCCCGGAAAGACACACAAAGAAAGATTCCGGAAAGCAAAACAAAGGGAAAGAAGAAGCGGCGCTTGTAAAGCATAAAACAAAACGCAGAAAGGAGGAAAGGAGCAATAAATAAAGCCTTCACAGAGCCCGAACGGAAATCGAGGAAAAACGGTAAAATGCAATAAATGCAGGAACGGCCATTTTGAATTTTGAAAAACAGACTACTATGCCCGAGCACGACCTCCCAAAAAGGACGAACTCGGGCAGGGGCACTGTTCATACCCTGACCGGGGTCCTCCAACTCGGCAAATTCGCAAGAGGTCCGACCTTATCCTAAAGCTCACACCTAAAGGTCGGACCTCGGACAAAGAGCAAGGAAGGCCCATCAAAAGGAACGCAGCCCAAACCTAAAGGCCGAAAAGGCCTGGAAAAGGCGGTTCCACAAAGATAAAGATAAAACTCCCAAAGATAAGATAAGATAAGAATATCTTATCCAGAGAAGATCACTGCCAACTACTATAAATACACTGGAGCACCCAGGTATGGCATTCATTCCAAATCTACGTATATCTGCTTGGACCCATGCTAACTTAAGCATCGGAGTGTCATTGCAGGTACAACCACCAACCATTCTGCATACCAAGCTCGGGTCACCGAACCCCCACCACGGGCCTCTCCAGACGACCGAGCTGCACGTTTCAGGCAAACCCTCGGAATAACTGCCAACTACTATAAATACACTGGAGCACCCAGGTATGGCATTCATTCCAAATCTACGCATATCTGCTTGGACCCATGCTAACTTAAGCATCGGAGTGTCATTGCAGGTACAACCACCAACCATTCTGCATACCAAGCTCGGGTCACCGAACCCCCACCACGGGCCTCTCCAGACGACCGAGCTGCACGTTTCAGGCAAACCCTCGGAACAATATCTATATGAAAGTCCCTGAAGGATTAAAGATGTCCAAACCATCCAATGAATATTCACATGAATTATACTCAGTTAAATTGCAAAGATCTTTATATGGTCTAAAGTAATCTGGACGAATGTGGTATAATCGTCTTACTGAGTATCTGGCCAAAAATGGATTCAATAATGATGATATCTATCCATGTGTTTTCATAAAGAAATCTGCATCTGGATTCATTATGATTGTTGTGTACGTTGATGATTTAAATATCATTGAAACTCTTGAAGAGATTCCAACAATTATAAAAACTCTAAAAGAAGAGTTTGAGATGAAAGATCTTGGAAAGACTAAATTTTGTCTCGGCCTACAGATCGAGCATACAAAAGAATGGGATCTTTATTCATCAAACAACATACACAGAAAAGATCTTGAAGAGATTTTATATGGATAAGTCACATCCATTAAGTTCCCCAATGATCGTAAGATCTTTAGATGTGAAAAAGAATCAATTCTGTCCTAAAGAAGAAAATCAAGATATCCTTAGTCCTGAAGTACCATATCTTAGTGTCATTGGAGCACTAATGTATCTTGCTAACAATACACGACCCGATATATCATTTGCTATGAATTTATTGGCAAGGTATAGTTCCTCTCCAACCAGAAGACATTGGAGTGGAGTCAAGCAAATCTTTTGATATCTTCATGGAACGGTTGATATGGGATTGTTTTATCCATATGGATCCAAGTCACAACTAGTTGGCTATGCAGATGCTGGATACTTGTCTGATCCACACAAAGGGAGATCTCAAACAGGATATTTGTTCACATATGGTGGTACAGCTATATCATGGAAGTCCACGAAACAGACAATTGCATCAACCTCCTCTAATCATGCTGAAATACTAGCGATACATGAAGCAAGTCGCGAGTGTTTTTGGCTCAGGAGTTTGATCCAATATATCTTGTCATCGTGTGGTCTGATTGATCATAAGATAGCTCCAATTGTCATGTTTGAAGATAATACAGCATGCATTGCTCAACTTAAAGTGGATACATCAAAAGTGATAGAACAAAGCATATTTCTCCCAAATTCTTCTTCACTCATGATCTTCAAAATCAAGGGACTATTGATGTCCAGCAGATCCGCTCAAGTGATAATCTAGCAGATTTATTTACAAAGTCACTCCCAAAATCCTCCTTTGAAAGATTGGTACATGAGATTGGGATGCACCGATTTCGAGACATTAAATGATGTCGACAAGAGGGGAAGATTGTACTCTTTTTTCCTTGGTCAGATTTTTTTTCCCATTGGGTTTTTCTTGACAAGGTTTTTAATGAGGCAGTCCCCATCACAAAGGATATTGTACTCTTTTTCCTTCACTAAAGTTTTTTTCCTATTGGGTTTTCTTTTGTAAAGTTTTAACGAGGCAATAATCGTAAATGGTCATCCAAGGGGGAGTGTTACGGTAATAATGAAATGGATGATCATGGGCGGCTCACCTTTTCCATTCTGAATTACCAAAGTCCTTACATTTAATGATAGTGGAAAAAAGTAGCCTCCTTTCATGTATAAATAGAGGTTAAACCTCAGTGCGTAACACACAGTTACAGCAATAAACAAATCAATAACAACAACCTTCTCTCTCTT
The DNA here is from genome assembly GCF_014773155.1 of Arachis stenosperma. NCBI lineage: Eukaryota > Viridiplantae > Streptophyta > Magnoliopsida > Fabales > Fabaceae > Arachis > Arachis stenosperma. The sequence goes on along the minus strand of NC_080383.1, from coordinate 20,282,327 downwards.
TTTATAATAGTAGTAAATATATAAGTTACTTCTATTACAGTGAGATAATTATATTAGTGAATATCAAAACTAGAATCTTCCATTTATATTTATTTTATATTATATCTTTCTTATTTATTTATTCTACAACACTTTGTTAATTTTTTTTATTGAAAACTTGTTGTGTAGACATGGAGTGGATCTTCACCCTTTATTACTCTCTCTCTCATATTTAACTTTGGTCTCACTTATAAAATTAATGGTGAGAAATCACACTTTATTTTCTCAAGTGTTAAAAAAATTAGAGAGGATCCATTTCCATGTAGACACCTTAGACAATTATAACTTCAATAGGAAAAAGGACATAATTGAACACTTATCCAATATGTATTTGGAACTTGATCCATAAAGCAATACTTTTTTTACTTGAAACTTGAAGCTTGATCGAAGTCCAACAACTTTATCTTACTATTGTTTTGTAGAACACTGATTTTGTCAGTTCAATAATTTGTCAAAAATAGCATTTTTTGATATAACACTACTTTTCAAATAGAGGTTCAGCTATGTTGGAGCCACGGGGATTATGGTTTTCTGATATGTAATTACAAGTACAATAAACGGAGGCTCAATTTCTATGATATCATTTATCAGCAATTTTATGCCTTTGCTTAGACTCATAAAAAGTATGATGACCAAGTCTTCTCGAAGATATTTCAATTTGTACATGCTGACTGAATATATTTAACTTGTAATTAGCTTCGAAATTTAAATTGATCGAGTAAAATGTATATTCGATCCGAAGTTTTATTTGTAGTCTGTTATTAATTATTTAAAATTCATATTTGAAATTCATTGTAAAATTCATATTTAAAATGTATATTCGATCCGAAGTTTAGACTCATGGAGTCCGTCCATCCATGAAAACAAGTTATACTCTGGTAATCATGATACTCGGCATTTAAAAGGAGGGCTCAGCATTATGTACACATATGAAAACTATCAACTATGTCTAATCCATAATACATTTTATATAACCATTGCTCAGAGACCAAGTGTCTCCAAAACTAGATAAAAGAATGGGAACAAAAAAATTGAAAATAAACCTAAAAAATCAGTATTACGCTTTCTAAATTTCTATATCCTTTCGAGTTTCTTTCTAAAGTAATCTTGTAGTCGCTTAATCTTTCCCAGCATCTGAACATTGTTATGATACTTAAAGTAGTCCTCGGCATTCATTAGCATTACAGTTATGTCATGCTTAACACTATCCACACTCCTATAATAATCATTCTTTAACCTTGCTTGAATCAGTTCGGGATGAAATTGAACGGTATACCTGTCATGAAAATCCAAAGATGACCAATAATTTAAAATTTCAAATTCAACCTTTATTCTTTTATTGGAATTAAATTGAAATTCCAATTGAAAAACTCTATGCACCCTGCAATCTTGTTTGAAGGCCTTGAAGTTTCCGCAATAAAGATATAGAAAGAATAATGCTACGGTGAAGAGTGAAGATTTATCTTTTTATAATAGAGAAAAATATTTAAAAAATAAGACATTGTGTGCAATGAACACTCCCCTCAAAAAATTAGTCATAATCTTCACTCATCACCGATGAAATTCCCATATAAAAAACATAGGAACGTTGGTCCTCTTTTTTCAACCAGATTTGAATTTCATATCGAAAAAAATTCGAGTGACCACCTTGCATTGTACATCAGTTTTACATTCTCTCTACCATTGGATGAGGTGAGGTTGGTGACTCCCCATGAGTCGCAAGTCCAATGGTGATAAAGATGTACAATGCAAAGTGACTTCATCTATGATGACTCCTTTGACTTTACTCTTAAGTTGTAATCTTACCTGCTTGAAAAATCCGTCTTGTCAGTTATTTCCTCCAATGCCTGGATACTGTACTTATCCTGGATAAAGGGGGGGAAATAACAATAACAAGATTAATCAGCATGCGATAAATTTAAAAGGTTCTTCCTGTTTTTAATTCCTAAAGTCAACATTAGGAACTTTGCTTAATCAAAAACTAATCTGGGGCAAGCAAAACGAGAGAGGGTTAAAGAAACTTCATTTCTACTCACTCACCCTGTGATCTAATTTAGCAAAAAGAGACAGCAGCTTGTCTCTAGTATCTTTGTCAATGTGGGGATGCACCCATCGAGTATCAGGATCATAAAGTTCCCATGGGCTGTGCGGATAGTTTGCTCCTGGTTCAGTCTTGTACTGGACCTGACACCTTAACCAAGGACTGTCAGGAAACTCTGGAGATTTGTCTTGTAGTGCCATAATTCGACCCTCCCACCAATTTCCACCACCATCTGAATCAGAATCCTTCCACCAGACCATGCATTTATCTCTCGAAGACCAACCTTGATTCATTGAAGCTTCATACCATGTTCTTTCAATAACAAAATCAGAGAAGTTAATCAGTTCAGGTAGAGTTAATTGAAATGATTTCCCTTCTGCTGGCGAAGAAGGATCGATAAATCGAAGTGTGAGTTTACAACAGCTATCCCCAGAACCCGGCTGAGCCGCATATTCAAGTTTGTCAACCTTGCAAATCTCAGAAGTACGTAGCCCTGAAAATGATCTCCATGGACCTGTTATGCTCAGCCCCATTAACTCGATGTACTCTTGATGTCCCTGCCAATCATATATAATCAGTAATTAGAGAGATATTAGAACACACAGTAGCTTAGTCAGATGTCATGCAGCAAAATAGCCGTGCAGCTGCAACACCTTATGTTAACCAAACCAAGACATTTGCATGACAGTTAGCCTAACTATCAAGTCAAATGAGCCAAGGTTCTATGCTTAGGTCCTATACCTATACTTCTTTTATAACATTGTAACTTTCTATAAATAGCATCCTATTTCTCATACTTTGCGAAACTTAATATACAAAAAACACATTTTTATAGTTTAAAAAAATGTGATTCTAAACAGATTACAAGACAATCAATTAAGATCAAGAATGTAAATGGGAAACAAATATTAGAAGCCTGCCTACCAAACAAAATATAAAAGTAGTACCAGCTGTAATAAGGGAAAATAATGGTTACATAAGCTACCTGTCTCAAGTATACAACTTCATCACCAAGTTGAGGTATATATCTGTAACCCTCCTCATGCTCTGAAAGCATCAGCCATGACAATTTTTTGAAACGGCGATTTGACATCTTTCGGGTTAAAATACCAGGGTCAATGGAAACATATTCACGTCTGTTTCTGCTAGACCTTGTTCCTCGATGAAGTTGATCCGAACCTCTAATGGAAGAGCCTTCCAAACCGGATAAGGCCCTGGAATTTTGGCTCCCGCGAGTCTTAATCCTTATGTTCAAAGAACTTGGCTCATCAGAATTTGTCTTCATCCTGGTAGACCGTGTCCGACGTATTGTCTCACTTACAACATCTGATTCACCATTTTCTGAATCAGATTGGTTGCTGAAAGTAGAAGTATGTTCTTCCCAATTACAAGCAAGGCCATCTGGATTGGCTTCACCTTTATATGACATTCTCCTTTCATGGGCATGATCATAACTTCTTCTGTCTGAATATGAATGCCGTAATTGTGGTGAACTTAATTTTATGCCATCTTCACCTTCTGGCCCATTGATAACTAGATTAGGGTCCATAACAGAGGAACTTCTAGAAACTACATCACCTCTAGCACCTATTGAAGCTCCATTAGAACTAACAATTTTCAGTCTGCAGGGACCTACATTGTCAGCTGAAATCTGCTTTTTCTTAATAACTATCTTCGTTGATTTCATAGGAGCTTTCATTTTGTGATCCAAAGAGTGACTTGAGGAAATATTAATTGTTTTCTGTGAGCCTTCCTTTTGTTTCTCAAATCCAGACTGGCCTTTATCTCCGTCATTCAACTTATTGTAACCACATGACAAGTCATCAACATTATAATGATCAGCTGACTCTTGATTAATCATGGAACCAGCAGCTTCTAATTTGTTAACCATATGCTCTGATCTGCAAATCATGGATGAAAAGACATTTGAATACAACAAAATCTTATTGCACTAGACAGGGTCGGCTAAATAGATCAAACAACACCATTGCACCATATCATGTTAAAAATTACCCAACAAAGAAAAGGAAACAATGAAGCATTTTATTAAATTAGTGTCAGGTTTTACATACCCATTGGCATCGTGCTCAAGATGGCCATCAAATTCAGTATCAGTCTGCAATGCATCCTCTAATCTTGGAAGTGCATGTTTCTGTCTCCTTGTCTCCATGTGATTTATAGATGATTCAGCTTGTGTTCTATCACTACATTCATTTCTGTTATGGCTTTCAGGATGTTGAGCATTATTTACATCCATATAAGGTAATGCTGGGTCTATAGAACTTTCTGGTAGAGTATTTTCAATGCTTTCTTGGTGTCTAGAATACTCTGAATCACATAGCATATTGGAATGAGTCTCACATGATGGGGTTGTGTCCTCTAAAGGCACGGTCTTCTTTGAAAGTGAAAACTTAAGAACCAGTCGCCGTCTATTTTCGACATTTACTGGAGGCTCAGAATATACAGGTGACTTAACTACATTGGCAAACTCTTCCAAAGCTGGTCTTTTAAGTTCATCATGTTTACCATGCATTTTCCTCTCAGGTTCACTAATGTCAGAATCCTGTAAACTGTCTGATGATTCATCTTCATGATCATCATCATCTCCATCTGTAGATGTTTCACCAATTTGGGAGAACATATTCCGAGCATTTCGTGCAGCAGTCCTCTGGGGTCTCAATGCCTTAGCTTTGGAAGATTTCCGTTTTGATGATTTCAAGCTGCCTTTGGATTTCTTATTTCTGCTACTTCCAGAAGGATTTCCAACACACTCATTCAAATTCCTTTTCCGGACACGCCTTCCAGAAGAAGTCATTGCTTCAACCTGAAATGTCATGGTTAGATTACAAGTTGTGAATAAGATCGATCCAACAAAAATAAAGACCGAACTTACATCAACATTATGCTTTTTCCTTCTTGATCTACGAAGGCTATCCCTGTTTCCAGAGTCTTCACTGCTTTCTAGATCACTAGAAGAGATGGCACTAATGCTCCCTCGTTCAGCAGCACTGATATGATCCTCATTTACATTGTACTCAGAGTCATTATCATCACTTACAATCTCGTATTCTGGTTCCCAGAACACAGCATCAATGAATTCTGCTTGTGGCTCAACCATTCCTTCCAAATCTGGCAAAGGTAATACCTGGTAGTCCTGACCAACACTAAAATCAGGACCAACAGCATATTTTATCAATGAAGGACGCCACTCAATGCCAAGAGCACTGTGTCGACGCTGCTGAAATTGAGTCTGATAGGGCTCTGGATATGGCAACATACCTAGTATCATAGAATAATCTATAAGAGATCTAGACTCAAAGTAGGCATTGCAGGAATATAAGAAATAAGAACATACTTGAATCACATAGGGGTTCCTGAATGTTTCTTCGGTGTGGAGGTAGTTGGGTCTCCTATAACCCAAAAAAAAATAAAAATAAAGTAAATAAAGTAAATAAATCTTAAATTATCAATTCTGTAAATAAAATAAATCATTTAGAGGGAGAGACATAAATGATTAATGTCGACCTGATCAAGAACATTTCCCTGAGTATCCTGAATAAGGGGACGATAATCACCAAGAAAGAACTGCCAGAAAAACCAAAGAGTCACTCAAAATGAATAACTTTCTGGGGAGCAAATATAGATAACAAATGTAGCAACACTGCCATATCAGACAACCTGATCATATTTGGCATCCTTCTGAGATTCCCCTTGACCTGTATTCACAAAATATATTTGACCAACATCATCTGAAAGCACAATGGATGTTCCATCCCTACAACAAACACAGAAATAACAGATTAACGTCAAAGATTGTTCATCAAATATGGATGCTATAAGACATGGTATTTGTGGGATGGAACATCCATTATTGGTAGTTTGCTCATCAAAGATACATGATGCATCCACATACTTCATATAATAATAATTTAACCTATTAACTGTACAAAATCTTGAAAAAGGACGCTCATATAGGGTCATCCAGAAAACTACTGTCACCCATTAATAAAATCAAAGTATGAAAATTTGTTACTCAGATTGAACATGGAACTGCATAAGAGTAAAGCATTATATATATGGCAAGATTAAGAATCATCCAAAATGCATTTAAGAAATAAAATGTTCATGAGTCTTTACATGACAGGCTGGACTCTTTAGAACAGTGGTTGGAAGTTTGAAACTTACTCCCCTCATTATTCTTATAAAAAGTTGAGTTTCATCACACAATAAAGTGGGCATGTGCCTTATCCACACTCCAAACCTGAAGGGCTCTTGCAAGAGGGATGTGTTTTTATTTTTTTTGTGGTCTTTTTGGGGGATCAATTACTAAGCCTCCACCTAAAGCAGTAAAAGACCTACCTCGAGTAGACATTACTCAGTATGTAGCTCTTAAGTACATTTAATCTCTTCAGGTTAGTTAATATTTCCCTAAGAGGAGTTCCAATAAGTAGGGAAAAGCACGCAAAGGACACTGTTGTAAGCAGTACCAGGTTATGATAATTACTGAATAACCTTCTGAGTCCATATATTAAACCAGTATTCCAATGGGGAATATCAGTTTCAGAACAGTACAATAGTGAAATAACAAATTAAGTTGAGGGGGAAAAATGAAGAAAACAATAGGGAACAAAGCCTGGGAACATAGGACCACTTCAACCTGCTAGCATTGTTCAATTTCAGTATGGCCCCACCCTGCTCTTACCCAGCAGATTGGATAGGTCACACAAAATCATAGGGAATCAAGAGAATTCACTTATTCTTTCATAAACAACCTCAAGAGTTTTAATTCCTAAAAATGCTCATTTTAATAACAATTCCTTCACTGTTGGCTAGGGTCTGTACCACATTCATTATTACAAAAGTATGAACAAATTTTATAATACTTAAACAGGAAAAACCATAGACAAAAAAGAAAGTATTGAATTTACAAAATTAAGCAAGCTTAATAATAAATAAGAAATCCAGCAAATAAAGAAATCTTTAGACACTTACGGAGAAAACTTCCCATCAACCAACTTAAAACGTCCAAGTTCATATGTCTGAACAGGTACACCCTCCCATATCTTGAAAAAGAATATACAGAGAGCAGTAAAATTAGACTATTCTATGTAAAGAACATGATAGCACCAAGGGCACAAAACAAAAGAAGCTTACATCCCACACAATAGTTCGACCATCATAGCCAGCACTCATAGCTATCCGCGGGTTGAAAGGATGAACATCCAAAACGTAAGACTGCAAACCATTGAAAACTCAGCATCAGTCATGAAGGAAACTACAAAATTCAAATGAACATAAAACCAGGAATTGAAAAGGCAACGAAACATCAAATCCACAATAAGAACAAACACATTTTAAATTTGTCCCCCACCCCAAAATCAAGAACAGAAAAAGACAGTTGAGTTCGTGATTAGTCAACAGGAAGAGTAGAATTAACAGATATATGAAGACCAGACACAAGAAGAGATAAAGAGAGAAAGAGAAGACAGAAGGCTGATTGTGGTTTGTTTTCGGGCCGGGGGGGGGGGGGGGGGGGGGGGGTGCTTACAGATGCTGAATGACCAGTCAAAGAGTGCACTAAGCTGCCATCAACTGCATTCCAAACACATATCCTGCAATCTTCAAGACGAAAAGACAAGCCTTCAGTTAAAGCAGTAATCGTGAAACACCATGAAGTAACTAAAAAATTAGTAAGCAGAAGGAGTACAAAAATCTGTTGGTAAATGAAAAGTCAAATGTATGATGGACTATCATGACATGACAACAATCAGGAAAATATGAAGTTCAGTGTTCCTAATGTATGTTCTACTCCAAATGTGAATACTTAAACAAGAATTATCGAGGCTTGGGGGAATATTAACAGCAGCAATCAGTGATGCAAATGTCAGCAGATTATAAAGAACCAAGACAACTGTCTCCAGGACAAATGATCAGCAAACAATGCACGACACAAATTTAACCCATTCAATAATAGTCCTGCCAGTAAGCTGCATCATTTAGAACTGTTGGTAGTTAACACTAACACACAGAAGTCCTTCAAAGAATAAAAAACCTATGGAGAGTGCATAAAAGTATCCCTAGGTCTACTGCAGTGGATCACATGCCAACAGCCAGCTATGCTATCTGAAGTAACTACCAGCTATTTTATATTCTGCCTTTGCATAGCTTGCTCAGCAAATCACCAAAACCTGCTCTATATATTCGCAACCACAGCAAGAGAATATCAGTTACTACATTCTCTCTAAGACTATCCCAGATTCTCCTCTTCTTTCAATAGATAACATTGGAAAAATGAGACGATCAAATTTTAATTATAAGAATCTAATTTTCACGTATTGCTTTGATTAATGTCAACATAAGATGCCATCAATTTAATATGCGCATAAACCAATTATGCTATAGTAAATTTTACAAGCTGTAATAGTTTTAGCCATTACAGTGCATTACCCATGATAGCGGCCAGTACAAAGCGATTGTCCAGGCTCCACACAATCATGTTGACACCACGGGGAGTAGGAAGGGGTCTCTGTCTAGGACCCCCTCGTGGAGGTTGAGGAGGCAAAGGTGGTGGTGGCACTTTCAGATGATATGCACGAACCCAGCGACCAACCTTTCCCTGAAATGGTAATAGGAAACTTAATGCATAATTGCAGGAAAACTATGAAACTGACAAACTGCACATGCCATGAAGATGCCCAAAATATTTCTGGAATATCAAACAGCAATATGATGTCGCAACTAAAAGTAAACTATGGTTAAATGATAAACTTATTTAAAAAAGCTCACATGAGATCTACGAGATCTAGGAACCCATATAATGGCACTTCCATCACGAGAGCATGTAACTATGTTATCATGACAATACCTGAAAAAGTACAATTCATGACATCAGCATGCAAAATATTTAGTAATGAAAACTGGGTACATTGAAACAAAGTGTAGTCAAAAGGCTACAGCAAATATATTTACCAGTAATTTCTGAGCTTCAGGTTATTTTCTTCTCTCCAAGGGTCAGCTGTCAAAAATTTTGAAGGCACAGAGCAACCACTGCATAAGGAAATTGTTAGGATAATAAGAACCTTTTCAAAATAAAATGTAAACAAATTGAAGTAAATCTAACTAGGAGAAGCTAACCTAAACTGCACATAATTAACATCATTCTCATGGCCGGCTAATACATCCATCTCATGTATTGGTTGTTCTGAGTCTTCCGAGTTGGACTTAAAAGCATTCCACACCTGCAAATAGCAATAAGTATTTATGGAAGACGAGGACATATCTAAGTCGCAAATGTATTTATGGAAGACGAGGAGATATCTAAGAGCACATGTGTAAACGCACCCGGGCATAAGTATCAGAGCTACCAGTAACAAAAACAGTTCCATTTGCATTAAATGCACAACAAAGTATCTGATGGCTTTGTTGTCCATTACTTGAGGATGGTACATTAGCTGGTGCGCCACTGCTCCTCCCTGCAAAACTTGCTAATTCTTCAAACAATCCAAATGATCGTTGATCAACAAGAGTAACTTTTCAGATCTTTTTTTTTTTATTATTTATATTTCTGAAGAAAAAAAGATAAAGTAGGTTGAAAAACAGGCAACTCCTACAACCTTAACTCTGAGAGCATTAGCAATGTTAATAGGAGGAGAACTCAGCTCAAGAAAAGTAGAACTTCTTGTCACACCATTGATTAAATTAAACATAAAAGCAATTATAACAGTCAACAACTCAGAGCACTGATCTGACAGGTTTAAGCAATAAAACTTTGATTGAAATGTTCAAACTTGCATAATTTCAGTTTAAACCACAAAATATAATTCAATATATATTCGTAAAATATAGCATTCATTCAAAGTAATAAATAGTTTAATGTAAAAGAACGTTTTAGACTGGATTAGGTGTTAATAGAATCTCTTTGATCCAACTCCAATCCTGAACACATTATAGCACCACATTAAATTTAGTATCATAATAAATCAAAATTCAGACCACATCTAGATCTATCGACATATTTAGAAACAATGATCTGACCAGTTACAGCATCTGATGGTCGTGGCAGGTATATTCGTGGTTTCTTTTGCGAGTGCCTTGCGTCCCATATTCTACAAGTCCCATCATCTGATGCCCTGCATACATCAGAAGTAGTAACGACATAACAATCCATTTTTTGGGGTTCACAAAAAAAAGGCGAAAGAAAGAATTGATATGTTCAAAGGTATTAGGGTCAGTGCCTGGACCGGTGATTGACCAAATTGGTGGTATATACATAAGACATTAGGATAATGTATCTGTGCAAAATCATATCAACATATCGCACCAAATGACTACATGTTAACCATTATTTCCCATTCTACTGGATGAAAGTTAATAAATGGATTTATTATATACACAACCAAACTTTTTAATATAAAACATGTTAAAAAAATTATTTAGCACATTTTGAGGGAAAAGAATACCATTGCCAAGAAAGATATTAAGAGGGTGGTGAACAAAGCAATAGCTAGAGCATTCAACGAATTCTACAAACCTTAAGCACTACAGAAGAGAATATAAGTATTTGCAGGCTTCCAAAAGGTAATAAAACAGCCAAGGGACCCAAACCGAGTCACAATATGGACAATGAGGGTAAACTCTAGTTAGAAACAACATATCAAGAAAGGTAGAAGAGTTAGTATCACAAGATACTTAATGAAGGACACTGGCCTGTTTCACACCAGAAAGGAGGACCAAAACTTCAAATTTCATCAAAGGACCCCCAAAGTTCAAGGTAAAAGAAACATTGGAAAGGATTGATAATAGTTAAGCACATGCTAAGCCCTAACAGCCATTCAATATTCTTTAAGTTAGGAAAGGATGTGCAAATCCTATCTTAAATTAACAAACAGAAACACATTTTATGTATCTTGCTTCTTACAAAAAAATGATAGGGAAAGAGAACGAAACATAAATCACGATACTCAGGCTGAGTAGATAAAAAGGAGTGCATCTCACGTTATTTGTAATGAAGAAAAGAGTATCAGTGAAACTGTAAGGAAAATTTGACTACGCTCCTAAATAGTGATGTTGCATGGAACTAAATGCTCCACCACAAAAACCAACTACAAAAAATAGTTTAATGTAGCAAAATGAAGATGTTTAGCTAAGACTGAATACACTAAACATAATAGTGATGTTGCATGGAACTAAATGCTTGACCACAAAAACCAACTACAAAAAATAGTTTAATGTAGCAAAATGAAGATGTTTTAGCTAAGACTGAATACACTAAACATAATAGGATTGGAGATGAATTTATTAGAGAGAAAAAATTTGCATAGTATCTATTTTAGAAAAAAAAATGGTAGAATGAGAAACCAAGAAGTTTGAGCATGTGCCGAAAAGGCCTATAGAAACTCCAGTAAGGAGAGCAGGTCAACTATATGTGAAACTTTCAGATTGCATAAAACATAGACATGATTTACATGAGAACACACGGTAACGACAACAGGAATTTCAGTTGAAGAAAGAGACAGACAGGGTTTTAGCCTCACGAAAAGTATTGCAGTTACAATGTTGGCCACAATATGTGCCGTGATGGCCATAACAGAAAAGACCAACAGGTGCCAAGGGTTGGAGCAGATAACTTCCACACCATGAATTCTACAGCCATAGCACTGATATTGGCACAATTGACAACTAAAAATAACACTTTGTCCGATGTTTACTGACATGGATCTGAAATATGACAATGTTAATGCTTATCTAATGAGTAAGAGCCAACACACTGTGACTCAGGTATGGTATCAAATTAACCATACTCTTTGTATCAATGCCTAGTGGGAGAAAAAAAGAAGGGGAGTGAAGGAGTTCCTGCATTTTCGTGAATGGTTGTGGCAGGATTCATTTTAGAACTTCATGATTTGTATTGTGAATTGACAAGTTTGTATCATTTATATGGAATCGGACCGATTCCAATTATTCGTGATTCATGGCCATGCCCAATTTAGTCTTGTTTCTGTATTGCTGGGATGACGAATTGAATCAGATAATACAAACAACTATGATGTCCCTAATACGCGTGTGGGTGCTGGAATCAAAACAAAGATCTCATCTGTTTTAATTAACACTTAGTTTGGAATTGTTGGTAAGTGTTGCTTGCACCGTATACAACCCTACATCTGTTTGACAAAATCAACTGCCATTGCCCTTTGGGAGTAGCAGAGAGGTAAAATATCCGTGGCATGCAGTATATGCCTTGTTTGGAGGGTTAGGAAGGTATATTCACCCACCTTTAATGATAGCTTTTGAGGAAAGCAAATTTTATAGAATAATATTAAGACATTTGACCTCTATTAGTGCAAAGCTTGTGGTCTTTTTAGAGGACTTTCCACCTGAAACGTATTGAGAGTTTGGAAAGCTAGGTACATTGATACCATTTCCTTTTGTTTGTATTTTGCTCTTGCAAGGAGGATTTCTTATCCTAACATCTTGTATTACTCTTCTCTACAATTTAACAGTAGTCTTTTATCAATATATATAAAGATTTCCTTGAATACCTTGCTTGTATAAGGGTACTGTGACACCTTTCATAATTAAAAGTTAAAATTAATTTAATAAAAAATACTTCTCGAAAATTATTAATTTGAATTAGTGGGACATGTGGCAAATACTACATCACAACTAAGATAAGGAAACCAATACCCTTGAATATCATAGGTAACACCATTTTACAATTTTTTTTTTTTGGACTAAAATAATCAATTTGAAATAAGACAGATGAAGCACAATAATCATGGATAAAGTATAGAAAGAAGCAACAACTCCTAAAATGGACTTACGATAGCAGCTCATATGCATTGGGTCTGGGACTAAATGCAATAGTATTAACAGCCCCAGTATGTCCCCGTAAAACTGATATCGGCATCCCATTTGGTAAGTGCCACTGTTTTAATGTAAACATTAATTTTTAGTTGATTGTGTTATCCAAGGAAAAGCAAAAATTAAGGTATGCTACTTACAACTCGAATCACAAAATCATTTGATGCAGATGCTACCAAAGCATTGTTTGAGCTTACAGCCAAGTCAGTGATATCACCCTTCAGTACAAACAGTAACAAGAGAAGATTAAACGATAGCAACAGGAAGACAAATTTATAGAAATTACATCTGTGTAACACTGTAACTGTACTCATAACTCACTTCGTGTCCACGGCAACTAGCTAAACAAAATGCAGTTTCCATAGACCAAATCTTGACAAGACGATCATCTGAACCACTGATAACATATCTACCTGATCGATCAAATATAGCTGCCAGAGAAAAAAAAACCTTTTTAACTATTCAACAGGGAGTTAAGCTACTGAAATTATTACCTATATTTCTCAAAGTGTTAATAATTATCAAAACCATATTTAACTCCAAGAAGAGAAAGCAGCAGTTATCCCAAAATAAAAAATAAAAACATTGGAATAAACTTTTATAGATGTTATGTGATTGATGTCTAGATGTCTAATTGATGGCTTCATGATGATTAATGAACACAACCTCACCAATGCCATGCCCATAAAACCACCATATTAATAGCAAATATACAAGATTATGCCATACCACAATAGACAGCAACACGGTGCCCCCTTAACTTTTTAATATTTTGCATCTTTTGCACCAAAGTTGATGGTTTGGCGATAGCGTAACATACAGAGCGAATAGATGGAGCACGATGGTGTTTTGCAAAACCACCACCTATTTCCCTCAAGCTCAACCCCTGAACCTGATTAGCCTCCATGTGTGGCCAACGCAAGTAAACTGGAGGGGGCTTAATTTGCCTGTCTGTTGTTTCTCTGTCAACTGTACACACAGATTAAAACAAAAATAAATGGATAAATGTCCCATTCATCCACAGATCTTATCAAGTGCATTCTGAATGTTCTAAGCTAAAGACAACTATCAAATGAAGTATTTAAACATTCAGCATCATGGACCTTTGCCTATTTATAAATTACATACAAAGATTACATAACACATTCTCCAGAACCATTCTTATTGGAGTCACTAAAAGTTATCACCGTAAACTGTATTCCAAGAAGAAAATATGAATTTCAGAGGTTCATTTATTCAATTATGAATTCTGCAAAACAGAAAATGAAATTTTTGAATAATAAATACCCTTCAAATCTAGAAACTTGTGTAGCCCTAGCACATTAGATCCCTTTCTCGATATTCCACAGAACAAGAAAGGTAAATGATGATGAAATATAAAGACATTACTAAGACATTGTAATATCACAGGCCTTTATGTCAGTGTACCAAAGTAAAAAACTATAGAGTTAAGATTGAATTAGAAACTAGAGTTAAGATCAAATAATTAACTAGTGAAAGTAGATTACTCTACCATCCAAAAGTGAAAATGAACCATATCCAAGTAGAGTAGGAACATCAGCTGCATTAGGACTACTTCCTCCAACTTTTCCATGCAAAGGATGAGCCATATTCAGCATTAATTGTTTCAGAAGCTTTACCAAGTGATCCTTAGCTATGTGAGGATACCTAGTAGTTACAAAGAATCACCAATAATTAATGTCGACACATGTAATATTAAGAAGTAGCCATTAACTCAATACAGATTTCTAAACAAAATGAATGCAGTTGTTTGACTAAAAGACGTAGCAATTAGAAATGCCATTTCCATGTAATATCTAAACAGTGTTACCTCTACCAGTAACAAATATCAATCGCACTCCTCCACCATAGGTACTTTTCCTTCTTTTTTTTATTTTTTGTGTGTGTGCGTGTTTCTGTTGTTGGGGGGCGGGGGGAGAATATTTCCAATACTGAACTCCAAAGGAATGAAAAGGGAAAAGAAATGACTCAATTAAAGTTCGAATATCATGAATCTCTCAAGCGAACTTGCATCAACCATAGAACATACCCTCTAAATGTTAGTCACTTGTTGATAATTTTTATAATAGACCATCAGATTGAGAGTGACAGTCAACTACTTAGAGATAACTATAACAAAAAGTGCCATATAATGACTACATATTTAAATAAAGAAAACATAGTGACATATTTATAGGAATAACTTTCATCCTATTAAGCAAAGCAAGAGGTCGAGTTGTCAAGAATATAGAAGCATATACAATTTTGAAGAACCTTTACAGAAGTCTGGTTAAGAAATAAGATTAATCTTCCAAGAAAAGTTGTTTTTCTTTCTCGTTAAGATTTTAATTGTAAGCTGTTTTGAACGCAGAATACACTAATCAAACACAAGCTCTATATGACTAAACCTCCAATCTCATTTTCAGAAATAAAACAACAATAACACCATCAAAATATTCCATCTATGGTTACTTGACGATTTGTATATAAATCAAAACTACCTTTCCAGCAAATTATTGTAACTCAAAGGAAAAGAGATGCCATCGTCATCTTCAGCAGCATCCTCACCAGGTAAACCACTTCTTGAATACCAAGCATGATATCTTCTCGGTAGAAGCTGATGTTCTTGGAGTTCATTCCAGAACTGCAGCAAAGTCTTCTGGCATGGCCCAGCAGACAAAAAGTGCATAATCAGAAAGTAAACTTCCCGCAGGTCTATATCTATATCAGTCCGAATAGCATGGCTGACACCTCCCACATCCTTGAGGGATCGGGCCATCTCATTCATCTGGCTCGAAACACTCAAAGGTGTAACAGTCTGGGAAGATACACCACCCAAAGGTTTGCACTTCCGCAAATCCATGATTGCCAAACAGCCTACCAACAAAAGAAAGAACAAACAAACAAACAGTACATTAAAGCACTGATCACGCCACAAATTAACAACATTCATAGTAGCATCAACTCATAAGCATATTTTAGTTTCAAATCTAAAATCCATTAGACTGAAGACAAGATTCCTTATTTTCCTTTTCCTCATTCTTAAAGCATAGCCATAGAGAAATCAAAAGACTATTCCAAATCTAAATGAAGTCACAGGCTAAGTACCAAGAAATCAAACTTGCAACTTACAACCGAACGAGATGCTCCAGACACTAGAGAGAACGAACCAGCATAACCAAACCAAACAGTACAAACCATAAAAACAAACTAACAGAAAATATGAACAGACAAAAAAATTTCCAAAAAAGCGAGTTTTCGGGAAAGATTCTGAAAGACCTGTGGAACGGTTACAGTTGAAGATATCAAGAAGTGTTGCACTTTCAGAGGTTACCAAAGTGCATTTGGGAATTAAAAGAGAGCACAACACTAAGGGGCACCGAATCCGAAAAAGTAAAACAAAACGAAAGCTTTGTTCTACTAATAAATTGATTAGCTTCAAAAAGAGAACAATCTTTTATGTAAGTGTTTCTAAAAAAAGCCGAGAATTAATAACAGTCCAAGATATAAAATATCAGAAATACAGAGAATTTAGCTGGGTCTTGGTAACTTACCTTTTCTCACATTGGATGTGCTGGGAATTGGGTAAGCGAATGAATTGATTTAGGTTGAATTTGAGTGCTAAGAAAATAAAAGTAATAATAAATGAAATGGAAAAAACTTTAATTCGTATTTGGAATTTGAGTTGGGGATGGAAGGGGGATGAGTTTTGATCCCTTTTACGGTGTCCGCGACGGAGCCACGATGGTGGCCGAAAGTGAAAAGGGATTTAATATTATTTTTTATTTTCTTTAAAAATATTTTGGAGGAAATATGTGGGACTAATCTATAGTGGAAAATTAAAACCGGAATAAAAAATTGTCTTCTTTTGCTGCCGAAGGACTTGAATGAAAAGGTTCCAATTCGACCGGTCTTAGGCGCACATTAGACAGGGTGGTGAAAAATTTTGACAAATCGGTCACCACAAATCAAATTAATCAAATAATAAAGACTAAAGAGTAAGGTTATTTATATCTATGCTTCTGTATGACTATATCTAGGCTTCGAGATCTATATCCTATATTTTAAAAGTAAATCACAAATAAATTCCTATTTTTTACCTTGAAAATAAATAAATTATCGATTAACTAAAAAAAATATGTTAAAAAAGTTATTAAAATTTTGTTTGTCTGTTAGTTGTCAATGTTTAGGAATATAGATAAAGGATGTTATTAGATTATTATATTAAAAGATTTAGAATAAGAATTTATTTGGGTTAGTTTTTTAAAAAAAAAATTATGGAGTTATTTTTTTTTTAAAATCTTATAAAAAAAATAAAAATAATTATATATTTGGATATTTTATACAAAAATATTTTTTAGTTATCAATTATATTTGTGTATAACAATATAAAAATATTTTTTTATATTAATTATATAAAAAATATCTTTTTTTTAAATCTTTTAAAAAATATAAATTGTAGTTTCTTAAAAAAGATATTTTTATTTTTCTAGTGTTTTTATTTTTACTACTAAAAATTTATTAAACACCTTAAAAAAGGATATTTTTTCATTAAAAAATTTTTTTATTAACTTAATAGTATCTAAACAAACAATAAAAAAAATGAGTTTATGGCTAAGTAATAGTAAAAAATAATAAATTATGATGATTCCTATCTAACATTTCTCTAATTAAAAATATGGTTTAGCTAACATGTGTCCTAAGGGGATATAATAAGCTTACAGAAAGTTTTAAATGTTTTCATTTAATAAATTTAGAATAAATACATTCAAAACTTAAATTTTTTATATTTTCGATAAATACTTTTTTGATTTGTAATTTTAACATGTGCCCTAAGAACACATAATAGAAAAACTCTTAAAAGTATAAAAATATCTATCGCTCACATCTAAGTCTTTTCATAAAACTGATTTGTCTTTATATATTTTAGATAGAAAGACCTAAATGTTCTAATATTTTAAATGATGAAAAAAAATTTTGTATTTTTAATTAATCAAAAAATTATTTATCTTCAAATTAAGAAACTAGGAATCTATTTCTCTCTCATAAAAACATGAAAAGAATTGATATATAAATTTCCTTTTTTAAATATCTTTTATTATATGTAACCAATAATAAAATATTTTGCTAACTCTAAACTTAATCAATAAAGCTAGGTGTCTAATCGTTTTTTTAATAAGTTTTCAACCAAATTATCACGCGCTTTCTTCTTCTTCTTCGTTATTGTCATTGTTGTCTTCTTTTGCGAGCTTCATTCTTCAACATTGGTGGTCGCTACCACCATCTTCGTCGCTGCCACCACCACAGACTTCTTTTTCTTTCTCTTTCTCTTCTTCTTTCTCTTGTTGTTGTTATTGTTGTTTAATTTCTTCTTCTCTTTTTTTTCTCTTTATCCTCTTTTATTATCATCATCATTGTCTTCATCATCTTCTTCTCTTATATATGTTCAGAAAATTAGAGCATAGAAATTTTGATGGATAGAAATTTCAATTCACAGCACAAAATTTTTTAAAAAAACTACATGTTTAAAATATTGACACCAACCAACAAAATACACATAACACAAATTTTGGTATATAATACAAAAAGTTTTGTATATAACACTAAAATTTTAGTGTATAATAAAAAAATTTGTAGAGGACCACATACTTAAAATATTAATTCACTCAACTAGCAAAATATATTCATAGCAAAAAATTATGCTATGTCTAAAATTTTGTTAGCTATGTGCAAATATTTATGTATTATGTACAAAAATTTTTATATTATATCAATAAATTTATGTTATGTGCAAAAATTTTTTTATTATATATAAAAATTTATGTGCAGAAGCAGAAAAAAAAAGGGCATACATGTGCGCATTTTTTAGTATAACATATTAACATGTCGATAAAGTATTCGATGAAACTCTTAAATTATTATCTTATAGATTTATTGTACTTTATGATCTTATATTTACCCATTTTCAACAAAGCCTTTTATATTTTTAAAGAATTTAATTTCGATACATTATCAATATAAAATAATTTTACATGTATATTTAATTACATAATAATATATTAAAAAATATTTTTTATATTAACAATATAAATAATCATTTAACAAAATAGATATCATTAAACGACTGTAATTAAATTCATTTTTAAAATTATCTCACATACTTTAACATAATTAAAAATCAACATTTTAACCCCAAACCTCAAACAACAGACCAAGAATAAGCAGGGAAAATTGTAGTTCCCTATGAATACTTGAATTCAAATTCAAACAGAACAAGTATCTATTATGTTTTTTGTTTCTTTTTTCAATTATATTTTATTCATCAACTCTAAGTTCAATGCAAACCAACAGTATTGTTAAGATTGTTCTTTATACATACATAAGTCGATATATTATTTTGAGTAATTACCCAAATCAATCCTAAGGATTTTAAATTTGGACATTTTAGTCCTTAAGAAAAATTAATACACAGATCAATTCTCAAGATTTTATTTCGACGGACAAATCAGTCTCCAAATCATTTTCTGGCAAAATAATTACCCAGATTAGTCCCCAAGATTTTTAAAAATGGACATTTTAGTCCCAAAAAAAAATTAATGTACAAATCAATCCTCAAAGTTTCTCTCTGTTAGACATAATAGTCCTCTGTTCAAAAATAAGATAAAATAAAATAAAATAATTATTATTATTATTAATTGTATAATTATATTGTACTATAATTTTTTGAACAAAAATAATAATAAATTTACTAGAGATTATTCTACAAAAAATTCAAAGTTAAAACCATTTGATATTTTTGTATTTAATATAATCAAAAGATGTCCTATGTAAAAAAAATTATTTGTATTAAAAAACATGTATTAAAAAACATGTCCTATGGATAATTACTTTGCCAAAAAATGAATTGAAGACTGATTTGTCTGTCGAAGTAAAACCTTGAAAATTGATATGTGTATTAATTTTTTATGGAAATTAAAATGTCCAATTTTAAAATCCTTGGCCTGGGTAATTATTCTATTATTTTTGTGAACATCTTTTTAACAAAAATAAATCATTTGTTGATTTGTAATTTTGTATCATTGGTTTCTTTGATCTTGCATAATACATTAAACTAAATCTATTTGCACTCAATGAATTAAATTAAGTTCTCTTTTAAGTCCGTGCACACACTGGAATAAACAAATGAGCAATGTAAAGTATGGAGTAAGATTTTCCTTTTTCCCCTCAATAAAGAAATATCTCCGTGTGTAAAACTACCTGCTCGAATACCTCCACCATGTTACAAGTGAACCCATGATGAATACGGCTGATAAACAACTGCCAAAACAGTAACTAGTAGAGGAGAGATATCATATAAAGAACTATTTGAGTGATATTACAATAAGAACACAAGTATATCCTTCTCTGCTCTTGCTTCCAATAAATGTTTAGGAAGGGATTGCATTTTGCTCCTTGGATTTGGCCAACTTCGCTTGTATAAGTTTGTCAAGTATGGGAGGCTCTAATGGAATTGGATCAAGACACCGCTCTGCAGTAGCAACAATCACCTGTGTCCCCAGGTACACATTAAACAAATCGAATATGTTGACACAAATATGGAAGGCTAGAAGCTAACGATGAATTGGGGGTGAAAAAAAGAAAAAAAAGAAAAAAAGAAAGAAGAAAAAAGGAGGAAAGTTGTAAATAAGTCCCTGATTTTGACTCATCAAATTTAGATACTGAACATTTAAGTGTTCAATTTACCACCTGGAAATAATCAAATAGAGCAAAAAAGACGGTTTGCGAACTTTTCTTCCAAAATTATCCCTTCACTAACATTTGCTAACTTTTATCCAAAATTATCCTTCTATTAAGAAATTATTTGTAGAACACATTAGTGAAGGGATAATTTTGGAAGAAAAGTTTAAGAAGTCTTTTTTCGGTCACTTCACAACTTCAAGTGTGTCAAACTGCACGTTTTGAAGGTTCAGCGTCTAAATTGCAGTAAGGCAAAGTTCAAGGAGATCATTTGCATATTTCCCAAAAATTGAAAAGAATTATTCAATTTGTATGTAATGTTCGTGAAAATATATTTTATATAAACATGCAACTATTCGTATCAATAAAAACTTCTTTTCAAACCTACTTAAATAGCCATCTAAAAGAAAGAATTTGACTCGATGACAATGTAAAACTTTTTCACACTATTAGAACATCTTGAAATTACCTACATATTCTCATGGGTTTAAAAAGAGGTAATATCAATAGCAAAAGTTTGATACTATCAATGATCAAATTTGAACATTAATCTCAATTATATTCTCATGGGTATGAAAAATAATACCAATATGTAAAAATTAGAATCCAAAAAAAGTCTATATTCCAAACCTCATCAAGCAAGAAGTCAATCGCAGCTTCATCTTCAACAATTTCCCTTAAAGGGATCCTCAGGAATTGAATATCCAATTGAACTTGCTGGAATCCACTCCGGTTAAAGGTCTGGAGCCGGACAAATTCTTGTAGACTTTTAAGGGACAATTTAACTATGGTTGTAACAACAGATTCCTGCAAGTTATATGTTGAAAAAATATATCACGGTTCAACCAACCATTTAAATTTAAATGACAAACATCATAATCCTTCAATACCTGTGTATATTCTACTTTTGTGAAGATTTCAACTTTTTGCTTGAATAGTTTCGCTAGATGTGTTTCTAAAAGCTGGCTCCTTGCTTTTTGAGTGTTTGATCTATTCAATTTCTCCTCTCGTAAGGGGTTACTCCTTGATGAAGCAGTACTTCCATTACTATCGGTCCTTCTGTGCTTACGCTTACCTTGAGGCAAGGTCTGCTTCACTTCAGTACCTATAGTTTCAAGCTGAAACATAAAATAGAGAAATCAAAATGCTGCTCAATCATGCTTTAGTTAATTACCATAAATTTCAATGAATGAGCATATATAAAACTTCCTGCTCACTCATAAAATTCCAATTCTTTAATAACTTTAA
The DNA here is from genome assembly GCF_014773155.1 of Arachis stenosperma. Classification (NCBI taxonomy): domain Eukaryota; kingdom Viridiplantae; phylum Streptophyta; class Magnoliopsida; order Fabales; family Fabaceae; genus Arachis; species Arachis stenosperma. The sequence goes on along the minus strand of NC_080383.1, from coordinate 20,260,402 downwards.
TCAGATTGGTATCCCATTAGCAATGCAACTTGAACGGAAGAAAGCATATTAATTGATATAAGAAAAAAAAAATACTGATATGCCAACATGCCAACCTCTTGAAGAAATAAATCAACAAACATATGAACTTCCCTTGGCTCCTTATGCTGTGGCAAAGAAAATAACACATCAGAAACAGTCTCTTCAAATGATAAGTTGATAGCCACCATTCCTATTTTTGAAACCAAGCCAGATAACATACTGACCTTGACCCAGTTTGGAGTGGAAAACCTCTTCTTTAGGAGAAATGATATCCTCTGAGTTCTCACATTTACATACTGAAAGTAAGACATCAAATGTAAATCTTGACAATGACCTCTAGATAGTACATTTATAAGGTAAATATAAAGAAAGTAAAAAGGGTCGAACAGGCATAGCTAAAATATCATCCAGATTTGCTCAAGAGCTCATATTTCACACAAACAGACATTGCCAAAGCCTAAATGGTTAATAGTTCATCGTATGAATTGAAGATCTACGGAAAAAAAAGAAATTGTACCAGGTGCAGGAATTTTTCGCCAGCTGACCGAAATTTCCGGCAGATTTCTCCGGGAACAAAGGCAGGTCCATATTCATAGCCTCTAACACTACCACCAGTAAAGGAAGTAGCTATTTCCTAAAAAATTACAATAAAATTTCAAGATATATACCCCGGGCATATGCAAGTAAAATTAGCCACAAATTGATCACTTTCCAGGGAAATCTAAATTTACAATAATGATCCTTGCCTCAGTGATTTTTGGGATGACAGTCTGTTCAATAAAAGCAGACAATTGTGCCAGCACTAGGACAAGACCAGCAAAAGCTTTATCACCTTGAGCTCCCTCAACAAGACCATGATCTTTAAAAGCTGAAGAATTATTTCTTCCTGAAAAGCGAAGGAAGTGATCCTCAAGTTGCCTAAAAAAATCTTGAATTCCTTCTTGAACAAAATCAATGGTTAACTCTCTTAGTCTGACTAGGATCCCAGAGTTGTGATCTAGCAATTTGCGAAATTCCTGAGGAGAGCAGTTAAATGGAAACGAAATAACATAAACAAGATGTAAAGATTCAACAAGGGCACTAGGTGCATACATGGATTGATATAGATTTGTACATATATGGCTATAAGAGAAAACTATGAATACCTGCAAGATATTCATGCCTCCTTGAAGAACAGCTTTTGTACTAGCATCAAGAGCAACCTCCAGAGAGTACTCCCCCATTCCATCCTTTTTCAGGACTTTCAACAATGAATCTACCAAAACAAATCAAAACAGCGCTCAGTTATCAAGATAACTGTGTATTAAAATCTTCAACTGGCTCGAATCGTGTGTATATATTCAGCATCAAGCAATCTTGTCAAGGTGCAAATCATTGACAAGATAATTTATTGCATTGTTTTTTTCTATTACTCTCTAAAACAAGCAGTCACACACTAGATATTTTTTAGCTTCTTGATTCTCAGACAGTGCAGCAAGGTAAATATTTCAAATGTATGCAGAAAACAAAACTTTCGAAACACAAAGGTCCTAGAACTAACCTGAGATATCTTGCAAAAGATGTGAAAATGCACTTTTAATATAAGACATGACCACAGCCTTCGCAGCCTGGAAACATTTAGGATTAGTTTATTAATTTGTAAGAGAGAGAGAGAGAGAGAAACTATAGCTAAGGACACAAAACAAATTTGAGCCAATAAATTGACGGATAACCTCAAGAGAATGGTTAGAGAGAGCCGCTTCTTCTAAGACTTCGTCTAGCAAGAGTACGTCATTCCAAATAACTCCTATAATTATCCAATCAAAGAAACCACAGTCAGGCCACTAAGGTCATAGAGAAGGAAATTTGACTTATCAAAGATTAGAATAATAATATGTTGCCTAAAGATATGTATAATGTCAGCGGAGAAAGCAAAGGCTTGCATCGATAGAGTTGAAAACTATCAGTTATCATATGGATAAATGTGAAAAGAACAACCAATAAAACAAAGTATAGTGCTTCCATTATATTGAACTAGGCTAAACGGTTAATAAACTTTAGCTTTTTGCTTTGGTACAATTTCAGATGAGAAATAGCATGCCTTTGAAAAATTAACATTTTGATCATTGTTGTGTAGAAGTAGCGAACAATTTGAAAATATTTCACAATAAGACATTTATATTTATGATTATATAGTAATTTCAAAGGGTCAAACGACAAAGCAAAAGTTGTTTTAACTTATCTCATATGGCACTACTTCTATAACAAACATATAAACTAAAAAGCTGCAGACAAAAACAAACAAAATGGGTTCACAGTCAAAACTTAAGAGGAGACATTCATGACAAATGCATTCACGTAAAAACACCTTTAATGCACTCATCCATCCCTACAAGAAACAAGTGGATTGCTTGATTATATGTACATACACATATGCTTAAGAAAAATATATAATAACAAAACAACAAAATAATGCAATAAATGTTCATTTTTATATAAAATAATAATAATAATAATAAAATAAAATAAATTAAATAATTATGCTATAGACATGGCAGTGAAGATCATTGGCTCATGTAATCAAAATTTAAATAAGAATGTATCCAGATTGCAGAAATGGTGGAAAACACTACATTTCTAGAATAGTAACATGACTTACGAAGAACACCAAGTAGATCTGCTGCACAAACTCGTGTCTGAACATATTCCTCAGCAATGGCAAAATTCCTAGCAAACATAAAAAAGTTTGCATACCATGAAAGACTTAACAAAGACGCACGATAGATAAAGAAGCTCTTCATAGATACTAACTTGGTAACCAAGTCTTTAGCAAGTGTAACCAACTGCTCTTCTGAATCAGGAAATATTACTCGAAAAGCACGAACTGCTTCCACAAATTCATTAATGCTTGCCTATGTTAAGAAATGATTGCACAAATAGATGCTATTTCATCAGTCTAAAAACCAAGTTACCAAACATGTATATTAGTGAAAGTAATCTAGCTTAAGAAGCAACATATACTGCCCAAAAATGGAATTGAACTGTAACAGTCAACCAACAACAATAAATATTCCATTTATCAACTTCCTTGAGAATGCTGCAGATACTTCAAAAATCTTAGTCATGGATATCAAAGCAACCATCATGCTAATAATCACTCTCTTTTTAACCTTTTTAGCCAAGTCATTGCTATAATTTCCCTTGACATGAATCACAGAGATTTGAATTCATATATACATCCATCTTGAAAAATAGTAATATATATTCTATATATTCCACAAGATGTGCCACCTACTATAGCTATCTCACACTTTCCTCAAAAGTATTCCACTTTTTTTTACTTAAAGATCTATATCTTGCTTGAAATAGTCATATGCACAGATAACACTAATATTGGTAACTTGGTTGCCAACATCTTCTTAAGTAACCAATAAGGATAGTCATACCATTAAGGGAATGAGGAAGAGGGTTGGGTGGGGGGAGACAACTAACAGTTAGAAACCAGTCACCACTACTAACCTCATGAGCAGAATCAGAAGGAGTAAGGTCTACTGCTACATCTTTTATTTCTTCAGGCTTTAGTTGAATGCCTTTTAGAGATTGATCTAACTTCTCAAGTAACTTGGCCTTCAAATTGTCCACCTGCCAATAGATAGAAAACCTACCATTACGTGAGCTTAGATAACAACACAATATAATGCTTAAAAATAAGATGAGGACTCTAGTTAGGGATAGAAAAAGTTTATTCTTCTTTTATTTGATAGAAAAAAAAAAAAAAACTTATTAGAAGAGAAGAAAAGAGAACCAAAAAAAGAAAAAGAAAAAGCAATGGACGAATGGTATCCTTGCAAAGAAACAAAAAATTAACAACTAGATCATAGATGGATAAACCATACAATAAAGCATGTCAATTTATTTTTATGTTGGATAAAAGATATACCATTTAACACACCAAGAGCAGAGCACTAAACCAATTCTTAGAGATAATATATGTCAAACAAAATCCAGGGTATCAAAGAAATTAATTAAAAGTTCTAGAATTCCTTTCTATTCAGATACATCCAAACAAAATAAACTGAGGACATCCACAAGGCTACGTTTATTTACAGGCACGGGACACTGAGACAGAGACACAAAATCATGTTTGGCAGATGAGGCATGGACAGAGACATTATGTCCAGAGATACTGAATTAATGTATTCTGTATACAGAGATAATAACAAGATATACAACTTATTTTTCATTTTTTCTTTCATTATTCTTGTAAATTTTTCATAATTATATTTTTTATTATTATATTTTTCTTCCCAACTTTTTTGAATGAAAAAAAATGAAGAACATAATTTATTCTAGTTTATCACCAAACAAAATACAAGAACACTAATTTTTGTGTCTTGTTCTCAGTGTCTTGTCTTGTCCTATTCTCAGAATCAAATGCAGCCCAAGATCTTTGTTTCTTTACCAGAGCCAAAAGAACTAAACCAGGCTAGCAAAAACGGATACTAATCCATAGGGAGTACCCCAAAGAGACCCGAGCACAAGGCAATGCAGAAGCACCCAAAGATTGAAACACATAAGCAATTTGTTACGTACAAAGCCAATTAGAAATTAGAGATCTAACTCTACTTGAGTGAACTATGGGCTATGGTGGGTTATGTAACTAACTTGCCAAGCTGGGAAACGAGTAAGAGAGTGAGCATTGTATTATGAGAAAGAGGTACGAACTATAAAGGGCTGCTGGGCCCTGGGGAAGTAGTGAGAGGACAATCAGAAATATGAGATCCGACTAGGCCTCTAGGACAGAATCAGGTCTCTCGAATACCTGATATCTTGTTACACTTTCCTTTCAATAAATAATAATATAATTGCAGATTGGGAAATTTGGTGATATCCCTGGTATCACTCCAATCTCCCTTGCCCTTCTATTACTATCTCAATCTCTAGATAGCAGGTTCGTACACAATTCATCTGAAAATTGGGGTCAAATGGGATTCTCTAATGAGGTGAGGTTTGGTTTTTCTTCTTAGAAATGGGTTTCCGTGCCACTTCAATGGTGGCTTGCCTACCACATAGAAAACATATATCTTTGTCTCAATGATTAGGGTTTGGAGCTCTTAGTCTCTTTCAAAGATTGTAATAACATGAGACTTTACAAGGTAAATCACGATATTGACAAACCTGTTAGCAATGGAAAAATATTTCTAGAAAAAGGAATATGGCTGAGCTAATTCAGTCTTCAGATAAATTCTGCAACGCTCAATGGTTTACAGTCTTTCGATATTTGTGCTTCCAAAAGTCAGTGTTTTGAGTTGTACTTGTCACCCTACATCCAAATGTGAAAAATTGCTCCCCTCATTTCATGTCTTCACCTCATAATTACAAAAGTATTCATACTTGGGGGGAAAGAAAACTCTTTAACGAGTTCAAACAACTAACTAGGGTATAGCTTGATAAATTTACAGTGCAAACAACCACCTAGGGCATGGTTAGATAAATTTACTCAAATCTAAGATGAAACATCAATATTTTCCAAGGCACACAGATCATATTTTGTTTATGAAGTGAACTTCTCAGAGTTAGGGTTGTTGATAGCATAAGTAAATGACATGTTACTTACGTGAGAAGATGTTAATCAAGGCCTCATGAAGAAAAAGTTTTGTACCAAAACTCAGGATTCTGAGAGGTGCCATAGGAAAAGATTTATCCAAGAACAGAAATGACAAAATGGGATTCACGTCTACACCGCCGCAGTGGATGGAAGATCAGTTATTGATAGAAAATTAATTCTGGTTATTGTACTTATTATGTTTGAGATAACCTTGTTAGTTAGAGAAATAAAAAATTTATAGTGGAAAATAGCACAAGGGAAGAATGGCAAGTGATTGCAAATGGAATTCATGAAGTGCTAACTCCAACGAAGTATGGAAGAAAAAGAATAGACTTCTCAAGAAACCATGTAGCTATATTGTTATTAGAATTGAGTGGGCCTAACTCACTCCAAAAGTTAGCTCTTGTAAGTGATGCCTCACACTTATAAACTCTCTGGAGACTATACCTGGGAATGAACATCTGGAGTGTGAAGTTTGATTGCAGAAATGAAAAACTGTGGATGACCCAACTAGATTATATCGGTTAGACTTGGAGACTATATTGAAACAATGATTATGTGAATGCTTGAGGAAAAACCTCCTCAACTTGTTGTGGTTTATGTATACACAGAACACATACTCTACATAATTACCATCTCTAATAAAAGGGAAACAATCTGTCCTAATTGATATATACATATTATAATTAATATATGAGAGAATATTATCAAATCCTACTATAATCTCAACAACCATAATAATAAAAGTTACAAAGCAATGCTTATAATCTAGTGTCACATGACTGGACTAAACAATGAGAAAATATGACAAGATATTTCATCATAGAGATGCTAGAAGGATGTGTGCATGACTTTTGATCATAAGCTAAATAACATCCAACATTCAGCTAAAGGAGTCACGTGAACATTTGATAGGCAAGTTGGGACTGATTAAATTTATTTAGTATTTTAGTCAGCACTAGTATTTTGGTATTTATTTAGTATTTTGCCTCTATAGTTTTGTAATCTACAATCTGCTGAAATGAGAAGAGAAATGCTAGTCTTATAGGATTTTTTTTCTGAAAAAAAAAAGTTAAATTTCATATTTACACTTGTATGTATTTTTCAAAAATGTAAATAATTTGAAAATTACATATAAGTGTAAATATGGAATTTAATTAATTTATTTTTTAAAAAATGCTAGTCTTCTTCCTACTTTCAATAGATATAATGTTAAACAAAGACAATTCTTAATAGTAAATATTGAAAAAAAAATATTCTTAATATAAAGAAAATCAAAACAAACCGGATATTCCAACTGCTTAAGGAGCACTGCAGCTTCAGCTCTCTTTTGTATTGATTCAGAATCTGAAAATAGCTTCCCCTGGTTAGAGGGGGGAAAAGTCAAATTGTAGCATCAGTTATCCTTTCCAGTAAAATAGTAGAGATTTTAAGTTAACTGTAATCTATATACTTTTAAGTCTTAGCCATGTTTGGAAGGATAGCTAATGTCAGCTAATTCTATTGAATATTATTGGTCAGTAAAATAGTAGTTGGTCACTAAATAAGACAGCATACAGCAATTCAACAAGGGCATTATATATGCCAATGTATAAGCTGATAAGGGATGCAGAGAAACACAAATTAACACTTAAATAAAGCAAATTATAGAGGTATAGAAGATCAAACTAAGTCACAAGAGTAACAAAATAGATAAATGCATCTAAGATGGCCCCAGGCTTGTTTTGCTTGATTGGCCCAAGTCCAAAGGCTTGGCAAAGGTGAAGGAACAAAACCTGCAAGTTTTTTACTATTGTAGCCATTGCTTCCTCAGAGGCTAGCTTGCAATCCCGGAAAGATGAATCTCCATATGCCTAAGACAGAGAAGAACAAACTAAGATATTTCATCTATGACTTTGATTTATATGTTTGCGAAAGTAATCAAGGAATGGAATTACAAGCTATATCATCCAAACTAACCATTAAAATTGGCATTGCTCCGGTGTAAAACCTAACTGCATCTGCATAAGCTTCCGATTTGATGCACTTGTTAAGTCTATCAGGCAGATCATATATGAACTATTCTTCAACAACGATGAAAAATATGTGAGCCATATTTCTAGAACATATAATCATGCAACATTAGAAGTACAAAAAGTTATATCACCAAGCTAAAATACATGGAAACATAAGTATTGCAGTGAAGAACCACGTGAAACCAGAAAAGGACACATCTAATAGCTCTAATACCTGAACTTTACGGAGAAGATTGCAAGTACGATGCAGCTTCTCTATGTGCTCCCTTTTGTCAAAAAGAGACGTGTTAACGCTGTCACTCCTTGACTGCACAGACATTATCTGCAACAACCAGGGAAAACACACATTCCTATCAAACTCAATTCGAATCGGATTGAATAAACTATAGCTACAACTACCTTCTCAAGAAGCTGCTCCATGTTTGTCTCCATCCCGGAAATGTTACTTTTCATCCTGCGCGACGAGAAACGTCATCAACTCCTACCTAAAGAGCCACACATATGTTTTCAGTTTTCACACTAAAACTAAGTACCTCTTTATAGTATCAGTAGCACTGATGAACTTGTTATAGTTCTCGTAAACCAGCATTTGCAAGTCAGTGTCAAGATTCTTGATTTCAGCAGCCATCTCGACGTGGCGCTGAAGCAGCCCTTCCAAATTGGACTTGTGAACCTTCACGAAATTCCCCAATTTAACGATTCCAAATCAGAACCGAACAAACAGAAAACAATCACAACGAAATGCGAAGAGACTTGGAGGGAGGTTACCATGAGGTTCATGTAGTGATCGGGATCGAAGGAGTTGGAGTTGATATCGTCGGGTGAGGCGTGCTTGGCGGAGTCGATGCCGGTGGACATGGCAGACTCTGGAGAGTAGAAACTCGATAGCAGATCTCTCATCCGCTTTGCTTTGTCGTCCAGTGGCACTTCATCTGCAACCATCATTTTGGTTTCTTCTGTGTTTCTCTGCTTTCAGTTCCTCCTCCGATCTGCTGAACCGGGACTGGCAAACTTGACCAGAGCAAACAATTAAATCAAGGTCGTCAACTACGTCGTTAAAATATGATTCTTTTAAAAAGAAATAAAAAATAGTTCATACGTCATAGGATACTAAAAATTTTAGTGGAAAAAATTAGAGAAATTGATGAGTGGCAACTCAAATTAATATAAATATAAGGAAAAACAAAAGTTAATTACCTAATTTTTTTTAAATATTGTGAAAAAAATATAAGATTATAAACTTTCTCTTTAAATATTGTAAAAATTTTAAGGGTAAAAAATATAAGAAAAAATGATAAATAAATCTCTAAACTTTTAATTCGTAGATAAATTTGTTTATCGGGATTAAAAAATACAAAATTGCCTCTGACCATTCAAAACGCATGATAGATGGATTCTACCGTGCAAGTGCTCTCTCAAACGTAATAGAGATAGCTTATGTGCCACTTATGTGGCGTTGACGGTGGAACTTCACCATTACGGTGTATACAACGAATAAGTTTCTGGACGAAAATATGATGTCGTTTTGCTTATGTGCCCTAATTTTTCAAATTGAACGCAATCACCATTGTAGTGTCATTGTTGTAGTTTCTGTGAGAGTTTGAGAGTAGTATTGTGCACTATGCAATGTTTCATGGCTAGTAAAGGAGTTTCATCAAACACACGACGAGTTCCACTGCCGTCCACCATTAAATGCGTAGAAGGTAGAGAGGAGAAAAACGACATTGCTCCAACGTGTAAATGTGGAGTGTATGCTATACTGTATAAATCGAGGACGGCAATGACTCAACAGATTGTTTCTTGGCTGTCCATTCTTTAAGATAAGTTTGTGATATTATTTTATTGATTTTGATTATATGGATTTTCTTCATAAGATTTTGGTTCTGATAATGAACATGCAGTTGAAAAATCTCAATCATTGCAAGTTCTTTGTATGGCTAGATGACCACCCTGCAACAATAGAAGGCAAAGACAAGTTAATGTTTGAGAATGAAGTTGATGATCTAAAAATGTACTTTAGGAAGAAAGAAGTGGAACAGAGACTAACTGATTTGGAGAAGAAGTTGTTGCAGTTAAAGAGCAGAAAAAATATTAATGTGTATTGGATTGTTGTTGTAGTATTTAGTGTAATTTTTACATCTATTATTGTCAAAAATGGTTGAAAAGTTGAATAGTAGATTAAGAAAAATGTTGTAATGAAGTCTGGGATTAGTTACTATGATTTGTATTTTTTTTTTCAAACAAAAGTAATGTATTAAACGATGTCATATCCAGTAAAGTGATGGAAAATGTGTATGAAGCTATGGAACTAAATAAGATAATGACATATTCTTTACACATATGATTAGATAAGTCCAAGCATATATTAATCTCATGAAAGAGATGTCAATATCATAAAAGAAGTGTAAACATGAAGTCTATCAAAATAAAGTACAATTGAAGTTTGCGAGTTATATAATCATATTGTTTCCAAAATAAGTTTCTAAGCTAAATTTCTATGCCAATAGAGTCACTTGCTAGGCTTGTTGAGTCCTGAAGTGGGGATGAACTTAAGCAGCGCAGAGTTGCTTTGCCTGTTGATGCCAAAGTCTCTGGATAGAGGCCCCTGCTGCAATTGGTTTATGTGGAGACAATAGGTGTTGTTCAAGCTGGGTAAGTGGTCCAGATAGAGAGAATTTTTTGGCCATAGGCTTCCTCCTTAAAGCTTGCTTATGTCTAAATGGCTTAGGAGTTGGCTGTGAAGCAGACTAAGCTGGAGATCTAAAATGATGTTTGTGTAGGCTTTGATGGCGCCACAGACATTGGTGCTGATGTGCCTCCAACTGTAGAGACTAGCTCAGAGATTGGTACAGATGTTGTATTTGGGTTAACTTGCAGCAAGTTCAAAGAATTTTTTTAATAACTCAGATGATCAACATGATTCTGGTTAGTTGCATTAGGGGTACTTTTGATGGAGAGCAAGTAGAGTTAGTAGGTTAATTATATTAGTTAATTGTAATAAGGGAATACGAGTCCTATATTGTTTAGAATATATGAACTTTGTGTTATGTATTAGTCCCACATCGTCCAAGTTATGAAGGCTTTTCCTTCTCCCACTAGTATAAATAACTCATGTACCTTTTATTTATGAAATAGAGTTAAGGTTGATTTGAATATGAAATAAGCTGTGTACTTATTTTCCTCTAGGCTCTTTGAGAGTAAGAGGTGCATCCTTGGCTTGGCCAACCAAGGTGGGTTCATAGCTATTTTCACCATAGTGGGGTTGCTAACCTTACCAAGATTGGTGAATCTAAACTATGTCACCATAGTGGGGTTGCTAACCTTGCCAAGATTGGTGGCCAAACGACGTCCTGGCATCAGTTTGGTATCAGAGCAAGGTCGGTCCTTGCAGCTTTCACCTTGCTTTAATATAATTTTATTTGATTTGTGGGGGATCTTTTAATGTGGATTCATCAATGAGATTGTCTGCTGTCACGGGTCTTGTAAAATTTTATCTGACTTGTGAGTGCGGGTCTTTGGTGTGGAGTTACCAATAGGATCTTTTGGTGTGGATTCATCAATGAAATCATCTGTTGTCACAAGTCTTTTCACACAAGAGTTCTTTCCAACCCAGGAAGAAGGATGCAGGAGCAAGTAGAGTTAGTAGGTTAATTATATTAGTTAATTGTAATAAGGAAATACAAGTCACATATTGTTTAGAATAGTGAACTTTGTGTTATGTATTAGTCCCACATCTTCCAAGTTATGAAGGCTTTTCCTTCTCCCATTAGTATAAATAACTCATGTACCTTTTATTTATGAAATAGAGTTGAAGTTCATTTGAATATGAAATAAGCTGTGTGCTTATTTTTCTCTAGGCTCTTTGAGAGTAAGAGGGGCATCCTTGCCTTGGCCAACCAAGGTGAGTTCATGGCTATTTTCACCATAGTGGGGTTGCTAACCTCACCAAGATTGGTGAATCTAAACTATGTCACCAAAGTGGAGTTGTTAACCTCACCATGATTGGTGGCCAAATGACATTCGGCGTCAACTTTGCTCCCCACTCTGAAATGTCATTAATTACAAGAGTGTTAATGAAGCATAGAATAAATTTTGACATATAAATCCCAAACAAATGATTAATAAGACTAATAAAACCGTAAGTAAATTTTAAATGGACGACTAAACTCCTGAATTTATTATTGGGGAGACAATCACATCCCTAAGTAACTATGAACTACCTCTCTCTAGGGGGCTGACTATGATAATGGAAGCACCACAAGTGAAAGGCTTTTGTTGGCATTCTTCTTTGACTTTTTCGTCTTTGGCTTCCATTTTAGGTTGGATGGTGCCCCTTTGAAAGTCTTGTAGTTGTGTCCCCTCTCACCACACTTGCTACACGTGACATAAAACTTCCTCTTCAACTTTTCACCTTCCATGACAGCTTATGCTGGGTCTTTCTTTCTATTATAGACCTTGGAACGACTGATAAACCCCATTTGTAGGGTTTATCTTGTATTGATTTTAGGAAATTTTATAACCTTTTACCCACATTTATCCATTGATATTGCATGGTTTTATAACTTCTCCTTTAATTGTGCTTAAGAGTGAAAACATGCTTTTTAGGTCTTAAAATAGCTAAATCTAATTCTCCTTGATTCCATTAGATGCCTTGATATGTTTGTTAAGTGATTTAAGGTTTAGGAGGCAAAGATTGGATCAAGGGAATGAAGAAAGAAGCATGAAAAGTTGGAGAACTCATGAAGAAATGAAAGAACCGGAAAGCTGTCAAGCCGACCTCTTTGCACTTAAACGACCATAACTTGAGCTACAGAGGTCCAAATGATGCGGTTCTAGTTGGGTTAGAAATCTAACATCTGGGGCTTCGAAACGATATAAGATTTGCCATAGTTGCTACACGTATGGTGGCGCGTACACGCATAGTACGCGCACGCGCCGTCGCTGCCACCTGGTTCACTTAAAGCAAAACGTGGCCAGTGAATTCTAAAGCCTTGTGGGCCCAATCCAACTCATTTCTGATGCTATTTAACCCAAGGAATGAAGAGGGAAACACATGTTAGTTACCATTAGCTTAGTTTAGTAGTTAGAGTTAGTTTCTAGAGAGAGAAGCTATCTCTTCTCTCTAGAATTAGGATTAGGTTAGTTCTTAGATCTAGATCTATTTCTTCTTCTTCTCTCTTCCAATTTTCGTTCCTCTCCTCTATTGTAGTTGTAGAATTCTTCTTCTAATGTAATTCCTTTGTTTGTAGTTTGTGAATTCTCTTTTGTAGATCTACATTTCTCCTTCAATGTAATTGGTAAGTTCTTTGTTGTTTCATGATTGATTTGGTTTTCTATTGTAGACCTCTTTCCTTTGTAGTTAGATCTCTCTTTAATTCTTGCAAATTCATGTGTTTACTTGTATTGCACTCTATGTGTTTGATGAAATATCTCTTATAGCTATTAGTTAGATTTTGTTCCTCTTGGCCTAGGTAGAGTAATTAGTGATACTTGAGTTATCTAATTCCTTTGTTGATTGGTAATTGGAGAGATTGCTAATTGGTTTGGAGTGCACTAAAGCTAGTCTTTCCTTGGGAGTTGGCTAGGACTTGTGGCTCAAGTCAATTCATCCACTTGACTTTCCTTTATTTAGTAAGGGTTAACTAAGTGGTAGCAATGAACAATTCTCATCACAATTGAGAAGGATAACTAGGATAGGACTTCTAATTTTCATACCTTGCCAAGAGCCTTTTATAGTTGTTAGTTTATTTTCATTGCCATTTACTTTCATGCTTCTTATCCAAAACCTCAAAATACATTTCTAACTAATAACAAGATATTTTATTGTAATTCCTAGGGAGAACGACCCAAGGTTTGAATACTTCGATTATTAATTTTAGGGGTTTGTTACTTGTGACAAACAATCTTTTGTATGAAAGGATTATTGTTGGTTTAGGAACTATACTTGCAACGAGAATTCATTTGTGAAATTCTAAACCGTCAAAAATCCAATCATCAAAATGGCGCCGTTGCCGGGGAATTGCAATGGTGTTGTGTTATTGGTTATTGTATATATGTGAATATTGTGAATATGTTTGCTTTTTGCTTCGTTGTTAGTTTTTAGTTTGTTCTCCTTATTTGTCCTATTTTTTGTTTTTGCCCTCTCTTGCTATCATGAATTCTCACTTTGGCTATGAGTGTAGTTACAATTATGTTGTAGGTGATGAGAACTATAATGAAGATGTGTATCAAGGATGGGATAACCAAAGGTGGGAAGAGCCATATGCTTATGATCAATCCTCATGGCAACAACCCCCACCAATGCACTATGAAGAAGAGCCATTCTATGATGCATACCAATCCAATGGCTATGGTGACTCACCTTGTGACTTTCAAGAACCACCACCATATGCCAATGATTCATACCCTCAATATAACCCTCAACCATACTCACGAGCCCCTTCTTACCAACCACCTTCATATGACCCCAATCCATATTCATCACACCAACCAACTTTTGAGCCATATGAGCCATATATGGAACCACCACAATATCAACATTTTCAAGAACCACAATTTCAAGATTACTACTCCCAAGAACCACCTCAATACAGACCACCACCTTACCAAGAAGAACCACCTTCCTATAATGAACCCTCTCTCCAAGACAATGAACCCTCTTATTCATTCCAATCCTCAATGGATGAAATCCTTAGCCTCATACTTCAAGGGCAAGGAGAAATGCAAAGGGAGACACTAGAATTTATGGCTACCTTGACCAAGGTAGTAAGCATTTTAGCCTCCCAATGCTTGAGCACTCAAAGTACTCCCATGGTCACATGTGGAGAATCAATTAAAGAGCATAGCATGAAGGAGAGATTGGAAACTCCGGTGGAAAATGAGGAATGCCACTTTGTATTAGAACAATTGGAGAAGCCTATGATTATTGAAGAAAAGGAAGAAGTGGTTGAAGACTTAGGAGATGCAGAACCTCCATGGGAAGCTAAAATCAAAGAAAATCCCTCCAAGAAAAGTAAATTTGATGTTGAGGAGGAATGTGCACAACCTCCAAAACAATTTTTGAATGAAGACTTGGAAGGGATGAAGCAAGAATTGAGTTTCCTTGGAGATGAAGATCAAGCATCAAACCTTCTTGGTGGTGAATCCTTTGAATTTGAAGAACCTTCTCCCAATGAATTTGAAAGTGATGTGGAGGTAGATTTTTCTCGTCCTCCAATTTATGACTTGAGTGATGGAGAAGAAGTAGATGAGGTTGATGAACAAAGGATTGAGAATAAAGAAGTTTATGAAGAGGTGGTGATTGACAAGGAAGCAAACAAGGGAGTAGAGCTTGCAAGCACATTGGAGATACCTTTCCCCAAGCCACCACCATCCATTCTCTCATTCAAGTGGGTAAATTCCTTATGCTCAAGCTTTATTATTCCCCTTGAATATGGTTTGCTTAAGACGGATGGTCAACTAAGACATATTTGTGGCTTTAAGAGTAAAAAGGAGATGGTTAGTGGTTTGAAATATCATTCTAGGTTCATTATGGTTGCATGCTCAAAGCTTAATAGCAAGAGTTGGTGTATAACTAGAGTACATGGGTCTAGAAGGATGTTTGGTCACTTTGTTGAGAATTCACCTTGCTCACCGCCCACATGGATTAATGATAATCAACTTGGAGATGGGTGTGAAGACAAAATATGGGATCCGGGAACACATGAGGATCAACATTGGGAGCCCATGGTTTGTGAAGAACTCCATCAAAGCTTGGAGATATTAATCTTGAATAATGGAGTTTATTGGAAGTCCAAGCATTGGTGGAAGTTCCAAGATGAGTACAAGCACAAGCCACCTTGAGAGAAGCTCCCCATAAGGCCAACTTAAGGACAATAAATAAAAGTGCTAGGTGGGAGACACCCCACTATGGTAAAATCCTTTCATTTTCTCTTTTGTACATATTGGTAGAACTAGTTTAATTTCATGTTTAGATTAGTTGGTTGAGTTTAATTAGTATTTTATCATGTTAAATAAGGTTTTAGGGTGTTTTGGTAGATGCTTGGAGGTTTAGAATGCTTGGATTGGTGCAAAAACATAGCAAAAATTTTTGAAAAACAGAGCACCATCCACGCGTATGCGCACTGCGTGCGTACGCGTGCATCTAGCATTTTCGACAATCCACGCGCGCGCGCCATACGTGCGTATGCGTGGATTGAGAAGTTCCACATTCCATACATTTTCTAGAGAGTTATGCCTACGTCGCGCCAACATTGTGCCTTTGGCACAACCCCACTTGTGCGGATGCGCACATGACGCGTACGCACCACTCTCGAAATAAGCCATCGATGCGTGCGCGCCATGCGCGCGTACGCGCGGATTTCCTTCCTTCACCACATTTCTTTTCTTCTCCTCCTTCTAATTCTTTCCTTCTCCTTTCTTCTTCCCTCCTCCTACCCCTCATCCAACACTTCCAAACACCATCGATAACCATTTATTTTAGTTAGTTATTAGTTAGTTAGTTAGTTAATTAGTTAGTTCGTTAGTTGATTAGTTAGTTTTAGTTTAGTTTTCATTTTATTTTCTCTCTTTTCATCATAAGTGTTGGATTGATATTCTTGTTTACCATTAATTGCTGCTAAGTATTAAAAAGGGATGTTTTCTTAACATCATTATGTTTACCATCTTCATTGGATTCTATGATTGAGATTATATTTTGCTACTTGGTTTTGAGTTTTTCATGCTTACCTTTTTAGAATACCAAGTGATGAGAATTGCCTTCGAGCTTGTAACTCTTTTTGAATTGCATGATTTGGCCACCATGTGATTTGAGCCTTATTTTGTAATTAGGCAACTTCTTGATGGATGATGTTGTGCATTTACCTTAATGCATTGTATTTCATGAACATATGCATCTATAGGCTTAGCTTGCATGCTTTCATGCTTCTTTAATGCTTGTTTTACCTTACAAGTTCACTTAAAGCATCTCAAGCATACTAGAATGAGTAAAGTGCATGCTTCTTTTGTGACATAGCTTTTATGCTAATGTGTGTTCTAAACCGCGCAATTTAGAATTTACACACCTAATATTTCTTAATGTCACACTAATTCACTCACTCAATTCTAGTGATTTACCTCACTCCAACAAAGTATGCTTCCTTGATTTTGTATTGTCTCATCTTATGGTGTTATATTTTTGTTTTCCATGAATAATGCACCACGAGCAATAACGGAAGCAAGACTAAGAACACGTAGCAATCCGGAGAGTCGCCGTACCCCCTTGCTCATCTTTGAGTGCACCGAGGACGGTGCAAACTTTTAAGTGTGGGGAGGTCGTCCGACCGTTCGACGATTTTGGGTGACAAGTTTCTAATCCCAACACTTCTGCATTTCATTTTAGGTTTTTTAGGATTTTTACTTGCATTTTCTTAATTTTGCATATATATACAAAATAAGCTTAGTCAAAATAATGAAATTTTTCAAGATTTCTATCTATAGGGCACCTCAATTGATTTGAGTGAAAACTTTTCATAAAACTTGCTTGAATTATATATCTTGTGGATCATGTTCTTGAGCTAAGAACACAAGCAAGTGAGATTTGAGCCTAATAGTGTGGTTACATCCTATAACCACTTATTTTCCTTCTTGTGTGCATTATTCTCTTTCTATGAATGTAATCTTTGATTTGTTTGATTCTTTATGTCCATTATTTTGTGTATACATGCATTTATATGATTGAGGCCATCATTTCATTAGCTCACTTATCCAAATAGCCAACCCTTTTATATTCCTTTGTTAGCCAATTTGAGCCTATGATTAACCCACTTGTTCTTAATTTTAGCACATTACAAGCCTTAAAGCGAAAAACAATAAATGTCCTTATTTGGATCTTTGATTAGCTTAGGCTAGAGTGTGTGAGTATCATTCAAGTGTGGGAACCTTGGGACATTGGGTGAATAAAAGGGTAATTTTGTATTGTTATTGAAAATATTGGGAATTGGGTACATACTCATGTATTGATCAAATGTAAAACCTTATGCATTGAGATTCTTGTATATAGAAAAAAAAAATGAGAAAAACAAAAGAAAAAGAAAAAAATTAATATGAAAAAAAAATATATAGAAAAAGAAAGAAAAAGAAGAAAAAAAAAGAGAGAAAGGAATAAAAAGGGGACAAAATGCCCCAAATCAAAGTATAGTCCAATAAAATCAATGCATAGGTGTTGTGAAATTAAAAAGGAATACATGAGTATGTGAAAGAGTGAAAAATGGGTAGTTAGGTTAGAATTTAATTGTATAGGATGTCATAGGTTAGGTGGGAAGTTTAAGCTTATCAAAGATTCAAATTTCAAACTCACTTAACCAAATATGCATCCTACCTTGACCCTAGCCCCATTACAACCTAAAGAAAAGACCTCATGATACTTGTATGCATGCATGGAATATATGTCGATTGTTAGAAGAAAAACAAATCTTAGAAAGCATGATTAGGAGAGAATTGAGTGAATCAACCCTAAACACTTGAGCGAATAGAGTGCAAATACATCCGGTGAGGGTTTGATGCTCAATTACATGTTTCCACCAATGATCATCTCCTTTCATGCAAGTTTGTAAAAATATTTAATAGCTCAATTCAATTGTGGTTTGGCATGGTTGTTAATACCTTTTGCCCTTGTGCTTATATATGCTTCTTGGGAATTAATTTATTTTGACCAAGCAATTGCATTCATGTAGATAGTTGCATATAGGTAGATTGCATTTAGTTAGTTTTCATTGAATAAATGTTGATCCCTTTGCTTTCTCTTGGTTTTAGCATGAGGACATGCTTGGTTTAAGTGTGGGGAGGTTGATAAACCCCATTTGTAGGGTTTATCTTGTATTGATTTTAGGGAATTTTATAACCTTTTACCCATATTTATCCATTGATATTGCATGGTTTTATAACTTCTCCTTTAATTGTGCTTAAGAGTGAAAACATGCTTTTTAGGTCTTAAAATAGCTAAATCTAATTCTCCTTGATTCCATTAGATGCCTTGATATGTTTGTTAAATGATTTAAGGTTTAGGAGGCAAAGATTGGATCAAGGGAATGAAGAAAGAAGCATGAAAAGTTGGAGAACTCATGAAGAATTGAAAGAACCGGAAAGCTGTCAAGCCGACCTCTTTGCACTTAAACGACCATAACTTGAGCTACAGAGGTCCAAATGATGCGGTTCTAGTTGAGTTAGAAAGCTAACATCCGGGGCTTCGAAATGATATAAGATTTGCCATAGTTGCTATACGTATGGTAGCGCGCATGCGCATAGTACGCGCACGTGCCGTTGCTGCCACCTGGTTCACTTAAAGCAAAACGTGGCCAGCGAATTCTAAAGCCTTGTGGGCCCAATCCAACTCATTTCTGATGCTATTTAACCCAAGGAATAAAGAGGGAAACACATGTTAGTTACCATTAGCTTAGTTTAGTAGTTAGAGTTAGTTTCTAGAGAGAGAAGCTCTCTCTTCTCTCTAGAATTAGGATTAGGTTAGTTCTTAGATCTAGATCTATTTCTTCTTCTTCTCTCTTCCAATTTTCGTTCCTCTCCTCTATTGTAGTTGTAGAATTCTTCTTCTAATGTAATTCCTTTGTTTGTAGTTTGTGAATTCTCTTTTGTAGATCTACATTTCTCCTTCAATGTAATTGGTAAGTTCTTTGTTGTTTCATGATTGATTTGGTTTTCTATTGTAGACCTCTTGCCTTTGTAGTTAGATCTCTCTTTAATTCTTGCAAATTCATGTGTTTACTTGTATTGCACTCTATGTGTTTGATGAAATGTCTCTTATAGCTATTAGTTAGATTTTGTTCCTCTTGGCCTAGGTAGAGTAATTGGTGATACTTGAGTTATCTAATTCCTTTGTTGATTGGTAATTGGAGAGATTGCTAATTGGTTTGGAGTACACTAAAGCTAGTCTTTCCTTGGGAGTTGGCTAGGACTTGTGGCTCAAGTCAATTCATCCACTTGATTTTCCTTTATTTAGTAAGGGTTAACTAAGTAGTAGCAATGAACAATTCTCATCACAATTGAGAAGGATAACTAGGATAGAACTTCTAATTTTCATACCTTGCCAAGAGCCTTTTATAGTTGTTAGTTTATTTTCATTGCCATTTACTTTTATGCTTCTTATCCAAAACCCCAAAACACATTTCTAACCAATAACAAGACATTTTATTGTAATTCCTAGGGAGAACGACCCGAGGTTTGAATACTTCGGTTATTAATTTTAGGGGTTTGTTACTTGTGACAAACAATCTTTTGTATGAAAGGATTATTGTTGGTTTAAGAACTATACTTGCAACGAGAATTCATTTGTGAAATTCTAAACCGTCAAAAATCCAATCATCAACGACTAATTAACCATTTTAACACGGGTGGAGCAGGTCTAGTATAGTTGGAACTGGTCTAGTATTCCTCATTTGTTACTGATTAGATGCAGTATTCATAAGTCATTCTAATAAACTTCATACATAGCCATGGATGCACATAATCTTCAGGGTTATCATATATTTTCCTAATTGCAGCTATAACATAAATGCATGACATTCTTTTACAGCAAGACAACAATAAGAACTAAGGTGGCATAAGCAATGAAAACACCATACAGACACATAAACAATGAAATTGACAGAGGGATTAGCAGTAATATTGATTAGTTAGTTGGCATCTGTTACATGAACACATATGCTTGATCAGATCCACATCCATTTTAGAGCCCTTATAGGTTACTTCAAAACATTTGTGCTCATTATAACCAATCCACTCTACAGTCCATTTGTTGCTTGGTTTGATAAGCCTCTGTAACCTCTTCTCTTGCACTAGCGCAAGATTCCCTTCATGAATCCCTAGCAATTTCTTGTGTTGAACCATTTGCCTCATAATATAGCACTGAAATTCTTCACACATTGTGAGTATTAGTTTGTAGCTACACTTCACAACCTTTGCATTGAAAGACTTGCACATGTTGTTTGTTAGGTTGTCTACTTTCGAACCATGGTTGAAGTAGGCTCTAACCCATGTTGCAGGATCAAACTTCATGAGGTACGCCCATGCATCCTTGTTAACTTTTTTCAGTTTATCCATAGTTGACTTGAGCTCAGGGACAGTAGTGCATCCTGTACAATTTCACACTATTTTTCCGATATACAGGTCTTTGAATCGGTTGATAAAATTCTTTCACAAGTGCATGACACAGTTTATGACATGTGAATTAGGCATTATTGCTTTCAATGCAAGTAGCAGGCCCTAATAAAATTGACACAATCCTCAATTAATCAAGTTAACAAACAAATCAACTAAAGAATCACACAACATAAAAGAATTGATAATTAGGAACTAACCTTCTACTAGTCTGACATCAAATTCCAACCATGGTTACTCACATCACCAAGATCTTCTTGTAAAAGTGTAAGAAACCACTCCCATATATCTTTCGATTCAAATCTTGCAATTGCATATACAATCACATAGAACTCGTTGTTAGCATCCTATGCCACAACCAAGAGTAATTGCCCCCATGATAGGTTTTGAGAAATGTTCTATCCAGATGAAGTAGTGGTCTGCAACCACTCTTAAATCCAAGTTTGTAAGCCTCAAAACATATATACAATTTGTGAAATGTAAGGAGTGCTTGTGGTTGAGGAATTACATATAGCAAGACAGTAGACCCATAATTACTTCTGTGTATCTCCAATAAATAGTCCCTTAATTTGCCATAATGTTCCTTTTCAATGCCCATCATCCTTTCTCTTGCTTCCTTTACAACTCTATACATTATCTTCGGATGCACAGTAAGGTCAAACTCTTCTCTCAGAAAATCAATAGTTTCATGAGTGGTCACATGTGCATGGGTTCGCATCCTTTTTTCCACCTTCTTACTGATCTAGTGTTGATCAGCTGCATTGCTTCCCAAGTTCCTAGCACAAGTGTGCTCATTTCTATATGTCTTCACTTGGAAGCATTGTAACTGCTTATTGTAAGACAAATGGGCAAGCTAAGGACAATATTCATCCTTGTACCCAACCCTAATCCTTTTCTCTGTCATTCTTGATCCAAGCCAACTTCTTGCCTTCAGTAATAAATGTGTCCTTTACAACCTCCTTGAACCTCTCAATTGTAGCAAATCTTGTCCCAAGCTCAAATCTTCCTTCTCTGAAACTATACTGGTGATTAAACTTAGGCAAATGATGTTTGTTTTCTTCATCTTCAGATGACATAGGTGTATACAGGTCCTCAGATTCATATTCCCACACAATGTTATCATTATCAGTGTCTATAGCATTGACCTAGTCTAGAACAGACAACCTTGCAATCCTAGGTCTATTGGACTCCCTTGCAGGCCTAGCTCTATTGGCCTGTCTTGCAAGCCCACATGTGTCAGGCTGATTAGCAGGTCCATTCATTCTTGATGATCCTTCTCCACTACACTCCCCTTTTCTTGCATTAGATTTTATCCTTTAAGACACACGAGTTGCTTGTTTTATTTTTTTGGACTATGTCATTCTCTTAGAGAAATCAGGTACTTGTTTTCTCTTCTCTTTGGAAGAATTAATACTACTAACACCATCTTCACCACTCTCACTGTTACTTTCATAACTGGGAGGTGGAGGTGCATACAGCTCATCTTCCGCACTTTTATAACTATCATGATCAGACGATGAGTCATCCAAATCCTCTACTTCAATTCGAATAACATCTTTCTCTACCTAAGCATTTTCCTTACCAGCACCCTTTACAAGCTCAGAATCATCAATAGGATGATCGAAAAAAATATAGAACTCATCAGTGTCTTTGTTTTTCATCTTAGCTTGTCGCATTTGGTTGATACCTGCATCTCCCCTCAGTACATGTAGCCTTAACTCTATATCCTTACTCTTTGGATCGCAGTAAACCTCCTTGTATGCTTGATATCTCAATCCTTTGAACAATATTATCAAATTGCCAAAATTGATAGAATCTAAGTCCATGGTTGAAAACCTCTCAACTTTACCATAGAGATAAACTAACTCACACCAGTAGGTGCCCTTGAAATATAGTCCTATGATGAAAAATAGGAACAACAAATACATCATCCATCTACAATATTTTCCAACACAAAAAGCATAAATAGTTAACACTAATCCAAATTTATATACCAAGATTAGCCCTAAACATTATTAAATCAGCACTTATCCCAACACTTACCCTACATAACCCATTTTTCATGTCCCTCACTTACTACAGTACCTAGAAACCCCAACCCACGACATGCATAACAAATAAGTTTTGAAAGCACAAATGCAATAAGTTTTTTGAATTAAATATACTTACTAGTCTACACGACAGTTGCAACTACACCAATGAAGATTCATTGGTGCTACTTCACACTACAAAGACAACACGAAGAAGATCAAGCATTGTATTTTTAGAGGGAATATGTCACAGATATGTGTGTTAGGGATTTCTGTAATTGTGTGGATTCATATTACTTCTTCGGTATTACAATTAAATTCAGAGACTACAATCATTGCTTTTAAAATGGTGGTGCTTTAGGCGATAGGGATCTATTTGTCCCAGACCTTTTCATAACCGACTACTTAAGCCTCGTCAATAACATCGTAGCGACACAGAGGCACATAACACGCCACATAAGCTGTCTCTGTTACATTTAAGGGAGCAATTTGCACGGAAGCACCCATCTATCATGCGTTTTGAATAGTGAAGGATGATTTTGTATTTTTCAATTCTAAAGGACAAATTTGTCCACGAATTAAAAGTTCAAGGACTTATTTGTCCTTTTTCCAAAATATAATTTATCCTAGAAAGTATAAGGTATCATTTTTATAAAATTTAAATATAGAAAAGTGTAGAAGTGAATAATTTCTAGAACAAAATTATTCACGTAAAGTATGAGTACAAAATTTTGGTATTTGGGAGCCCAGTGAGACGCTTCAAAATTGGAATACGCTCCTTGTTAGCTTCAAAGATCACTAACTAGGATAAGAAGTGTGGATACTTTATTGAGTTACAATGTCTTTGAATACATTTTGGATACGTTACTCGTCCGATACTAGTATTTTTTCTGAATTTTAATAAAAAATAAAAAATATTTTTTCAAATACACCTAATCGACTTAGACACATTGATAAACCCTAATTTTAGGGTTTATCTTGTGTTGAATGCGGTGAATTTTATTAACTTATCACACATTTATTCAATGAAATAGCATGATTTTGTAAATTTCTCCTAAATTGCACTTAAGATTGAAAACATACTTTTTAGACTCTTAATTTGTTAAATTTAATTTTTTTTAATTCCATTCGATGTCTTGATGTGTTTGTTAAGTGATTTCAGACTTAGAAGGCAAAGATTGGATTGAAGAAATGAAGAAAAGAAGAATGCAAAATGGAGAATTCATGAAGAAATGGGAATTTGGTGGAATTCATGGCCACGTGTACGCATGACTCACGTATACGCGTGAGTCAGAGTATCGTCAAGCGACGCATATACGTGACACTCGGCATGTGACTCACTTAAAGAAAATATGGCTAGCAATTTCTGGACTCATTCAAGCCCAAATCCAACCCATTTTTGAAGTATTTGAGGCCAAATTCAAGAAGGAACAAAGGGGGGAGCAATTAGGGTAGGTTAAAAAATGTCTTAGGATAGATTTTTAGAGAGAGAAGCTCCCTATCTCTCTAAAATTTAGGGTTCTTAGTCCAATTTTCTTTTAATTTCTCTTTTTAATTCTTGTTTTAGTGTAGTTTCATTTATATTTCTATCCTCTATTGTCTTAATTTTCTTAGTTACTCTTGTTAGTTTCTTATTTTTTTTCATTTTTAGTTTATGAACACTTTTGTTAATTTTGATTCTTTTATAATGCAATTCAATGTTTTATGTGTAAAACCCGGTTAATTAACGGCTAATTAACCCACAAATGAGGATTTATTCTAGAAAGCCTAAAATGTGATTCTTATGGCTAAATGTGATAGAGGAGATTGAGACAAGGATTTTGGTACCAATTTTATAGAATTCGGACTAAGATTGGACCGAACGGGCTAAACCGGGCCAACCGGACCCAAAGTGGGCCCTTGGCCCAACATAACTAAACCAAAACCCTAGTTTTCAGCACTCTCTCTCCTCACAACACTCAAAAACACGCTGAAAAGTAGAGGGAATGGGGGAAGAACACTCTCTCAAACTTCTATCTCTCACTTGATCTTCAAACCACCATAACTTTTGATCTAGAGCTCCGATTGCCGCTCCGTTTGCGGCCACGCGTTCACCGCGGAGAGCTCTACAAAACTCATACAATTAATCTTGAGGTAAGCCACGTTTTGCTCTTCGAAATTCCAGCCTTGTTTTCGAGTTTTATGAGCAAAGATGTTGAGATTTTGGGCTCTTTGATGTTATAGGACCCAACTCTCTTGAAGGAGAAGGTTAATCTTGTCTTCTTGGACCTTGGGTGTGATAAGATTCTCAACCCTAGTGTAATTTTGTTGTTTTATGATGTTTGGATTTTGAGATGTTGTGTATGGGTGTGATGATCGTGGCTTAGGTTGTGTATATGTGAATGTTGGAGCTTGATTGGTGATTTTGAAAAGCTTGGAAAGGGTTTGGTGGTGAAAAATCTGTTCTTAGAGGTGTTGAGGCCTTGAGAGCTTGTGGATAAGTGGTTTGAAAGTGCTCCGGTTGAGCTTGGAAAAATCGGCTAAGGTATGGTTTCGGTTTCCCGTATCTAATATGTAATGTGGTAGGAAATACTTAGGCTAGAGGCCCTAAGATAGGCATTGAATTGTTGATGTTGTTGAATGATTGAGATATATGATGTGGTCATATATGTGATGATGATTATTGATGCCTTGGTGGTATGATGTATGAGAAATATGCATGTTGTGATATATGCTTGATGATTGGTTATGGTTGAATTGTGGGTTGAACCATGTTGATGGTGAGTACGATATTGATTGTGTACAATGATGATTTATTGGGATTGGTGTTGTTGAGAATTGGCATGAGGAAGAGTATATGATATGTCAATGTGTTTGGGTTTGAGCCACTTGGGTGAAGTGGGTTAAAATGATGAGATAGTGATTTTGGTAATTTGTGGTAGAGTGTCAATGTGTGAGTTGAGGAGGCTTGATGTTGAATTTGATATATTTTGATTGATTTCAAAGAAAATGGATGAAATTGGCATGTTTTGATTGATTTTGAAATGAGTTGGAAATGGCTTGTTTTGAAAATGGCACTTTGTGGTTTTGTATGAAAAATATGATTTTTGGGCTTACTTTGAGGGGACATAACTTGGACTACGGATCTCTGTTTTGTGCCAAATCTGTTTAGAAATGAAATTGGATCCGAGATGTCCATGCCGTTCGAAGAACGGATGAAAAATGATTTAAAATGAGAAAGTTATGTCCGTTGGAAGATTGGGGTTTAAATCTGTGAATTCTGCAGCTTTTAACTTAGAAAATTTTTTAGCAGAATGACCCCTTGCGCGTGGGCGCACCTGGCGCGTACGCGCTGATCTTCCAGAAAGCGCCATCCACGCGTGCGCGTGATGTGCGCGGGCGCGCCGATTGTGCTGCACCCAATGCCCAGCCATTTTCCAGAGAGTTATGCCAGAACTATGCCAGTGTTGTGCCTGGGGCACGAGAACACCCACGCGTACGCGTGGTTGACGCGTGCGCGTCGATTGACAAATTTTTAATCCACGCGTTAGCGTGCATGACGCTTGCGCGTCGATGAGTTTTTGAGGCCATCCACGCGTGCGCGTGGAGTGCGCGTACGCGTGGCCCTGTTTTCATCCCAAAGTTGATTTTTGAGTTTTAAAAGCCAAATCTCATACTCCTAAGCCTCCGATCTCACCATTTATGTCTTAAATCATTGTGATATTCCTAGCTATTAGAAAAGGGCTAGTGAATGTGGTAACTTGCGAGTGAAGCAAGGGAAAAATGAATGATCAATGATGATCAGAGATGATTATGTGAGATGCGGAGGATGGTGGTGGAAGTGCTTGTTATGCCATGGGCCGAAAGGCTATAATTGTTAATGAAACGGCTGGTTATGGATTTAACCGTGAGCCGGGTGGCTGGTTATGGATTTAACCGTGAGCAAGAATGGCTGTGTATGATATGAATATTGGCTGGTTCTGGACTGAACCGTGAGCTGGATGGCTGATATGGATGTTGATCCATGGATGAGAATTCATGCATGTATATGCTGAATTATTGATAATTGTGATTTGCACTTCCACTATCTGAGATACGAGTTTTCCTGGGTAGTAGCAGTGGCTAGCCACCACGTGGTCCAGGTTGAGACTTGATACTCTGTTGACCCTATATCGTAAGTGTGGCCGGGCACTGTGAAAGACCCGGATGAGCTCGCCCCCGTAAATATTCACCAGTGAGGGTGATGGATATAGATCATGATTATTGGTGCGCGAAATTGTGATCACTACACAACTTTGCACAACTAACCAGCAAGTGCACTGGGTCGTCCAAGTAATACCTTACGTGAGTAAGGGTCGATCCCACGGAGATTGTTGGTATGAAGCAAACTATGGTCACCTTGTAAATCTCAGTCAGGCAGACTCAAATGGGTATAGATGATGAATAAAACATAAAGATAAAGATAGAGATACTTATGTATATCATTGGTGAGAGCTTCAGATAAGCGTATGAAGATGCCTTCCCTTCCGTCTCTCTGCTTTCCTACTGT
The DNA here is from genome assembly GCF_014773155.1 of Arachis stenosperma. NCBI lineage: Eukaryota > Viridiplantae > Streptophyta > Magnoliopsida > Fabales > Fabaceae > Arachis > Arachis stenosperma. Next base: position 20,233,072 of record NC_080383.1, on the reverse strand, counting down.
CTTCATCCAATCCTTCTTACTCCTTTCCATGGCAAGCTTATGCAAGGGTTTCACCGTTGTCAGTGGCTACCTCCCATCCTCTCAGTGAAAATGTTCCTATACTCTGTCACAGCATATGGCTAATCAGCTGTCGGTTCTCGGTCAGGCCGGAATAGAATCCAGCGATTCTTTTGCGTCTGTCACTAACGCCCCGCCTGCTAGGAGTTTGAAGCACGTCACAGTCATTCAATCATTGAATCCTACTCAGAATACCACAGACAAGGTTAGACCTTCCGGATTCTCTTGAATGCCGCCATCAGTTCTCGCCTATACCACGAAGATTCTGGTTAAAGAATCCAAGAGATAAACACTAGAGCCTTGTTGCTTGTAGAACAGAAGTGGTTGTCAGTCACTTTGTTCATAAGTGAGAATGATGATGAGTGTCACGGATCATCACATTCATCAAGTTGAAGAACAAGTGATATCTTGGAACAAGAACAAGCAGAATTGAATAGAAGAACAATAGTAATTGCATTAATACTCGAGGTACAGCAGAGCTCCACACCTTAATCTATGGTGTGTAGAAACTCCACCGTTGAAAATACATAAGAACAAGAGTGATCATTGGTTTCGGCCCCAGAGAGGAGACCAGAAGAACCAAGATGAAAATACAATAGTAAAAGGTCCTACTTATAGGGAACTAGTAGCTTAGGAATTACAAAGGTGAGTAAATGACATAAAAATCCACTTCCAGGCCCACTTGGTGTGTGCTTGGGCTGAGCAATGAAGCATTTTTCGTGTAGAGACTCTTCTTGGAGTTAAACGCCAGCTTTTATGCCAGTTTGGGCGTTTAACTCCCATCTAGGTGCCAGTTCCGGCGTTTAACGCTGGAATTTCTTGAGGTGACTTTGAACGCCGGTTTGGGCCATCAAATCTTGGGCAAAGTATGGACTATCATATATTGCTGGAAAGCCCAGGATGTCTACTTGCTAACGCCGTTGAGAGCGCGCCAATTGGGCTTCTGTAGCTCCAGAAAATCTACTTCGAGTGCAGGGAGGTCAGAATCCAACAGCATCTGCAGTCCTTTTCAGTCTCTGGATCAGATTTTTACTCAGGTCCCTCAATTTCAGCCAGAAAATACCTGAAATCACAGAAAAACACACAAACTCATAGTAAAGTCCAGAAAAGTGAATTTTAATTAAAAACTAATAAAAATATACTAAAAACTAACTAGATCATACTAAAAACATACTAAAAACAATGCCAAAAAGCGTATAAATTATCCGCTCATCAATTATGATCAAGTTTATTGGTGCACGAAATTGTGATCAATACTTTTCAAAACATAAACCATCCCTAGTAATGGCTCCAAAGACTTGGTGCTCAATACCATGGCATAAACACAACTTCGCACAACTAACCAGCAAGTGCACTGCGTCGTCCAAGTAATAAACCTTACGCGAGTAAGGGTCGATCCCACGGAGATTGGTGGTATGAAGCAAGCTATAGTCACCTTGTAAATCTCAGTCAGGCAGACTCAATTGGGTATAGATGATGAATAAAGCATAAAGATAAAGATAGAGATACTTATGTATATCATTGGTGTAAGAGCTTCAGACAAGCGTATGAAGATGCCTTCCCTTCTGTCTCTCTGCTTTCCTACTGTCTTCATCCAATCCTTCTTACTCCTTTCCATGGCAAGCTCATGTAGGGTTTCACCGTTGTCAGCGGCTACCTCCCATCCTCTCATTGAAAGCGATTGCATATGCCCTGTCACGGCCATAGCGGAATTCATCTGTCGGTTCTCAATCAGGCCGGAATAGAATCCAGTGATTCTTTTGCGTCTGTCACTAACGCCCCGCCCTTAGGAGTTTGAAGCACGTCACAGTCATTCAATCATTGAATCCTACTCAGAATACCACAGACAATGTTAGACCTTCCGGATTCTCTTGAATGCCGCCATCAGTTCTCGCCTATACCACGAAGACTCTGATCTCACGGAATGGCTGGCTCGTTTGTCAGGCGAGCACTCGGTTGTCAGGCGATCAACCATGCATCGTGTAATCAGAAATCCAAGAGATATTCACTAAGCCTCAGATGCTTGTAGAACAAGAGTGGTTGTCAGTCACCTTGTTCATGAGTGAGAATGGTGATGAGTGTCAATCATCACCTTCATCAAGTTGAAGAACAAGTGATATCTTGGACAAAGAACAAGCGGAATTGAATAGAAGAACAATAGTAATTGCATTAATACTCGAGGTACAGCAGAGCTCCACACCTTAATCTATGGTGTGTAGAAACTCCACCGTTGAAAATACACAAGAACAAGGTCTAGGCATGGCCGAATGGCCAGCCTCCCAAATGATCTAAGATAGCATAAAATTAGAAGATAGCTACCCCGATTGTCAAATACAATAGTAAAAGGTCCTACTTATAGAAAACTAGTAGCCTAAGGTGTACAAAGGTGAGTAAATGACATAAAATCCACTTCCGGGCCCACTTGGTGTGTGCTTGGGCTGAGCAATGAAGCATTTTCGTGTAGAGACTTGTCTTGGAGTTAAACGCCAGCTTTTATGCCAGTTTGGGCGTTTAACTCCCATTTAGGTGCCAGTTCCGGCGTTTAACGCTGGAATTTCTTGAGGTGACTTTGAACGCCGGTTTGGGCCATCAAATCTTGGGCAAAGTATGGACTATCATATATTGCTGGAAAGCCCAGGATGTCTACTTTCCAACGCTGTTGAGAGCGCGCCAATTGGGCTTCTGTAGCTCCAGAAAATCCACTTCGAGTGCAGGGAGGTCAGAATCCAACAGCATCTGCAGTCCTTTTCAGTCTCTGAATCAGATTTTTGCTCAGATCCCTCAATTTCAGCCAGAAAATACCTGAAATCACAGAAAAACACACAAACTCATAGTAAAGTCCAGAAAAGTGAATTTTAATTAAAAACTAATAAAAATATACTAAAAACTAACTAGATCATACTAAAAACATACTAAAAACAATGCCAAAAAGCATACAAATTATCCGCTCATCACAACACCAAACTTAAATTGTTGCTTGTCCCCAAGCAACTGAAGATCAAATAAGATAAAAAGAAGAGAATATGCAATGAACTCCAAAAACATCTATGAGGATCAGTATTAATTAGATGAGCGGGGCTTTTAGCTTTTTGCCTCTGAACAGTTTTGGCATCTCACTCTATCCTTTGAAATTCAGAATGATTGGCTTCTTTAGGAACTCAGAATCCAGATAGTGTTATTGATTCTCCTAGTTAGGTATGATGATTCTTGAACACAGCTACTTATTGAGTTTTGGCCGTGGCCCAAAGCACTCTGTCTTCCAGTATTACCACCGGATACATACATGCCACAGACACATAATTGGGTGAACCTTTTCAGATTGTGACTCAGCTTTGCTAAAGTCCCCAACTAGAGGTGTCCAGGGTTCTTAAGCACACTCTTATTGCCTTGGATCACAACTCTTTTTTTTTTCTTTTTTTTCTTTCTTTTTCTATTTTTTTTTCGGTTTTTTTTTTTTGCTTGCTTCTCTTTTTTTTTTGTATTCACTGCTTTTTCTTGCTTCAAGAATCATTTTTATGATTTTTCAGATCCTCAGTAACATGTCTCCTTTTTCATCATTCTTTCAAGAGCCAACATTCATGAACCACAAATTCAAAAGACATATGCACTGTTCAAGCATACATTCAGAGAACAAAAGTGTTGCCACCACATCAAAATAATTAAACTGTTATAAAATTCAAAATTCATGCAATTCTTTTCCTTTTCAATTAAGCACGTTTTTATTTAAGAAAGGTGATGGATTCATAGGACATTCATAACTTTAAGGCATAGACACTAAGACACTAATGATCACAAGACACAAACATGGATAATCATAAGCATAAAAATTCGAAAAACAGAAGAATAAGAACAAGGAAATCAAGGAACGGGTCCACCTTAGTGATGGCGGCTCTTCCTTCCTCTTGAAGGTCCTATGGAGTGCTTAAGCTCCTCAATGTCTCTTCCTTGCCTTTGTTGCTCCTCTCTCATGATTCTTTGATCTTCTCTTATTTCATGGAGGAGAATGGAGTGTTCTGGTGCTCCACCCTTAGTTGTCCCATGTTGGAACTTAATTCTCCTAGGGAGGTGTTTAGTTGCTCCCAATAGTCTTGTGGAGGAAAGTGCATCCCTTGAGGTATCTCAGGGATCTCATGATGAGAGGGGTCTCTTGTATGCTCCATCCTTTTCTTGGTAATGGGCTTATCCTCATCAATGGTGATGTCTCCCTCTATGTCAACTCCAACTGAATAACAGAGGTGACAAATGAGGTGAGGAAAGGCTAACCTTGCTAAGGTAGAGGACTTATCCGCCACCTTGTAGAGTTCTTGGGCTATAACCTCATGAACTTCCACTTCTTCTCCAATCATGATGCTATGGATCATGATGGCCCGGTCTAAAGTAACTTCGGACCGGTTGCTAGTGGGAATGATTGAGCGTTGGATAAACTCCAACCATCCTCTAGCCACGGGTTTGAGGTCATGCCTTCTCAATTGAACCGGCTTGCCTCTTGAATCTCTCTTCCATTGTGCGCCCTCTTCACATATGATTGTGAGGACTTGGTCCAACCTTTGATCAAAGTTGACCCTTCTTGTGTAAGGATGTTCATCTCCTTGCATCATAGGCAAGTTGAACGCCACCCTCACACTTTCCGGACTAAAATCCAAGTATTTCCCCCGAACCATAGTAAGATAATTCTTTGGATCCGGGTTCACACTTTGATCATGGTTCTTGGTGATCCATGCATTGGCATAGAACTCTTGAACCATCAAGATTCTGACTTGTTGAATGGGGTTGGTGAGCACTTCCCAACCTCTTCTTCGGATCTCATGGCGGATCTCCGGATATTCACCCTTTTTGAGTGAAAAGGGGACCTCGGGGATCACCTTCTTCAAGGCCACAACTTCATAGAAGTGGTCTTGATGCACCCTTGAGATGAATCTATCCATCTCCCATGACTCGGAGGTGGAAGCTTTTGCTTTCCCTTTCCTCTTTCTAGAGGTTTCTCCGGCCTTGGATGCCATAAATGGTTATGGAAAAACGAAAAAGCAACGCTTTTACCACACCAAACTTAAAGGTTTGCTCGTCCTCGAGCAAAAGAAGAAAGAAGAGAGGAGAAGAAGAAGAAATGAAGAAGGAGGGAATGGCTTAGTGTATTCGGCCAAGTAGGGGGAGAAGTGGTGTTTTGGTTGTGTGAAAATGAAGGATGGATGTGAGTGGTGAAGAGAAAGATGGGATTTGATAGGTGAAGGGGTTTTGGGGAAGAGGTATTGAGGTGATTGGTGAATGGGGGAAGAAGAGAGAGAGTGGTGGTGGGGTTGGTGGGGATCCTGTGGGGTCCACAGATCCTGTGGTGTCAAGGAAAAGTCATCCCTGCACCAAATGTTGCTCAAAATCACGTTTTGAGCCATTTCTGGCGTTAAACGCCGGGCTGGTGCCCATTCCTGGCGTTTAACGCCAGGTTCTTGCCCTTTTCTGGCGTTTAACGCCAGTCTGGTGCCCCTTTCTGGCGTTAAACGCCCAGAATGGTGCCAGACTGGGCGTTAAACGCCCAACTGCTAGGTTTACTGGCGTTTGAACGCCAGCAACATCTTCCTCCAGGGTGTGCTGTTTTTCTTCCTGTTTTTCATTTTGTTTTTGCTTTTTCAATGGATTTTGTGACTTCTTATGATCATCAACCTACAAAAAAAAATAAAATAACAAAAGAAACTATATAAATTATAATCATTGGGTTGCCTCCCAACAAGCACTTCTTTAATGTCAGTAGCTTGACAGAGGGCTCTCATGGAGCCTCACAGATACTCAGAGCAATGTTGGAACCTCCCAACACCAAACTTAGAGTTTGAATGTGGAGGTTCAACACCAAACTTAGAGTTTGGCTGTGGCCTCCCAACACCAAACTTAGAGTTTGACTGTGGGGGCTCTGTTTGTCTCTGAATTGAGAGAAGCTCTTCATGCTTCCTCTCCATGGTGACAGAGGGATATCCTTGAGCCTTAAACACAAAGGATTCTCCATTCACTTGAATGATCAGTTCACCTCTATCAACATCAATCACAGCCTTTGCTGTGGCTAGAAAAGGTCTGCCGAGGATGATGGTTTCATCCATGCATTTTCCAGTCTCTAGGACTATGAAATCAGTAGGGATGTAATGGTCTTCAATCTTAACCAAAACATTCTCTACAAGTCCATGAGCTTGTTTTCTTGAGTTGTCTGCCATCTCTAATGAGATTCTTGCAGCTTGTACCTCAAAGATCCCTAGCTTCTCCATTACAGAGAGAGGCATGAGGTTTACACTTGACCCTAAGTCACACAGAGCCTTCTTGAAGGTCATGGTGCCTATGGTACAAGGTATTGAAAACTTCCCAGGGTCTTGTCTCTTTTGAGGTAATTTCTGCCTAGACAAGTCATCCAGTTCTTTGGTGAGCAAAGGAGGTTCTTCCTCCCAAGTCTCATTTCCAAATAATTTGTCATTTAGCTTCATGATTGCTCCAAGGTATTTAGCAACTTGCTCTTCAGTGACATACTCATCCTCTTCAGAGGAAAAATACTCATCAGAGCTCATAAAAGGCAGAAGTAAGTCCAATGGAATCTCTATGGTCTCATTTTGAGTCTCAGATTCCCATGGTTCCTCATTGGGGAACTCATTGGAGGCTAGTGCACGCCCACTGAGGTCTTCCTCAGTGGCGTCCACTTCCTCTCCATCCTCTCCAAATTCGGCCATGTTTATAGCTTTGCACTCTCCTTTTGGATTTTCTTCTGTGTTGCTTGGGGGAGTACTTGGAGGGAGTTCAGTAACTTTCTTGCTCAGCTGTCCCACTTGTGCCTCCAAATTCCGAATGGAGGACCTTGTTTCAGTCATGAAACTTTGAGTGGTTTTGATTAGATCAGAGACCATGGTTGCTAAGTCAGAGGAGTTCTGCTTAGAATTCTCTGTCTGTTGCTGAGAAGATGATGGAAAAGGCTTGCCATTGCTAAACCTGTTTCTTCCACCATTATTATTGAAACCTTGTTGAGGTCTCTCTTGATTCTTCCATGAGAGATTTGGGTGATTTCTCCATGAAGAATTATAGGTGTTACCATAGGGTTCTCCTAGGTAGTTCACCTCTTCCATTGAAGGGTTTTCAGGATCATAAGCTTCTTCCTCAGATGAAGCATCCTTAGTATTGCCAGGTGCATTTTGCATTCCAGACAGACTTTGAGAAATCAAATTGACTTGTTGAGTCAATATCTTATTCTGAGCCAAAATGGCGTTCAGAGTGTCAATCTCAAGAACTCCTTTCTTCTGACTAGTCCCATTGTTCACAGGATTCCTTTCAGAAGTGTACATGAATTGGTTATTTGCAACCATTTCAATTAATTCTTGAGCCTCTGTAGGCGTCTTCTTCAGATAAAGAGATCCTCCAGCAGAGCTATCCAAAGATATCTTGGATAGTTCAGAGAGACCATCATAGAAAATACCTATGATGCTCCATTCAGAAAGCATGTCTGAGGGACATTTTCTGATCAATTGTTTGTATCTTTCCCAAGCTTCATAGAGGGATTCACCATCCTTCTGTCTGAAGGTTTGGACTTCCACTCTAAGCTTACTCCATCTTTGTGGTGGAAAGAACTTTGCCAAGAAGGCATTGACTAGCTTTTCCCAAGAGTCCAGGCTTTCTTTAGGTTGAGAGTCCAACCATATTCTAGCTCTGTCTCTTACAGCAAAAGGGAATAGCATCAGTCTATAGACCTCAGGGTCAACCCCATTAGTCTTGACTGTGTCACAGATTTGCAAGAATTCAGCTAAGAACTGATGAGGATCTTCCATTGGAAGTCCATGGAACTTGCAATTCTGTTGCATTAGAGAAACTAATTGAGGCTTAAGCTCAAAGTTGTTTGCTCCAATGGCAGGGATAGAGATGCTTCTCCCATAAAAATCAGGAATAGGTGCAGTAAAGTCACCCAGCACCTTCCTTGCATTGTTTGCATTATTGTTGTTTTCGGCTGCCATGTCTTCTTCTACTTTGAAGAATTCGGTCAGGTCCTCTAAAGAGAGTTGTGCTTTGGCTTCTCTTAGCTTTCTCTTCAAGGTCCTTTCGGGTTCAGGGTCAGTTTCAACAAGAATGCCTTTGTCTCTGCTCCTGCTCATATGAAAGAGAAGAGAACAAGAAGATATGGAATCCTCTATGTCACAGTATAGAGATTCCTTGAGGTGTCAGAGGAAAAGAGAAATAGAAAGAAGAAGGAGAAGAAGAATTCGAACTTTAATTAGATAAGGTTCGAATTGTGCATTGAGAAGGAGTGGTACTCCATAAATAGAAGGATGTGAGAAGGAGGGAAGTAATTTTTCGAAAATTAATTGAAATATTTTGAAAACATTTTTGAAAAACACTAATTGATTTTCGAAAATAAAAGTGGAAAAGAAATCAAGTGATTTTTGAAAAAGATTTTTAAATTAGAAATTAAAAAGATTTGATTGAAAACTTATTTTGAAAAAGATGTGATTGAGAAGATATGATTTGAAAACAATTTTTTTTTAAAAAAAAGATATGTTTTGAAAACAATTTTAAAAAGATATGATTTGAAAACAATGAAAAAAAAGATTTGATTTTAAAAATTAATGACTTGCCTAACAAGAAAAGATATGATTCAAACATGAAACCTTCCTCAACAGAAAAGGCAAAAAATGTTCAATCAAATCATTAATTGTTAGTAAGTATCTTTGAAAAAGGAAAGAAATTAATTTTGAAAACATTTGATTGAAAAGATATGATTTGAAAAAGATTTGATTTTGAAAAACTTTGAAAACTTGAGAAAAAATTGATTTTGAAAACAAAATCTTCCCCCTAGCATCATCATGGCGTTAAACGCCCAGAATGGTATCCATTCTGGCGTTTAACGCCCAAAATGCACCCTTTTTGGGCGTTAAACGCCCAACCAGGTACCCTGGCTGGCGTTTAAACGCCAGTCTGCCTTCTTCACTGGGCATTTTTTGAATGCCCAGCTTTTTCTGTATAATTCCTCTGCAGTATGTTCTGAATCTTCAATTCTCTGTATTATTGACTTGAAAAGACACAAATAAGAAATATTTTTGGATTTTTAATAATCAAAATGCAACAAGAATCAAACAACAATGCATGCAAGACACCAAACTTAGCAGTTTGTATACTATTGACACTATATGAGACACATAAACACTCAAGTCAAAAGAATTCAAAGATCAGAGTAAGAAATCATCAAGAATTTACTTGAAGATCTTTAAGACACATGAATGAATGCATGCAATTGACACCAAACTTAGGATGAGACACTAGACTCAAGCAAGAAAAAAGAGAAGAAATAGAAAATACTTGATGTTTCTTGTTTCTTAAAAGAAAAATTTTTTTTTTGTTTTTATGATTTTGTAAATTTTTTTGTGATTTTCGAAAATTAAGTGGAAAAAGATATCAAAATTCTTAATGAGAATTCCAGGAATCAGTGCAATGCTAGTCTAAGACTCCGGTCCAGGAATTAGACATGGCTTCACAGCCAGCCAAGCTTTCAAAGAAAGCTTCGGTCCAAAACACTAGACATGGCCAAAGGCCAGCCAAGCCTTAGCAGATCACTGCTCCAAAAGCAAGATCAACAAGCTCTTGTGATGATAAGTTGAAACCTCGGTCCAATGAAATTAGACATGGCTTTACAGCCAGCCAGATTTCAGCAAATCATCATGAAACTCTAGAATTCATCTTCAAGAATTTCGAAAAAAATAAATGCCTAATCTAAGCAACAAGATGAACCGTCAGTTGTCCATACACAAACAATCCCCGGCAACGGCGCCAAAAACTTGGTGCACGAAATTGTGATCAATACTTTTCAAAACATAAACCATCCCTAGTAATGGCTCCAAAGACTTGGTGCTCAATACCATGGCATAAACACAACTTTGCACAACTAACCAGCAAGTGCACTGGGTCGTCCAAGTAATAAACCTTACGCGAGTAAGGGTCGATCCCACGGAGATTGGTGGTATGAAGCAAGCTATAGTCACCTTGTAAATCTCAGTCAGGCAGACTCAATTGGGTATAGATGATGAATAAAGCATAAAGATAAAGATAGAGATACTTATGTATATCATTGGTGTAAGAGCTTCAGACAAGCGTATGAAGATGCCTTCCCTTCTGTCTCTCTGCTTTCCTACTGTCTTCATCCAATCCTTCTTACTCCTTTCCATGGCAAGCTCATGTAGGGTTTCACCGTTGTCAGTGGCTACCTCCATCCTCTCATTGAAAGCGATTGCATATGCCCTGTCACGGTCATAGCGGAATTCATCTGTCGGTTCTCAATCAGGCCGGAATAGAATCCAGTGATTCTTTTGCGTCTGTCACTAACGCCCCGCCCTCAGGAGTTTGAAGCACGTCACAGTCATTCAATCATTGAATCCTACTCAGAATACCACAGACAAGGTTAGACCTTCCGGATTCTCTTGAATGCCGCCATCAGTTCTCGCCTATACCACGAAGACTCTGATCTCACGGAATGGCTGGCTCGTTTGTCAGGCGAGCACTCGGTTGTCAGGCGATCAACCATGCATCGTGTAATCAGAAATCCAAGAGATATTCACTAAGCCTCAGATGCTTGTAGAACAAGAGTGGTTGTCAGTCACCTTGTTCATGAGTGAGAATGGTGATGAGTGTCAATCATCACCTTCATCAAGTTGAAGAACAAGTGATATCTTGGACAAAGAACAAGCGGAATTGAATAGAAGAACAATAGTAATTGCATTAATACTCGAGGTACAGCAGAGCTCCACACCTTAATCTATGGTGTGTAGAAACTCCACCGTTGAAAATACATAAGAACAAGGTCTAGGCATGGCCGAATGGCCAGCCTCCCAAATGATCTAAGATAGCATAAAATTAGAAGATAGCTACCCCGATTGTCAAATACAATAGTAAAAGGTCCTACTTATAGAAAACTAGTAGCCTAAGGTGTACAAAGGTGAGTAAATGACATAAAAATCCACTTCCGGGCCCACTTGGTGTGTGCTTGGGCTGAGCAATGAAGCATTTTCGTGTAGAGACTTGTCTTGGAGTTAAACGCCAGCTTTTATGCCAGTTTGGGCGTTTAACTCCCATTTAGGTGCCAGTTCCGGCGTTTAACGCTGGAATTTCTTGAGGTGACTTTGAACGCCGGTTTGGGCCATCAAATCTTGGGCAAAGTATGGACTATCATATATTGCTGGAAAGCCCAGGATGTCTACTTTCCAACGCCGTTGAGAGCGCGCCAATTGGGCTTCTGTAGCTCCAGAAAATCCACTTCGAGTGCAGGGAGGTCAGAATCCAACAGCATCTGCAGTCCTTTTCAGTCTCTGAATCAGATTTTTGCTCAGATCCCTCAATTTCAGCCAGAAAATACCTGAAATCACAGAAAAACACACAAACTCATAGTAAAGTCCAGAAAAGTGAATTTTAATTAAAAACTAATAAAAATATACTAAAAACTAACTAGATCATACTAAAAACATACTAAAAACAATGCCAAAAAGCATACAAATTATCCGCTCATCATTTATAACGAGTATAACTCGAGTTGGGGATGCGTGACAGAGGGACAGTCCAATGGTTAGCGACCAGGACTTGTCGGGTTGGCTCTATAACCGACAAGATGATATCATCAGCCACTAGGGACAGGCATTCATCATATGCATACTATATGAATTGTTTGAGATTGCCTATTTGACTGCATATTACTTGCTAATTGTCTAACTACCTTAATTGCTCCTATTTGTATATTCTTGTTTGATATATTTGTGTTTGCTATATTATACTCCTGCTGGTGGATGGGAGGTTTGAAGGAATTGGAAAGGGAAGTATTAGTTAGACTGAAGAATCTTTAGTCAGATGCCCTTATATGGTTTAGCTTGTTTATAAGCTTTGAATTATCTGGAGGAAGTTCTAGGATTGCCTTCGGCTTTCCTCTATTATTATGTATTATATATGTGGAAGTTGTTACCATGCTGGGGACCTCTGGTTCTCACCCATGCGGATTTTGTGGTTTTCAGATGCAGGACGTGAGGTGTCCCGCTGAGGCATGCTGGAGACTTCTAGTTTTGCGAAGATCCTTTGTTCTCGGAGCAATGTTTTGGTTTATATGTTTTGCTTAGATGATTTTATCTCCATTAAATAATACAAACTGTGATGACTCCTCTTATGGGAGATTTTGGAGAATAGGTTTTATGTATTTGTGTCCCTTTAGGGTTTTCCTTATTTTATCATATGTATATATTGCTATGCTCGGACCGGTTATCTTCGCAGCCGGATTTTGAGTCTTGATATTCCTGTCTTTGACACTCCTTTGTATATATATAGTCCCGCGTTGGTTTATCTTTGTTCGTTACGTTATCGATCGGAGTGTTGCGCTTTTGAGTTGCGATTTTTGTTTACCCCTTTTTCTACAAAGGCACCTAGTTATAATCAATCATTTCATACTACTATACGTACTAAATTTTTATTTTAGAGGTCGTAATACCTTGCCATCTCTGAATTATGACTTAAGCATAAGACTCTGTATGGTAGGGTGTTACATTATGTTTCTTTAATATTTGTTTGAGTTATTGTTACTATTTTCTTGTATTTGGTAGCTTTAGATTTTGTTATTCTTGCAATTTAATATGCTTTTCTTTTTAAGCATACCAAGTGTTTAATAAAATATTTGGCTTAGTTTTAGAGTAGATTTTGGGCATTCTTGACTTGGAAAGAGAAGTTTGATAATCTTAAGTCGTTAATACCCAACTTATATTGGTGATCTAGAGTTGTTAGTTAATCTTATTTTCATTGATGCTACTTACGGATTGGGATTAGCTAGGCCTATTTAACTTTCTCTCAATATGGGGATAACGTAGTAGGATTGGCTTTTGGTAATTGTTGCTTTATAATTAGTGACTAGGATAGAAAATCTTGATTCTCAATCGTTGCCTTGAATGCCTCTTTAGTATTTGTTATCTTTAGTTGTTTACTTTACTTTCTTGTCATTTAAATTTCTTGCCCTTTAATTTCTTGCTTCTTCATTATCAACCCCCTTGATTTCATAACCAATAATTGAGCATTCGATTGTAATTCCTAGGGAGAATGACCTGGGAGTAATACTCTCGATTATTTTTATTGGGTTGAACTTGTGACAACTAAACTAAACTTTGATAGAGAATCCATTGTTGGTTTGAAACTATACTTACAACGAAGAGATTCTTTTTATTGAGGAATTCTAGACCGACATAAATTCTTCACACCAAATTTTTAGCACCGTTGCCGGAGAATTGCAATATATTCTTATTATTGGTTGTTGTTCATATGTGAATATTGTGAATATTGTGAATAGTTTGATTTTTGCTTGTTTGCTAGTTTTGGTTTAGCAGTTTGTTTTCTTTATTTCTTATTAGTTCTTATTTTTAATTTCTCTTTTCACCATGAATTCTCATCCCTTTGGCTATGAATTTGGTTACAATTATGTTGTAAGAAATGAAAACTTCAATGAGGGATCACATTATGGAAATGGAAATCAAGTTAGGGAGGAGCCACATGCTTATATTCAACCTTCATGGCAACAACCTCCTCCAGTCTCTTATGGTTACAATCCACCCCATAATGTACACAATTATGAACCAACTCCTCAATATTGTTGTCAACCTTCCTCACAAGCCACACTATACCACCAAACACCTCCATATGATCCTAACACATACCCACCATATCAATAACCATATGAGCCATATGAACCATACCTAGAGCCACCACCATTCCAACATCAATACTCTCAAGAACCACCAATTTTATATACACCACCCCAGGACTCTCACCAATATGAATCACCTTCCAACTATGATACCTTTCTTTCAAATAATGAACCCTCTCTTTCACCACTGCCTTCATTGGATGATGTTCTCCAACCTTTAATACAAGAACAAATAGAGCTTCTTTCCATTCTCCAAAGGCGAGAAGAAGACCTCCAAAAGATGGCTATTATAGCCGAAGCGATGAAGCACTTAATCTCATTGTACTCATGCAATCAAGACTCTTTCATTGACGAATGTGGATGATTAACTGAAAAGCACAATGAGAAGGAGAACTTGGAGCTTCAAGGATAAGAGAATGAGTTGAATAAAAAATTACAACAAGAGGAGGAAGTTGAGATAATTGAACCGGAAGAAGTAGTTGAAGATTTAGGAGATGTTGAATGCAAAGATGAATCTAAAGTTGCGGAGCCTTCTTCCATGGAATTTGAAAGTAATGTTGAGGAAGATAGTGCACAACCTCCAAGGCATATTATGAATAAAGAATTTGAAGAAATGGAACAAACAATAATTCCTTCTATTGAGGATGATTTCACATCAACATATGATCCCTTTGAGCTTGATGAATTCTCCTCCATTGAATTTGGATTTGATGTTAAGGTAGACTTTACTCAACCTCTAGTTTATGAGTTAAGTGATGGGGAAGAATTTGAAGAAATTGGTGAAGAAGAAGTTGAATTAGAAGAAGCTTATCAAGTGGTTGAAGTCCCTCAAAAAGGATGGACGAGAGTGGAAATTACCTTGTCAAGTCCGTTAGAAGCATCTCTTCCTAGGTCACCACTATCCACTACATCATTCAAGTGAGTAAAATTCATATATCTTAGCTTTCTTATTCCGCTTAAATATGGTTTTCTTGAAATAGATGGTCAACTTAGGAATATTAGTAGGTTGAAGAGCAAAAGAGATATGGTTAGTGATTGGAAATACCATTCTAGGCTCATTAAGGTTGAATTTCCCAAGTCTAAATGCAAAGCTTAGTGTAGTGCTAGATTTCTTGGGTTTAGGAAGATGTTTGTGTGATCAAATGAGAATTCTAAGGACATATCACTCGAATAGAATCATGATGATCAACTTGAAGACGGGTGTGAAAACAAGGTACGAAATCCTAGATTACAAGAGGAGGATCAATTTTGGGAGCTCTTGACTTGTGTGGAACTTCATCATAGTTTGGTGCACTTGGATGGAAATTCTAGCAATCAATGGAAGTCCAAACATTAGTGAAAGTTCAAGGATGAATTCAAACACAAGCCTTCTTGATTAGAGCTCTCCAAAATGTCCAACTTAAGAACAATAAATAAAAGTGTTAGGTGAGAGACACTCCACTATGGTAAAACCTTCCAACTTCCTTTCTTTACCTTATTCTTGTAAATATGTCTCTTCATTGTTAGATTGATTTGATAGATTTTAGTGTGAATGGAATGGTTGAGTAGTTGAATAAATTTTTGGATGTTAGAAATCTAGTCAATTTTTGGATTTTGATTTGTTTTAGGATGTGTATAATTACATAGTTGCATTGCATAGTTTTTGTACTTTAAATTTTGGATTATGAATTTTGATTTTAATTTGATTTTTGGTTTTGATTTTGAATTGCATGGTTTGCATCTAGTTGAAAAATTGTGTCTAAATTTTAAGTTTTGTTATGTTAAAAAAAAGGAGAGAGAGAGAGAGAGAGTTTGTGTGTGTCACGCGTACGCGTGGCACGCGTACGCGTGACACCCCAGAATCTGACCATGCGTCCGCTGTGCATGGACTATGCTACCGCATGGCATGGATAGAGATTTGTATCAAGACCATACGGGAGTTGTGCCTTGGGCACAACTGTATGTCACGCGTACACGTGCCCCACACATACGTGTCACCTCCCATTTTGCCCATGTCACGCGTATGCATGCCCCACGAGTATGCGTGACCCCCTACTTCACACACTCTTCTTTTCTTCTCTTCTTTCCATTTCTTTTCTTCTTTTCTCTTCTCTTCTCTTCTTCCCCTCCTCCAACCACCATCCCCCACTATCATTCTCTATCCACCATCATCTCTTTTAGTTAGTTAGTTAGGTAGGTAGTTAGTTAGTTAGTTAGTTTAATTTTCTATTTTGGTGCTAAATGTTGGATTATTGATTTGATTTGCTCATTCTGATGAGATATTGCTGCTAATTACTGACATATTGCTATTTTAGCATCATTGTTGTGAATATTCCTTGTTGAATTTCTTTATTGAGGTTGTAATTTATTACTTAGTTTTGAATTCTTCATGCTTAATATTTATGAATACCAAGTATTTATGAATTACCTTTAAAGCATTTTAAATCTTTTGAATTGCATGTTTTGGCTACCATGTGATATGAATTCTTTAACTTTGACTAGGCAATTCCTTGATGGGTGATGTTGTGCATTTATCTTAATGCATTGTGTTGCTTGATCATATGCATCCATATTATTTTTTTTCTTTGATTACAAGGTTATGCTTATACCTTAATGATATGTTGACCCTTAATTGCCCAACTATGTGCTCTATACATCCTTGAAACTAGCCATTTTGGCATAATACTTCATTTGTGGAATTGGATTTTAAGCTCACCTAGGGACATCTTTTTGAAATTCTCAAGCTATATAGACCATGCTTGCTATATGATTGATTTCAACTTCTATCTCTCTTTTCCTAAGTTGCATAGCACTCATGTGTCCCACTTTATATCAATTAGGTGATGCATACAACAAAATTCAAAGTATATCATTGATTGATGTGTGATTTCCATAGTTTCTTTTGTTCATTAAGTTTTCTTGTCCATCAACCAATGTTCATGCATTATCTATTTCACAATGCTTGATTCTTGCTTGAATACTTTATTATTTCTTTATTACTTGTTTGTTTATCTTAACCTACAAGTTGCCTTTAAAGTATATCAAACACACTAGAATGAGTGAAGTGCATACTTATTTTGTGTAATTGCGAAATAGCTTTCAATGCTATTGTGTGAATTCTATCCCGCACGCAATCTAAAACTCACACACTAATTCACTCACTTCATTTTAGTGATCATCACCTCATTCTAACAATTTATACTTCCTTACTTTTACATTTACTCGTCTTACTATCCTATTTTCTATCTTATAGGGTAATTCACCATAAGCAACGAGGGAAGTAAAAGAAAAAATATGCAGCAGCCGGTTGATCCACCAGCTGAAGGTGGCAATCCGTGTAGTCGTCGTACCCCCTTGCTCATCTTTGAATACACCAAAGACAGTGCAAACTTTTAATTATGTGGAGGTCGTCTGACCAATCGGCCAATTTTTGGGTGAAAAATTCTAACCCCAACACTTTCACATTTTAATTTTTCTGTTATTACCATATTTTTTAGAAATTTTCAATGAATTTATCTATAGGGCAGCCCAATTGATTTGAGTAAAAAAAATTTCATTGAACTTGTTTGAATTATATATTGTGGAACATGTTTTTTAGCTAAGAACACATAAGCTTGTGAGTTTTTGAGTCTAATTGTGTGATTGCATCATATAACCACTATTTTCCTTCTTGTGTGTTATTCTTTCTCTATGATTGTAATCTTTGATTTGTTTGATTCTTTATGTCCATTATTTTGTGTATGAATGCATTTATATGATTGAGACCTTTATTTCATTTGAGTCCACTTATCCAAATGGCCTTACCCTTTTATCCACCTTTGTTAACCAATTTTGAGCTTGTTTAATCCCTTTTGTTCTTAATTTTAGCACATCACTACCCTTAAATGAAAAACAATAAATATTCTTAATTTGAATTTTTGATTAGTTTAGGCTAGTAAGAGTGTTTATCATTCAAGTGTGGAAAGTTTGGAAACATTGGTTAATATAAAAGTGTATTTTTGAGTTTTCATTAAAAATCTTGGAAGTTGGGTACATACTCAGGCATTGAATTTTAAACCATATGCATTAATCTTTTTGTATATGTTATGTTATTGAAAAAAAATAATATAAAAAAAAAGAGAAAAAGAAAAGCAATAAAAATGGAACAAAATGCCCCAAAGAAGAGTAATAATAATAATGCATATGTGTTGTGATTGAAAAGAATGCATGAGTATGTGAAAAAGTGAGATTATGGGTAGCTAGATATTGTGTGGAATTACATAGGTTGTTATATGTAGGTGAGAGATTAAGTTAATTAAATATGCAAATTTCATGCTCACTTAGCCATATATATCCTTACCTTGACCCTAGCCCCATTACAACCTTGTGGAAAGTCCTCATGATAATTGTATCGATGCATTGAATAATTATTGATTGTTAGATAAAACATAAATCTTAGAAAGTATGATTAGAGGGGAATTGAGTAGATCGACTCTAAACACCTAAGCGACTAAAGTTCATATACACATCCAGTGAGGATTCAATTGCTCAATTCCATATTTTCATCTTTGATCATTGCTTATCTTGCAAGTTTGTCAACTCTTTTGGATAACTCAATTCAATTGTGAATTTGGTTTGGTTATGATTATTCTGGCCCGTGATTGTGCAGACATGCTTTTTTGGAATTTGATTTATTTTGACTAAGTATATTCCTATAGATAAATGGATAGTCATTAGAATAGTTATATGCATTTAGATAGATTTCATATAGGTAGCTTGCATTGAATAAATGTTGATACCCCTTTCTTGTATATTTTTTGGTTTAGCATGAGGACATGCTTGGTTTAAGTGTGGAGAGGTTGATAAACTCCAATTTTAGGGTTTATCTTGTGTTGAATTCGGTGAACTTTATCAACTTATCCCATATTTATTCAATGAAATAGCATGGTTTAATAAATTTCTCCTAAATTGCACTTAAGATTGAAAACATACTTTTTAGACACTTAATTTACTAAATTTAATTTCTTTTAATTTCATTTGATATCTTGATGTGTTTGTTAAGTGATTTCAAACTTATAAGTCAAAGATTAGATTGAAGAAATAAAGAAAAAAACATGCAAAGTGGAGAATTCATGAAGAAATGAGAATTGGTAGAATTA
This sequence comes from Arachis stenosperma, assembly GCF_014773155.1. Taxonomy (NCBI): domain Eukaryota; kingdom Viridiplantae; phylum Streptophyta; class Magnoliopsida; order Fabales; family Fabaceae; genus Arachis; species Arachis stenosperma. The sequence continues at coordinate 20,214,232 of NC_080383.1, read as the reverse complement.
ATGGCCACGCGTACGCATGACTCACGCGTACGTGTGAGTGAGAGTATCGTCAAGTGACGCGTACGCATGACACTCGGCACGTGACTCACTTAAAGAAAATGTGACTGGCGATTTCTAGATTCATTCAAGCCCAAATCCAACCCATTTCTGAAGTATTTGAGGCCAAATTCAAGAAGGAACAAAGGGAGGAACAATTAGGATAGGTTAGAAACAAGTCTTAGGGTAATTTTCTAGAAAGAGAAGCTCCCTCTTCTCTCTAGAATTTAGGGTCCTTAGTCCAATTTTCATTTAATTTCTCTCTTTAATTCTTGTTTTAGTGTAGTTTCATTTATATTTCTATACTCTATTGTCTTAATCTCTTAGTTTCTTTTGTTAGTTTCTTATTTTTGTCATTTTTAGTTTATGAACACTCTTGTTAATTTTGATTCTTTTTTAATACAATTTGATCTTTTATGTTTTTTTGATGTTTGTTTGAGTTATTGTTACTATTTTCTTGCATTTGGTAGCTTTATATTTTGTTATTCTTGCAATTTAATATGCTTTTCTTTTTATGCACACCAAGTGTTTGATAAAATTCTTGGCTTAGTTTTAGAGTATATTTTGGGCATTCTTGGCTTGGAAAGAGAAGCTTGATAATCTTGAGTCGTTAATACCTAACTTATGTTGGTGATCTAGAATTGTTAGTTAATCTTGTTTCTATTGATGTAACTTATGGATTGGGATTAGCTAAGCCTATTTAACTTTCTCTCAATATGTGGATAACGTAATAGGCTTGTCTCTTGGTAATTATTGCTTTATAATTAGTGACTAATAAACTACTATTTTATGATTCATAGTGTGTTTAATTGTGTGGTTTTATCAAGTCTTTGCTCCCTTATTCATATGATTTGCATGTAATTACAATTTCTTCCTAAAAATATTCTATGATTGAAAACATGCTTCTTTGGCTTTTATTTTCTTTTATTTAATCCTCTCTTATTACCATTAGATGCCTTGATATGTGTGTTAAGTGATTTCAGGAATTACAGGGCAGGAATGGCTTAAAGGATGGAAAGGAAGCATGCAAAAATGGAAGAAACACAAAGAATTGAGAAGATAACCAGCGAGAAGTCACGCGGTCGCATAGCTGACGCAACCGCGCGAAATGGAAGAAATCACAGTAACGCGCTCGTGTGCCTGATGCAACCGCGCGGATTGGAAGACGCATGAACGATGCAAACGCATGGACGACGCGCACGCGTGGTACGAGAAACGCTGAATGACGCGAACGCGTGGACGACTCGGCCGCGTGACGTGCGCGATCTGCAGAATTTTAGAAATCGCTGGCAGAGTTTCTGGGCCGGATTTCAACCCAGTTTTTGGCCCAGAAACACAGATTAGAGCAAGAGAACATGCAGAAACAGAGAACAACATTCATTCCGCATAATTTTAGTTTTTTAGATCTGAATTTACTTCTCCCCTAGGTTTTACTCACTTGAACATTCATAATTAAGATTTTGAAGATTTTGGCTTTAGCTTTTGAGAAGAGTCTACCTCCGGTACTAGTCACTATAGTCTGTTATTTACTTTTCATTTATTCTTCCATGTTCTTAATTCCTCCAGAGTTGACATTGGATTATTTTCACAAGTTATTAATATAGACTATTTTTATTTTCAATTAATCTCTTTTATTATTATTTATTATGTCTTCTTTTATTTTCCCATTGATTCTGTGAAGTTTATAATTATGATGAGTGAGTAGTTCCATAACTTGATTGGGAGATGATTGAAAGAAAACTTTGAGTTGAATCACTCAAGAGAGAAATTATAATTGGATTTATTATTGGATCACCCTCTAATCATTGACACTAGACCTTCCCAAGGGAGAGGATTAGGACTTGTGACTATAAATAGCTTTCTAACTTGCTTGATTTTCCTTTACCTAGTAAGGGATAACTAAGCAGAGCAACTTCCAATTATTAATTAATCTTGAGAGTACTTCAACAAGAATAGGGCTTCCAACTAATCTACTCCCAGTCAAGGCTTTTATTTAAAATTAATTAAATTCTCTAAATTAATTTCCTGTTTATCAACTCAACCATTTTTGAAAATACCTGATTGATGAAATAGGACATCTTTCTGCAACTCGTTGGGATACGACCTGGGACTCATACTCCCAATATTTTAATTTCAATATTGTGACAACCCTTCTAAATTGATAAGCGGATTTTCGGCTGGTTAAGGACTGTACTTGCAACGTATTTCTATTAATAATTTCTTAACTCGCCAATTTCTGCCACGTCAATTTTTGGCGCCGTTGCCGGGGAATTACAACAGTGTGCTAATTTATTGATTGGCATTTATTTAATTGCCATTTTTCTTTTTTATTTTGTTACTATGTACTGTACGTTTCTTTCGTTAAATGACGCGTTCACTTCCTGATCCAAGCTTGCCAGTATTTGACCCTGAGATTGAAAGAACTATTTCACGTATAAGGCAAGCTCGGCGTCGGCTAGTCCTTTCTGAGGACGAACCTGAAACGTCATCTAAGGAAGAAACAAGCTCCCCCTCTACTGATCCAGTTGATTTACGTGCAGGTGACATGGCAGCATCTAGGAGAGTCACTATCCAGGAGGAAGGAGCCCCTGATTTTACACTACAACCATTCCAAGCACACCACTCAGTAGTGGCTGTGGATTTCGAAATAAAGTCTTCACTACTCAACTTGATGCCCATGTTTCATGGCTTACCTGCTCAAGAGCCTATCAAGCACCTTAGGGATTTTCAAACTGCTTGTTCTACTGTTAAGCGTGATGGCACTGATGAAACTTCCATTCTGTTAAAATCCTTCCCATTCTCTCTTGAGAAAAAGGCAAGAGAGTGGTACTACACTCAACCCGGAATAACTGTTTCCAACTGGGATACGCTTAGAAGAGAATTTTTAGAGAAATTCTTTCCAGCTGAGGTTGCTGATAAACTGAGGAAAGACATGTCTATGATCGTTCAAGATGAATTTGAGACTCTCTATGAATACTTGGAATGCTTCAATAATCTTCTAGAAGCATGTCCCCACCATATGATTGCCAAGATAGTGTTGCTCGACTACTTTACACAGGGCATGAAATCTCAAGATAGGACCACATTGGAAGGTGCTAGCAATGGGTCTATGAAAAAGTACAAGACTACGAAAGAAGCATGGCAATTGATCAGCGACATAGCTGAATCTACCAGGAATCACAGGCAGAAATAAAGTCGGTCAAGAGCTGTTGTAGAGGTATCCACTAGCAAAGAGACTGCTGCAATAGCTCAGAGCTTATGTGAAATGACTAACTTGCTGAAGCAGATGCAGCTAAGTCAACAACAGGCTCAGCAAGTTCAGCCTTCTCCACCACAGCACAGCCAGTAGTTGGTTCCACAAAGAGTATGCGGAATCTCTGCAGATTACAGTCATTATACTGATGAGTGTCCGTAACTCCAACCAGAAGACCACACTGTAGCAGCCACTCATAACTTCTATGACCGCCCCAATCAAGGGTACAATCAAGGTGGCAGCTATAACCATGGATGGCAGGATAACTCTAACCAAGGCTGGAGAGATAATTCTAACCACGGTTGGAGGGACAATCATAACAGAGGAGGCAGAGATAACAATGGAAATCAGAGGTGGAATAACAATAACAACTTCAGGCAGCAGAATCAGAATCAGGCTTACAGAGCACCACATCTAAGACAGCCTCAAGCATCTCAGCAGACCTCTCAGATCACTTATCCCTCTTCATCTCCTAATGATGAGTTACTACAATCTATTGATCGGAGACAATAGGCCATGGAAAACAACCTTACTTCTACTCTGAATGGTTTGAATTCTACTTTGCAAGCCCTTGTCTCATAGATTGGATCACTGAACAACTCCAACAACTAGTCCTCAAGCTCTGGTGGACTCCCCTCTCAACCATTGCCCAATCCAAAGGGTGGCATTAATGCCATCACCCTAAGGTCCGAAACCACATTGCAAGAGAGGAATCAGGAAGAGCCAAACCCACCTGAACACGCCTCAGCTGAAGAGGTAGTGGAAATAGAAGATATTGAGGAAGAAAAGGGTATACAGGACATGGCTGAGGAAGAAGACGCTAAATCACAGGAAGAAGCACCAAAGGGCGCAGACACTGTAGAGAATGCCATTCCTATTCCATTTCCACAACTTGCAAGGAAGCCCAGGAAGTAGTTGGAACCTGATCCCAAAATGGTAGAAATATTCAAAAAGGTTGAGGTAACTGTTCCCCTTTTTTATGCATACATAAAGATAAAATTAATGAATTAGAAACTATTCCTTTAGGTAGTTCTATATCTGCTTTAATGGGAAATATACCTGAAAAATGTAGTGACCCAGGCCCATGCATGGTTAACTGTACCATTGAAGGTGTGATATTTTCTGACTTCATGTGTGATTTAGGAGCATGTGTTAGTATAATTCCTTTGTCTATATATGATGTTTTGAGGCTCCCTCCCTTAAAAAGGTCGGCAGCTCATTTTGTGTTAGCAGATAAAAGTATTATTACAGTGGCTGGAGTTGCTGAAGATGTATTAGTGGGTATTAAATGTCTCACTTTCCCCATTGATTTTTACATCCTGGAGATTCCCCAAAATGACTCAGAGAAGCCATCATCAATCCTAGTCGGAAGACCTTTCTTGAAGACCTCGAAGTTCAAATTAGATGCTTTTGCAGGAATATACTCTTTTGAAATAGACGGCCGAGTAGTAAGCTTCAATCTGAATGGAGTTATGAAGCACCCTCCAGAAGATCATTCTATCCTCCAGTGTGACATCATAGATGAAACCGTAGCTGAAGTTCACCAGGAGGATTTTGAAGAGAAGTACATAGGACAAGGTCCGAGTGTGGGGAATTCTGAGGACAATGAAAGTACTCTACCACTACCACTAGCTCCAGACAATTCAGAGCCTGACCATGAACAGAAGTTAGAATTGAAACCCCTCCCTCCACACCTCAAATATGCTTACCTCGAGGACAAGCAGAAGTTTCCAGTTATCATTGCACGGGACCTCACTTCTCAACAGGAAGAGCAGTTACTAAGTGTGCTGAGGAGGCACAAGAAAGCAATTGGGTGGAGTTTGACAGACATAGTAGGCATCGACCCTCAAGTTTGTGAGCACAGAATATTTTTAGAAGAAGGAGCAAGACCCGTTCGTCAACTCCAAAGAAGACTAAACCCCACTATCTTAGAGGTTGTCAAGAAGGAAGTGACCAGACTATTAGAGGCAGATATTATCTACCCCATCTCAGACAGTGAATGGCTGAGCCCAGTACAAGTGGTGCCCAAGAAGTCTGGAGTCACTACAATGAAGAATGAGCATGGAGAGCTCATAGCAACCAGAGTACAGAACGCCTGGAGGGTCTGCATTGATTATAGGCGTCTCAACCAAGTCACTCGTAAGGATCACTACCCTCTTCCATTCATTGATCAAATGCTGGATTGCCTGTCAGGTAAATCACATTATTGATTTTTAGATGGTTACACGGCTATTTCCAAATTCATATAGCCCCTGAAGATCAGAAAAAGACTACTTTTATATGTCCTTTTGGGACTTATGCCTATAAGAGAATGCCCTTTGGCTTGTGCAATGCACCAGCTACTTTCCAAAGGTGCATGATGAGTCTTTTCTCTGACCTTCTTGAGGACTGTATGGAGGTTTTTATGGATGATTTTAGCGTTTATGGTGATTCCTTTAGCCTTTGCTTGGATAGTTTATCTAGAGTACTAGATAGATGTGTCAGTTCAAATCTTGTATTGAATTTTGAAAAATGTCATTTTATGGTAAGACAAGGAATTGTACTAGGACATGTTGTGTCTAATACTGGCATTTCTGTAGATCCGGCAAAGGTGGATGTTATTTCTAGTTTGCCTTACCCCTCCTCTGTGAGGGAAGTCCGTTCGTTCCTTGGCCATGCAGGTTTTTACCGAAGATTCATTAAGGACTTTAGTAAGGTAGCACTTCCCCTATCCAGGTTATTGCAGAAAGATATCGAGTTCGAGTTCAGCGAGGATTGCAAACAAGCGTTTGATAAGCTGAAGACCGCCCTGACTCAAGCTCCAATTGTGAGAGGACCTGACTGGAGCCAGCCATTCAAAATCATGTGCGATGCTTCCAACCATGCAGTAGGAGCAGCGCTGGCTCAACGTGAAGGTAAAGATCCTTTTGTCATTGCTTATGCGTCTAAGACTTTAGACACTGCTCAATCTAACTACACTACTACTGAGAAAGGGCTTCTTGCTATTGTTTTTGCTCTGGATAAATTCTGAGCCTATTTACTTGGTGCTAAGGTAGTAGTGTATTCAGACCACGCAGCTCTGAAGTATTTATTAGCTAAAAAGGAATCCAAACCAAGGCTTATACGTTGGATACTGCTACTACAAGAATTTGATTTAGAAATAAAGGATATGAGTGGTAACCAGAATCTAGTAGCAGACCACTTGAGCCACCTTGAGCACATTAAAGATGACTCCACTCCTATAGCTGATAATTTTCCATTTGATAACCTACAAGCAGTATCTGAGGTAGTCCCTTGGTATGCACCTGTTGCTAATTATCTAGTTAGCCGCACTTTTCCTCCAAACTTTACTAAGCACCAAAGAGACAAGCTGAAAAGCGAGTCTAAATATTATATATGGGATGACCCATATTTATAGAGATGTGACGCTGACCAGGTAATTAGAAGGTGTGTGCCTCAATCAGAATTCCAGTCCATTTTAGAGGCCTGTCACTCATCTAAGAGTGGAGGACATTTTGGCCCTCAAAGAACAGCTAGAAAAATCTTAGACTATGGATTTTGGTGGCCTACTCTTTTTAAAGACGCTGCTGAATTTTGTAAATCTTGTTCCCCATGCCAAAGGTTTGGTAATATATCCCAGAGGGATGAAATGCCTCAACAAATTATGCTTTTTTGTGAAATTTTTTATGTTTGGGGCATTGACTTCATGGGTCCATTTCCAAACTCTAATTGCCATCTTTATATACTGTTAGCTGTAGATTATGTTTCTAAATGGGTGAAAGCAATTCCTACCCGTACTGATGATGCTAACACTGTTGTTTCCTTTGTTAGAAACCACATTATTTGTCGCTTTGGATCACCACGAGCAATCGTGAGCGATCAAGGCACCCATTTTTGTAATAGGAGACTAACAGGATTACTGAAGAAGCATGGGATCATTCATAAAGTAGCAACAGCCTACCATCCTTAGACTAATGGGCAAGCCGAGGTGTCTAACAGAGAGATAAAGCACATATTACAAAAGATAGTCAAACCTCATAGAAGAGACTGGAGCACCAGGCTACAAGATGCACTCTGGGCATATAGAACAGCATACAAGACATCCATTGGGATGAGTCCTTTTCGCTTAGTCTATAGAAAGGCTTGTCATCTTCCAGTTGAAGTGGAGCACAAAGCTTTTTGGGCAGTAAAGGATTGCAACATGGGATTTGAGAAAGCCGGAGCTGAAAAGAAGTTGCAACTGCAAGAATTGGAGAGCCTTCGCCTAGAAGCTTATGAGAACTCAAGGCTGTACAAGGAGAAAATGAAAGCTGTACATGATCAACACATCAAGAGGAAAGAGTTCCAACCTTGGGATTTAGTCCTCCTTTACAACTCCAGACTGAGGCTTATGCCAGGCAAACTGCGATCAAGGTGGGAAGGTCCATATAGAGTCGAGAAGGCTGAGCCGTATGAAGTTTTTCACCTAAGTCACCCTTCAAGCTCTGAACTCATCAAGGCTAATGGACATCGTTTGAAGCTCTACCATGGTGAGAAGGTGACGAAAAACAAGGAGTTAGATATCTTGCTCTTGGAGGATCCACTCGCAACAGAAAACTGAGCTAATGAAGCGTCCAACTTAAGGACGTTAAAGCAAAGTGCTAGGTGGGAGACAACCCACCACGGTATGATCATTCCTCTTCTTCTCCTTATCTTCCCTCATCTATAACTCTTTTCCGTACTACTGCCTATATATTACACCTAATCTGCATACTGCATTTGCATAAAAAAAAGAAAGAGAAATCGGACACGACGTGCCAGCGTCGCTGACGCGTCCGCATCGCCGACGCGTCCGCGTCGCATGAGCATTGGAATAAAGAAGATTGGACAGAGAGTTGCGCCGAAAGGTGGCTGGAGGCGTGCCTTTGGCACAATTTGTCCACGCGACCGCGTGGATGACGCAACCGCATCATTTGTAAATTGGCCTCCCCACGCGTCTGCGTCGACCACGCGAACGCGTGGCCCTGCAATTCGACGTAACAAGGGTGAATGGCTAAAAGTTGAGCTGGACTTAGGCTACATTTGTGCTAGTCGCACAAGTCCTGCCACGCAAACGCGTGCCCTACGCGTCTGCGCCGTTGTTTCCATCTGGCCATCCATGCGATTGCGTCAATTACGCGATCGCGTCACCCCAAATTCTGGCAAAACACAATTTAAACAGAGAGTTGTGCGAGCGCGAAGCTGCCCTCGCGCCACTAGCGCAAATCACGTCACGCATCCGCGTGACTGATGCGTCCACGTCACCTCACTTAAGGGCTTTCCACGCGACCGCATGCCCCACGCGTCCGCGCCGTTTGCGCCGCCCAACTCATTCAAATCTGCCAGCCTGTTTTATCTTTTCCTTCCCCCAATCTTATTTCTTTCTCCCCTTTTCCTTCTCCCTCATTTCTTTCTCTCTTCTACCCCCTCTCTTCCACCACCATTATCCAGGTTTTCCTTCTCTCTTCTTCCCTCCTTACTTTTTCATTCTTCTTTTTGTTATCATGTTTTCTTTTTCTTTCTCTTCTACTTTCCCTAACCATGTTTTCTTTTTCTTTTCCTATTCTTCCTATTGGTGTTGGAATTTTATTTGGGTCATTATTTTTATATGTTGCTTATGGATTGTTTGGGATTTGTTTAAACAATTATTTATTATTTTTATAGGGTTACTTGCATGTTGTAATTAATATTTTCCATACCTTATTTAACATGCATGCTATGTGTTTGTGAAAACGCCCATATGGCATTTTGCACTATTTTTAGATTTCTTTTAAATCTACTACTCTGAATGCCTGCTTTTCACAAAACCCCTTTTCTATTTTATTACTTAAATATAATTATTTTTACAAACATATTATTAATTTGAGAGACTTAGTAATCTAATTTGGATATTGAATGCTTGATCTATGCTACTCGTGCCCTTTGCCGGCATGCCAATAAACACCTTGCATTCAATTTTCCTCACATGCACTTACTATATTTCCATTGTTGATTTGCCACATGTAGTCATGACCATGTGTTCACATCATTATCCATACCTGTGCATTGATTACCACCTTTCCTATTCTTTTCCTTGCTATAACCCTTGAATGCTAATGTCTTTCCTCGTTTTCTTTCAGGATGGCCACCAAGAAAGGCAAAGAGAAAGCTACCCCCAAATCCACAGCAAGGAAAGGAACAAAAAGAGCATTAGTGGCAGAGCCTTCTTCAACTGAAGTCAAGCCCTCAACAAAAAGAATTAAAAGGATTATAAAGGTTGCTGAAAAGGAGAGAGCCTTCCCAGCAAAGGACACTGCACGATTTCTAAATCGCTACTGTGAGCAGATGTTTCCTATTCTGGCAGCTCGGAATTACAACAATGAACACCTTCTTATCCTTCCGCCTCGTATTGCCAAATTTGTTGAACCGCAAATTGCACAAAGACATTGGGGATTCCTACAGAGACAGCCACGACAGGTCAATCTTTCTTGGGTAGTTGAGTTCTACTCCAACTTCCACCTGCCGACCCTACAGTCTGTTTATATACGTCAGAAGCAAGTTCCCATTACAGAAGAGGCCATTCAGCGAGCCTTAGATCTTTCCCCTGCTCTGGAAGGATTGGACGCTTTTCAAGAAGTCGCACTCAAGCACCAGGCGTACAACTTTGACTGGGACGCTGTTCTCAGAGTTATCACTCAACCTGGCAGCAAATGGATCTTCGGATACCATCGTTCCCGTCCTAAGGGAATTTCGGCTTCCGCACTTACCTTAGAGGCTCACGTATGGGCACAGATTATGTCCCATTACGTCTTCCCGAGCACTCATGAGTCCTCCTTCACCGCAGACATGGCCGTTCTACTATGGTGCATCCTCACAGACCAGCCTCTAAATTTACCGAGACATATCCGGAATGCTATGGAATACGTGCAAATCGCGGGCAACCTACCTTTCCCCACCTTGGTCTCTGATCTTGTCTCAGCAGTCGGAGTCTCCTACAGAGCTGGAGACACCAAAGCCATACTTCCACGGGATGATCAGTACGTCCCTAACGGGAGATATCTCAGGCCACCACTTGCCACTACCAGCCAGTCCACAGAGGATGCTGCAGTTCCTCCACCATCTATTAGTCAGCTGCTGCATCAGATACTGAAGCGGTTGGACCAACAAGACAAGAAAGCAAAGCTTCGAGAGTGCCACAACCACCGCCGTTTCAAATACCTCAAGGAGCTACTCATAGGAAATCACAGACCTGACGAAGACCAGGCATTCCGGACTCCACTTCCTTTACCAGCACAGGGAGCCATGACGGTCCCGACTGTGGAGATACTGCCACCAGCCCACCATTATTCCTGACAGATGGCACCGAGGACGGTGCAAAGCCTTAAGTGTGGGGAGGTCGGTCAGTACCTAACTTCCGGAGGTAATTCTTTTCCCCCTAACACCAATTTCTTCTTCTTTACAATAGGATAGATTGCATATTAGTAGGTTAATTGCATGCATGTTCTACCTGATTGAAAAGACAATAAGTCTCTTTTAAGACCATATATTTTTCAAAATTTCACTAATTTAAATCAAAATATTTATGTTAAATTTGTTTGAAGTTGAAATTGGAACAGAATTTTTGAGCTAAAAAAAAAGAACACACAACCCGTGAGACCTTGAGCCTAAATACATGGTTACACTATTTAACCATAAACATTTTTTCTTGTGTGTTTACTTCTCTATGATTGTAATCTGAATTTTGTTTTATCCTATATGTCCAAAATTAATGTGTTATGTGCATACATATGATTGAGGCCATTGTTTGTTTAACTCACATATCCCAAATAAGCCAACCCTTTTTAACTACCTTTGTTAACCACTTTGAGCTATTTTTAATCCCATTCATTTCATATTGTACCATATTACTAGCCTTAAGCAGAAAACAATTGAAAATCCCAATTGAATCTTTGGTTAGCTTAAGATAGAATTTGTGTGTTAATTGAGTATGAAAAAATTGTGGGAATAAAGGATAATAGAAAATATATCATAATAGAATAAAGGGAATTTGGGTACCTATTCATGTGAAACTATAAAAGGAAATTACAAATCTATGTGCATTGGTAAGCTATAAAAAAAAATAAAAATAATAAAAAAAAACATAAAAAAATATTTTCTTTATTTTAGTGAATAAGGGGACAAAATCACCCCAATGATAAGTCATAATTTAATAATCAATGCACATGTGATAAAATTAAAATAAATGTTGATACATGAATATGGAATGTGAAAAGGAAATTCTGGGTAGCTAAGATGAATGTTGAAATTATATAGAGTATATGTATATTAGGTAGGAGCTTGGGTTAATTAAAGATTCAATATATAAGCTCACTTAGCCATATGTGTATCCTCACCTTTACCTTAGCCCCATTACAACCATAAAAAGACCTCATGATATTTGCATTGGCATTTTTAAAATTGTTGATTGATTAGGTGAAAAACAAAATTTTTTGAAAGCATGATTAGAGAAGGATAGAGTGATTACCCCATATGCTAGAGATGATTAAAGTGCACATGCACCAACAGTAAGGGTTCAATGCTCAGTCCTGTATTCCCTGCTTTCACAAGCTATCTTCTTACAAATTTATCTGCTTTTACAATATGCTCTGAATTAGTGAAATCTGCCCCATATTTTGTCTTAGAGAACTTATCTATTTTTAATCATGTAAGCCAACTCATATAGTTGCATACATATGCATATAGGTTGCATTGCATTACATGAGTCTTGCATGTTCCTGCTCATTCATATTTATCTCCTTCAACTTAGAATGAAGACATGCTAATGTTTAAGTGTGGGAAGGTTGATAAACCACTATTTTATGATTCATATTGTGTTTAATTGTGTGGTTTTATCAAGTCTTTGCTCACTTATTCATATGATTTGCATGTAATTACAATTTCTTCCTAAAAATATTCTATGATTGAAAACATGCTTCTTTGGCTTTTATTTTCTTTTATTTAATCCTCTCTTATTACCATTAGATGCCTTGATATGTGTGTTAAGTGATTTCAAGAATTACAGGGAAGGAATGGTTTAAAGGATGGAAAGGAAGTATGCAAAAATGGAAGGAGCACAAAGAATTGAGGAGATAACCAGCGAGAAGTCACGCGGTCGCATGGCTGACGCGACCGCGCGAAATGGAAGAAATCACAGTGACGCGCTCGCGTGCCTGACGCAACCGCGCAGATTGGAAGCCGCATGAACGACGCGAATGCGTGGACGACGCGCACGCGTGGTACGAGAAACGCTGAGTGACGCGAACGTGTGGACGATGCGGCCGCGTGACGTGTGCGATCTGCAGAATTTCAGAAGTCGCTGGCAGAGTTTCTGGGCCGGATTTCAACCCAGTTTTCGGCCCAGAAACACAGATTAGAGCCAGGGAACATGCAGAGACAAAAAACAACATTCATTCCGCATAATTTTTAGTTTTTAGATCTGAATTTACTTCTCCCCTAGGTTTTACTCATTTGAATATTCATAATTAGGATTTTGAAGATTTTGGCTTTAGCTTTTGAGAAGAGTCTACCTCCGATACTAGTCACTATAGTCTGTTATTTACTTTTCATTTATTCTTCCATGTTCTTAATTCCTCCAGAGTTGACATTGGATTATTTTCACAAGTTATTAATATAGACTATTTTTATTTTCAATTAATCTCTTTTATTATTATTTATTATGTCTTCTTTTATTTTCCCCATTGATTCTGTGAAGTTTATAATTATGATGAGTGAGTAGTTCCATAACTTGATTGGGAGATGATTGAAAGGAAACCTTGAGTTGAATCACTCAAGAGAGAAATTATAATTGGGTTTATTGTTGGATCACCCTCTAATCATTGACACTAGTCCTTCCCAAGGGAGAGGATTAGGACTTGTGACTAGAAACAGCTTTTCAACTTGCTTGATTTTCCTTTACCTAGTAAGGGATAACTAAGCAGAGAAACTTCCAATTATTAATTAATCTTGAGAGTACTTCAACAAGAATAGGGCTTCCAACTAATCTACTCCCAGTCAAGGCTTTTATTTAAAATTAATTAAATTCTCTAAATTAATTTCCTGTTTATCAACTCAACCATTTTTGAAAACGCCTGATTGATAAAATAGCACATCTTTCTACAACTCGTTGGGAGACGACCTGGGACTCATACTACCAGTATTTTAATTTCAATATTGTGACAACCCTTCTAAATTGATAAGCGGATTTTCGGCTGGTTAAGGACTGTACTTGCAACGTATTTCTATTAATAATTTCTTAACTCGCCATTTCCGCCACGTCAGTGACTAAGATAGAAAATTTTGATTCTCAATCCTTGCCATGAATGCCTCTTTAGTATTTGTTATCTTTAGTTGTTTACTTTACTTTCTTGTCATTTAAATTTCTTGCCCTTTAATTTCTTGCTTCTTTATTATCAACCTCCTTAATTTCATAACCAATAGTTGAGCATTCGATTGTAATTCCTAAGGAGAACGACCCGAGAGTAATACTCTCGGTTATTTTTATTGGGTTGAACTTGTGACAACCAAACTAAACTTTGATGGAGAATCTATTGTTGGTTTGGAACTATACTTGCACACATCTAAACACAATTATATGTGAATTGTGTCTAACTTTATTCTTAATCTATATTTTTTAAATGAGTTTACAAATGATATAATAGGAGTGAGCACGGGTAGCAGGTACCCGATTACCCGTCCAAACCCAAACCAAACCAATTAAATTGGTTCTGGAACCAATGGGTAATCGAGTCCAACCCGAACCAAACCGATGACTATTTCTAGAGATTGGTTCGGGTATCGATTTTGGGGGCGCAGAACCCGAACCAACCCTTGAGTCCAATCATATATTAATTAAATAAAAAATATATATTTCTATTACACTATTTTTGTATTTAGCTTCTAATATGTTTGGTATTTAATATGCTTGGATTTTAATGTGTTTAGCGTTTAATATGTTTGGATTTTAATGTGTTTAGTTTTTAATGTATTTGGTGTTTAACATGTTTGAATTATTTCTATTGATGTTACATGTTTATTGTACTTGCTGAATTTTTAAGATAAAAATTTGGATTTTTTTATAAATCTCAAAGTCATCGGGTACCCAATTTTCCGAATCAAACCAATCCGTTCTTAATCAGTTTGGTTTGGTTTGAGTACATACACAAAAAAATACAAATCCAAACCAAATCAAACCAATTACGTTTTAATTAGTTTGGTTCTAATTTTACCTTGAACCCAAACCAAACCGACCTGAGCTCACCCCTATGATATATATTATTATTTATTTACACAAAAAAATTATTTTAAATACTTTATATATTAAAAAAGATATTAAAAATAATTAAAAATCTTAATTTATATTTTAATATCAATAAAATATTAAAAATAATTATAATTTATTTAAAAAATATTTTATATTATATTATATATATATATATATATATATATATATATATTATATATATATATATATATATATATATTGTATTCTTGTATCTTACAAGAAATTAAAATTTGTATATTCGCATATTTCATATGAAATATATGTGTCCATATTCATACTTTATAGCTATTAATATTGACTTTTACCTTAACACTAAAGTAGAATACAATGTGACATGTACTTACTTGTAGTTGGAAATTTCAAATGAAGTGACAAGAAGTGGTTAATAATTTTTATGTTGTATTTTATACTTCAAAATCAAAGAACAAAATATAATTGAAATATAAAAATTGGTTCAAGATCTAGATTTTTGGAGCAAAAATAAACTTCTTTTCATAGGCATTAATTTTAAAGTACATCAAAATCTCTTTTTGGCAGTAAAAAATAAAAGATGAAAGTAAACTAGAAGTTTATAGAATCATAAACATACATGCAAAGTTATCACAAACGAATATCTATTCTAAAAATATATTTTTTTTATAATTTTGAGATGATTAAACATGAAGCAACTACATTTTACTAAATTTTAAAGTGTTTGAACATAAATAAAACCTTAAAATATTTTAAATGATCTATAAAAACTAGAACTAAATCTGGCAAAATAAAATAAATGAAACAACTTTAGAGAAATGAAAAGTGGAGAATTGTAAAAAACAATAAAAGAAATGATAGAAAAAATCCTACTAAAAAATCTAGTTTGGATAAGACTCATGAATTTATTAGGATGTGAGTATGTGAAGTATGTTTCTCGTAAAAAATTTTAATCCTTTGCTCTTTGTTTGCATTTTTATTTATAAATAAATTTGACCAATTTCATATTGACATGTGACTAAGTATAGTTACTTTGCCAATTTATTATTCCCGCCATGGAATATTCAACTTTCCTATTCGTCAAAATATATTCAAATCTCCTTTGTCAACTCGATACTTCAATGTGTTGACACGTCAACTAACTCCAATTGAATTTCCTTTGTCAATCTCAACGCAAATTTTATCAAGTAACAGTAATAGATAGGATTAGAAATAAAAAAGTCTGATGCGAAAAAATTAGTTTGTTAGTCGTCTCCTTGTTTGGGAGCTTAAGGGTGAAAGGAGGAGAAAATTAGAACCCTGATGGACAGCATTGTTAATGAAATGGAATATAAAAGCACAATCAAAATTTTACAATTTTATTTTATTGTAAGGATTTTTTTTTCTGCAGTATCCTAAATTTGACAAATAAAAAATTAATTTATCATAAATTTAAGCTCTATTTAATAGTTTGTTGTTGGTCATTGAGTTACTGCATATGTAAAGCGAAATTCAAACTATCACACTTACTTAAACAAATAAGTACACTAACCACTCGATCAACTGAAGTTAATTTGTAGGGGCATATATTAGTTGACCATAAATTTGGATTTTCCACAATAACCACCTATAGAATCCACTTTATTGCTCCCTTCACACTAATAGGTTTAGAGTTGAGGATTTAGATTTTTTTTATTTTAGTAGGAACCTTTATTTATTGTTTTCTATTACAATAGCGACCTATAAAATCATTAGCACAATATAGCTTCTAACAAGCATACTCATTTTAGACCCAACTGTCAAACCCAATCAAAGCTAAGTTCTCACATCCCTCTTACTCTCTTAGGTCCCCAACTGTACTCGACCCAACTTGGAGTCACTTGGAAACTTTGAAGACAACCAAAGTCGAAAGAGTAACATATCAACGAGTCTTGTTCGACCTCAAGAATAACTTCAATTCCTTGGGAATAGCATAGATCTATTCACATCGAACCTTCAGACATGCTTGGAATTCAAGGTAGCACTAGCATTAGTGCAGTCCAATTGAATTTATTGATGAAAGTACTATGATTTTTTCTTCCAAATATTAGCTTAAAAATAATTTCAACTCCGTAAAGTTTTTATGAAAATCATGTTTCATTCCTATTTTATACTTGTAATGCCTTCATTTATTATTATAAAAATACTAGGTGTCCAAGTATTTTATTAACCAAGTTATTAAAATTTAAACTTCAGTCACGCTCCTCCTCCTTCTTCAACATCGTCATCGTTGCTACTGCCACCACCATCGTTGTTGTCGTTGCTGTCGCTGCCTCCTCTTCTTCCACTGCCTCCTTTTTTTTCTTTTTTGTGAATTGGATGTATCTTTTTATTGAGTGAAATTGAAAAGGGTACATTACTAATTCTGTCCTCAAATTATCAGAACGCTGACAAAAATAACCTCTACTTTTATTAACGACAAAAATACACCTAAAATATTGAAAAACGCTACAAAAATACCCTATTGTAAATAAAATTCTATTCCGTTAACAGAGTTGGCTGAGCTGTCAAATGGATTCCGTTACCTGGGAGTGAGGGAGAACGAAGGAGAAGCAGAAGAAGGGGTGTAACGGAATCTATTTGACAGCTCAACCAATTCTGTTAACGGAATTATTTTTTATTTACGGTCGGGTATTTTTGTAGCGTTTTTCAATATTTTAGGTGTATTTTTGTCGTTAATAAAAGTAGAGGTTATTCTTGTCAACGTTATGATAATTTGAGGGTGAAATTGGTAATTTACTCAATTGAAAAGGTACGAATATCTTTTATATTGTTTTTCTATATACTCAATATTTGTGTGTCATATGTGTAAATTTGTGTGCTATGTTGAACAAAAATGTGTGCTACGCTTAAATATTTGTGTGCTGTAATAAATAAGAATTTGTTTAATGATGTCTATCAAATTAGTGTGAGTTATCAGGTTATTAATTTTGATTACTTGTGTTGTTTTTTTATAGGGAAAGTATGAGGAGCCAATGAGATATTTATACAATGTGTACAATGGAGGTTTATAGAGTATTAGAGATATAATTATTAGTGTTACATTTTCCCATCAGCTGAAGCTTTTGGGATGAGTGGTATCATGACATGGTATTAAAGCGCTAGATCCGAACTCTTACATTGTACAAATAGTCCATTGTCTCCCTAGCGGGATCCTTTTTTATACTCAATATTTGTGTGCTATTGTATATATTTTTGTGTTTTTTTCTTGATTATAGTTATTTATGATTATCTTAATTTTCTTTAATTGAATTGTTTGAAAATTTAGTATTATTCTATCATTCTAATTTTTGTGCTATATATGTGAATTTATGTGTCATGCTGAACAAAAATGTGTGCTACGCTTAAATATTTGTGTGCTATGATAAATCAGAATTTGTTTAATGATATCTGTCAAATTAGTGTGAGCTACCAAGCTATTAGTTTCGATTGTTTGTGTGCTGTGAAAGTGAAGGAGTGTGTGTTGTTTCACTTTGTTTGATTTACACATGTGATGTGGTATAGTGTTTGCACTGTTGATGGACAACTACAAGAAAGACAAGACTCGATCGCCGAATTTTTCTAGAGCTATTGCATTCAAATGTGATTTGCACAATTGCATATCTTGCATCTAAGGACAACATTCCATGAACACAAAGGAGATATATTGGGTGTACTCAGAGATTGTCGTGTCACACTGTCTATGGACCCTAACCACCAAAAAATGTTGGAACTGCACATCAGAGTTAATAGGCATGAATTATGATGACATACTTAAAAAGAATATCAAGAGCACATTTTTGTGTGTGTGTTTTGTTTTTTGGAAAATGGAACTTGTAGTGTAATATTAGCTTGCAATAAATGGTGATCGGTTTTTACATACCAAGAAGAAAAAGAGAAAAAAAATGTGTAACAGAACTATAAAAAAATATACACAAATTTTAGTGTTGCGAAAATTTGTGTTGTGCTTTAAAAAATTTGTGCATTATGCTTCAAAAACGTGTGTACTGTATACAAAAATTTGTATACTATATTAATAAGTTTGTGTTACTTAAAAAATGTGTGTGCTGCAAAAAGTGTAGACTGAAGTACGAAGTACGTGTCATGCGTTTTATTTTAAGTATAGCTTTTATTGTAGTTGGGCCAATTTAATTGAACTTAATTACCAACAAAACTTTACATATAGCATCACTTTTGATTGATGCAATATTAGAGCACTAAATTGAATTTAAACGTCAACTCCGTAATGTCTCGTAAAAAGGATTTTTTTTTCATTCATGATTTATTATTTCCTTCATTTATTATTACTCCCTATTATTATAGTTGAGTGTTTCAACCATGTCACTATTGCAACTTGCATTGGTTTGATGATGAATACAAGTTGCTTAGCAATTCAATATTGGTTTGAAGTTAGCCTTATTAATTGCCATAGTTACCAATACCAATACAATTTTGAAGTAATTAGCCCTTATTAGTAATGCATTATGTTAAAAAAAACCTTTTAAATATGACCGTGCACAATTGGAAATGAAAATTGTTTATACATTAACAGTACATACAAATTAATCTATAAATTGTTTTGAAAACCTTAAATCTCTCCTAATCTCATTTACAAAGTAGAGCAAATACAAACCAGGCCAGAAGAAGAATTAAAAAGAAAAAAAAAAGCAAACAGAATGGCAACAAAACACCACTTTCAGATCAAACTCCCACCAAACCTAAGCATAAACAAGGTCTCAACCTTTGCCAAAGTTAGGAACAGCATCACCAAAATGAGACACAGAAACCTTATTAAGTCTTACTCTGCTCTCATCATGCTCTAAAGAGAAACACCACAAAACTGCATAAATCCAGATCACTCTTCCAGTGCTATTAGCCTATTACTCAGAACCAAACCACCAGAGTTTTGACATTGTTCAATTGAGATCCTTCAACAAGCTGTAACTTCAGAATTTAATTTAGGCACCCCTAAAATTGCACAGCTCTGTAAAACAGCAGAACCACTTTCAGATAAATACAACAAGTACAAAATTAGGGCTTTGCTATTGGGTAGATGAAAAATGCTTTCTACATGTATAGAGATTACGTGTCTTCTATGAAAATGAGACAGTTGTATAACATATGAGTATGTGTCGGAGTAGCAGCTTTATGAGAATTTCAAAAAGCTGTGGCTTCAGAAATGGTGGGTTTCATATATGTTTTTAATCAAGCTAAAATAAAATACGTACAAACTGCTAATGACTAAAATTAAAAAATAATTTTTTTATGCAAAATTATTTATTAAATTTAAATGTTTTATTTGTTGGAAAAGTATAAAATCTGGCCGTAAAAATAAAGATAAAAATTAAATTTAAAATAAGCTTAATAGTAGGTCCCTAAGTCAAAACCATCACCAACCTTAGCCGTAGCACCCATTTACTCACCTTTTAATTTATTTTGATGTAATTAAATATTTATTTTTATGTTTTTATATTTTTAAATTTATTCAATTATTTTGTATTTTATTTTGTAATAATATTATTATATATATTTTTATTACATACTTAATATTTATTGAAAAAAATATTTTAGTTATGAATATTATAAAGAGTCGAATTCATAATGTTATAAGACTAAAATTTTTAAATGATTATTTAGTAACATATATAAACAAATAGATATTTAATTGTATTGACAATAAAAAAAATTATTTATTTTTCTTAAAATATAAAATATAAAATTTATAACAATAAAATTCTAAGTTATATGTTATTATTTAAATTATTATACAAATATTTTAATTTATTAGTTAAATAACTAGAAGACTAACTATATTTTATAATAAAAAATATAATTATAAAATTATTATCATAATATATGTACATGTGTGCACAAAGATTGTAAATGGAGATACAAATGTGATCACTGTATACTTCGAAGAAAAAGCCACGGTCGATCCGATGTCTATGGTAAGGTACAACTTGATTGAAGATGGAATGTTAGTAAATTTTTTTTTGAGTTAGAGAGAGAAAACTCGAGTTACGTCCTAGCCATTAACTTCACGTACAAAAAAAAAAACAAATACAAAAAATTTTTGTAATATTTTTTGGTACCAACAATTATAAATAGACGATGATTTACTTATTTTAACATTTACTTATATTTAATTATTTTAAAAATTTTAATAAATTTTTATACATCAAATAATAATAATATATCTTATACCTCTAACTTAATCCTAGACCTTATCTTAAAACATAAGGTTAAGTGTTATAGAGTTTTGAGATTTATGTTTTAGGATAAGGTTTAAGATTAAATTAAGGTTGTAGAATATATATAAAAATTTATTAGAATATTTAAAATAATCAAATATAAGTAAATGTTAAAATAAATAAATCGTTGCTACTTGATTGTTGGTACCAAAAAATATTACCAAAGTCTTTTATATTTGTTCTTTTTGTACGTAAATTTGGCCATTAGAACATCTTTGAAATACTAATAATCGAATTTTCTCTCTCCATCGGCTCAAAACAAGTTGACTAAAATTCCATCTTTAGTCAAGTAGTTGTACCTTGCCATAGACATATAATCGGCCATAACTTTTCCTTCGAAGTACATAATGGTCGCATTTGCATCTCCATTTACAATTTTTGTGCATACATGTATATATATTATGATAATAATTTTATAATTATATCTTTTATTATAAAATATAGTTAATCTTCTAGTTATTTAACTAATAAATTAAAATATTTGTATAATAATTTAAATAATATATAACTTAGAATTTTATTGTTTTAAGTTTTATATTTTAAAAAAATTAAATAATTTTTTATTGTCAATACAATTAAATATTTTTTTTATATATGTCATTAAATAATTATTTAAAAATTTTAGTCTCGTAAAATTACAAATTTAAATCTTTATAATATTTATAATTAATTTTTTTTCAGTTGATGTCATTATTACCAATAAAACTAGCACTAACTTCAAAAGGAAAAACACCAATAAATATTCATGTATTTAGATCTACTTTTTATTTCAACAATTATTTATTGTTAGTTAATATTACTATATTTTAAAATTTAAATTATCGATAAATCTTATTATTCAATAACTATTAAGTATGTAATAAAAAATATACACAATAATATGACTACAAAATAAAATGCAAAATAATTAAATGAATTCAAAAATATAAAAACATAAAAATAAATATTTAATTACATCATTAAGCTTATTTTAAGTTTAATTTTTATCTTTGTTTTTACGGGCCAAATTTTACACTCTTCCAATAAATAAATATTTAAATTTAATAAATAATTTTGCATAAAAAATATTTTTTAATTTTAGTCATTAGCAGTTATTATAGCTTGATTAAAAACATATATAGGCCTACCATTCCTGAAATCACAGTTTTTTGAAATTCTCATAAAGCTGCTATTCCTATATTGTACAACTGTCTCATTTTCATAGAAAACACGTAGTCTCTATATATGTAGAAAGCATCTTTCATCTATATAGTAGCAAAGCCCACAAAATTATTGTAAATAGTTTGGTATGAAGTGCACTAGCTACTAATTTTTATACCTTGTTCGTGTTCATCTCCAGCAGTATTTAGTTGTGAATTTCAAGCATATCCTGCAGCGAATATTCCCATAAAAAAAATTAATCATGAAATCTATTTTTCACGTAAGCACATATCTATTCCCCCCCCCCCCTCCCCCCCTTTTTTTTCTCTTTCTTCTCTTTCTCTCTCTTCTAAAAGATAAATAATTCACGAAGCATTGCCATTTTACAAAAATTTTCTAACCTCACATAGTTCACACGTCAGTGTAATGCCATTTTTTTTTGTTGCTCAACCATGAGAGGAGCAACTTATTCAAATACCAAGGAAAAAATGCATCACGCATCAGAATAATTATTCCTATTGCAAGCCTAGTAATATGACCAAAATGAAGATTCACTGCCCCTACTCAGCCAATGCTCAGTGCTTCATCATGAATATAACTAACACCAGGAAAGAACATCATCTCGTGTGCTACTGATCACTGTGAGTGACATTCCTATCAGCCATTAGGTGCAAGGGTTCCAGACTAACCTCCACTTCAATTTCTATCTAGCCAAGTTCAAATTCCACCAGCAAACACAGCCGAATCGTTCTCTCTTGACCTTTTGTTCTCTCTTGACCTTTTCTAATCATCTGACAATCGTTGCTATTAATAGAATCAAAGCAACAAATACATTCTCTTCAAATTCTTGCCATTCAAAACTCAACTATTGCAACCAAGGCCACTCCATTAATTTTCCAGAGAGAAGAGACAGAAGGTTGAAAATCTACCTTAAAAAACTGTGTTGGCAAAAGCATCTCTCCTTGGTCAAGGCTCACATCCTTCTGACTTCTGAGATCAGCTCATGTGATCAACCAGGCAGGGTCCAGAAACCTTGTAGATCATCTACTGAGAATACAAACTCAGAAGATATCTCACAGGAATATAGATTACACCATCACATTGATCCCAGATCTTGAATCTTTGCCCAGAGGGAGCCTGTGGCACTGCACTATGTTCCTGAACTGTTATAAACAGCATAAAGCAATTAACCAATATAACTGGCACATAACACAACTCCAATACGATATTAACTCGGTAACTCCTTGCTTGACCAAAATTCCAGAACATTGGAACATTAGTAACATATTTTACACATATCAGACGTCCAGGAAAAACCAAATATTCAGAATTCAGCAACAATAAAGAACCAAATAATCAGCCAAAAGAAATATAATAAAACTAGATTTAGTAAATATGTCTCTATCATCATTTTCGGTTAATACAAGTTAAGGGTCAAAATTTCCACCTGCATTATCATATAAGGACTAAGGGGGAAGTTTACATCTTTTTAATGCTACAAAAAAACTGAGCAATCTATTGAATTAAGAGGAACAAGAAGAAGAAGAAGATGAATTACATATCAAGCACGGCGTTTACTCAAACGCCATGAATTTGGCTCATGGTATCTGTCATAGAGTGGTTCAATACGCTCTTGACGCTTTCGCTTGCTCATCTTTGTAGGATCTGATACTTTGAAGAATCTTGGTGCCAATTCAACAAGCCACTTAGGATCTATCACTGTGACCTCACGCATATATTCCTTGGTTGTCATAACAAGTTCATGGTAGATGACCCAGTCGGGTTGTCTCTGGAACAAAGCTGAACTTGGATGGATATATACAGGCTGGTTCTCAACTAGGGTTCTGTAGCCTTCCTGGGGATCCTTCCTTGCTGCATGGAAAAAGAATCCTGCGGTGATTGCCTTTCTGATCTTGGTAAAATTTTTTCCAGCACTTACAACATCCAATTTATACCTGCATATCAGAGATGATGATTTCAGAATACAATTCAATCTGGCCAGCAAAATTATAATGCAGAGAACCAATGACAAGATATAGCTACAAAATACAAACCACACCAAAATGTATGTTACAACACCATAATGGCAACAAGCAACCCAATACTGAAACATTTAGTGTGTCTAAAAATTTCAATATATTACAAAACAGTATATCTGCAGAAGCATTGGACTCTGTACAAAGTTACAAGTAAAAAGAAGAAAAAAGAAAAAGAAAAAGAAACAAACAAGTAAACAAAGTAACTAAAATATTTAGAAGTACTGATATCTTACTTATCCATGATGGTAAGAAGCTGTTTCCTGACATCCTGTGCTCTCCTCAATGATCTAGATTGAACAAAGTTCTCGAAACACCATGGTCCTGAAAAATTCTTAGCTTTCCAAGCCTCATAAACAGCAAGCAGTGTGAGATGGTCACCTTCAGGCTGGAAAAACTTTGCCCTCTTCTGATCTGCTTGGGCTTGCTTTTCCCTAGGCCTGTAAAAAATATTGCCAGTCTGAATCATGGCAATTATCGTCAAAATCTCATCACTGCATCCAAGGTCCACACTGGCAAGTAACATCTTGGACAATGGCGGATCCAGGGGAAATTCTGCCATTTTCCTCCCCAGTTTGGTTAAAAGGCCCTCTTCATCCAATGCTCCAAGACTGTAAAGCTGTTCCATGGCTGAAATAAGAGCTTGGGGTGATGGTGGATCCATAAAATCAAAGGACAGAAGATCATTTATTCCCATAGCTTTCATGTTGAGAGTAGTCATCCCAAGATTTATTCTTTGAATCTCAGGAATTGTAGTAGGAGACATCTCGTTCCTATATGCGCTCTCGGTATATAGGCGATAGCACTTTCCAGGTCCAGTACGCCCTGCACGTCCAGCTCTTTGTTTGGCTGAAGCTTGTGAAATTGGAGTTATCACCAACGAATCAAGTCCTTGCTTTGGGTTATAAACATTTTGCTTTGCAAACCCAGGATCAATAACATAAAATATCCCATCAATAGTCAAAGAAGCCTCAGCAATATTAGTTGCCACAACCACTTTCCTTTTACCAGGAGGAGCAGGGTCGAATATCCTAGACTGCATTTCACTAGGAAGGGCACTATAAACAGGTAATATTATCAGTTCTGGAACATTCTTACCTAAACCCTTCATTCTTTCATAGAGAGATTGACAAGCAAAATCAATCTCCTCTTGACCAGTCAAGAAGAGAAGAATGTCTCCTTCAGGTTCTGTCAGGTGGATCTGTAGGACAGTGATCAAAGCTGCATCCAAATAATCACTTTCTGGCTGCTTAGTATAAAGAATCTCCACAGGAAACGTTCTCCCAGGTATTGTAAAGATGTTACAATTAAAGAAATATCCTGAGAACTTCTCTGCATCCAGAGTGGCAGACGTGACAATCAATCGCAACTCAGGCCTACGCTGCACTAGCTTCTTAAGCAGTCCAAAAAGAACATCAGTATGAATGGTCCTTTCGTGAGCTTCATCAAGCATTATGACAGAATACTGTGACAGGTTCTCATCAACCAGTATTTCCCTAAGAAGCATACCATCGGTCATGTACTTGATTACAGTATCTGGTCCCGTACAATCTTCAAACCGAATGGCATAACCAACTTCCTCTCCCAATCGACATCCAAACTCTTCTGCAACTCTCTTTGCAACTGACATTGCAGCCACCCTACGAGGTTGAGTGCATCCAATTTTACCTCTTGTCGTGTAACCTGCTTCAGCAAGATACTGTGTTACCTGAGTAGTTTTACCTGAACCCGTTTCACCAATTACCACCAACACCTGATTATCATGGACAGCCTGAATCAATTCTTTCTTCAACTTGTAAATAGGGAGACTCTGCCTCTGTTCTTGAATAGAAAGCTTTGACCTTTGCCCAAAAGTAATGGTCTTTCCATAGGCATCCTTCTTCCATTCTGGCATATCATAGGCTGACAAACCAACTCCTCTAAGCTCCTGGGCAAGATGTCTTTCACCAGATTCAGGCATAGGGTCTTCCCAAGGACGATTGAGATCCTTTGGAATAGAATCAAGCATGGTGCGTTGCTGCTGTTCTCGTACTTCTCTACGCTCCTTTATAAGTGCAGACTGCAGTGCAGCAGCACGACCAAGAGAACCTTCTGGATTTTTGAAAATCTTGACAGGAGACATATCCATTGAATACCTGCTCTGCCCTTGCAAAAATGCAGGTTCATCCTCATTCAACTCGATCTCAAGCTCTTCTTCAGCACCTTCCTCCTGGTACATCAACCCATCTCCCTCCTCATCATAAGTTGGGTACTCTGAAACACTCAAAACACCTGAAGCAATCAACTGTTTTGCCTCCCACCTCTCAGGAGAGCTCATCCTCTTCAGAGGCCTCCGCGATTTCCCCATATCATCCTCCTCCACAATTCTGATACCCGATAGACCCGTCCTCGCAACTGGCCCATCCTTCGAATCCTGTGGATTCATCCGAAACGTGTCCTCATCGCTTTTCTTCAACGGAAGAAGATCTTTTCCGGTATGCTGATCAACATCCCTCATCGAAAGACTCAACTTCTGACCAGAAACAGATATAACCTTCACATAAACCTCCTGATCCCGCTTCACCACATCCTTTGCATTACTAATCCTCCTAGTTGCAATTTGTGACACATGCACCAATCCTTCCTTCCCTCTAATATCATCCAACTGAACAAAGCACCCTGTATCCATCACCCTTGAAACCCTCCCTTTATAAACCTTGTACAATTCAACTTCACCCCCTCCACTATGCCTCAGATCCCTCCTACCTTTCCTGTCACCACCACCATCTTCGTCACCATAACCACCATTTTCTTCTTCACGCCCATCTCTCCTCCGCCTCTCATATCTATCCTTATCCTTATCCCTACCCCTATCGTTCTCTCTATCCCTTCCCCTTCTCCTAGAATCCCCTTTTTCATCATCATAATCATCATAATCTCTATCTCTATCTCTATCTCTATTCCTATCTCTATGCCTTTCATCTCTATCATATTTATCATACCTGTCCCTTCTATCTCTTCTGTCCCTTCTATCTCTGTCTCTTCCTCTGTGCCCATCTTCACCGTGTATTTCTCTGTCTCTATCACCACCATGTTTCTCTTTGGCTTCAGCTTCAATCTCCTTCTGCAGCTCCTTAACCCTATCCCTATCATCTGCAATAGCCAGTGCCTTGAACTTCCCCTTCGAACCACCACCGTCCTGCTTCGAACCCTTGACGTCGCTGTTCCCAGAACCCTTCTTCGGAGGGAGAATAGCGTGGATTATTGTGAGAAGTGTACGGACAAAATAATCCGGCAATTCGGCACCGTTCTCCTTCAATTTTGCGTCGAATTCTTCGACGTTCTCGGAAGACCGACCCAACTCGGTGATGAACTCGGCGAGTACATTGTCACCGTTTCCGGTGTGAGACTCCATTTCGGTGCAAACCTTCGAAACAAGAGACAAGTACTCGAGCTTCTTCAACGAATCTTGTGGGTTCTCCACCGCCATGGCTCTAGAACCGAAGCGCGAATGACGAATTGGGAATTAGCGTGGATTCGTGGTGTTATGCGTATGAGAATTTGGAACGAAAGTGAAATTTGTTAGATCAAAGGACCCCTAATTGGGATACAAAGGCTCGTGATTTAAACCCTAATTGGATATTTTTAAATTCTAAGGGTCGCAGTTCTCATGTGAAAGAGCTTTTCACTGGTGTAAGCCAAAACAGGAGTATGTGCACATATTGCTAACTAGTGCATTCTTCTGAGTTTTTCTTTTCCTTTTTTCTAATAAATTCATTGTAATCACAATTTTTGTTTAAAAAGCAAAAATCTTTATTAATGATATTTTCTTTTCACCGTCAATTTTAAAAGTATAGATTTTAAGCTTTTATTCTTTATAAAATATCAAATATTTCTATTTGTATAGAATATATATTATAAATATATATTAAGATAGGTCAAATAATATGTAAATTTATATAAATATATAAATACACATAAGTATAAATACACATAAATTATTTTTAATTTAGAGGTATCAAGTTCGAATTTCACTCTTAATTTTAGAAAAAAAAGAGTTAAACCGAATTATACAAACTAATTCACTATTTTATTTATTAAATAGAATAAAATGCTAAATTGGTGCTTTTCGTTTGTACGTAATCCTATTTTGATCTATAAGATTTAAAGTGTTCTATTTGAATCTAAAAAAATTCCATTTAGCTTCAATATAGTTGCACCGTGAAGTCAAAATTAAATAATTAACGGAATGTCTTACATGACAACAGGACAATAACAAGATCAATAATCTAGAGAATAAGTATAAGCTCCAAAGGAACAAAATCAACCGTAAATGCATTAATACATTTATTATTTTTTTTAGTTCTATAAAAAATATTTCATTTAAACTGTAAGAAAAATAATATATATATATATATATATATATATATATATATATATATATATATATATATATATATATATATATATGCATCCACAGTTGATTTTGTACTTCTAGAACTTGTATTTGTTGTTCAGATTATGGATCTTATTTTTGTACATCTGTCATGTAAGACATTCTGTTAATTATTTAACTTTGACTTTATGGTGGGACTACATTAAAACTACATAAAATATTTTTTATTCAAATAGAATACTTTAAATCTTAAAGATCATAATAAAATTATGTCTAAATTTAAAAGACTAATTTAATATTTTACTCTATTAAATATATATAATAATATTAAATATAAAATTAGTAAAAATAATAATTTTATATTATAACACAAAAATCTTAGATTCAAACTTAAAAAATAAGCAGAGTATTTTTGTGTACTTATATAATAAAAATAGATTTACAAATCTAATGACAAGTATTTTTAGAGATATCTATTTAGAATAGTATCGAAATATATAAACACTAATTGCTTTATAAAATTTATAAGTAACGCATGGCATATTATAACTAAAAAATAGAATAAGCTTAACTTTTATTGAAGTATTTTCCATGAGTTGAATTTCTATTACAATTTCATCGTTGCCTTGACCTTGCTCTATTAAATTTCTAAATCCTCGTTCTTTTCCTTTCTCACGTTTTCCCTGTGTGCTGTGGCATTCTCTATCTCTGGAATATACTAATAGGTTCTGTAAGGAAAAAGAAATCGTGGAACACAAAATCATAAGGGTTAACTACCAAAAACATTCTTGAAATATTCAAATGTGAGATATGTTTAATTAGCATTAATTAGGATTAATTAGTATTATTTAGTATGTTAAAATATAATTAAAAATAATTAGTATTATTTAATACGGGCCTGCTACACATACAAGCTTACAAGTTTACAAATTGGCCTAGCCCAAATACAATTTACGCGCATGAAGAGAGATTGAATGGAGCGCCACTTCACGCGCTCGCCACTCAAACGGTTACGTACTCTACGAGTAATGGCAGACTCTTCCACTTCCTCCACTTCCCAAAGCGATTCAAAAACAAAGCAACCCTTCCATTTTCGAGCGAAAATCGAAGTTCAAAATATACAAGTCATTGCTAACCTTCGAAACCTCCATCAACACACCATCAAACTCTCCGTCAAGAATCTGAAGAGAAAACAAAGCAACAATACTCAAGGTAAGTTCATTAAGATTCCTGTATATTTTCGAGATTACGAAATAGGTTTTACTTTTCTTCTACGTCGTTGTTCTAGGGTTTACTGTTATTCTTGCTTCTTTGTTACACTGTTCTTCTATGTTGTTGTTCTAAATTCTCCTGTTATTCTTGTTGTTCTAGATCTTCTGGTAACTGATTATTGGGGGTATATTCCGTATATTGTGGGGTGTATACTGCTTGACCTTGTAATGTTGCTTGATATTGAAGCATGTTTGAGTGATATCTGACTGATATATATGGATGTATCTGAATCATATCTATGGATATATCTCATTGTTATCAATGGGTGTATCTTACTGTTATTAATGGGTGTATCTGACTCATATATATGGGTGTATCTTAGTGTTATCAATGGGTGTATCTTACTGTTATTAATGGGTGTATCTGACTCATATATATGGGTGTATCTTACTGATATCTTTGGGTGTATTTTTCGTTTCAGAGAAAATGGCAGCAAGAAACCAAACAAAAGACCTTAAGTGTGCCACACATCTCCTAAGTGATAAATTCAGAAACATGAGTGAGGAGAAGAAGGCGATTGTGAGGGATCTCGGATTCGGTGGGTTGATGCACATCCCACCACTAAGGGTGCATCACCAACTGTTAAGGGAGCTGGCAAACAACTTCAAACTTGGGGAGAACAGACTGGAAACAGGATATGGTTCTTTCAAAATAACACCAAGAAAGATAGGTCATGCGCTTGGCATCAATGTAACAGGTAACTAGCTCAAAATTATAGGTGTATATTAAGTTGATGCTTGGGTGTATTTAAGTTGATGCTTGGGTGTATTTGAACTGACTTTGATACTTTGTGGCTTTCTTTTTTGTAGGAGATCTATTTCCTGAGAAAGTTGAATATAAGAAACTTTCTGAGGATGACAAAATAATTTTTAGAAGATTCCAGGGTAAGACCCTCAAAAGTCTTACCCTTCAATGTGTGTATATAAATTCTTGCAGGACAGTTTAGACCGGCTGTCGGATTGGTCTTCTCGGTCGGAGATATCTTAGATTTTCATTTTCCCTCTCTGCTACATGTAATCAGTTGATTCTTAATCTCGTTTCCCTTCCTATTTGTGCACCGAACTCTTGTAGAGAAACCTGCAGCCTTTGGCGTAGTTCCTGTAAAATTTTCCAGCATCTTCAAGGGTGGTAAAGGTCATTCCAACCTTCGGAACAAGCTCGTCATCAACAACCGAGAGAGGCTACACAATACACCATGTCAAAAACTGTGAATACACCCATAGATATGATTCAAATACACCCAATCATGTCTAATATGATACACCCGAACCGCAACAACTCAACTAAAATGACAATAAAAGCCATAAACTGTAAATACACAGGCTGCAGAATACACCATGTCAAAAACTAAAAACACACCCAATCATGTCTGATATAATACACCTGAACAACAACAACTCAATTAAAATAACAAAAAACCAGTAAAGTGTAAATACACCCACACTTCTAGCAAAAATACACCCAATCATGTCTGATATAATACACCTGAACAACAACACAATTAAAATAACAAAAAATCAGTAAAGTGTAAATACACCCACACTTCTAGCAAAAATACACCCAATCATGTCTGATATAATACACTTGAACAACAACAACTCAATTAAAATAACAAAAAACCAGTAAAGTGTAAATACACCCACACTTCTAGCAAAAATACACCCAAAAAAGACCTGATTTACACCCGAGCGTCTGCTATAAATTCCAGATAATTAATCACAACTAATACATTGAATCGACAGATTCATGTTAACGTGTTAGTTTCACAGTCAATGTTCAGCAATTTTTCAACTACACAATGCTATACAAATTACTGCAAGAAAATTCATACTAATTCTATGTAAATCAAACCTCAAGAACTTCGTTAGATTCAAATTCATAATCCACCTCGCCTGGATTCAGCTGACAATCCGAGGTTGAATGATCCATTATCTTCAAAACGAGATCAAACTTTGATTTCAGAAAACAACAAATCAAAATAGTAAACGAAGCTCGAGTTGCACAGAGAGAGGAAAGTAACGTAAACAAAGAACATACCAGCGAGAAAAGGAGAGGAAAAGAACGATGGAGAAGAAGGAGGGAAGACGCGCGAGAAGAAGAACAACTAAATCTCAAAATAACGAAAACGAAGAAGGAAACAAATCTTTTAAATTTGGTAGTTAGATATACGCGGGATCTTATATAGCGCGTGTATACAACGTATGTGGAGCAGCGCGTTTTTTTGTTTTATTGCTTAATGAACTTGTAAAGCATACAAGCCCTAATGGCTTGTGTGCAGAGCTTTTCTGTATTTAATATATCTAAATATTTATTATAGGATATTACGTCTTTATTATTACAGTTCTCTTAATAATACACAAATTCTTATCTGAGCTCCATTTAAGAGTCTGTCGCTGACCAATGAATTGCTGCATGCACAAGGCGGGATTCGAACTCCCGACACTTGCTTAAGCGGACAAGTGAGCTGACCACTCGACCAACCCAAGTTTAATCTCCAGTTTAATCTCTTGTTTCTAACATAGTATCAGAGCCATGGTATTCTCATTGAAGAAGATATGTTGTTTTCTTTGTGGTAAAATCACCGTAATTTTTGTATTTTTTTAATAATAAAAACGTAATTTCCTATAATAAATATTCAGATATACTAAATAATTTTAATTGATCTTAATTGATCCTAATTACATTCTAACAAGATAAAAACATATTCGAATTTTATTATTAATAAAAAATCTTTAAATAATTAAAAAACGTAACAAAAATATCTAACACTAAATATGTATTTTTAAAAAATGTCTTAGAAATTGAATTTTAATATAGTATTTTATAAATATAATTAAAAAATTAGGATATTATTATTCTTAAAATTTGATTTTATTTTGCTAAGTATATATATATTTTTTTAAAAAATATTATTAGTTGTTAATAAAAAAATTACAAAAAATATATATTTAACGAAAAATCACCAAATTTTAAAGATAATAATATCTCATTTTTATAATTATGTTTGAAAAAATTGCATCAAAATTCAATCTCTAAGGCATTTTTTGGAAATATATATTTACTGTTGGACATTTTTGTCATATTTTTAAATTATTTGAAAGTTTTTTGTCGATAGTAAAATTCGGATAAATTTTTGTCGGCGTTCGAAGATATTTTTAGTGATTAACCCAAAATATAATGTATTTTTTGTCTCATAAAAGCGGATTTTTTAAAATAAATAATGTAAATATTTTATTTAAGGACATATGCCATTTGGGTGATATTTGCAAATTTGTCTTATTACTATGTGTATTGTACAAATAAAAGATGTATATAAATCAGTGAAATAGAATTTGTTTATTGGGTCTTAAATGTATATTAAGTCTATTCTTTTATTATAATCCGATTCTAAATCTGATAAAATTTATATACATTCAGGCTACAAATTATATCAAATAAAAATTAGGTATTTAATAATAATTTATATAAAAAAGATAAAAATTTATTTGTTAGTTATTACGAAAAAATTAGTAGCTAATGTTAAACTTAATCTTTTTATAAATCATAATTTTATGCATTTTTGTATCTCTTTTTTTAGTTTTTCAATTTTTATTAAAAATAAACGGATTAATTTATAATTAATATTACAAAATATTAATTAAAAAACACAAGTTCAAAACAAACATATTACCTTCTTGAATGTTAGCTATGGGAGAATCTCCAAATCTCTAACAATCATTTCGTATAATAAAATTTACTTAAAAAATATAATAAATGCTAAACAAATTCCAAAATTAAAATATAATCACGAATCAATACTAATAACATCAAATATTTAAATCAAATACAAATGAGTGAAATAATACAAAATATTATACATTAGTCTAAAATCTTATATTTCATAAATACAAAATATTAATTTTAAAATATGTATTCTCATTGGATGGGGTCAAATCGAACCAAGTGACACGAGTTATGACCCAAATACGGTTGAAATATTATTCTTAGTATTATTTTTTTCTCAGGTCACTTCGAGTCCGAACCAATGTGTGCAAAAATACTTCAAATTCGGACCGAATTTTTGGATTCAGACCATCTACACCCCTAGTGCAGATGCATTAATTAAACACGACACATTGGTGTTAATATCTATCTCAAGTATATATATATACTCGTCGACAACGTCATTATTTATATAATTTGGTCATTTTTTTTCTCTATCTCTTTTTCTATCTTTTTTCTTGTGATAGTTGATGACACCAACTAGTTAATAAGATAGTTTTTATTAATGCGATTCCACCATAAAAGGATAAGTGATAAAACACCAATTTGTAAATATCACTCAAAATAATATATATATATATATATATATATATATATATTCGTGAATAAAACCTTTAAATATTTATTTAAAAGAAATTTATAAAAGAAACTTGTAAATTAATTAATTAAAGAATAACCATTCAAATTGGTCCTCAAAAAATGTCACATCGAACATTATTGTTTTAAGGTGTTTACTTGGATTATTGTTTTGGGTTTGAACGTGAGATACAAATGTCTTGACACTACAAGAAAAATACCCATTCAGGTACACTTGAAAAGTGTAGCCAAAAGTGAAAAAAAAATGATGCCTTAGGCTACGGCTATGCTTTTTGGGCTACGGCTACGCTTTTTGGGGTGATTCCTATTCGGCCGTTGCCTATTTTCAAAGGCTACGCTTTTCTGCACCAAAGGCTACGCTTTTGGCATTTGGGAATAGGCTACGCTTTTCAAGTGATGCTGTCCAGGACCAAAGGCTACGCTTTTCAGCTTTCATTCTTTCAGAATAGGCTACGCTTTTCAACGCTACTGCATCACTTGTAAAGCATAGCCACATTGTATACCATAGCTACTTTTTATAAGCGTAGCCTTAGGTTCCTCTTTTTTTTTTTTATACTATAGCTACTGTATATAAGTGTAGCCTTAGATCTCTTTTTTTTTGTATACTATAGCTACTGTATATAAGTGTAGCCTTAGGTCTCGTTTTTTTTTAATGCTATAGCTACTGTACATATAAGTGTAGCCTTAGTTTTTTTTTTCTGTATATATATATATATATATATCTAATAATTATTAATACAACATAATAGTTAATATGATTACATATATAAATGAGTTGAATATTACAAAATAAAAATAAATACATAATTATACTAAATAATTTCTTTATATAATAAAAATTGTCTCTAACCAAAATATATTTATAACATTGATCCAAAATTGTCTCTAACTGTAAAAATTCATACAACTCAAACTAAAATAAGCATAGTCATATCAAAACTATAATATCACTTAGCCAATAAAAGTATCTTCTAATAAAAATCATTAGTCAACCATACATGTAAAGATTCTAAATAGCACTCTATCTTAGCCAATAAACCAC
The DNA here is from genome assembly GCF_014773155.1 of Arachis stenosperma. Lineage (NCBI taxonomy): Eukaryota > Viridiplantae > Streptophyta > Magnoliopsida > Fabales > Fabaceae > Arachis > Arachis stenosperma. The sequence continues at coordinate 20,179,205 of NC_080383.1, read as the reverse complement.
AATAATAGTCAGCTTAATCTTCATTGCTTAATCTTCATTGTTACCCTGCATAATTATATAGAAAAGTAGTTAAAAAATATTCATAATGACATTCGTAATTATAAAAATTAAATGGAACACGTAGTCATAGTAAACCAAGAAAGCATATACTAAAAAAAACAACATGGTCACGGCAGAAGAGGTGAATTCAAGGAATTAAGTATTATCTTGTTTCATTCAAACCATAAAAATTTACAGGTGTTTCTTTCTTCCATTTCCTTTAACACAATCCTAATATGTCCCTATAGCATTTTTCATGCACTAATTAACCAGACTTTCACACTTAAATTAGATATAGGGACAAATTCATATGTACCAAGTGCACAAAATCAAAAATACAACCACGAGAATTACACAAACAAATTTCAGCCATAGTAATACAACTTCAGTGTTAATAAAGCCAACAAATATTTTCAGCCATAGCAATTAATGTAAATGCAAGTAGAAAACTATGGAACAAGGAATAGATAAGGACATACCACATCTAAGTTCGAAAAATGTGTTGATCCATGGCCGCTATTCGCATCAATTGGAGACTGTTGGGCGTCTTGTAATAAAGCTTCTAGTTCTTCTGGCCTCATTCTAGGTTCCGATCGCTGCAGTAATAACTTGATCATATTTCACAACCCATGAATCTCTTCGTCTTGTTTTTGCTGTTTGGTCTCTTGTTTTTGCTGTTGGGCCTCCATGTGTCCAAGTTTATCCTTCAGACTGGACACTTCCTCTTTGTGCTGATACTTGATTTCATTAATTTCAGTATATTTTTTTTAAATTAGTCTTTGTCACAGATCTTCCATACAACCTTACCCGACCTGGTTGTTCTTTCCCGAATAAGGACTCAAATGCTTCCTCTTCTGTTTCACCAGCAGCTTGGCGGTGTTAGAAGTCTTCCTGCACAGAAGAAACATTTAAAATTGAGTTAGTTATCGTATCCTAAATTTGAAATGTAACTATGAATGATTCAATGAACTCTTACAACAGCAGTTTGTATTTCCTCATCCACTTTTTTTCTCTTCCGACTTGTTCGGGTAGCAATGAACATCTCAAACCTTCTTGGTTTCTCATTTGTTTCCTTTGTTGCTCGCTGCAAAACAAGATCATACTTCGATTTCTTCCTTCAATTTATGCATATATAAATTCTAATAAATATAAATCTACTATTTACCATAGCCACTCGTACTCTTCCGAAATTGATTGGCCCCGTGCGATGTGAAAACTTCTGTTTTTCCTTGTGTTGCTTGTTTCTTTGACTTATTGATTGGAAGTGAATAAAAATTTAGCATACAGTTACTAAAACGTGCAGCATAATGAGTTAGGCAAATCTACTAGCAAGGCTGCATTATTAAGCTAAAGCACTGAACAATACCCAAAAGAATGGAACTGCAGATGAATATTTAGCCAAGATCAGAGGTCTAGTTGATTTTTTGTTAGCTTTAGATTGTTCTTACCCTGAGGATGGATGGTCATATCCAAGCGATTTTAGATGGAATCACAGAGGAGTATCATGTGTTCATTTCAGTTGTTATATCAAAATTGGGATCCTATACTGTTGTAGAAATAGAATTGTGTCTTATATCAACATACTATCTTTTTAGCCAATCTTTTTACACGTGCCTTAAATTTCTCAAAACTTTTTAAGTGTGTCACAGTTTGTTGTTGATAATTGTGTCTTTTTTACTTTTGGCCTAATCATTTTTATGTGTGTGATCTGGTTATCAGGGATTATCTCCTTCAAGGCTTAGCTAAACATGGAATATATGAATTTTTTAACCTATATGTACCAAGAAACATACCTACTTCTGTTTCTAGCAATGTTAATAAAACATCACTCACTTCAAAAAAATAGATGTTGATATAATTGCTCTATGGCATAAAAGACTGAGACATCCAGCTCTAAAAATTGTTCAAACTATTCTCAATAAATGCAATATTCCTTTATTTTAGTTCTTTATTACCTATATATATGAGACTTTTTTTCAATGGAAAAAAATGCATCAATTGCCATTTAATCTTTCTACATCTATTTGTACTAAACCTTTGCAATTAATGTATGCAGACATATGGGGACCATCACCAATAAATTCAAGAAATAGTTTTCATTTTTATATTAGTTTTGTTGATGCATTTAGCAAATATACTAATATCTTTCTTTTGGTTAATAAATCAGAAGCTTCTAAAGTCTTTAAACAATACAAATTGAGGATGGAGAAGTAAACAGATGCCTAATGAACTGAGTCAGCAACTGAAGATAATAACAAACCTGAATTCTTGACGTGCTTCCTTGTGCACTTGAAACTGGATTTGGTCCCTCCATATATAAAAAATCCAAATTAAAGTTAATTAATTTGCTATACTATGTCATTTGCCAAACATGTAATAATTAAGGCTATATATATAGCTTCCTTCTTTTTCTCTATGCATATACAAGTAGAACCATATACTTTGCTCTCTCGTGACCTCTAATTAAATAACCATATACTACTTTTAATTTCTATGCAGAAGAACTATTCAATGCTTTTTTCCACACAGAAGAAACCTTGATTCATAGAATTATTCGTGACAGAAATATATTAAGGAATCTCGATTTTCTTATCTTACAAGAGGCAATTAAGGAAGCAATAAAGAATCATAACCAATTAGTTTCATGTGATGGCAGTGACTGCATTTTATTTTTCTATTACCCAAACAAATATGGTTTAGAACAACAAGCAACCTCTACTCAATTCAGATTTTAGTAAACAACAACTGAATCACTTGAACTAAACCAAACTTCAGATTTCACTGATAACAGGCAATTAATGTACCAAACTCCAAATTAAAAACCCTAAATCGGAACCTTAAACCTCCAATTTTAGAACCAAATAAAAATCTACACATACCTTCTCGACAATGGTGAGCAGAGAGAACGATGATGCTAAGCACGCGGCAACGGTCGGCACAGAGACAACAAGGGTGAGATACAACGGTGAGAGCAGAGACAACTAGGTTGAGCGGTGATAGTGAGCACAGATACGACGATGGTGACCAGTGATGGTGAGAGCAGAGACTACGAAGGTAGATAAACGGTCTGGGTGGCACGCTACGATCAGTGCAAGAGGGCAACTTAGCTTGGAGCGACAGTCAGTGGTTAGTGGTGAGTGGTGTGTGGTGGTGAGTGGTGAGTGGGGGTCAGTGGTGACTGGAGTTTTCGATTCGCAATGCAGGAGGGTTTTCTGAGGGTGATGAAGAGCTGAGGGTAATCGATGACGAGCTGAGGGTGATGACGAGGGTTTACTTCTAAAAGGTGAAATGGTTATCTTTGTGAGCTGAGTGTGAAATGGTTTTCTTTGTGAGTTGAGTGTGAGCTGAGGGTTTTCTTTGTGAAAGGTGAAATGGTTTTCTTCTCTTGGAGGGAAAATTTTCACTAAGTGTGAGCTGGATAACAAGTTAAGAGGGAAAAAATTTACAAGTGATAAGTTTTTAGTTCTAGATACATTAGGCATCACTTTTAAAACGCACCCAAAACTAAATAAATAGGCTACCCTCTAAAAGCGTTCCATTTGATACGAAAAGTGAATCTATAGGTATCAATTTATGGCTACACTTTATAAGTGATTTCTATAATACCTAAGGCTACACTTTTTAAACGATGTCATAATTGTGTATTCTTTTCTCTTATAAAAAGACAACACGGAGAAAAGCGTAGCCTATTCATAGAATAGGCTACGCTTTTCAAATGTAGTTTAAAAAAAATGTGGTTGAATGGGTATTTTTCTTGTAGTGTGAAGGTGTCACCCAGGTCCTCGCTTGAACGATAGTAGGTATCCACAAAGACTTTGATGCTTAAATTAGCAAGAGTTTTAGTAGACTAAAAGTGTGTTAGATTGACAAAAAAATATCTGAATGTTAAAATATTTACAAAATAGTAAATAAAATTTGGTCATCCCTTAAGGATAATTTTTAGATGATCATAAATAGTTATTTCTCTACAGAATGAGAAGTTATATTCTATGTTAAGGTGATTATCACCGAAATAATGAGATAAGTATCTAACTTGCTCCGATCCCATTATTTTTTAATTTTATTTACAATAATAATATTATAAAAGTTTGTTATATTCAATAGCTACTAAATACAATCATGCTAGGTGTATACTAAAATCAGTCACTAGTATAGAATATATATTGAAATATAAAATATACATTAAAAAGAAATCAAATTATATATATATTTATATAGAAATACATAATAACTAATTTTTGTAACTAATTTTAGTGTACAAATAGCATTTTTAAATTAAATATGTCATTGCGTTTGTTAATCATTTTTATTTAATTTGACGGTAGAATAATATTAAGTCATTTTTAAAACATTCAATATAAAATTTGGACAAAAAATATTAGGAACAATGTTGATATTTATCCAAATACTTGAGACAAAAATTAATACTTTATCTATATAAATTATAAATATTTATGTAAAAATTTTACAGTTATAATTATATAAAAAAATATTATATAATTTTATAAGAACAATAAAAAATATTGTTGTAGGACTTTTTTAAACCGTTAGTAGTCATAGAACCCATATATTATTTACGTAAAAAAATAACTATGCTATATATATAAAATATATATTGAAAATAAATTAAACAATATATGTATTTATGCATAATGACTAATTTTAGTGTATAAATAATAATTTTTTTTAAAAAAATTATGTAGTTAATTATCTTTATTTTAGTTAGACATATGGGAACTGCTTCTAGCATTCTCAAGTTATTGAGATTTTTTCTTATGTTCAACCTTGAATAACGAATAAAGCATGTATTAATTCAACTTTTTAGAATAATCACTCATTTCAAAAGTCTAGCTATTTTCATCGCCAACATCTTTAGATTTTTTATATGTATGTTTTTTTTACTTGCAAAATAAATAATTTTATAAAAAAGGAATCCTTCCACATGACTCAAAATCTCAAATAAATTCATTTCCAAATCCTCTTCATATTGGAATAGTCTGCTCTTCCACTCTATATTCTAATTTGTTTCCATCACATCCTTAGTACTTATATCTCTATAAAACATTGTTACTAGCAAGAATCATGTATAAATTAAAAAAAACACGATGTAAAAAAGGATAGATTTTTTATTCATAAGTCGTGCCAAAATAACACCTGAATCTTCCACTTGCGTTGCAATACCCTATCAATCTATAATGCTACCTATCTTTAAAATATTTCATATATTATTTTATGGGATACAACTATTATTTATTTCTTGATCCACCACTAATTTCTTTTGGTCTCGCTTAAAACACACCACACAATTTCAAAAAATATATTTCTCATAAAAAACTTCTACCACCGTTTGAATAGTAATACATCACTTTGTTTATATAATTATATAAATTAACACAACTCCTAATTCTTCTCATTTTGTTTGCTTAGCAAATAAACTTCTACCTTATTAACAAAATTCCTTCTGTTATTTTACTTTCTCCAAAAAAAATTCTTCTGGCAATTAAATTATTTTGTTCGTTACTCTTTTAGCTAAATATTCTCATATAGTAGACAAATTATTAAAGATAACCAATAATATAGAACAAATTATTATCTTAACTAAAATTCTATTTTTAAATATAGAATAAATTAAATGTTATATTACAAATTGAATAGGTGCAGTAAATTTTATATTCTTGCTTGAAATAGAATAAAATATTTTCTTAAAAAATAACCAATAACTTAAAACACTACTATCTAGTATTAGTAAGACTCAACATATTCATTTTAGTATATTTTAGTATAAACAACATATTCATTTTAGTATAAATCATTTTTTTCAAGAAACAAGTAATAACTCAAAAAGTAAAGAGACAATTAGATTCTCAAGAATTTCGACCTCAGACTAATTAGTCCATGAGAAAGAAAAATACCAATTAAGTCATCTACCTCAATAATGATAGATATGTTATGTCATTTCATCAATGAATAGTGTGAAACGAAACAGAGTTGTCACGTGTTTCGTTATTTCTAGTGACATGTTCTATTGTTGGCATTTAAACATAGAGACGATTGTTGTTTTGAATAGAGAAGCATTCGTTATCTTCTGAGTTTCTATATAATCCTCATCAACTACTTTTTATTTACCACAAATCCTAATGAAGCAAGTGAAGTTTCACTTCAAAAGTTGTTATCTTTGGGACGATCTTCTATCAATAGACATGTCACTATAGTTAACTATACACATAAGTACCATTGTTAGGTTTTACATGATAAATTGATAGAAAAACATAATGTGTCTAGTGTTTATCATCGTAGAAAACATGATTAGTATTTATTTTTCTTCGGTAGTTAATTAGTCCAACATCGAAATCTTTAGAGACCTAATTTATCTCAAATCTTAGTAACTCTCACCATATTCAATTTAGTAAAAAAATATTTGATAAAAAAGAGTGCTAAAACTTTTATATCCTATACTATTTATAAATATAAAAGAGTCCTAAAATTATTATATTCTATACTATTTTGCAAATAAAATCACCCACAGAAAGTTGTCATATAATTCCAACATCTAGTTTCCATCAAATTCCAAATAAGATTGTGTAGGTCTCTTTATTTGCAGAGTAATAAGCATAAACTGCATTTGAATTTTGGGTAAGCCACCTGTCTCTCAATTATTAGAACGCTTACAAAAATAAATCCTACCTTTATTAACGACAAAAATATCTTTCAAATATAAAGACACTACAAAAAATTTCCAACCCTAAAGAAAACTTCTTCCACTAATAAAACTGGCTGAGGTAGCAGAATTGTACAAGTATCATTTCTCATTGTAAAAAATATGTTGAGTATTGTCAGAATTATCGTCGAAATTGCTATAAAAATTTAACGTTAATTTTGCTACCATCGGATTAATACACATAGTATTTTGCTCGCTGGTAATTAATTACCATCGGATTTTAGAAATCCAACTTTATTTATCGTCTAAAAAATCCATTAATAACCATTTTTCTGGAGACGAATTTTGGAAGGAGGATACCATCCAACGATAATTTTAGTGCAACCATTATATTTTTGCGCCACTTATTAACATCGGATTTAACCGACCTTAAACTAAATTCGACAATAATAAATGAGTCAATTTAAAAAAATTAATATTATCGTTAAATTTTTTTCTAGAAATTGATGGTAGCGAACGTCATTTTTTCTTTTTCTTTTTTTTTTGTGGGTAGAATGTCTATCTACAATATCATTATTATAACCTGCTATATCACAATATCATTATTAAACTAACAAATATTTTTAATTAAAACAATAAACAAAATTATGAAATAACCCAAATGTATAAAAAGTAATATCAAACAAATGTAAAATGACAGACACACAAAGTCTAATAATATCAAACAAGTGAAAATGAAACCCTAGTAACTACGGGTCCTCATAATCATCCTCATTGTCCTCCTGGCCGTCTTCCTGGTCTTGTAGCGATCGCAATAAAAGTGCTAATGCTGGTGTAAATTACAACGGGCCTCTTCCAATAGCAGTGCTACCACCTATGCGCATCTGGTTATGGTAAATCGTTGTCTGCTGTCATATTTTCTAGATATAATCCAACTTCTACTTTAGGGACTCTGTTTCTGCATTTTACTCTTTCATGTGTGCGAGGAGTTCGTTGTACCTTTTCTTAGTCGCATGATGGCAGAGATTCAGAGACTTTCTGACACAGTGGTAGTGGTGGTAATAACAACTGGTGACAGAGGAGTGTTACAATTTTAGCAAAAATAGAAAAATAAAAAGGAAAAAAGAAGGGAAGAAGACATTACCTAGATAAAGGATGAAGGGAGGCGACACGGCTAACGGAAGCAAGTTGCGGCGATGACAGCAACTCGTGAAGAGGGAGGCAGTGGCAATGCAATGTAGTAACATGACTCCCGGTGGACGCTCTTCAACGGCGACAGTGACCGAAGGGGAGGGGAGGGGAGGGAGGAGAACGGCGACAACAATGTGACTTTCTATGGTAGATGGTGGTGACAGAGAGGTTGAATGTGAGAGAGAAAGAGAGAGGCAAGGGGTAGATGGTGGCGCAAATGATGGGGTCTATTTCGAATTTAGGTGAAAATTATTGTCGGATTTACCAACAAAAAATATGATGGTAACAAGTTGGCCATTACTGAAATATCGTTGTTCATTTAGATGAGTTACTACGAATTTTTCGTCAATAATTCCACCGATACACTTCGCGCCATTCATTACAGTTCGATTTTTGGACGATAATTTAAATCCGACTGTAAAATTTTCAAAAATGAAAATTCACCTCTTAACGTAAAAAAATCCACTGCTAAATTTGACACTAACATTCGTTGCTAAATCTCACGGTACTTAGCACATTCTTGGTAGAGTGTTACCGAAATTTAAAACTCTAATATCCCTTGTAAGACTTGTGAAATTAATCAATAAGTATCTAATAAATAAATTATTATTTAAAGAAATTAAAAAGTTAAATTTTATAGTTAAATGAGGTAGAGAAAATTAAAACATGAATTTTGACACTAATTTTAAAGAGTTTGGTCCAAACCTGGACCAATGGACTAAACTGGTTGGATCAGATCCAAACCGGACCCATGGCCCAACATATAAAACTCCAAGAACGGGCTTACTTTCCCTTCATTCACGGACATACGCTGAAGGAGAGAAGATCAACGCTAAAAACCCTAACCCTCACCTCCAGAAATTCAATCGCCCATAACTTTCAATTCGGACTTTGATTGACGAGCCGTCAATGGCCACGCGTTGCTTTCGAAATTATCTAAAAAACCCATAGATCAATTTGGTAAGAATCTAACAATTTCTTACTCAGCTACTCTTCCCTAATTTCGAAATTTAAGGTTTTGTTTGAGATATTCTGTGATTTTGATGTCTTAAGACCGAATTAGCTTGTGAGAATTGTTGGGTTTTGTTCATTTGAGCCACGAGTGAGGTAAGAAACCTTTAATTCTTGGTGAATTTCTAATTTAATAAACTCTATGTTGATTATAGTGATAATATGTGATATTAGATTGAATTTGGATATTGGTTAGAGTTGATTGATGATGTAGAGCAAGTGATGCTGAGTTGAAATTGTTTGATTAAGAATTTGGAGCTTGGATCTTGTGGTGAGAAGGACTTTTGAAGGGTTTGTGGCTTAGGAAGGAATCGGCAAAAGTATGATTTTGGTTTCTCGTAGATAATATATAATGTTTTGTGAAAATATAGGCTAGATGACCATATGATAGGTTGAAAATGTGGGAATATGTTAATGCTAGTAACCTTGATGGAAATGTAGAATTATATTGTGAAAGAGTTGATGAATGTGAGTACTGATGATGAAATGATTTTGGTATTGGAATTGGTTTGGCTTATTGGAAATTATTTGAAAAGGGTTTGAAAGGTGGTTTGATTTGGATCCGAAAAGGGTGACAAAGTCTGAATTTTAAAGGAGATGCTGCCGAGATTTTTATAAAAATTGGAGATTTGGTTTGAAGTATTATTTAGACAAGTATGGATAAAAGAATTATATTATTTGACTTTGATTTATAAAGAAAAGAAATGCATTATGTTTTGAGTTTTATTTAGTTAAGAAAAGTTTTGAATTCGATTTATCAAGGAAAGGTTTTTATTTCGAGTTTGATTTCTTTGAGAAGCGAATTATATTATGAGTATGAATTATTGATGAACGGAATGGGAGATGCGATGTCGATAATTGTTAAATGAATTGAATGATGATGAGGATGAATTTAATATGGAAATGTTTTGTGGGGATCGTGGTTATTTACCGCCCACCAGATTTGATTAGAAATCGTTTTGTTGTAATCGTGGTTATTTACCGCCCACGTGTGTGCTATTTTCCAATTGAAAACATCTGTGGGGATCGAGGTGGTTTACCGCCCGTAGATGGTGGAGATCGAGGTGGTTTACCGCTCACTAGGTGAGGATCGTGGTACTGTATCGGTCACCAATTTTCCAGAAGACGATGCACGGGTTAAATACCGGACATGTTGAGTTAGATGTATAACTGACAGATGAGACTCATCAGCCATAGAGCAAGCATACATGATATGCATATCTGTGTTTTGATCGTGCAATAATTTGGCTTGCCTATATGATTATTATGTTTACCTGCAATATTTACTACCTGTTGTATCTGTATCCTACTTGTGTTTGCTTTTTCTGTATTGCTTGCCTGTGTACCAGAGTTTCGGAGGATTGGAGGAAGGTGGAAAATCAGGGCTTAAGTTAGAAAGTAGAATTGAGTTAAATTTAAGAGCCTTAGATAACTTACCCTGCTTATGTTTTCTATTTTAAATTTTTAAGCTTGAAATCTGAGTATCGAAGTTCTAGGATTGCCTCTGACTTTCCAGTGACCTTATATATAATGTAGGTGGGCACTATTACCATACTGAGAACCTCCGATTCTCATACCATATATATGTTGATGTTTTCAGATGCAGGTCGGGATGCACCTCGGTAAACATCTAAGATCTCTGGCAAGCGAAGTTTCTTTGGGATTTTATATTTTGATATCATATGATATATTTATGATTTAGAATTATCCTATATGTATATATAGATAACTATGTCCCTCTTAGAGGTCGACGATGGAAAAACAGGTCGTTTATTTTATATTTGCGGATTCCTTTGGGTTTTGACGATATGTATGTATATACACACTTATACTCAGGCCAGTCTTTACTTTGCGCGCTGAGTCAGGAGCTTGCTATATGTATTTTGATCCTCCACTTATTGTGGAATTTACGTTTTATCCGGTTGCACTTTTCCGTGTGCGATCCATTTTATTTTTGTGGTTTTTGTTTAAACCTTCTTTCAAGGCTCCTAGTTATGAATTTCTTCAACTATATTAGATACATATTTTCTTTTAGAGGTCGTAATATATCACAACCTCTGTTTTACGACTTAGGCGTAAGCCTTTGCATTGTAGGATGTTATGTTATGGTATCAGAGCCGTTTGTTCTTGTAGAGCCTAAGGGACGGACTGACTATGCTTTTGAGCATACTCTGTGTTGTGTGCATATGCTGTTTAGGATGTCTGCTTGACATATGTGGCATGAATATTCATGAACAAACGTTTGGTCACTTATTCATTCTTCAGATAACGTTTACAATCTTTTATGGTGAATAATGTATATACTATTTCATAATGTTTACAATCTTTTTTGCTGAAACACTAAATAAAATGTCTAATTTATAAGAATATTGAACGTTGGGTTTTGTATGTGTTTTTATGTGCAACAATAGTGGTAGGTGCATTGTATTATTTTCAATGATAGATTAATTTTCTAAAATTTTGGTGAGTTGTTAAATGTTCAAAGAGTTGATGAGTAATGAGTTGTGTTAGGAGTAAGAGCTGATGTGGCACCATTAGTTATGATAGTTAGCTGATGTGGCATGATTACTTGAGTTTGTTACCAGTGGTTATGTCAATGTATAGCTATCAACAAAATGAGTTAGTTTAGCACCTTCTATATATCAATCATATACAGTAGTGTAAGAAAACAATTAAGATCACAATCTCATTGATCATGTTTTCATTCTTTCTGATTTTCTCATCTCATAGCCTTAGGCCTGATACCTTTACAAGTTGATGAAGGCCATTTCACTGAATAGCCATTTACATTGTAATTAAAACATATTACAGTCATAAGCTTCTTTTGATCTTTGATGTCTAAAAGATATAGATCATAACTTATGTTATGAACAGCAGATTGGCTTTGTTGAGACTGTCGAAATGCAACAGAACACAGAGGCTCCGACAACCAATTGTAAGCATAAGTTTGTCCATCATGAAGACAATAGAATATATTGCATACTCTGTCATTGGATGGTCATAGACATAAAAGGTATAACGGTACCCTTTTTAAGTAGAATCCCTTCATGGATGAACTAGGACATCGATGTTGATTTGAGCTATTATCTCTTGAACTATAATACTCACTTCATCCAATAATCAATGCTTAATTTTGTTAATTGATACCTTTTGTTGATTTGAACAATGGGATGAGCTTGTTTGCATGCTTTTGTTGTACATAATACAGGAGAGTGAGTATCACGAAGAAGGATCAAGAAAGAAGCTGTTATCTGATGGGCGTCATGGCTTATGCTTCGATGAGGCTCAATTTAGTGTCCAAGAAAGTGATTACTCTAATAAGGAAGGTACAGTTTGGGACCTGATTCCAGCAGATACTAAGCAAAACATGTATGCTCATTAGCTTGAAGGTTTTGAATTCCTTTGGAAAAACCTAGAAGGAACCAGGAGCTTCCTAAATTGAAGAGTTGTGACTCGAACAGCACGAGTGGATGCATCATTTATTATGCTCCAAGGATTCGAAAGACTCGGATGACCATCGTGTTCCTTCAGATGTACTTGAAAGTGTTTCCAGATTGCCATCCCAACATTATTGCTCCTGCTAGCTTATTGCTAACTTGGGAAGATGACTTTAGAAAGTGGGACAATGAGATTCTATTCAATAATTTGAGCAATCAAGACACACTAAGAAAAGAGCACCTAGCTGCATGGAGCAAAGTTGCGGGGTCTGCTCCAAGCCAAGAGGATATCCGAAAATAGTGAAGCATTCGTTATCTTCTGAGTTTTTATATAATCCTCATCAATTACTTTTTATTTACAACAAATCCTAACGAAGCAAGTGAAGTTTCACTTCAACAGTTATCTTTGGGACGATCTTCTATCAATGGACATGTCACTATAGTTAACAATACACATAAGTACCATTGTTAGATTTTACATGATAAATTGATAGAAAAACATAATATGTCCAGCGTTTATCATCATAGAAGACCTGATTAGTATTTATTTTTCTTCGGTAGTTAATTAGTCCAACATCGAAATCTTTAGAGACCTAATTATCATTTTAATTTGAAATTCTACTCTCAAATCTTAGCAACTCTCAGCATATTCATTTTAATAAAAAAAATATTTAATAAAAAGGAGTGCTAAAATTTTTATATCCTAATACTATTTGTAAATATAAAAGAGTCCTAAAATTATTATATTCTATATTATTTTGCAAATAAAATTCCCCACATAAAGTTGTCATACAATTCCAATATCTAGTTTCCATCAAATTCCAAATAAGATTGTGTAGGTCTCTTTATTTGCACAGTAATAAGCATAAACTACATTTGAATTTTGGGTAAGCCACCTATCTCTCAATTATTATAACATTGACAAAAATAAATCATACCTTTATTAACGACAAAAATATCCTTCAAATATAAAAACACTACAAAAAAGCCTAACCCTAAAGAAAACTTCTTCCACTAATAAAACTGGCTGAGGTAGCAGAACTGTACAAGTATCATCTCTCATTGTAAAAAATATGTTGAGTATTGTCAGAATTATCGTCGAAATTGCTATAAAAATTCAACGTTAATTTTGTTACCATCGGATTAATACACATAGTATTTTGCTCGTTGGTAATTAATTACCATCAGATTTTAAAAATTCAACTTTATTTATCCTCTAAAAAATCGATTAATAACCATTTTTATGGAGACGAATTTGGAAGGAAGATACCATCCAACGATAATTTTAGTGCAACTATTATATTTTCGCGCCACTTATTAACATCGGATTTAACCGACCTTAAACTAAATTCGACAGTAATAAATGAGTCAATTTAGAAAAAATACTGATATTATCGTTAGATTTTTTTCTAGAAATTGATGGTAGCGAATGTCATTTTTTCTTTTTCTTTTTCTTTTTTTTTGTGGGTAGAATATCTATCTACAATATCATTATTATAACCTGCTATATCACAATCGATATTTTGAGAATTAATATTTAAGTAAAAAAAACTAACAAATATTTTTAATTAAAACAATAAACAAAAATATGAAATAACCCGAATGTATAAAAGGTAATATCAAACAAATGTAAAATGACAGACACACGAAGTCTAATAATATCAAACGAGTGAAAATGAAACCTTAGTAACTATGGGTCCTCATAATCATCCTCATCGTCTTCCTGGCCGTCTTCCTGGTCTTGTAGCGATCGCAATAAAAGTGCTAATGCTGGTGTAAATAACAACGGGCCCCTTCCAATAGCAGTGCTATCACCCATGCGCATCTGGTTATGGTAAATTGTTGTCTGCTGTCGTATTTTTAGATATGATCCAACTCCTACTTTAGGGACTCTGTCTCTGTATTCCACTCTTTGATGTGTGCGAGGAGTTCTTTGTACCTTTTCTCAGTCGCATGATGGCAGAGTCAGAGATTTTTTGACACAGTGGTAGTGGTGGTAACAACAACTGGTGATAGAGGAGTGTTACAATTTTAGCAAAAATAAGAAAAAATAAAAAGGAAGAAAGAAGGGAAGAAGATATACCTAGATAAAGGATGAAGGGAGGCGACACGGCTAACGGAAGCAAGTTGCGGCGATGACAGTAACTCGTGAAGAGAGAGACAGTGGCGATGCAACGTAGTAACATGACTCTCGGGTGGATGCTCTTCAACGGTGACAGTGACCGAAGCGGAGGGGAGGGAAGGGAGGAGAACGGCGATAACAATGCGACATCCTATGGTGGATGGTGGTGACAGAGAGGTTGAAGGTGAGAGAGAAAGAGAGAGGCAAGGGGTAGATGGTGGCGCAAATGATGGGGTCTATTTCGAATTTAGGTGAAAATTATTGTCGAATTTACCAACAAAAAATTATGATGGTAACAAGTTTGCCATTACTGAAATGTCGTTGTTCATTTAGTTGAGTTACTACAAATTTTTCGTCAATAATTCCACCGATACACTTCGCGCCATTCATTACAGTTCGATTTTTGGACGATAATTTAAATCCGACTGTAAAATTTTCAAAAAAAAAATTCACTTCCTAACGTAAAAAAATACACTGCTAAATTTGACACTAACATTCGTTGCTAAATCTCACGGTACTTAGCACATTCTTGGTGGAGCGTTACCGAAATTTAAAACTCTAATATCCCTTGTAAGACCTGTGAAATTAATCAATAATTATCTAATAAATAAATTATTATTTAAAGAAATTAAAAAGTTAAATTTATAGTTAAATGAGGTAGAGATAATTAAAATATGAATTTTGATACTAATTTTAAAGTATTTGGCCCAAACCTAGACCAACGGACTAAACTGGTTGGACCGGACCCAAACTGGACCTGAGGCCCAACCTATAAAACTCCAAGAACGGGCTTACTTTCCCTTCATTCACGGACATACGCTGAAGGAGAGAAGATCAAAGCTAAAAACCCTAACCCTCACCTCTAGAAATTCAATCGCCCATAACTTTCAATCCGGACTTTGATTGACGAGCTGTCAATGGCCAAGGGTTCCTTTCGAAATTATCTATAAAACCTATAGATCAATTTGGTAAGAATCTAACAATTTCTTACTCAGCCACTCTTCCCTAATTTCGAAATTTAAGGTTTTGATTGAGATATTATGTGATTTTGATGTCTTAAGACCGAATTAGCTTGTGAGAATTGTTGGGTTTTGTTCATTTGAGCCATGAGTGAGGTAAGAAACCTTTAATTCTTGGTGAATTTCTAATTTAATAAACTCTATGTTGATTATAGTGATAATATGTGATATTAGATTGAATTTGGATATTGGTTAGAGTCGATTGATGATGTAGAGCAAGTGATGCTGAGTTGAAATTATTTGATTGAGAATTTGGAGCTTGGATCTTGTGGTGAGAAGGACTTTTGAAGGGTTTCTGGTGTAGGTAGGAATCGGCTAAAGTATGATTTTGGTTTCTCGTAGATAATTTATAATGTTTTGTAAAAATATAGGCTAGATGACCATATGATAGGTTGGAAATGTGGGAATATGTTAATGCTAGTAACCTTGATGGAAATGTATAATTATATTGTGAATGAGTTTATGAATGATGATTATTGATGAATGTGAGTATTGATGATGAAATGATTTTGGTATTGGAATTGGTTTGGCTTATTGGAAATTATTTGAAAAGGGTTTGAAAGGTGGTTTGGTTGGGATCCGAAAAGGGTGGCAAAGTTTAAATTTTAAAGGAGATGCTGCCAAGATTTTTATAAAAATTGGAGATTTGGTTTGAAGTATTATTTAGACAAGTATGGATAAAAGAATTATATTATTTGACTTCGATTTATAAAGAAAAAAATGCATTATGTTTTGAGTTTTATTTGGTTAAGAAAAGTTTTGAATTCGATTTATCATGGAAAGGTTTTTATTTCGAGTTTGATTTCTTTGAGAAGAGAATTATATTATGAGTATGAATTATTGATGAACGGAATGGGAGGTGTGATGTTGATAATTGTTAAACGAAATGAATGATGATGTGGATGAATTTAATATGGAAATGTTTAATGGGGATCGTGGTTATTTACCGCCCACCAAATTTAAAAAAATTGTATTGTGGGGATCATGGTTATTTACTTCCCACCAGATTTGATTAGAAATCGTTTTGCAGTAACCGTGGTTATTTACTGCTAACGTGTGTGCTGTTTTCCAATTGAAAACATCTGTGGGATCGAGGTGGTTTACCGCCCGCAGATGGTGGAGATCGAGGTGGTTTACCGCCCACTAGGTGAGGATCGTGGTACTGTATCGGTCACTAATTTTCCAGAAGACGATGCCCGGGTTAGATACCGGACATGTTGAGTTGGATGTATAACTGACAGATGAGACTCATCAGCCATAGGGCAAGCATACATCATTTGCATATCTGTGTTTTGATCGTGCATTAATTTGGCTTGCCTATGTGATTATTATGCTTACCTGCTATATTTGCTACCTGCTGTATCTGTATCCTACTTATGTTTGCTTTGTCTATTTTTCTTGCCTGTGTACCAGAGTTTCGGAGGATTGGAGGAAGGTGGAAAATCAGGGCTTAAGTTAGAAAGTAGAATTGAGTTAAATTTAAGAGCCTTAGATAACTTACCCTGCTTATGTTTTTCTATTTTAAATTTTAAGCTTTAAATTTTAGTATTGAAGTTCTAGGATTGCCACTGACTTTTCCGTGATCTTATATATAATGTAGGTGGCACTTTTACCATACTGAGAACCTCCGGTTCTCATACCATATATATGTTGTTTTTAGATGCAGGTCGGGATGCACCTCAGTAAACATCTAAGATCTCTGGCAAGCGATGTTTCTTTTGGGATTTTATATTTTGATATCATATGATGTATTTATGATTTAGAATTATCCTATATGTATATATAGCGAACTATATCCCTCTTAGAGGTCGACGATGGAGAAACAGGTCTTTTATTTTATATTTGCGGATTCCTTTGGGTTATGACTATCTGTATGTATATACACACTTATACTTTGGCCAGTCTTTACTTTGCACGCTGAGTCAGGAGCTTGCTATATGTATTTTGATCCTCCACTTCTTATTGTGGAATTTACATTTTATCCGGTTGCACTTTTCCGTGTACGATGCGTTTTATTTTTGTGGTTTTTGTTTAAACCTTCTTTCAAGGCTCCTAGGTATGAATTTCTTCAACTATATTAGATACATATTTTCTTTTTGAGGTCGTAATATCTCACTACCTCTGTTTTAAGACTTAAGCGTAAGCCTCTGCGTAGTAGGATGTTATGTTATGGTATCAGAGCAGTTTGTTCCTGTAGAGCCTAAGGGACGGGCTGACTATGCTTTTGAGCATACTCTGTGTTGTGGCATATGTTGCTTATGATGTCTGCTTGACATATGTGGAATGAATATTCATGAGCAAACGTTTGGTCTCTTATTCATTCTTCAGATAACGTTTACAATCTTTTATGGTGAATAATGTATATACTATTTCATAATGTTTACAATCTTTTTTGCTGAAACACTAAATAAAATGTCTAATTTATAAGAATATTGAACGTTGGGTTTTGTATGTGTTTTTATGTGCAACAATAGTGGTAGGTGCATTGTATTATTTTCAATGATAGATTAATTTTCTAAAATTTTGGTGAGTTGTTAAATGTTCAAAGAGTTGATGAGTAATGAGTTGTGTTAGGAGTAAGAGCTGATGTGGCACCATTAGTTATGATAGTTAGCTGATGTGGCATGATTACTTGAGTTTGTTACCAGTGGTTATTTCAATGTATAACTATCAACAAAATGAGTTAGTTTAGCACCTTCTATATATCAATCATATACAGTAGTGTAAGAAAACAATTAAGATCACAATCTCATTGATCATATTTTCATTCTTTCTGATTTTCTCATCTCATAGCCTTAGGTCTGATACCTTTACAAGTTGATGAAGGCTATTTCACTGAATAGCCATTTACATTGTAATTTAAACATAATACAATCATAAGCTTCTTTTGATCTTTGATGTCTAAAAGATATATATCATAACTTATGTTATGAACTGTAGGTTGGCTGTGTTAACACAGTCGAAATGCAATAGAACACAGAGGCTCCGGCAACCAATTGTAAGCATAAGTTTGTCCATCATGAAGATAATAGAATATATTGCATACTCTGCCATTGGATGGTCATAGACATAAAAGGCATGACAGTACCCTTTGTAAGTAGAATCCCTTCATGGATGAACTAGGACTTCGAGGTTGATTTGAACTATTATCTCTTGAACTATAATACTCACTTCATCCAATAATCAATGCTTAATTTTGTTAATTGATACCTTTTGTTGATTTGAATGATGGGATGAGCTTGTTTGCATGCTTTTGTTGTACATAATACAGTCGAGTGAGTATCCCGGAGAAGGATCAAGAAAGAAGCTGTTATCTGATGGGCGTAATGGCTTATGCTTCGATGAGGCTCAATTTGGTGTCCAAGAAATTGGTTACTCTAACAAGGAAGGCACAGTTTGGGACCTGATTCCAGTAGATACTAAGCAAAACATGTATGCTCATTAGCTTGAAGGTTTTGAATTCCTTTGGAAAAACCTAGCAGGAACCAGGAGCTTCCTAAATTGAAGAGTTGTGACTCGAACAGCACGAGTGGATGCATAATTTATTATGCTCCAGGGACTGGAAAGACTTGGATGACCATTGTGTTCCTTCAGATGTACTTGAAAGTGTTTCCAGATTGCCTTCCCAACATTCTTGCTCCTACTAGCTTATTGCTAACTTGGGAAGATGACTTCAGAAAGTGGGACAATGAGATTCCATTCCATAATTTGAGTAATCAAGACACACTAGGAAAAGAGCACCTAGCTGCATGGAGCAAAGTTGTGGGGTCTGCCCCAAGCCAGGAGGATATCCGAAAATAGTGAAGTATTCGTTATCTTCTGAGTTTCTATATAATCCTCATCAATTACTTTCTATTTATAACAAATCCTAACGAAGCAAGTGAAATTTCACTTCAACAGTTGTTATCTTTGGGACCATCTTCTATTAATAGACAAGTCACTATAGTTAACAATACACATAAGTATCATTGTTATGTTTTACATGATAAATTAATAGAAAAACATAATGTGTCCAGCGTTTATCATCATAGAAGACCTGATTAGTATTTATTTTTCTTCGGTAGTTAATTAGTCTAACATCGAAATCTTTAGAGACCTAATTATCATTTTAATTTAAAATTCTACTCTCAAATCTTTGTAACTCTCAGCATATTCATTTTAGTAAAAAAAATATTTGATAAAAAGGAGTGGTAAAATTTTTATATCCTAATACTATTTGTAAACATAAAAGAGTCCTAAAATTATTATATTCTATACTATTTTGCAAATAAAATACCCCACATAAAGTTGTCATACAATTCCAACATTTAGTTTCCATTAAATTCCAAATAAGATTGTGTAGGTCTCTATATTTGCACAGAAATAAGCATAAACTGCATTTGAATTTTGGGTAAGCCACCTGTCTCTCAATTATTAGGACGCTGACAAAAATAAATCCTACCTTTATTAACGACAAAAATATTTTTCATATATAAAGACACTACAAAAATGCCTAACCCTAAAGAAAACTTCTTCCACTAATAAAACTGGCTGAGGTAGTAGAACTTTACAAGTATCATCTCTCATTGTAAAAAATATGTTGAGTATTGTCAGAATTATCGTCGAAATTGCTTTAAAAATTCAACGTTAATTTTGCTACCATCGGATTAATACACAGTATTTTGCTCGCTGGTAATTAATTACCATCGGATTTTAAAAATCCAACTTTATTTATCGTCTAAAAAATCCATTAATAACCATTTTTATGGAGACGAATTTGGAAGGAGGATACCATCCAACGATAATTTTAGTGCAACCATTATATTTTCGCACCACTTATTAACGTCGGATTTAACCGACCTTAAACTAAATTCGACACTAATAAATGAGTCAATTTAAGAAAAAAATTAATATTATCGTTAGATTTTTTTCTAGAAATTGATGGTAGCGAACGTCATTTTTTCTTTTTCTTTTTTTTTTGTGGGTAGAATGTATATCTACAATATCATTATTATAACCAGCCATATCATAATCGATATTTTGAGAATTAATATTTAAGTAAATAAAACTAACAAATATTTTTAATTAAAACAATAAACAGAAATATGAAATAACCCAAATGTATAAAAAGTAATATAAAACAAATGTAAAATGACAAACACATAAAGTATAATAATATCAAACAAGTGAAAATAAAACCCTAGTAACTATGGGTCCTCATAATCACCATCATCGTCCTCCTAGCCGTCTTCCTGGTCTTGTAGCGATCGCAATAAAAGTGTTAATGCTGGTGTAAATAACAACGGGTACCTTCCAATAGCAGTGCTACCACCCATGCGCATCTGGTTATGATAAATCATTGTCTGCCGTCATATTTTCTAGATATGATCCAACTCCTACTTTAGGGACTCTGTCTTTGCATTCCACTCTTTCATGTGTGCGAGGAGTTCGTTGTATCTTTTTTCAGTCGCATGATGACAGAGAGTCAGACTTTTTGACACAGTGGTAGTGGTGGTAACAACAACTAGTGACAGATGAGTGTTGCAATTTTTGTGAAAATAGAAAAAATAAAAAGGAAGAAAGAAGGGAAGAAGACATACCTAGATAAAAGATGAAGGGAGGCGACACGGCTAACGGAAGCAAGTTGCGGCGATGACAGCAACTCGGGAAGAGAGAGGTAATGGCGGTGCAACGTAGTAACATGACTCCTGGTGGGCGCTCTTCAACGGCGACAGTGACCGAAGGGAAGGGGAGGGGAGGGAGGAGAACGGCGACAACAATGCAACATCCTATGGTGGATGGTGGTGACAGAGAGGTTGAAGGTGAGAGAGAAAGAGAAAGGCAAGGGGTAGATGGTGGTGCAAATGATGGGGGAGGGTTCTCTATTTTGAATTTATTTGAAAATTATTGTCGGATTTACCAACAAAAAAATATGATGGTAACAAGTTGGCCATTACTGAAATGTCGTTGTTCATTTAGTTTAGTTACTACGAATTTTTCGTCAATAATTCCACCGATACACTTCGCGTCATTCATTACAGTTCGATTTTTGGACAATAATTTAAATCCGACCGTAAAATTTTCAAAAATGAAAATTCACCTCTAAACGTAAAAAAATTCACTGCTAAATTTGACACTAACATTCGTTGCTAAATCTCACGGTACTTAGCACATTCTTGGTAGAGCGTTACCGAAATTTTAAACTCTAATATCCCTTGTAAGACCTGTGAAATTAATCAATAAGTATCTAATAAATAATTTATTATTTAAAGAAATTAAAAAGTTAAATTTTATAGTTAAATGAGGTAGAGATAATTAAAACGTGAATTTTGACACCAATTTTAAAGAATTTGGTCCAAACCTGGACCAACGGACGAAACCGGTTGGACTGGACCCAAATGGACCCAAGGCCCAACCTATAAAACTCCAAGAACGGGCTTACTTTCCCTTCATTCACGGACATACGCTGAAGGAGAGAAGATCAATGCTAAAAACCCTAACCCTTACCTCCAGAAATTCAATCGCCCATAACTTTCAATCCGGACTTCGATTGACGAGCCGTTAATGGCCATGCATTCCTTTCGAATTTATCTACAAAACCCATAGATCAATTTGGTAAGAATCTAACAATTTCTTACTCAGCCACTCTTCTCTAATTTCGAAATTTAAGGTTTTGATTGAGATATTATGTGATTTTGATGTCTTAAGACCGAATTAGCTTGTGAGAATTGTTGGATTTTGTTCATTTGAGCCATGAGTGAGGTAAGAAACCTTTAATTCTTGGTGAATTTATAATTTAATAAACTCTATATTGATTATAGTGATAATATGTGATATTAGATTGAATTTGGATATTGGTTGGAGTTGATTGATGATGTAGAGCAAGTGATGCTGAGTTGAAATTGTTTGATTGAGAATTTGGAGCTTGGATCTTGTGTTGAGAAGGACTTTTGGAGGGTTTGTGGCTTAGGGAGGAATCGGCTAAAGTATGATTTTTGCTTCTCGTAGAGAATATATAATGTTTTGTGAAAATATAGGCTAGATGACCATATGATAGGTTGGAAATGTGGGAATATGTTAATGCTAGTAACCTTGATGGAAATGTAGAATTATATTGTTAATGAGTTGATGAATGATGATTATTGATGAATGTGAGTATTGATTATGAAATGATTTTGGTATTGGAATTGGTTTGGCTTATTGGAAATTATTTGAAAAGGGTTTGAAAGGTGATTTGGTTGGGATTCGAAAAGGGTGGCAAAGTCTGAATTTTAAAGGAGATGCTGCCGAGATTTTTATAAAAATTGGAGATTTGGTTTGAAGTATTATTTAGACAAGTATGGATAAAAGAATTATATTATTTGACTTTGATTTATAAAGAAAAGAAATGCATTATGTTTTGAGTTTTATTTGGTTAAGAAAAGTTTTGAATTCGATTTATCAAGGAAAGGTTTTTATTTCGAGTTTGATTTCTTTGAGAAGAGAATTATATTATGAGTATGAATTATTGATGAACGGAATGGGAGGTGTGATGTCGATAATTGTTAAATGAAATGAATGATGATGTGGATGAATTTAATATGAAAATGTTTAGTGGGGATCGTGGTTATTTACTGTAACACCCTCACTACCAGAAAGTCACGCTTCCGGCTGTGCCACTCTGATAGCAAGAATTATTATGACTATCTTATATACTTAATATTAAAATAGGAGCCTGTGACTCAACACTGTATCGCTGATTTCTCTGATAACCGGAAATAAATACTTTATCTTAAAAAAAACAAGCAGGCATAGATTCATATACAAGACATCTTACATAATATCTTATATTATCATACATATATAAAACTTAAAACTCCTATCCCTCTTACAGAATTGTAATAACAAAGACGAGGAAAGAAAATAATCTAATCAACACAACAACATATAAACCAAACGCAGTATAACTCTCTTTAATACCTCTTTATCTGGTTCCTAAAAAGGTAAAGCTGTAGGGGTGAGAACCTAACCACACGGTCTCACCATGGAGTTTCAAAGTTGTCATAAGAAGATATTTAATAAGAAAACTGTTTTCAAACTCAGTGATTATCATTGCCTTATGAATCTTTTAAAAAATCAATAAGTAAACGTTCAAACCTTTTCAAAGAAACAATGCTTAATCTTTCAGAAATCCAAAACATTTCCTTTCTTAAAAGAAAATCTCAATCAAAAACCAACCACACAATCAACAACACAGTCATTAATTCAACATCAACGTTCATTCTCAAATGTAGCACACCAAGACAAACATAGGCAAGACAGACAAGGAAATCACAAGTAAGTAGCAGTTACAGCAAATAGTTCAAGTAGCAGTTAAGAACAGTTTAGCAATTAGGCAAACCCAAACAAAGCATACAAATGCATATGATGCATGTCTGTCCTATGGCTGATGAGGCTCATCTGTCGGTTATCCAGCCAACCCGACAAGTCTGAATTGTCCTTAGACTGTCCCCCAACGTGCATCCCCAAGAGCCTATGGATAGCTTTTTCTTAAATAAACAATATTGCTCAATGGGGGTAACATTCACGGGAATTTATATAGTGCCTGGTCACACTTACGTCGTAGGGTCAACAGAGTATCGAGTTTTCAACCTGGTACACGTGGTGGCAAGCCATGGTACTTTATCCAGGGAACCTCGTATCTCAGATAATTCAAATTCATAAGCCAAATGAATAATTTAGAGATCATATTTCAACATTCTCAATCCATATCTCAACATTCTCATCATTCTCAACATCATCATCATTCATCAATCCAAATCTCATTTCCAAATTCATTCAAAAATCATATTTCAAAGAAAATTCTCATCATTCTTCTTTCCATTTTGTTCATCAACAATCCCAATTCAAAACATAATTCTTCCTTATAAATGATGTAATTTTAAATCATATAACACTTAAAACCTTTTTAAATAACTACTTCCAATGAAACTTCTAGTTTTATAAAATTTCGGCAGCATCTCCTCTAAAACTCGGATTCTGCCACCCTTTTCGGGTCCCATCCAAACATTTCCCAAACGCTTTCTCAACCATTTCCAAATCTCAATCACTTTCCAAAATTCAATCAGTTCCAACATCAAATTATTTTCAAATCAAATCAATGCCAATAATAAATCTTTTTTAAAATCAAACCAGCTCAAAATCAAACCGGTTCCAAAATCAATTCATTTTTCATATCTCAAATCATTTCCAAAGCCGATTCATTTACATTATCAAATTAACTTCAAAGCCAAAAGAAAACCACTTTTCATAATAATTAACTAAATAACCTTTCAAACCAATTTCTTAGTTACAATCGTACACCACTCAATCAATCAAGCAACCAGTAATTCAGTCCAACAAACAACCACATCAACAAGACAAACATAATCACAAAAGTATGTTTTTCACAGTAATATCTATTTATAACAACTCTGTAATATAAAATAAGTTTTAAGAAAACTCTTACCTTAGTATTGAAACTCATAGAAATCGAAACTGCAGCAACCAAAACTGCAACAGTAGCAACAACATAAACTCCCCGTTATAACAACAATGACCACAACACCAAGAAAAGCGGTGGATTCAAATCGATCAGAATGCAACAAGAATGGTACTGGAAATTCCAAGTTAAAGCAAAAGCTCATAATCAAAACAACGGAACAAAATAGAAGCAAGACAAATTCAAGAAAGGAAAAGCCAAAAACCAGATTGGTACTAAGGTAGTGTTACCAGCGAATCTGAGAAGTTTCGGAAGTGTTTCTCCAGCGATGGTTGGCAAAGGCTGAACAGATGTCCGAAATGAGCAGGGACATTGGCGAGTTGCAGCAGGACCAGAACCAAAACAGCTGGAAAAAAGCTTGCAAAGGCGGCGGTGACTTCGGTTGGCACCAACGACGGCGGTGGAACCTCTAGCAGTGATGAGAATGGCTGTCTCCTTCCTCTCGTGCTCGTTCTCTCTCTTGGACGCATTTCTCTCTTCCCTACGCGAATTTGTCTCTCTCCGCGACTCTGCTTTGACGGAGGCACCAAGGTGGACCAGCGGCGGTGCGACGTGGTGGCAGCGACAACTGTGACGCGGTGAGCTTCCCTCCTTCTCTCCTCTGCCGCATGGCTTTTTCCCTTTTGCTCGACAACAAGGGCAACAGCGGCAAGCTCAGGGATGGCGGCGGCCCCACAGAACGGCGACGACGACTGAGCAGAGCGCTGCGATAGTGGCAGCGTGGCCTACCAATTCTGGCGCATCTTCCTCTTCCACCGACGCTGCCTCTCTTTCTTAGATTTCTTCTTCGTGCATGTAAGCGTGCTTGCTTTGTTTGTAAGTCGGTGAAATACAGAGAGAATGAGAAAGGGGTTGGTGCTGCTTAACGTGAAAAGGAAAAGGGAAGAAGTGAATGATAATTAACTCCTAATCTTTTCTTAGTTAAAATCAGAACAAGAATTGCTAAATCTAGTTATCATGACAATTATTAAATAAAATGAAATGTTATGTCTTATTTATATTTCCAAAGCATCAGCATTAAAGCATTCAAATAATTTTCTTACGGTTGAATAAAGTTTTATAAAACAAGCTATTTATGATTTAAATAAAAAGTAGGAAAATAATAGAAATCAAATTAAATATAAAATATCCATCTTTAAAAATACCTTTTAATTAATAATTTTTTTTAAATAATTTTTAGTTAAATACTAATTTAGTAAAAATTAGAGATAAGTAAATTAATTCTCTTTTATTTATAAAGTAAGGTTAAAAATCTATATATTAAAATTAAGGCATGTAAACTATTCATTATTTTTCAGTTATAAGAACTCTAAATAATAAATAAGGGTTTACTCAACTTTTATATAAAAATCTCTAAAAATATAGTCTTAAATAAATATAATACATCATAAATAATTTATAAATAACTTTTAAAAATTTAGGAGTCTTATATTTACCGCCCACCAGATTTAAAAAAAATGTTTTGTGGGGATCATGGTTATTTACCGCCCACCAGATTTGATTAGAAATCGTTTTGTAGTAACCGTGGTTATTTACCGCCCACGTGTGTGCTGTTTTCCAATTGAAAACATTTGTGGGATCGAGGTGGGTTACCGCTCACTAGGTGAGGATCGAGGTACTGTATCGGTCACCAATTTTCCAGAAGACGATGTCCGGGTTAGATACCGGAAATGTTGAGTTGGATGTATAACTGACAGATGAGACTCATCAGCCATAGGACAAGCATACATCATATGCATATCTGTGTTTTGATCGTGCATTAATTTGGCTTGCATATGTGATTATTATGCTTACCTGCTATATTTGCTACCTGCTGTATCTGTATCCTACTTGTGTTTTCTTTGTCTGTATTGCTTGCCTGTGTACCAGAGTTTCGGAGGATTGGAGGAAGGTGGAAAATCAGGGCTTAAGTTAGACAGTAGAATTGAGTTAAATTTAAGAGCCTTAGATAAGTTACCCTGCTTATGTTTTTCTGTTTTAAATTTTTAAGCTTTAAATCTGAGTATTAAAGTTCTAGGATTGCCTCTGACTTTTCCATGACCTTATATATAATGTAGGTGGGCACTATTACCATACTGAGAACCTCCGGTTCTCATACCATATATATGTTGTTATTTTCAGATGCAGGTCGGGATGCACCTCGGTAAACATCTATGATCTCTGGCAAGCGAAGTTTCTTTTGGGATTTTATATTTTGATATCATATGATGTATTTATGATTTAGAATTATCCTATATGTATATATAGCTAACTATATCCCTCTTAGAGGTCGACGATGGAGAAACATGTCGTTTATTTTATATTTGCGGATTTCTTCGGGTTATGACTATATGTATGTATATACACACTTATACTCTGGCCAGTCTTTACTTTGCGCGCTGAGTCAGGAGCTTGCTATATATATTTTGATCCTCCACTTCTTATTGTGGAATTTACGTTTTATCCGGCTGCACTTTTCTGTGTGGGATGCATTTTATTTTTGCGGTTTTTGTTTAAACCTTCTTTTAAGGCTTCTAGTTATGAATTTCTTCAATTATATTAGATATATATTTTATTTTTGAGGTCGTAATATCTCACTACCTCTGTTTTACGACTTAAGCGTAAGCCTCTGCGTAGTAGGATGTTATGTTATGGTATCAGAGTAGTTTGTTCCTGTAGAGTCTAAGGGACGGAATGACTATGCTTTTGAGCATATTCTGTTTTGTGTACATATGCTGTTTAGGATGTTTGCTTGACATATGTGGCATGAATATTCATGAGCAAACGTTTGGTCTCTTATTCATTCTTCAGATAACGTTTACAATCTTTTATGGTGAATAATGTATATACTATTTCATAATGTTTACAATCTTTTATCCTGAAACACTAAATAAAATGTCTAATTTATAAGAATATTGAATGTTGGGTTTTGTATGTGTTTTTATGTGCAACAATAGTGGTAGGTGCATTGTATTATATTTAATAATTGATTAATTTTCTAAAATTTTGGTGAGTTGTTAAATGTTCAAAGAGTTGATGAGTAATGAGTTGTGTTAGGAGTAAGAGCTGATGTGGCACCATTAGTTATGATAGTTAGCTGATGTGGCATAATTACTTGAGTTTGTTATCAGTGGTTATGTCAATGTATAACTATCAACAAAATGAGTTAGTTTAGCACCTTCTATATATCAATCATATACAGTAGTGTAAGAAAACAATTAAGATCACAATCTCATTGATCATGTTTTCATTCTTTCTGATTTTCTCATCTCATAGCCTTAGGCCTGATACCTTTACAAGTTGATGACGGACATTTCGCTGAATAGCCATTTACATTGTAATTAAAACATATTACAATCATAAGCTTCTTTTTATCTTTGATGTCTAAAAGATATATATCATAACTTATGTTATGAATTGCAGGTTGGCTGTGTTGAGACTGTCGAAATACAACAGAACATAGAGGCTCTGGCAACCAATTGTAAGCATAAGTTTGTCAATCATGAAAACAAAAGAATATATTGCATACTCTGCCATTGGATGGTCATAGACATAAAAGATATGACGGTACCCTTTGTAAGTAGAATCCCTTCATGGATGAACTAGGACATCGAGGTTGATTTGAACTATTATCTCTTGAACTATAATACTCACTTCATCCAATAATCAATGCTTAATTTTGTTAATTGATACCTTTTGTTTATTTGAATGATGGGATGAGCTTGTTTGCATGCTTTTGTTGTACATAATACAGGCGAGTGAGTATCCCAGAGAAGGATCAAGAAAGAAGCTGTTATCTGATGGGCGTAATGGCTTATGCTTCGATGAGGCTCAATTTGGTGTCCAAGAAAGTGGTTACTCTAACAAGGAAGGCACAGTTTGGGACCTGATTCCAGTAGATACTAAGCAAAACATGTATGCTCATTAGCTTGAAGGTTTTGAATTCCTTTGGAAAAACCTAGCAGGAACCAGGAGCTTCCTAAATTGAAGAGTTGTGACTCGAACAGCACGAGTGGATGCATTATTTATTATGCTCCAGAGATCGGAAAGATTCGGATGACCATCATGTTCCTTCAGATGTACTTGAAAGTGTTTCCAGATTGCCATCCCAACATTATTGCTCCTGCTGGCTTATTGCTAACTTGGGAAGATGACTTCAGAAAGTGGAAAAATGAGATTCCATTCCATAATTTGAGCAATCAAGATACACTAGGAAAAGAGCACCTAGCTGCATGGAGCAAAGTTGCGGGGTCTGCTCCAAGCCAGGAAGATATCCAAAAATAGTGAAGCATTCGTTATCTTCTGAGTTTCTATATAATCCTCATCAATTACTTTCTATTTACCACAAATTCTAACGAAGCAAGTGAAGTTTCACTTCAACAGTTGTTATCTTTGGGACGATCTTCTATCAATAGACATGTCACTATAGTTAACAATACACATAAGTACCATTGTTAGGTTTTACATGATAAATTGATAGAAAAATATAATGTGTCCAGCGTTTATCATCGTAGAAGACCTGATTAGTATTTATTTTTCTTCGGTAGTTAATTAGTCCAACATCAAAATCTTTAGAGACCTAATTATCACTTTAATTTAAAATTCTACTCTCAAATCTTAGTAACTCTCAGCATATTCATTTTAGTAAAAAAAATATTTTATAAAAGGGAGTGCTAAAATTTTTATATCCTATACTATTTGTAAATTTAAAAGAGTCCTAAAATTATTATATTCTATACTATTTTACAAATAAAATCCCTCACATAAAAGTTTCCATCAAATTCCAAATAAGATTGTCTATGTCTCTTTATTTGCACAGTAATAAGCATAAACTGCATCTGAATTTTGGGTAAGGCACCTGTCTCTCAATTATTAGAACTTTGACAAAAATAAATCCTACCTTTATTAACGACAAAAATATCTTTCAAATATAAAGACACTATAAAAATGCCTAACCCTAAAGAAAACTTCTTCCACTAATAAAACTGGCTGAGGTAGCAGAACTGTACAAGTATCATCTCTCACTATAAAAAATATGTTGAGTATTGTCAGAGTTATCGTCGAAATTGCTATAAAAATTCAACGTTAATTTTGCTACCATTGGATTAATACACATAGTATTTTGCTCGCTGGTAATTGATTACCATCGAATTTTAAAAATCCAACTTTATTTATCGTCTAAAAAATCCATTAATAACCATTTTTACGGAGACGAATTTGGAAGGAGGATACCATCCAACGATAATTTTAGTGCAACCATTATATTTTCACGCCACTTATTAACATCGGATTTAACTGACTGTAAACTAAATTCGATAGTAATAAATAAGTCAATTTAAAAAAAATAATATTATCGTAAGATTTTTTTCTAGAAATTGATGGTAGTGAACGTCATTTTTTCTTTTTCTTTTTCTTTTTTTGTGGGTAGAATGTCTATCTACAATATCATTATTATAACCTGCTATATCACAATCAATATTTTGAGAATTAATATTTAATTAAAAAAACTAACAAATATTTTTAATTAAAACAATAAACAAAAATATGAAATAACCCGAATGTTTAAAAAGTAATATCAAACAAATGTAAAATGACAGACGCACAAAGTCTAATAATATCAAACAAGTGAAAATGAAACCCTAGTAACTATGAGTCCTCATAATCATCCTCATCGTCCTCCTGGCTGTCTTCCTGGTCTTGTAGTGATCGCAATAAAAGTGCTAATGCTGGTGTAAATAAAAACGGGCCCCTTCCAATAGCAGTGCTACCACCCATGCGCATCTGGTTATGGTACATCGTTGTCTGCTGTCGTATTTTCTAGATATGATCTAACTCCTACTTTAGGGACTCTATCTCTGCATTCCACTCTTTCATGTGTGCGAGGAGTTCGTTGTACCTTTTCTCAGTCGCATGATGGCAGAAAGTCAGAGACATTCTGACACAGTGGTCGTGGTGGTAACAACAACTGGTGACAGAGGAGTGTTACAATTTTAGCAAAAATAGAAAAAAAATAAAAAGGAAGAAAGAAGGGAAGAAGACATACCTAGATAAAGGATGAAGGGAGGGGACACGGCTAACGGAAGCAAGTTGCAGCGACGACAGCAACTCGTGAAGAGAGAGACAGTGGCGATGCAATGTAGTAACATGACTCCTGGTGGACGGTTTTCAACAGTGACAGTGACCAAAGGGGAGGGGAGGGGAGGGAGGAGAACGGCGACAACACTGCGAAATCCTATGGTCGATGATGGTGACAGAGAGGTTGAAGGTGAGAGAGAAAGAGAGAGGCAAGGGGTAGATGGTGGCACAAATGATGGGGGAGGGTTTTCTATTTCGAATTTAGGTGAAAATTATTGTCGGATTTACCAACAAAAAATATGATGGTAACAAGTTGGCCATTACTGAAATATCATTGTTCATTTAGTTGAGTTATGGTGCACGAAATCGTGATCACTACAACTTTGCACAACTAACCAGCAAGTGCACTGGGTCGTCCAAGTAATAAACCTTACGCGAGTAATGGTCGATCCCACGGAGATTGTTGGTATGAAGCAAGCTATGGTCACCTTGTAAATCTTAGTCAGGCAGACTCAAATGGTTATGGATGATATATGAATAAAACATAAAGATAAAGATAGAGATACTTATGTATTCCATTGGTGAGAGCTTCAGATAAGCGTATGAAGATGCTTTGTCCCTTCCGTCTCTCTACTTTCCTACTGTCTTCATCCAATCCTTCTTACTCCTTTCCATGGCAAGCTTATGCAAGGGTTTCACCGTTGTCAGTGGCTACCTCCCATCCTCTCAGTGGAAATGTTCAACGCACCCTGTCACGGCACGGCTATCCATCTGTCGGTTCTCGATCAGGCCGGAATAGAATCCAGTGATTCTTTTGCGTCTGTCACTAACGCCCCGCCCTCAGGAGTTTGAAGCACGTCACAGTCATTCAATCATTGAATCCTACTCAGAATACCACAGACAAGGTTAGACCTTCTGGATTCTCTTGAATGCCGCCATCAGTTCTTGCCTATGCCACGAAGACTCTGATCTCACGGAATGGCTGGCTCGTTTGTCAGGCGAGCGCTCGGTTGTCAGTCGATCAACCATGCATCATGTATCAGGAATCCAAGAGATAAACATTAGAGCCTTGTTTGCTTGTAGAACAGAAGTGGTTGTCAGTCACTTGTTCATAAGTGAGAATGATGATGAGCGTCACATAATCATCACATTCATCAAGTTCTTGAGTGCGAATGAATATCTTGGAATAAGAACAAGCTGAATTGAAGAGAAGAACAATAGTAATTGCATTAATACTCGAGGTACAGCAGAGCTTCACACCTTAATCTATGGTGTGTAGAAACTCCACCGTTGAAAATACATAAGAACAAGGTCTAGGCATGGCCGTGAGGCCAGCCTCCCAGTGATCAAAAGATTCAAAGATCTCAAGATGTCAAATACAATAGTAGAAGGTCCTACTTATAGGGAACTAGTAGCCTAAGGATTACAAAGATGAGTAAATGACATAAAAATCCACTTCCGGGCCCACTTGGTGTGTGCTTGGGCTGAGCAATGAAGCATTTTTCGTGTAGAGACTCTTCTTGGAGTTAAACGCCAGCTTTGGTGCCAGTTTGGGCGTTTAACTCCCATTCTGGTGCCAGTTCCGGCGTTTAACGCTGGGAATTCTGAGGGTGACTTTGAACGCCGGTTTGGGCCATCAAATCTTGGGCAAAGTATGGACTATCATATATTGCTGGAAAGCCCAGGATGTCTACTTTCCAACGCCGTTGAGAGCGCGCCAATTGGGCTTCTGTAGCTCCAGAAAATTCGCTTCGAGTGCAGGGAGGTCAGAATCCAACAGCATCTGCAGTCCTTTTCAGTCTCTGAATCAGATTTTTGCTCAGGTCCCTCAATTTCAGCCAGAAAATACCTGAAATCACAGAAAAACACACAAACTCATAGTAAAGTCCAGAAAAGTGATTTTTAACTAAAAACTAATAAAAATATACTAAAAACTAACTAGATCATATTAAAAACATACTAAAAATAATGCCAAAAAGCGTACAAATTATCCGCTCATCACAACACCAAACTTAAATTGTTGCTTGTCCCCAAGCAACTGAAAATCAAATAAGATAAAAAGAAGAGAATATGCAATGAACTCCAAAAACATCTATGAAGATCAGTATTAATTAGATGAGCGGGGCTTTTAGCTTTTTGCCTCTGAATAGTTTTGGCATCTCACTCTATCCTTTGAAATTCAGAATGATTGGCTTCTTTAGGAACTCAGAATCCAGATAGTGTCATTGATTCTCCTAGTTAAGTATGATGATTCTTGAACACAGCTACTTACTGAGTCTTGGCCGTGGCCCAAAGCACTCTGTCTTCCAGTATTACCACCGGATACATACATGCCACAGACACATAATTGGGTGAACCTTTTCAGATTGTGACTCAGCTTTGCTAGAGTCCCCAATTAGAGGTGTCCCGGGTTCTTAAGCACACTCTTTTTGCCTTGGATCACAACTTTATTTCTTTCTTTTTCTTTCTTTTTCTCTTTCTCCCTTTTTTTTGTATTCACTGCTTTTTCTTGCTTCAAGAATCATTTTTATGATTTTTCAGATCCTCAGTAACATGTCTCTTTTTTCATCATTCTTTCAAGAGCCAACATTCATGAACCACAAATTCAAAAGACATATGCACTGTTTAAGCATACATTCAGAAAACAAAAGTGTTGCCACCACATCAAAATAATTAATCTGTTATAAAATTCAAAATTCATGCAATTCTTCTCTTTTTCAATTAAGAACATTGTTTATTTAAGAAAGGTGATGGATTCATAGGACATTCATAACTTTAAGGCATAGACACTAAGACACTAATGATCATAAGACACAAACATAGACAAACATAAGCATGAAAATTTCGAAAAACAGGAAAATAAAGAACAAGGAGATCAAAGAACGGGTCCACCTCAGTGATGGCGGCTTGTTCTTCCTCTTGAAGGTCTTAGGGAGTGCTTGAGCTCCTCAATGTCTCTTCCTTGTCTTTGTTGCTCCTCTCTCATGATTCTTTGATCTTCTTTAATTTCATGGAGGAGGATGGAATGTTCTTGGTGCTCCACCCTTAGTTGTCCCATGTTGGAATTCAATTCTCCTAGGGAGGTGTTCAGTTGCTCCCAATAGTCTTGTGGAGGAAAGTGCATCCCTTGAGGCATCTCAGGGATCTCATGATGAGAGGGGTCTCTTGTTTGCTCCATCCTCTTCTTAGTAATGGGCTTGTCCTCATCAATGGGGATGTCTCCCTCTATGTCAACTCCAACTGAATAACAGAGGTGACAAATGAGGTGAGGAAAGGCTAACCTTGCCAAGGTGGAGGACTTGTCCGCCACCTTATAAAGTTCTTAGGCTATAACCTCATGAACTTCCACTTCTTCTCCAATCATGATGCTATGGATCATGATGGCTCGGTCTAGAGTAACTTCGGACCGGTTGCTAGTGGGAATGATTGAGCGTTGGATAAACTCCAACCATCCTCTAGCCACGGGTTTGAGGTCATGCCTTCTCAATTGAACCGGCTTCCCTCTTGAATCTCTCTTCCATTGGGCGCCCTCTTCACAAATGTCAATGAGGACTTGGTCCAACCTTTGATCAAAGTTGACCCTTCTTGTGTAAGGATGTTCATCTCCTTGCATCATAGGCAAGTTGAATGCCAACCTTACATTTTCCGGACTAAAATCCAAGTATTTCCCCCGAACCATAGTAAACCAATTCTTTGGATCCGGGTTCACACTTTGATCATGGTTCTTGGTGATCCATGCATTGGCATAGAACTCTTGAACCATTAAGATTCCGACTTGTTGAATGGGGTTGGTGAGAACTTCCCAACCTCTTTTTCGAATCTCATGTCGGATCTCCGGATATTCACTCTTTTTGAGTGAAAAAGGGACCTCGGGGATCACCTTCTTCAAGGCCACAACTTCATAGAAGTGGTCTTGATGCACCCTTGAGATGAATCTCTCCATCTCCCATAACTCGGAGGTGGAAGCTTTTGCCTTCCCTTTTCTCTTTCTAGAGGTTTCTCCGGCCTTGGATGCCATAAATGGTTATGGAAAAACAAAAAGCAATGCTTTTACCACACCAAACTTAAAAGTTTTGCTCGTCCTCGAGAAAAAGAAGAAAGAAGAGAGTAGAAGAAGAAGAAATGAGGAAAAAGGGAATGGCTTTGTGTTCGTCCAAAGAGGGGGAGAAGTGGTGTTTAGATTGTGTGAAAATGAAGGGGTGAAGAAGGGTTTATATAGGAGAGGGGGACTCATGGTTCGGTCATGTATGGGTGGGTTTGGGAGGGAAAGTGGTTTGAATTTGAAGGGTGAGGTAGGTGGGGTTTTATGAAGGATGGATGTGAGTGGTGAAGAGAAAGATGGGATTTGATAGGTGAAGGGTTTTTGGGGAAGAGGTCATGAGGTGATTGGTGAATGGGTGAAGAAGAGAGAGAGTGGTGGGGTTGGTGGGGATCCTGTGGGGTCCACAGATCCTGAGGTGTCAAGGAAAAGTCATCCCTGCACCAAATGGCATGCAAAAATGCGTTTTGAGCTAATTCTGGCGTTAAACGCCGGGCTGGTGCCCATTTCTGACGTTTAACGCCAGGTTCTTGCCCTTTCCTGGCATTTAACGCCAGTCTGGTGCCCCTTTCTGGCATTAAACGCCCAGAATGGTGCCAGACTGGGCGTTAAACGCCCACCTGCTAGCCTTACTGGCGTTTAAACGCCAGTAGGTTCTTCCTCCAGGGTGTGCTGTTTTTCTTCCTGTTTTTCATTCTGTTTTTGCTTTTTCAATTGATTTTGTGACTTCTCATGATCATCAACCTACAAAAAACATAAAATAACAAAGGAAAATAGATAAAATATGACATTGGGTTACCTCCCAACAAGCGCTTCTTTAATGTCAGTAGCTTGACAGAGGGCTCTCATGGAGCCTCACAAATGCTCAGAGCAATGTTGGAACCTCCCAACACCAAACTTAGAGTTTGAATGTGGGGGTTCAACACCAAACTTAGAGTTTGGTTGTGGCCTCCCAACACCAAACTTAGAGTTTGACTGTGGGGGCTCTGTTTGACTCTGATTTGAGAGAAGCTCTTCATGCTTCTTCTCCATGGTGACAGAGGGATATCCTTGAGCCTTAAACACAAAGGATTCTTCATTCACTTGAATGATCAGTTCACCTCCATCAACATCAATCACAGCCTTTGCTGTGGCTAGGAAGGGTCTGCCAAGGATGATAGATTCATTCATGCACTTCCCAGTCTCTAGGACTATGAAATCAGCAGGGATGTAATGGTCTTCAATCTTTACCAAAACATCCTCTACAAGTCCATAAGCTTGTTTTCTTGAATTGTCTGCCATCTCTAGTGAGATTCTTGCAGCTACCTCAAAGATCCCTAGCGTCTCCATTACAGAGAGAGGCATGAGGTTTACACTTGACCCTAAGTCACACAGAGCCTTCTTGAAGGTCATGGTGCCTATGGTACAAGGCATTGAAAACTTCCCAGGATCTTGTCTCTTTTTAGGTAATTTCTGCCTAGACAAGTCATCCAGTTCTTTGGTGAGCAAAGGAGGTTTGTTCTCCCAAGTCTCATTTCCAAATAACTTGTCATTCAGCTTCATGATTGCTCCAAGGTATTTAGCAACTTGCTCTTCAGTGACATACTCATCCTCTTCAGAGGAGGAATACTCATCAGAGCTCATGAAAGGCAGAAGCAAGTCCAATGGAATCTCTAAGGTCTCATTTTGAGCCTCAGATTCCCATGGTTCCTCATTGGGGAACTCAGTGGAGGCCAGTGGACGTCCATTGAGGTCTTCCTCAGTGGCGTTCAATGCCTCTCCTTCCTCTCCAAATTCGGCCATGTTGATGGCCTTGCACTCTCCTTTTGGATTTTCTTCTGTATTGCTTGGAAGAGTACTAGGAGGGAGTTCAGTAACTTTCTTGCTCAGCTGACCCACTTGTGCCTCCAAGTTCCTAATGGAGGACCTTGTTTCAGTCATGAAACTTTGAGTGGTTTTGATTAGATCAGAGACTATGGTTGCTAAGTCAGAGGGGTTCTGCTTAGAATTCTCTGTCTGTTGCTGAGAAGATGATGGAAAAGGCTTGCCATTGCTAAACCTGTTTCTTCCACCATTATTGTTGTCGAAACCTTGTTGAGGTCTCTGTTGATCCTTCCATGAGAAATTTGGATGATTTCTCCATGAAGAATTATAGGTGTTTCCATAGGGTTCTCCTAGGTAATTCACCTCTTCCATTGAAGGGTTCTCAGGATCATAAGCTTCTTCTTCAGATGAAGCATCCTTAGTACTGCTTGGTGCATTTTGCATTCCAGACAGACTTTGAGAAATCAAATTGACTTGTTGAGTCAATATCTTGTTCTGAGCCAGAATGGCATTCAGAGTATCAATCTCAAGAACTCCTTTCTTCTGATTTGTCCCATTGTTCACAGGATTCCTTTCAGAGGTGTACATGAATTGGTTATTTGCAACCATTTCAATTAGTTCTTGAGCTTCTGTAGGCGTCTTCTTCAGATGAAGAGATCCTCCAGCAGAGCTATCCAAAGACATTTTGGATAGTTCAGAGAGACCATCATAGAAAATACCTATGATGCTCCATTCAGAAAGCATGTCTGAAGGACACTTTCTGATTAATTGTTTGTATCTTTCCCAAGCTTCATAGAGGGATTCTCCTTCCTTCTGTCTGAAGGTTTGGACTTCCACTCTAAGCTTACTCAATTTTTGAGGTGGAAAGAACTTTGCCAAGAAGGCATTGACTAGCTTTTCCCAAGAGTCCAGGCTTTCTTTAGGTTGAGAGTCCAACCATATTCTAGCTCTGTCTCTTACAGCAAAAGGGAATAGCATAAGTCTGTAGACCTCAGGGTCAACCCCATTAGTCTTGACAGTGTCACAGATTTGTAAGAACTCAGCTAAGAACTGATGAGGTTCTTCCAATGGAAGTCCATGGAACTTGCAATTCTGTTGCATTAGAGAAACTAATTGAGGCTTAAGCTCAAAGTTGTTTGCTCCAATGGCAGGGATAGAGATGCTTCTCCCATAGAAGTCGGGAGTAGGTGCAGTAAAGTCACCCAGCACCTTCCTTGCATTGTTGGCATTGTTGTTGTTTTCGACTGCCATGTGTTCTTCTTCTTTGAAGATTTCTGTTAGGTCCTCTACAGAGAGTTGTGCCTTAGCTTCTCTTAGCTTTCGCTTCAAGGTCCTTTCAGGTTCAGGGTCAGCTTCAACAAGAATGCCTTTGTCTTTGTTCCTGCTCATATGAAAGAGAAGAAAACAAGAAAATATGGAATCCTCTATGTCACAGTATAGAGATTATTTGAGGTGTCAGAAGAACAGAAAAATAGAAGGAAGGGGTAGAAGAATTCGAACTTAGTGAGATAGAGTTCGAATTGTGCATTGAGGAGGAGTGTTACTCCATAAATAGAAAGATGTGAGAAGAGGGGAAGAAATTTCAAAAATTAAGTTAAAAAGATTTTAAAAACATTTTGAAAAACTTTAATTGATTTTCGAAAACCAAGAGTGAGAAAGAAATCAAGTGATTTTTGAAAAAGATTTTGAATTTAGAAATCAAAAAGATATGATTGAAAACTATTTTGAAAAAGATGTGATTAAAAAGATATGATTGGTTTTTAAAAAGATGTGATTGAGAAGATATGATTTGAAAAACATTTTAAAAAGATTTGATTTTAAAAATTAATGACTTGCCTAACAAGAAAAGATATGATTCAAACATAAAACCTTTCTCAACAGAAAAGGCAACATACTTGAAATGTTGAATCAAATCATTAATTGTTAGCAAGTATCTTTGAAAATAGAAAGAAATTGATTTTGAAAAAGATTTGATTGAAAAGATATGATTTGAAAAAGATTTGATTTTGAAAAACTTTGAAAACTTGAAAAAAATTGATTTGAAAACAAAATCCTCCCCCTTGTGCCATCATGGCGTTAAACGCCCAGAATGGTGCACATTCTGGCGTTTAACGCCCAATGCACTACCTTTTTGGGCGTTAAACGCCCAACCAGGCACCCTGGCTGGCGTTTAAACGCCAGTCTGTCCTTCTTCACTGGGCGTTTTGAACACCCAGCTTTTTCTGTGTAATTCC
This sequence comes from Arachis stenosperma, assembly GCF_014773155.1. NCBI lineage: Eukaryota > Viridiplantae > Streptophyta > Magnoliopsida > Fabales > Fabaceae > Arachis > Arachis stenosperma. Next base: position 20,140,099 of record NC_080383.1, on the reverse strand, counting down.
TCTGCTGCATGTTTTGAATCTTCAGTTCCCTGTACTATTGACTTGAAAATAGAACCAAGATCAAATAAACAATGCATGCAAGACACCAAACTTAAAATTAGACACTAGACTCAAACAAGAAACATAAAATATTTTTGGTTTTTATGATTTTGAAATTTTTTTTTGGATTTTTCGAAAATTATATGAAAATAGAAAATGAAGGTTTCAGAATTCTTAATTTGGATTCCAGGAATCATTGCAATGCTAGTCTAAGACTCCGGTCCAGGAATTAGACATGGCTTCACAGCCAGCCAAGCTTTCAAAGAAAGCTTCGGTCCAAAATACTAGACATGGCCAATGGCCAACCAAGCCTTAGCAGATCATTGCTCCAATAGCAAGATTGATAGAAATCAACAAGCTCTTGTGATGATCAGTTGAAACCTCGGTCCAATAAGATTAGACATGGCTTCTCAGCCAGCCAGATTTCAACAGATCATCATGAAACTCTAGAATTCATTCTTAAGAACTCTGAAAAATACCTAATCTAAGCAACAAGATGAACCGTCAGTTGTCCAGACACAAAACAATCCCCGGCAACGGCGCCAAAAACTTGGTGCACGAAATCGTGATCACTACAACTTCGCACAACTAACCAGCAAGTGCACTGGGTCGTCCAAGTAATAAACCTTACGCGAGTAAGGGTCGATCCCACGGAGATTGTTGGTATGAAGCAAGCTATGGTCACCTTGTAAATCTTAGTCAGGCAGACTCAAATGGTTATGGATGATATATGAATAAAACATAAAGATAAAGATAGAGATACTTATGTATTACATTGGTGAGAGCTTCAGATAAGCGTATGAAGATGCTTTGTCCCTTCCGTCTCTCTGCTTTCCTACTGTCTTCATCCAATCCTTCTTACTCCTTTCCATGGCAAGCTTATGCAAGGGTTTCACCGTTGTCAGTGGCTACCTCCCATCCTCTCAGTGGAAATGTTCAACGCACCCTGTCACGGCACGGCTATCCATCTGTCGGTTCTCGATCAGGCCGGAATAGAATCCAGTGATTCTTTTGCGTCTGTCACTAACGCCCCGCCCTCAGGAGTTTGAAGCACGTCACAGTCATTCAATCATTGAATCCTACTCAGAATACCACAGACAAGGTTAGACCTTCCGGATTCTCTTGAATGCCGCCATCAGTTCTTGCCTATACCACGAAGACTCTGATCTCACGGAATGGCTGGCTCGTTTGTCAGGCGAGCGCTCGGTTGTCAGTCGATCAACCATGCATCATGTATCAGGAATCCAAGAGATAAACATTAGAGCCTTGTTTGCTTGTAGAACAGAAGTGGTTGTCAGTCACTTGTTCATAAGTGAGAATGATGATGAGCATCACATAATCATCACATTCATCAAGTTCTTGAGTGCGAATGAATATCTTGGAATAAGAACAAGCTGAATTGAAGAGAAGAACAATAGTAATTGCATTAATACTCGAGGTACAGCAGAGCTCCACTCCTTAATCTATGGTGTGTAGAAACTCCACCGTTGAAAATACATAAGAACAAGGTCTAGGCATGGCCGTGAGGCCAGCCTCCCAGTGATCAAAAGATTCAAAGATCTCAAGATGTCAAATACAATAGTAGAAGGTCCTACTTATAGGGAACTAGTAGCCTAAGGATTACAAAGATGAGTAAATGACATAAAAATCCACTTCTGGGCCCACTTGGTGTGTGCTTGGGCTGAGCAATGAAGCATTTTTCGTGTAGAGACTCTTCTTGGAGTTAAACGCCAGCTTTGGTGCCAGTTTGGGCGTTTAACTCCCATTCTGGTGCCAGTTCCGGCGTTTAACGCTGGGAATTCTGAGGGTGACTTTGAACGCCGGTTTGGGCCATCAAATCTTGGGCAAAGTATGGACTATCATATATTGCTGGAAAGCCCAGAATGTCTACTTTCCAACGCCGTTGAGAGCGCGCCAATTGGGCTTCTGTAGCTCCAGAAAATCCGCTTCGAGTGCAGGGAGGTCAGAATCCAACAGCATCTGCAGTCCTTTTCAGTCTCTGAATCAGATTTTTGCTCAGGTCCCTCAATTTCAGCCAGAAAATATCTGAAATCACAGAAAAACACACAAACTCATAGTAAAGTCCAGAAAAGTGATTTTTAACTAAAAACTAATAAAAATATACTAAAAACTAACTAGATCATATTAAAAACATACTAAAAATAATGCCAAAAAGCGTACAAATTATCCGCTCATCAAGTTACTACGAATTTTTCGTCAATAATTCCACCGATATACTTCGCGCCATTCCTTACAGTTCGATTTTTGGACGATAATTTAAATCCGACTGTAAAATTTTTAAAAATGAAAATTCACCTCTTAACGAAAAAAATCCACTGCTAAATTTGACACTAACATTTGTTGCTAAATCTCACGGTACTTAGCACATTCTTGGTAGAGCGTTACTAAAATTTAAAACCCTAATATCCCTTGTAAGACCTGTGAAATTAATCAATAAGTATCTAATAAATAAATTATTATTTAAAGAAATTAAAAAGTTAAATTTTATAGTTAAATGAGGTAGAGATAATTAAAACATGAATTTTGACACTAATTTTAAAGAATTAGGTCCAAACCTAGACCAACAGACCAAACTGGTTGGACTAGACCCAAACCGGACCCAAGGCCGAACCTATAAAACTCCAAGAACGGGCTTACCTTCCCTTCATTCATGGACATATGCTGAAGGAGAGAAGATCAACGCTAAAAACCCTAACCCTCACCTCCAGAAATTCAATCGCCCATAACTTTCAATCCGGACTTTGATTGACGAGCCGTTAATGGCCACGCATTCCTTTCGAAATTATCTACAAAACCCATAGATCAATTTGATAAGAATCTAACAATTTCTTACTCAGCCACTCTTCTCTAATTTCGAAATTTAAGGTTTTGATTGAGATATTATGTGATTTTGATGTCTTAAGACCGAATTAGCTTGTGAGAATTGTTGGATTTTGTTCATTTGAGCCATGAGTGAGGTAAGAAACCTTTAATTCTTGGTGAATTTCTAATTTAATAAACTCTATATTGATTATAGTGATAATATGTGATATTAGATTGAATTTGGATCTTGGTTGGAGTTGATTGATGATGTAGAGCAAGTGATGCTGAGTTGAAATTGTTTGATTGAGAATTTGGAGCTTGGATCTTGTGGTGAGAAGGACTTTTGAAGGGTTTGTGGCTTAGAGAGGAATCGGCTAAAGTATGATTTTTGCTTCTCGTAGAGAATATATAATGTTTTGTGAAAATATAGGCTAGATGACCATATGATAGGTTGGAAATGTGGGAATATGTTAATGCTAGTAACCTTGATGGAAATGTAGAATTATATTGTTAATGAGTTGATGAATGATGATTATTGATGAATGTGAGTATTGATTATGAAATGATTTTGGTATTGGAATTGGTTTGGCTTATTGGAAATTATTTGAAAAGGGTTTGAAAGGTGATTTGGTTGGGATTCGAAAAGGGTGACAAAGTCTGAATTTTAAAGGAGATGCTGCTGAGATTTTTATAAAAATTGGAGATTTGGTTTGAAGTATTATTTAGACAAGTATGGATAAAAGAATTATATTATTTGACTTCGATTTATAAAGAAAAGAAATGCATTTTGTTTGAGTTTTATTTGGTTAAGAAAAGTTTTGAATTCGATTTATCAAGGAAAGGTTTTTATTTCGAGTTTGATTTCTTTGAGAAGAGAATTATATTATGAGTATGAATTATTGATGAACGAAATGGGAGGTGTGATGTCGATAATTGTTAAATGAATTGAAAGATGATGAGGATGAATTTAATATGAAAATATTTAGTGGGAATTGTGGTTATTTACCGTCCACCAGATTTAAAAAAAAAAATTATTTTGTGGGAGTCATGGTTATTTTTCGCCCACCAGATTTGATAAGAAATCGTTTTGTAGTAATCATGGTAATTTACCGCCCACGTATGTGCTATTTTCCAATTGAAAACATCTGTGGGGATCAAGGTGGTTTACCGCCCGCAGATGGTGGAGATCGAGGTGGTTTAACACTCACTAGGTGAGAATCGTGGTACTTTATCAGTCACCAATTTTCCAGAAGACGATGCCCGGGTTAGATACCGGACATGTTGAGTTGGATGTATAACTGACAGATGAGACTCATCAGCCATAGGGCAAGCATACATCATATGTATATCTGTGTTTTGATCGTGCATTAATTTGGCTTGCCTATGTGATTATTACGCTTACCTGCTATATTTGCTACCTGCTGTATCTGTATCTTACTTGTGTTTGCTTTGTCTGTATTGCTTGCCTGTGTACCAGAGTTTCGGAGGATTGGAGGAAGGTGGAAAATCAGGGCTTAAGTTAGAAAGTAGAATTGAGTTAAATTTAAGAGCCTTAGATAACTTACCCTGCTTATGTTTTTCTATTTTAAATTTTTAAGCTTTAAATCTGAGTATAGAAGTTCTAGGATTGGCTCTGACTTTCCCGTGACCTTATATATAATGTACGTGGGCACTATTACCATATTGAGAACCTCTGGTTCTTATAGCATATATATGTTGTTGTTTTCAGATGCAAGTCGGGATGCACCTCAGTAAACATCTAAGATCTCTGGCAAGCGAAGTTTCTTTTGGGATTTTATATTTTGATATCATATTATGTATTTATGATTTAGAATTATCCTATATGTATATATAGCTAACTATGTCCCTCTTAGAGGTCGACGATGGAGAAACAGGTCATTTATTTTATATTTGTGGATTCCTTTGGGTTATGACTATATGTACGTATAAACACACTTATACTCTTGCCAGTCTTTACTTTGCGCGCTGAGTAAGGATCTTGCTATATGTATTTTGATCCTCCACTTCTTATTGTGGAATTTACATTTTATCCGGTCGCACTTTTCCATGTGTGATGCGTTTTATTTTTGCAGTTTTTGTTTAAACTTTCTTTCAAGGCTCCTTGTTATGAATTTCTTCAACTATATTACATACATATTTTCTTTTAGAGGTCATAATATCTCACTACCTCTATTTTACGACTTAAGCGTAAGCCTCTGCGTAGTAGGATGTTATGTTATGGTATCAGAGCAGTTTGTTCCTGTAGAGCCTAAGGGACGGACTGACTATGCTTCTGAGCATACTCTGTGTTGTGTGCATATGCTGTTTAGGATGTCTGCTTGACATATATGGCATGAATATTCATGAGCAAATGTTTGGTCTCTTATTCATTCTTCAAATAACATTTACAATCTTTTATGCTGAAACACTAAATAAAATATCTAATTTATAAGAATATTGAACATTGGGTTTTGTATGTGTTTTTATGTGCAACAATAGTGGTAGGCGCATTGTATTATTTTCAATGATTGATTAATTTTCTAAAATTTTGGTGAGTTGTTAAATGTTCAAAGAGTTGATGAGTAATGAGTTGTGTTAGGAGTAAGAGCTGATGTGGCACCATTAGTTATGATAGTTAGCTGATGTGGCATGATTACTTGTGTTTGTTACCAGTGGTTATGTCAATGTATAGCTATCAACAAAATGAGTTAGTTTAACACCTTCTATATATCAATCATATACAGTAGTGTAAGAAAACAATTAAGATCACAATCTCATTGATCACGTTTTCATTCTTTCTGATTTTCTCATCACATAGCCTTAGGCCTGATACCTTTACAAGTTAATGAAGGCCATTTCACTGAATAGTCATTTACATTGTAATTAAAACATATTACAGTCATAAGCTTCTTTTGATCTTTGATGTCTAAAAGATATATATCATAATTTATATTATGAACTGCAGGTTGGCTGTGTTGAGACTATCGAAATGCAACAGAACACAGAGGCTCCGGTAACCAATTGTAAGCACAAGTTTGTCCATCATGAAGACAATAGAATATATTGCATACTCTGCCATTGGATGGTCATAGACATAAAAGGCATGACGGTACCCTTTGTAAGTAGAATCCCTTCATGGATGAACTAGGACATCGAGGTTGATTTGAACTATTATCTCTTGAACTATAATACTCACTTCATCCAATAATCAATGCTTAATTTTGTTAATTGATACCTTATGTTGAATTGAATGATGGGATGAGCTTGTTTGCATGCTTTTGTTGTACATAATACAGGCGAGTGAGTATCCCGAAGAAGGATCAAGAAAGAAGCTATTATCTGATGGGCGTAATGGCTTATGCTTTGATGAGGCTCAATTTGGTGTTCAAGAAAGTGATTACTCTAACAAGGAAGGCACAGTTTGGGACCTGATTCCAGCAGATACTAAGCAAAACATGTATGCTCATTAGCTTGAAAGTTTTGAATTCCTTTGGAAAAACCTAGCAGGAACCAGGAGCTTCCTAAATTGAAGAGTTGTGACTCGAACAGCACGAGTGGATGCATCATTTATCATGCTTCAGGGACTGGAAAGACTCGGATGACCATCGTGTTCCTTCAGATGTACTTGAAAGTGTTTCCAGATTGCCATCCCAACATTATTGCTCCTGCTAGCTTATTGCTAACTTGGGAAGATGAGTTTAGAAAGTGGGACAATGAGATTCCATTCTATAATTTGAACAATTAAGACACATTAGGAAAAGAGCACCTAGCTGCATGGAGCAAAGTTGCGGGGTCTCCTCCCCGATCCCCGCCATTGAGGAATAATTGCCCCCATCCTTGTTCCCGCTTCCCCGTGTTCTCCGTAGGTCTCCATTCTACATCTCCTTATATTGAATATTTATATGGAAATTACAGTGAAAATTTTTAAAAAATAAAAAAAATTACAAAATATTATTACAACACACAAACATATCTTATTCAAGATTACAACTTACAAGTCCAGAAATACAAAATAACAAATAATAGTCCATAAAATAAAATCTTAAAATACAACTTCCATTCTAAAAAAAAGTCATAAGCTAAAGTCTTCAACATCAAATATATATTTTTCTATTGCCAGAATACAACTTCCAACAAATAATTCCATGTTCTCTGTCAAAATAAAACACAAACATAAATATGTTAACATACATCATAAACAAGAATACCATTCTCGGCTGTTCCTATTCCTCTGTGACAACTTGTTCATAATGGCTACAGTCTTCAGTATTGGAAACTCTCAACTGCAATTTCGAGTATAAGAATTAGATAATGAAAAAATAGCCATAATAGGATACATATAAGATAAGCAAAAAATCTGCAAAGCAACGTAAACATTATCAAAGAAGCCACTCCCACCTTAAGCTTGAATTTCAGAAAATTTTAGGATCCAAATTATCAATCAAATCATAATCCTTTGGTTGCACCACACAGTCACCAAACAAGTCCTTAAGTTTCCCATGGCGCACCATTTTATCGAGAATTTCATCCTCGAATTCCACGACAGAACTCTTGGGCTCATCCTGTTCAGTATTCCTTGCTGAAAAGACCAGTTCAGACAACTGGTCCTTCTTAGCCTGATGGCAGTATTTCGTGTACTCGGTGGTCCCATGTGTTATGAGATGATAAGTGTAGACCTCCTTCTTTTGGCCCAGCCTATAAGCACGGATGATAGCTTGCCTTTCGACCGAGGGGTTCCAAACCACATTTAGTAGCACCACCATTGAAGCACCAACTAGACTGATTCCTTCACAACAAGCTTTAGTGGATGCGAGCAAGATCTTTGCTTGGCTGTTTGGATCATTGAAGGAATGAATGAGTAACTGTAACACCCTAACTAGGGCTGGCAATGGGTAGGGTAGGGTAGGGTTTGGACCTTACCCTAACCCTACCCGCGGATTGAAAATTTTATTAAAACTCTACCCTACCCTACCCGCGGGTTGAGAATCTCTCAACCCTAACCCTACCCGCACCCTAAAATTCTAAACCCTACCCTACCCTACCTTACCCTACCCGCAGAAATATTAAATTTTTTTAAAGAAAATATAAAATTCAATCATTTCAAATTTTATACGTATTAATAACATAAAAAATAAAAAACTAATGCTCTAAATTATTAAATTAACTAACTAGTTTAGTGGTTGTTTACTTATTATAAGTCATTACATAAGAGAGGTTGTGGGTTCAACTCTCACTTCTTTCACTATATAGAGAGCTTTTTATAAAATATGTCTTATATATGAGGTGCAGGTAGGGTAGGGTAGGGTACGACTTGTACCCTACCCTACCCGCAGGCATACCCCCGGACCGTACCATACCCTACCCGAACGGGTTGGACCGGGTTAGGTACCCATGGGTAGGGTATGAATTGCCAGCCCTAACCCTAACTATAAAAATTTCAGGCTTCTGACTGCACCACTCTGATAGCTCGGGTATTACGACGACTCTTGTAATGTTTAATACTAAAATATGAGCTTGTTTAAAATTTTAACCGAATCTTTCAAAAACATACATTCATACTTACAATATAAATTACAATACTTAAAAGAAATACATATATATTTACATATACATATTAATTTACAAGTATCTCATATCGAAATCCTATCCCTCTGGTGCACGAAATTGCAATCACACTTTTGCAATCCCGCACAACTAACCAGCAAGTGCACTGGGTCGTCCAAGTAATACCTTGCGTGAGCAAGGGTCGATCCCACGGAGATTGTCGGCTAGAAGCAAGCTATGGTTATCTTGTAAATCTTAGTCAGGATATCAAAAATTATCAGGATTGATTGTGAAAAGCAAAAGAACATGAAATAGGTACTTGTTTTTGCAGTAATAGAGAATAGGTTGAGGCTTTGGAGATGCTCCATCTTCCGAATCTCTGCTTTCCTACTGTCTTCTTCCTCAAACACGCAAGGCTCCTTCCATGGCAAGCTGTATGTAGGGTTTCACCGTTGTCAGTGGCTACCTCCCATCCTCTCAGTGAAAACGTTCCTATGCTCTGTCACAGCATGGCTAATCATCTGTCGGTTCTCGGTCAGGCCGGAATAGAATCCAGTGATTCTTTTGCGTCTGTCACTAACGCCCCGCCTGCTAGGAGTTTGAAGCACGTCACAGTCATTCAATCATTGAATCCTACTCAGAATACCACAGATAAGGTTTAGACCTTCCGGATTCTCTTGAATGCCGCCATCAGTTCTAGCTTATACCACGAAGATTCTGGTTAAGGAATCCAAGAGATATCTACTCAATCTAAAGTAGAACGGAGGTGGTTGTCAGGCACACGTTCATAGTTGAGAATGATGATGAGTGTCACGGCTCATCTCATTCATCCGGGTTAAGAGCAAGTGATATCTTAGAATGGAAGCAAGCATGATTGAATAAGAAACAGTAGTAATTGCATTAATCCATCAAGACACAGCAGAGCTCCTCACCCCCAACCATGGGGTTTAGAGACTCATGCTGTGGAAAATACACAAAGAAACGTGTAAAGTGTCATGAGGTACAGATACAATGTCAAAAGATCCTATTAATAGTAAACTAGTAGCCTAGGGTGTACAGAAATGAGTAAATGACGTAAAAATCCACTTCTGGGTCCACTTAGTGTGTGCTTGGGCTGAGCAATGAAGCATTTTCGTGTAGAGACCTTTTCTGGAGTTAAACGCCAGCTTTCATGCCAGTTTGGGCGTTTAACTCCAAGTTTTATGCCAGTTCCAGCGTTAAACACTGGAATTTCTGAGGCTGATTTGCCACGCCGGTTTGGGCCATCAAATCTTGGGCAAAGTATGGACTATCATATATTGCTGGAAAGTCCAGGATGTCTACTTTCCAATTCCATTGAGAGCGCGCCAATTGAGCTTCTGTAGCTCTGGAAAATCCACTTTGAGTGCAGGGAGGTCAGAATCCAACAGCATCTGCAGTCCTTTTCAGTCTCTGAATCAGATTTTTGCTCAGAACCTTCAATTTCAGCCAGAAAATACCTGAAATCACAGAAAAACACACAAACTCATAGTAAAGTCCAGAAAAGTGAATTTTAACTAAAAACTACTAAAAATATACTAAAAACTAATTAAAAGATACTAAAATCATACTAAAAACAATGCCAAAAAGGGTACAAATTATCCGCTCATCACAACGCCAAACTTAAATTGTTGCTTGTCCCCAAGCAACTGAAAATCAAATAGAATAAAAAGAAGAGAATATACTATAGACTCCAAAACATCAAAGAAACATAGTTCCAACTAGATGAGCGGGACTAGTAGCTTTTTGCCTCCGAACAGTTTTGGCATCTCACTCTATCCTTTGAAGTTCAGAATGATTGGCATCTATGAGAACTCAGAACTCAGATAGTGTTATTGATTCTCCTAGTTAAGTATGATGATTCTTGAACATAGCTAGTGTATGAGTCTTGGCTGTGGCCCAAAGCACTCTGTCTTCCAGTATTACCACCGGATACATACATGCCACAGACACATAATTGGGTGAACCTTTTTAGATTGTGACTCAGCTTTGCTAGAGTCCCCAATTAGAAGTGTCCAGGGTTCTTAAGCACACTCTTTTTGCCTTGGTTCACAACTTTATTTCTTTCTTTTTCTCTCTTTTTTTTTTTTGCTTCAAGAATCAATTTGATGATTTTTCAGATCCTCAATAACAGTTCTCTTTCTCCTCATTCTTTCAAGAGCCAACAATTTTAACATTCTCAAAACAACAAATTCAAAAGACATATGCACTGTTCAAGCATTCATTCAGAAAACAAAAAGTATTGTCACCACATCAAGCTAATTCAACTAGTCTCAAGGATTAATTTTGAAATCCTGTACTTCTTGTTCTTTTGTGATTAAAGCATTTTTCATTTAAGAGAGGTGATGGATTCATAGGACATTCATAGCTTTAAGGCATAAACTTTAAATTTTATTAATTATGAATTAAGAACAAGACTCAGAAAATAAATAAGATGAAACTAAAAATAGAAAACAAAAAATTTAAATAGGCTCCTAATGATAGAGGTTTTCACAGAGTTAGGACTCAACAACCTTAATTTTGAGAAGTGGATGCTCCCTCAGCTTGAGAGGAGAGCTTTTGGCGTTTCAACTCTTGGAGTTCACGCCCCTGCTTCTCTTGTTCCTTCAGCAATTTGCAGAGGATGCAGTTCTGATTCTGCTGTTCTTCCTTAAGTTGCTCCATAGTCTCTTGCAACTTGGTGATAGATGCTTCTAGGCTGGCCCAGTAGCCAATTTCAGGAAATTCAGGGAGGAACTCCTGCGCCCTCCTTTTGATAGAGTTGTCTTGCACTTGTCCTTCCATTGATTTCTTGGTGATTGGGTGTTCAATGGGTATGAATTCATCTACTCCCATCTTTACCCCAGCCTCTTTACAGAGCAAGGAGATCAAGCTTGGGTAGGCCAGTTTGGCTTCAGTGGAATTCTTATTTGCAATTGTGTAGATCTCACAAGCAATCACATGATGAACCTCCACTTCTTTTCCAAGCATAATGCAATGATCATCACTGCTCTTTGATAGTGACCTCAGAACGGTTGCTAGTGGGCAGTATGGAACGCCCAATAAAGTCTAGCCAACCTCTTGCAATTGGTTTGAGGTCTCCCTCTTGAGTTGGTTTGGGACACCCTTTGAATTGGTTATCCACTTAGTTTCAGGGAGGCATATGTGGTGCACGAAATTGCAATAACACTTTTGCAATCCCGCACAACTAACCAGCAAGTGCACTGGGTCGTCCAAGTAATACCTTGCGTGAGCAAGGGTCGATCCCACGGAGATTGTCGGCTTGAAGCAAGCTATGGTTATCTTGTAAATCTTAGTCAGGATATCAGAAATTATCAGGATTGATTGTAAAAAGCAAAAGAACATGAAATGATTACTTGTTTTGCAGTAATGGAGAATAGGCTGAGGCTTTGGAGATGCTCCATCTTCCGAATCTCTGCTTTCCTACTGTCGTCTTCATCAAACACGCAAGGCTCCTTCCATGGCAAGCTGTATGTAGGGTTTCACCGTTGTCAGTGGCTACCTCCCATCCTCTCATTGGAAATACGTCCCTGATGCTCTGTCACAGCATCGGCTATCCATCTGTCGGTTCTCAATCAGGCCGGAATAGAATCCAATGATTCTTTTGCGTCTGTCACTAACGCCCGCCTTCAGGAGTTTGAAGCACGTCACAGTTATTCAATCATTGAGTCCTACTCAGAATACCACAGACAAGGTTTAGACCTTCCGGACTCTCTTGAATGCCGCCATCAGTTCTAGCTTATACCACGAAGATTCCGATTAAAGAATCCAAGAGATATCTACTTAATCTGAGGTAGAACAGAGGTGGTTGTCAGGCACATGTTCATAGTTGAGAATGATGATGAGTGTCACGGATCATCACATTCATCGGGTTAAGAGCAAGTGATATCTTAGAATGGAAGCAAGCATGATTGAATAAGAAACAGTAGTAATTGCATTAATCCATCAAGACACAGCAGAGCTCCTCACCCCCAACCATGGGGTTTGGAGACTCATGCTGTGGAAGGTACACAAGAAACGTGTAAAAAATGTCATGAGATCATAAGGTCCTGATTACAATGTCAAAAGATCCTATAAATAGTAAACTAGTATCCTAAGGTTTACAGAAATGAGTAAATGACAGAAAAATCCACTTCCGGGCCCACTTGGTGTGTGCTTGGGCTGAGCAATGAAGTAATTTCGTGTAGAGACCTTTTCTGGAGTTAAACGCCAGCTTTCATGCCAGTTTGGGCGTTTAACTCCAAGTTTTATGCCAGTTCCGGCGTTTAACGCTGGAATTTCTGATGCTGATTTGCCACGCCGGTTTGGGCCATCAAATCTTGGGTAAAGTATGGACTATCATATATTGCTGGAAAGCCCAGGATGTCTACTTTCCAATGCTGTTGAGAGCGCGCCAATTGAGCTTCTGTAGCTCCAGAAAATCCACTTCGAGTGCAGGGAGGTCAGAATCCAACAGCATCTGCAGTCCTTTTCAGTCTCTGGATCAGATTTTTGCTCAGAACCTTCAATTTCAGTCAGAAAATACCTGAAATCACAGAAAAACACACAAACTCATAGTAAAGTCCAGAAAAATGAATTTTAACTAAAAACTAATAAAAATATATTAAAAACTAACTAAAAGATACTAAAAACATACTAAAAACACTGCCAAAAAGCGTATAAATTATCCGCTCATCACAACACCAAACTTAAATTGTTGCTTGTCCCCAAGCAACTGAAAATCAAAATAGAATAAAAAGAAGAGAATATACTATAGACTCCAAAATATCAAAGAAACATAGTTCCAATTAGATGAGCGGGACTAGTAGCTTTTTGCCTCCGAACAGTTTTGGCATCTCACTCTATCCTTTGAAGTTCAGAATGATTGGCATCTATGAGAACTCAGAACTCAGATAGTGTTATTGATTCTCCTAGTTAAGTATAATGATTCTTGAACATAGCTAGTGTATGAGTCTTGGCTGTGGCCCAAAGCACTCTGTCTTCCAGTATTACCACCGGATACATACATGCCACAGACACATAATTGGGTGAACCTTTTTAGATTGTGACTCAGCTTTGCAAGAGTCCCCAATTAGAGGTGTCCAGGGTTCTTAAGCACAATCCTTTTGCCTTGGTTCACAACTTTATTTCTTTCTTTTTCTTTTTCTTCTCTTTTCTCTTTTTTTTTTCGAAATTTTTTTTTTCTGCTTTTTCTTGCTTCAAGAATCAATTTAATGATTTTTCAGATCCTCAATAACAGTTCTCTTTCTCCTCATTCTTTCAAGAGCCAACAAATTTAACATTCTTAAAAACAACAAATTCAAAAGACATATGCACTGTTCAAGCATTCATTCAGAAAACAAAAAGTATTGTCACCACATCAAACTAATTCAACTAGTTTCAGAGATAAATTTCGAAATCCTGTACTTCTTGTTCTTTTGTGATTAAAGCATTTTTCATTTAAGAGAGGTGATGGATTCATAGGACATTCATAACTTTAAGGCAGAATACTTTAAATTTTATTAATTATGAACTAAGAACAAGACTCAAAACTAAATATAAGATTAAACTAGAAAATAAAAATAGAGAACAAAATAAAAAAAACGCAAAAACATAGGCTACTAATGATAGAGGTTTTCACAGAGTTAGGACTCAATAACCTTGATTTTGAGAAGTGGATGCTCCCTCAGCTTGAGAGGAGAGCTTTTGGCATTTCAATTCTTGGATTTCACGCCCCTGCTTCTCTTGTTCCTTCAGCAATTTGCAGATCATGCAGTTCTGATTCTGCTGTTCTTCCTTCAGTTGCTCCATAGTCTCTTGCAACTTGTTAATGGATGCTTCTAGGCTGGCCCAGTAGCCAATTTCAGGGAATTCAGGGAGGAACTCATGCGCCCTCCTCTTGATAGAGTTGTCTTGCACTTGTCTTTCCATTGACTTCTTGGTGATTGGATGTTCAATGGGTATGAACTCATCTACTCCCATCTTTACCCCAGCCTCTTTACAGAGCAAGGAGATCAAGCTTGGGTAGGCCAATTTGGCTTCAGTGGAATTCTTATTTGCAATTGTGTAGATCTCACAAGCAATCACATGATGCACCTCCACTGCTTTTCCAAGCATAATGCAATGAATCATCACTGCTCTCTTGATAGTAACCTCAGAACGGTTGCTAGTGGGCAATATGGAACGCCCAATAAAGTCTAGCCAACCTCTTGCAATTGGTTTGAGGTCTCCCCTCTTGAGTTGGTTAGGGACACCTTTAGAATTGGTCATCCACTTAGTTCCAGGGAGGCATATGTCCTCTAGAACTTGATCCAACCCTTTATCTACTCTCACCATCCTCCTATTAAAGGAGTCAGGATCATCTTGCAGTTGAGGCAACTTGAAGATTTCTCTTATTTGTCCAGATGGAAGTATATAACTTTCCCTCTGACCATGGTTCTATAGGTATGGTAAGCGGTTCCAGTCATTCTCTGCTTATCTGTCAGCCACAGATTTGAGTAGAATTCCTGAACCATGTTCCTTCCAACCTTTGTCTCAGGATTGGTTAGAACTTCCCAACCTCTGTTTCGAATTTGCTCTTGGATCCCCGGATATTCATCTTCTTTCAGATCAAATTTTACTTCCGGGATCACTGACCTCAGACCCATTATTTTGTGATAATGGTCTTCATGTTCTTTGGTTAAGAACTTCTCTTGATTCCAAAGATTCTTTGGATTAGTCTCTTTCTTTCCTCTTGAATTGGTTTGTTTTCCCTTAGGAGCCATGATCTTGATGAATCTTGGCTTAGTGATCTCGGAAAAGCACACCAAACTTAGAGGTTTGCTTGTCCTCAAGCAAAAGAAAAGAGAGAAGAGAGGGGGAGGAAGAGGAAATTCGAATGGTGTGATGGAATGAGGGAGCCAAACGTGTATTTATAAGGTGGGGAGGGGAGTTTTCGAAAAAGAAGAGAGAAATTTGAAAGGAGATTAGAGAAGATATGGAAAGAAATTGAGAAGAGGGTGAAATTTTTGAACAATGTTTGTAATTGATTTAAAATAAATTTGAAGATTGGTTTTGATTTTTGAAGATTTGAAAGTGAATGATGAATGATTGAAGTGTGATTTTGTAGAAAAGTATGGGTGAGGAAAGGAAAGTTTGAAAAAAAATTGAATTGAAAACAAAATTGTGGTCCCCCCACCAAGCTGGCGTTAAACGCCCAGAATGGCACCCATTCTGGCGTTTAACGCCCATTTGTAGCCCTTTTTGGGCGTTTAACGCCCAGCCAGGTGCCCTGGCTGGCGTTAAACGCCAGAATTCCTTTGTCACTGGGCGTTTTTCCAAAACGCCCAGGATGCTGCACACCTGGCGTTAAACGCACAGAATGGTGCCCATTCTGGCGTTTAACGCCCAAAATGGCACCATTCCTGGCGTTCAACGCCCAGAATGGTACCCATTCTGGCGTTTAACGCCCAAAATGCCCCTTTACTGGCGTTTTTTCGCCAGTAAGCTCATTTTCTCTGCTTTTTGAGCTGAATCCTTCTGTAACTCTGTGAATTCCTTCATTTTTGATACTTGCCTTTGTAAGAACTAATCTATACTCTCCTAATGACTGGGTTGCCTCCAGCAAGCGCTTCTTTACTGTCTTTAGCTGGACTTCTGCTAAGAATCACTCAAGTCTCAGTCTTGAGCATTCCTGCTCAAAATTGCTTTCAAGATATGCTTGATTCTCTGTCTATTAACAATGAACTTTCTGTCTGAATCAATATCCTGAAGCTCAACATATCCATATGGTGACACTCCTGTAATCACATACGGACCCCTCCACCGGGATTTGAGTTTTCCTGGAAACAATTTGAGCCTGGAGTTGAAGAGCAGAACTTTTTGTCCTGGCTCAAAGACTCTGGTTGACAATCTCTTGTCATGCCACTTCTTTGCCTTTTCCTTATAAATTTTGCATTTTCAAGGCATTGAGTCTGAACTCCTCTAGCTCATTTAGCTGGAGCAGTCTTTTCTCACCAGCTAACTGAGCATCCATGTTTAGGAATCTGGTTGCCCAATAGGCTTTATGTTCCAGTTCCACAGGCAAATGACAGGCCTTCCCATACACCAGTTGGTATGGAGAGGTTCCTATAGGAGTCTTGAATGCTGTTCTGTATGCCCACAGAGCATCATCCAAGCTCTTTGCCCAATCCTTTCTTCGGGCCATCACAGTCCGTTCTAGGATTCTTTTTAGCTCTCTGTTAGAGACTTCTGCTTGCCCATTTGTCTGTGGATGATACGGAGTTGCCACTTTATGGCTGATTCCATATCTAACCATAGCAGAGTATAGCTGTTTGTTGCAGAAATGAGAGCCCCCATCACTGATTAGTATTCTGGGAACACCAAATCTGCTGAAGATGTTTTTCTGGAGGAACTTTAGCACGGTCTTGGTATCATTAGTGGGTGTAGCAATTGCTTCTACCCACTTAGATACATAGTCTACTGCCACCAGAATGTAAGTGTTTGAGTATGATGGTGGGAATGGCCCCATGAAGTCAATGCCCCATACATCAAACAATTCTATCTCTAATATCCTTGTTGAGGCATGGCATATCCGTGAGGCAGGTTACCAGCTCTTTGGCAACTGTCACAGTTACGCACAAACTCTCGGGAATCTTTATAGAGAGTAGGCCAGTAGAAGCCACACTGGAGGACTTTAGTGGCTGTTCGCTCACTTCCAAATGTCCTCCATAATGTGATCCATGGCAGTGCCATAGGATCCTTTGGTGCTTCTTCTCTGGTACACATCTGCGGATCACTCCGTCAGCACATCTCTTAAAGAGATATGGTTCATCCCAGAGGTAGTACTTGGCATCTGAAATTAATTTCTTTCTTTGCACTCTGCTGTACTCCTTGGGTATGAACCTCACAGCTTATAGTTTGCCATATCTGCAAACCATGGAGCTTCCTGAATGGCAAAGAGTTGCTCATCTGGGAAAGTCTCAGAGATCTCAGTAGAAGGGAGGGACGCCCCAGCTACTGGTTCTATTCGGGACAGATGATCAGCCACTTGGTTTTCTGTCCCTTTTCTGTCTCTTATTTCTATATCAAACTCTTGCAGAAGCAACACCCATCTGATAAGCCTGGGTTTTGAATCCTGCTTTGTGAGTAAGTATTTAAGAGCAGCATGGTCAGTGTACACAATCACCTTTGATCCCACTAG
The DNA here is from genome assembly GCF_014773155.1 of Arachis stenosperma. NCBI lineage: Eukaryota > Viridiplantae > Streptophyta > Magnoliopsida > Fabales > Fabaceae > Arachis > Arachis stenosperma. The sequence goes on along the minus strand of NC_080383.1, from coordinate 20,122,515 downwards.
GTAGGATCTAAACTTGTCAATGGCATAAACCACTGCAAGTAACTCTTTCTCTGTGGTTGTGTAGTTCTTTTGTGCGTCATTTAGAACACGGCTGGCATAATAAATGACGTGCAAAAGCTTGTTATGCCTCTGTCCCAACACTGCACCAATGGCATGATCACTGGCATCACACATTAATTCAAATGGCAATGTCCAATCTGGTGCAGAGATAACTGGTGCTGTGACCAGCTTAGCTTTCAGGGTCTCAAATGCCTGCAGACACTCATTATCAAAGATAAATGGAGTGTCAGCAGCTAGCAGATTACTTAGAGGTTTGGCAATTTTGAAAAATCCTTTATAAACCTTCTGTAGAATCCTGCATGCCCAAGAAAGCTTCTGATGCCTTAACATTGGCAGGTGGTGGTAATTTTTCAATACCTCTACCTTTGCCTTATCCACCTCTATTCCCCTGCTTGAAATTTGTGCCCAAGGACAATTCCTTCAGTCACCATAAAGTGACATTTCTCCCAGTTTAAAACCAGGTTAGTCTCTTGGCATCTTTCAGGACAAGTGATAGGTGGTTAAGACAGGAGCTGAATGAGTCTCCATATACTGAAAAGTCATCCATGAAGACTTCCAGAAATTTCTCTACCATGTCTGAGAAGATAGAGAGCATGCACCTCTGAAAGGTTGCAGGTGCATTGCACAGACCAAAAGGCATTCTCCTATAGGCAAACACGCCAGAAGGGCAGGTAAATGCTGTTTTCTCTTGGTCCTGGGGATCTACTGCAATTTGGTTGTAGCCTGAATAGCCATCCAAAAAGTAGTAATAGTCATGACCAGCTAGTCTTTCTAGCATTTGGTCTATGAATGGTAAAGGAAAATGATCCTTTCTGGTGGCTGTATTGAGCCTTCTGTAGTCAATACACATACGCCACCCTGTGACTGTCCTTGTAGGAACCAGTTCATTTTTTTCATTATGAACCACTGTCATGCCTCCCTTTTTGGGAACAACTTGGACAGGGCTCACCCAGGGCTATCAGAAATAGGATAAATAATCCCAGCCTCTAGTAATTTAGTGACCTCTTTCTGCACCACCTCCTTCATGGCTGGATTTAGCCGCCTCTGTGGTTGGACCACTGGTTTGGCATTATCCTCCAATAGGATCTTGTGCATGCATCTAGCTGGGCTAATGCCCTTAAGATCACTTATGGACCACCCAAGAGCTGTCTTGTGCGTCCTTAGCACTTGAATCAGTGCTTCCTCTTCCTGTGGATCTAAAGCAGAGCTTATAATCACTGGAAAAGTGTCACCCTCTCCTAGAAATGCATATTTCAGAGATGGTGGTAGAGGTTTGAGTTCAGGTTTGGGAGGTTTATCCTCCTCCTGAGGAATTTTCGAAAATTCCTTTACTTCCTCTAGTTCTTCTTGATCAGGTTGAGCATCTTTGAAGATGTCCTCAAGCTCTGATTCTAGCTTTCAGTCATATTGATCTCTTCTACCAGAGAGTCAATAATGTCAGTGCCCATGCAGTCATCTGGTGTGTCTGGATGCTGCATTGCTTTCACAGCATTCAACTTGAACTCATCCTCATTGACTCTCAGGGTTACTTCCCCTTTTTGTACATCAATGAGAGTTCGTCCAGTTGCTAGGAATGGTCTTCCTAGAATGAGAGTTGCACTTTTGTGCTCCTCCATTTCCAGCACCACAAAGTCAGTGGGAAAGGCAAATGGCCCAACCTTGACAATCATATCCTCTATTATGCCTGATGGGTGTTTAATGGAGCCATCAGCAAGTTGGAGGCATATCCTGGTTGGTTTGACTTCTCCAGCCAACCCAAGCTTTCTGATAGTGGATGCAGGTATTAGATTGATGCTTGCTCCAAGATCACATAGGGCTGTCTTGGTGCAAGCGCCTTCTAATGTGCATGGTATTATAAAGCTTCCAGGATCTTGAAGCTTTTCTGGTAAGCTTTTTAGAATGACTGCACTGCATTCTTCAGTGAGAAACACTTTTTCAGTTTCTCTCCAATCCTTCTTATGACTTAAGATCTCTTTCATGAACTTAGCATAAGAAGGTATTTGCTCAAGTGCCTCTGCAAACGGAATCTTTATTTCAAGAGTCCTTAGGTAGTCTGCAAAGCGGGCAAATTGCTTATCCTGTTCCGCTTTGCGGAGTTTCTGAGGATAAGGCATCTTGGCTTGATATTCCTCAACCTTAGATGCTGCAGGTTTATTCCTTACAGAAGTGGTTGAAGAAGCCTTGTTAGAAGGATAATTATCAGCACTCTCAGGTGTCTGATCCTCCTTGGGCGTTTGAACGCCAGGAATGGGTGAAGATTGGGCGTTAAACGCCAACTTCTCCCCCTTTTCTGGCGTTTGAACACCAGAACTGGGCAAGGAATGGGCGTTTAACGCCAACTTCCCTTCCCTTTCTGGCGTTTGAACGCCAATAATGTTCCTCTCTGGGCTCTTGTTGTCCTCAGAGGGATTTTGAACAGTGGTTTGGTTATCCTCTGTCAATTGTTCTTTGTTTGCCTTCTTGCTCCTTTGAGCAGTGGTGTTCAGTGTTTTCCCACTCCTTAGTTGAACTGCTTGACATCCTTCTGTTATCTGTTTAGATATTTGCTGTTTTGCTTGATTCAACTGCAGTTCTATGTTCTTGTTAGCAACTTTAGTATCATGGAGCATTTCTTTAAATTCTGCTAACTGTTCTGTCATCAGGAGCAATTGTTGATTAAGCTCATTCATCTGTTCTTGAGGATTAGGATCAGTGACTAATGCCATGACCTCCTCTTTTGGAACGAACTCACTGCTAGAATAAGTATTGGTTTCTAGCAACAGTGTCTATAAGCTCTTGAGCTTCTTCAATTGTCTTCCTCATGTGTATAGATCCACCAGCTGAGTGGTCTAAAGACATCTGAGCTTTTTCTGTAAGCCCATAGTAGAAGATGTCTAACTGTACCCACTCTGAAAACATTTCAGAGGGGCATTTTCTAAGCATACCTCTATACCTCTCCCAGGCATTATAAAGGGATTCATTATCCTCTTGTTTAAAGCCTTGGATGTCCAGCCTTAGCTGTGTCATCCTCTTTGGAGGGTAGAAATGATTCAGGAATTTGTCTGATAACTGTTTCCATGTCTTTATGCTTGCTGTAGGTTGGTTATTCAACCACCTTTTAGCTTGATCTTTTACAGCAAATGGAAACAGTAATAGTCTGTAGACATCCTGATCTACCTCTTTATCATGTACTGTGTCAGCAATTTGTAAGAACTGTGCCAGAAACTCAGTAGGTTCTTCCTGTGGAAGACCGGAATACTGGCAATTTTGCTGCACTATGATAATGAGTTGAGGGTTTAGCTCAAAGCTGCTTGCTTTGATGGGAGGTATACAGATGCTACTCCCATATGCAGCTGTAATGGGGTTGGCATATGACCCCAGAGTCCTCTTGGACTGATTAATTCCACTTGAGTCCATAATGGACAAAAGGGAAATGATAATGATTGCAAAGAGATAAATTTTGTTTTTTTTTTTTGTTTTTGAAATAACCGAAAAAAGGAAATTAAAATAAAATAAAATAAAACAAAAGGAAAATAAAATAAAATTCGAAAATTAAAAATAAAACAAGATCAAAGCAAATTGAGAACTGAATCAATTAGTAAAGAAAAAGATTTTGAAAACAGCAATTAAAAAGATATGATTGAAAAATTTTTATGAAAAAGATTTGATTCTTAAAAAGAGGAAAGAGAAAAACACAAAAAGACACCAAACTTAAAATTTTTAGAAATCAAACACTAATTTTTTCGAAAATTTTAAAGGAAAAACACAAAGAGGACACCAAACTTAGAATTTTTATGAATCAAAAGGGACTAAGAACATGCAAAAACGAAAATTTAAAAGAAAGAAAAAAAATAAAAGCATGCAATCGACACCAAACTTAAAATATGAAACTAGACTCAACTAAAAGACTCTAAACCAACAAAAATGAAACAGTCCTAATCTAAGCAACAAGATAAGCCGTCAGTTGTCCAAACTCAAACAATCCCCGGCAACGGCGCCAAAAACTTGGTGCACGAAATTGCAATCACACTTTTGCAATCCCGCACAACTAACCAGCAAGTGCACTGGGTCGTCCAAGTAATACCTTGCGTGAGCAAGGTCGATCCCACGGAGATTGTCGGCTTGAAGCAAACTATGGTTATCTTGTAAATCTTAGTCAGGATATCAGAAATTATCAGGATTGATTGTAAAAAGCAGAAGAACATGAAAAAGGTACTTGTTTTGCAGTAATGGAGAATAGGCTGAGGCTTTGGAGATGCTCCATCTTCCGAATCTCTGCTTTCCTACTGTCATCTTCATCAAACACGCAAGGCTCCTTCCATGGCAAGCTGTATGTAGGGTTTCACCGTTGTCAGTGGCTACCTCCCATCCTCTCAGTGAAAATACGTCCCTGATGCTCTGTCACAGCATAGGCTAATCATCTGTCGGTTCTCAATCAGACCGGAATAGAATCCAGTGATTCTTTTGGCGTCTGTCACTAACGCCCCGCCTTCAGGAGTTTGAAGCACGTCACAGTCATTCAATCATTGAGTCCTACTCAGAATACCACAGACAAGGTTTAGACCTTCCGGACTCTCTTGAATGCCGCCATCAGTTCTAGCTTATACCACGAAGATTCTTGTTAAGGAATCCAAGAGACATCTACTCAATCTAAGGTAGAACAGAGGTGGTTGTCAAGCACATGTTCATAGTTGAGAATGATGATGAGTGTCACGGATCATCACATTCATCCGGGTTAAGAGCAAGTGATATCTTAGAATGGAAGCAAGCATGATTGAATAAGAAACAGTAGTAATTGCATTAATCCATCAAGACACAGCAGAGCTCCTCACCCCCAACCATGGGGTTTAGAGACTCATGCTGTGGAAAGTATACAAGAAACGTGTAAAAAATGTCATGAGGTCATAAGGTACTGATACAATGTCAAAAGATCCTATTAATAGTAAAAGCTAGTATCCTAAGGTTTACAGAAATGAGTAAATGACAGAAAAATCCACTTCCGGGCCCACTTGGTGTGTGCTTGGGCTGAGCAATGAAGTAATTTCGTGTAGAGACCTTTTCTGGAGTTAAACGCCAGCTTTCATGCCAGTTTGGGCGTTTAACTCCAAGTTTTATGCCAGTTCCGGCGTTTAACGCTGGAATTTCTGATGCTGATTTGCCACGCCGGTTTGGGCCATCAAATCTTGGGCAAAGTATGGACTATCATATATTGCTGGAAAGCCCAGGATGTCTACTTTCCAATGCCGTTGAGAGCGCGCCAATTGGGCTTCTGTAGCTCCAGAAAATCCACTTCGAGTGCAGGGAGGTCAGAATCCAACAGCATCTGCAGTCCTTTTCAGTCTCTGGATCAGATTTTTGCTCAGAACCTTCAATTTCAGTCAGAAAATACCTGAAATCACAGAAAAACACACAAACTCATAGTAAAGTCCAGAAAAGTGAATTTTAAATAAAAACTAATAAAAATATAATAAAAACTAACTAAAAGATACTAAAATCATACTAAAAACACTGCCAAAAAGCGTATAAATTATCCGCTCATCAATCACCATACCCATTTGAGTCTGCCTGACTAAGATTTACAAGGTGACCATAGCTTGCTTCATACCAACAATCTCCGTGGGATCGACCCTTACTCGCGTAAGGTTTATTACTTGGACGACCCAGTGCACTTGCTGGTTAGTTGTGCAAAGTTGTGTTTATGCCATGGTATTGAGCACCAAGTTTTTGGGGCCATTACTAGGGATTATTTGAGTTGTGAAAAGTAGTGATCACAATTTCGCACACCAATGCCATTTGGCCTGTGCAATGCACCTGCAACCTTTCAGAGGTGCATGCTCTCAATTTTCTCTGATATGGTGGAAAAACTTCTGGAAGTCTTCATGGATGACTTTTCAGTGTTTGGAGACTCATTCAGCTCCTGCCTTAACCATTTAGCACTTGTTCTAAAGAGATGCCAAGAGACTAACCTGGTTTTAAACTGGGAGAAGTGTCACTTTATGGTGACTGAAGGAATTGTCCTTGGGCACAAAATCTCGAACATGGGAATAGAGGTGAATCAAGCTAAAGTTGAAGTAATTGAAAAATTACCACCACCCGTCAATGTTAAGGCAATCAGAAGCTTTCTGGGGCATGCAGGATTCTATAGGAGGTTTATAAAGGATTTTTCAAAAATCGCCAAACCTCTAAGCAACCTGCTAGCTACTGACACGCCATTTATCTTTGATAAAGAGTGTCTGCAGGCATTTGAGACCCTGAAAGCTAAATTGGTCACTGCACCAATAATCTCTGCACCAAACTGGACATTGCCATTTGAATTAATGTGTGATGCCAGTGACCATGCCATTGGTACAGTGTTAGGACAAAGGCATGACAAGCTTCTGCATGTCATTTACTATGCCAGCCGTGTTCTAAATGACGCACAGAGGAATTACACAACCACAGAAAAAGAGCTACTTGCAGTGGTTTACGCCATTGACAAATTCAGATCCTATTTAGTAGGATCAAAAGTGATTGTGTACACTGATCATGCTGCTCTTAAATATCTACTCACAAAGCAGGATTCAAAACCCAGACTTATAAGATGGGTGTTGCTTCTGCAAGAGTTTGATATAGAAATAAGAGACAGAAAATGGACAGAAAACCAAGTAGCAGATCACCTGTCCCGAATAGAACCAGTAGAAGGGGCGTCCCTCCCTCTCACTGAGATCTCTGAAACTTTTCCGGATGAGCAACTCTTTGTCGTCCAGGAACTGCCATGGTTTGCAGACATTGCAAACTACAAGGCAGTGAGGTTCATACCCAAAGAATACAGTAGGCAGCAATCAAAGAAATTAATCACAGATGCAAAGTACTATCTTTGGGATGAACCATATCTCTTCAAGAGATGTGCAGACGGAGTAATCCGTAGATGTGTGCCTAAGGAAGAAGCACAAAAGATCCTATGGCACTGCCATGGATCACAGTATGGAGGACATTTTGGAAGTGAGCGAACAGCCACAAGAGTCCTCCAATGTAGCTTCTACTGGCCTACTCTCTATAAAGACTCCCGAGTGTTTGTACTTAATTGTGACAGTTGCCAAAGATCTGGCAATCTACCTCACAGTTATGCCATGCCTCAACAAGGGATCTTGGAGATTGAGTTGTTTGATGTATGGGGCATTGACTTCATGGGACCTTTCCCACCATCATACTCAAACACTTATATTCTGGTGGCAGTGGATTATGTATCCAAATGGGTGGAGGCTATTGCAACACCCACTAATGACACTAAAACAGTGTTAAAATTCCTCCAGAAACACATCTTCAGCAGATTTGGTATCCCTAGAGTATTAATCAGTGATGGGGGCACTCATTTCTGTAATAAATAGCTTTACTCTGCTCTGGTTCGTTATGGAGTTAGCCACAGGGTAGCTACTCCATATCACTCACAGACTAATGGGCAAGCTGAAGTCTCAAATAGAGAACTCAAAAGAATCCTTGAACGGACTGTAATCAACCGTAGAAGGGATTGGGAAAGGAGCTTGGATGATGCTCTGTGGGCATACAGAACAGCATTCAAGACCCCTATAGGGACCTCTCCATACCAGCTTGTGTATGGAAAGGCATGCCACTTGCCAGTGGAACTGGAACACAAGGCCTATTGGGCAACCAGATTCCTGAACCTTGATGCCAAGTTAGCTGGAGAAAAACGTTTACTACAGCTAAATGAGCTAGAGGAATTTAGACTCAATGCTTTCAAGAATGCAAAAATTTACAAAGAGAAAGCAAAAAGATGGCATGATAAGAAATTGTCATTCAGAGTCTTTGAGCCGGGGCAGAAAGTTCTGCTATTTAATTCTAGGCTCAAATTATTCCCCGGGAAATTAAAATCCCGGTGGAGAGGTCCATATGTAATTACAAACGTATCACCATATGGATACATAGAGCTTCAGGATAATGACTCTAACAAAAAGTTCATTGTTAATGGACAAAGAGTTAAACATTATCTTGAAGGCAATTTGGAGCAAGAATGCTCAAAACTGAGACTTAATTAAAGCTCAGTAATAGTCCAGCTAATGACATTAAAGAAGCGCTTGCTGGGAGGCAACCCAGCCAATCACAAAATTTAATTTTATTTGTTTCTGTTGATTTTTACAGGTATAGGTCAAAATATCTTCAAGGTAAAAAAGCAATTGATTGAATTCACAGAGTTACAGGGAAATTTGGAAGCTCACTGGCATGAAAAAAAAGCCAGTAAGAAACATTTTGGGCGTTGAACGCCCAAAAGAAGCACCCACTGGGCGTTCAACGCTAGTAAGGGTAGCCATCTGGGCGTTCAACGCCAGAAAGAAGCATCAGCTGGGCGTTGAACGCCCTGGAGAAGCAGCATGTGGGCGTTAAACGCCCAAAACATGCATCGTTTGGGCGTTTAACGCCAGGATGGTGGGGAGGAGGTAAAATTCGTTTTTCTTTACAAATTTTCAAAATTGTTATGTTTCAATTCATGATTTCTTGCATAAACATATTTCAAAATGTCATCCTTCAAAACCAAATTAGTCTTCTAAGAACCCTAATTTCTAAAATCCCTTTTTCAAAAATATCAAATATATCTTAATCCATAAGGACAAATTGTTTTCCAATCGAATCCAACTCTTTTAAGTTTGTTTTCAAAACTCAATTATCTTTTTAAAATCTTTTTCAAAATTAAAAATTCAGATTTATCTTTTTAATTATTATTCATATCTTTCTCTTTTTTTAAACTATATCTTTTTCTTATCATATCTATCTTTTCTAAATCATATCTTCTATCTTATTCTTTTCTTATTTTCGAAATTTCCCACCCCCTCCCTATATATTGAATTTGGCGCCCCTCTCATCATCACCATGCCACACTTGCTCTCCTCCTATCCCTCTCCTTTCTTCTCTTTTGCTTGAGGACAAGCAAAGCTCTAAGTTTGGTGTGGTTATCCGTGATCACAAAAACATACTCATTAAGATCATGGCTCCTAAAGGAAAACAACCCACCCCAAGAGGCAAGAAAGAGAGTACTCCAAAGCCACTTTGGAATCAAGGGAAGTTCTTAACTAAAGAACATTCAGACCATTACTACAAAATAATGAGTCACAGATCAGTGATCCCGGAAGTCAAATTTGATCTGAAAGAAGATGAATATCCGGAGATCCAAGAGCAAATTCGAAACAGGAACTGGGAAATTCTGGCCAATCCTGAAACGAAAGTGGGAAGGAACATGGTTCAGGAGTTCTATGCTAATCTATGGTAGACAGACAGGCAAAGAATAATTGGAGCTGCTCTCTATGACCATCGGACCTTAGTCAGAGGAAAGATTGTTCATACCCATCCTGACAAGATCAGGGAGATATTTAAGCTTCCTCAACTGAAAGATGACCCAGACTCCTTTAATAGGAGAATGATGAGGGTAAATAAAGGTCTAGACAAGATTCTAGAGGATATATGCATCCCTGAAGTCAGGTGGACCACCAGCACGACTGGCACCCCAATTCAACTCAAAAGAGAAGATCTAAAACCAGTAGCCAGAGGCTGGCTGGATTTCATTGGGTGTTCCATATTACCCACCAGCAACCGTTCTGAAGTTACCATTAAAAGAGCAGTAATGATTCACTGCATCATGTTGGGAAAAGAAGTAGAAGTCCATCAACTGATCTCATGCGAATTATACAAAATAGCAAACAGGAATTCCAAGGACGCCAGATTGGCCTATCCAAGCTTAATTTCTATGCACTGCAAAGATGCCGGAGTAAAGATGGGAATAACAGAGTATATCTCAGTTAAGAGGCCAATCACCAGAATATCAATGGACAGACAACAGCTGCAGGATGATCCAATCAAGAGGAGAGCACAGGAAGTCCTCCCAGAACTCCCTCAATTCGAATATTGGGGGCATCTTGAAGCCTCTATTGCCAAATTGCAAGAAGCTATGGACCAAATAAAGGAAGAACAGAACAATCAAAGTAGCATGCTTTGCAAACTGCTTAAGGAACAGGAAGAGCAAGGGCGTGATCTAAGAGAGCTGAAGCGCCAAAAATTAATCCTTGAAAAGCACCCCACAGATTAGAGGAACATCTACTTCTCAAAACAACAGGTTGCTGAGTTCCAATTTTTAGCTTTAACTCTGTGATAGTGTTTTTATAGAAATTTACCTTAGGAGATATATATATAGTAGTAGTAGTAATTAGTATAGTATATCTATTCTGGTTTTATTCCCAATTAAGTTATAATTTATTTTTCTCATCATCATCAAGCATGAATAAAATAGTAGATAATTAGAATAAAGAAGTAATTTTTCTTTTTCGAGTTCTTAATAATAAAAATTATAATTAACTATGTGTGGTGGCAATACTTTTTGTTCTCTGAATGAATGCTTGAACAGTGCATAACTTATATTTTGAATTTGATGAATATTGGCTCCTGAAAGAATGAGGAACACGAAAAATATTATTGATGATCTGAAAAATCATGAAATTGATTCTTGAAGCAAGAAAAAGCAGTCAATATATATATATATTTGGATCAAAAGGAATAAAAGTCAAACAGCCCTTAAAACCAAAAGGCAAGGGTGAAAAGGATCCAAGGCTTTGAGCATCAGTGGATAGGAGGGCCTAAGGAAATAGTTCCAGGCCTAAGCGGCTAAACCAAGCTGTCCCTAACCATGTGCTTGTGGCATGCAGGTCCAAGTTACAAACTTGAGACTGAGTGGTTAAAGTCGTGATCCAAGGCAAACAGAGTGTGCTCAAGAGCTCTGGACACCTCTGACTGGGGACTCTAGCAAAGCTGAGTCACAATCTGAAAAAGGTTCACCTAGTCATGTGTCTGTGGCATTTATGTATCTGGTGGTAATACTGGAAAACAAATTGCTTAGGGCCACGGCCAAGACTCATAAAATAACTGTGTTCAAGAATCAACATACTACACTAGGAGAATCAATAATACTATTTGAATTCTGAGTTCCTATGGATGCCAATCATTCTGAAATTCAAAGGATAAAGGGAGATGCCAAAACTGTTCAGAAACAAAAAGCTACAAGCCCCGCTCATCTAAAAAGAATTTGAGCTCCATTTAAAACTCTTAGATATTATTACTTCTTAATTTCTTTCATCCTATTTTATTTATCTAGTTGCTTGAGGACAAGCAACAGTTTAAGTTTGGTGTTGTGATGAGCGGATATTTTATACGCTTTTTGGGGGTAATTTCATGTAGATTTTAGCCTGTTTTAATTAGTTTTTAGTTAAATGTTATTAGTTTTTAGGCAAAAATCATATTTCTGGACTTTACTATGAGTGTGTGTATTTTTCTGTGATTTCAGGTATTTTCTGGCTGAAATTGAGGAAGCTGAGCAAAAATCTGACTTAGGCTGAAAAAGGACTGCTAATGTTGTTGGATCCTGACCTCTCTGCACTCGAAATGGATTTTCTGGAGCTACAGGAGTCCAATTGGCGCGCTCTCAACGGCGTTGGAAAGTAGACATCCAGGGCTTTCCAGCAATATATAATAGTCTATACTTTGCGCGAAGATAGACGACGTAACTTGGCGTTGAACGCCAAGTACATGCTGCTGTCTGGAGTTAAACGCCAGAAACACGTCATGATCCGGAGTTGAACGCCCAAAACACGTCATAACTTGGAGTTTAACTCCAAGAAAAGCCTCTACTCGTGGATAGCTTTAGTCTCAGCTCCAGCACACACCAAGTGGACCCCAGAAGTGGATTTCTGCACCAATTATCTTAGTTTACTCATATTCTGTAAACCTAGGTTACTAGTTTACTATTTAAACAACTTTTAGAGAATTATTTTGTATCTCATGACATTTTCAGATCTGAATTACATACTTTTTGATGGCATGAGTCTCTAAACTCCATTGTTGGGGGTGAGGAGCTCTGCAGCGTCTCGATGAATTAATACAATTCCTTTATTTTCCATTCAAACAGGCTTGTTCTTATCTAAGATGTTCATTCGCGCTTAATTATAGAGAAGGTGATGATCCGTGACACTCATCACCTTCCTCAATCCATGAACGTGTGCCTGACAACCACCTCCATTCTACATCAGATTGAATGAGTATCTCTTAGATTCATTACTCAGAATCTTCGTGGTATAAGCCGGATTGATGGCGGCATTCATGAGAATCCGGAAAGTCTAAACCTTATTTGTGGTATTCTGAGTAGGATTCTGGGATTGAATGACTGTGACGAGCTTCAAACTTCTGAAGGCTGGGTGTTAGTGACAAACGCAAAAGAATCAATGGATTCTATTCCAACCTGATTGAGAACCGACAGATGATTAGCCGTGCTGTGACAGAGCATAGGAATGTTTTCACTGAGAGGATGGGAAGTAGCCATTGACAACGGTGACACCCTACATAGAGCTTGCCATGGAAGGGACTTTGCGTGTGGAAAAGGATTTCAAGGAAGAGTTGAAGTTCAGAGGACAAAGCATCTCCAAAACTCCAACATATTTCTCATTACTGCACAACAAGTAACGCTTTTATTCTCTTTTATTTTTCCAATCTAATAATTCCAACTGATAATTTTAATTAATATCCTGACTAAGAATAATAAGATAAATATAGCTTGATTCAAACCAATAATCTCCGTGGGATCGACCCTTACTCACATAAGGTATTACTTGGACGACCCAGTGCACTTGCTGGTTAGTTGTGCGGATCACAAATTCGTGCACCAGTGACTCAGCAGTTTAGCTAATTTGGAATCTAATTAGTTAGATTATTATTCATTCAGCACATGTGAGTTAGGATTACAACTTAATCAGTTAGGAAGTTAGCTTAGGTGTATGCAACTTGCAAGCTTCTAGTTGTAGCTTGTACAGATTGCGATTCATCCCTTAATTTCATTTTTCATTTTCTGATCCTCACTTCTCTATAAGTTCTCTTCTCTCTTTCGTTCTCATCTCACAAACTCTACATCAGAATAAAGTTTCCATACCTTATACCTTGCTTCTGTTCTAGATACTTCAGGACTCATGCTGCCCTTAGTTTGCATGACCACCAATAAATCTGTTGCATAAAGGTTGGTACTGCAAGTTACAAATTAAAAAGAAGAATAATACAAGAATAAAGTGTGCGCATATACAAAATCAAGTGGTTAATGGCCATGCTTTGACCAACCCACACACTTCTTACACTCATATACCAACCATTGCCAAATGTGTCATTCCAAATCAATATGCCATTTATGTGGCTTTTCATCAAACATCTTACGTGCATCATTCCAAATGCTTTGATTAAATAAAAAATTTCACACAGCAACCAAATAAATCACAAAATCAAAGGCAAACGCTAGCTTAATCCCAAATCGGAAATGAAATCAAGCGGCAACTAAACTAACACAATATGAAAATTACATTGTAACAATGGAATTTCATTGTATCAAAAACTGGAAGAAAATATAGTAGAAAATTTAAATACTCACCATTGATGTTGGGTTTGAAGAGAAGAAAAAGTCACTGAAAGAGGATTAAGGTTTGTACTCGTAAAAGAGGGGAAGAGAAGGGACTGCACGGGAACAGCGATGATTGACGACGACGAGAGTGATGGAAGTCCCAAAGGTGTTGATGATGGAAGAATGTGGTGGATGAAGGTGCTGAGGAGAAAGGTTTGGAGTGTGAATGGAGAGGAAGATGACTGTGAAGCACGTTTGGAGTGTGGAGCTCGAGAGGGTAGATGTAGAGTTAGGTTTAACTCAATATTTTTGACGAAATATTTTAAATTACAGACAGATTTTTTGGTTGCAATAATTTAATAAACGCAACATTTTTGTTTATTTAATTACAGACGAATTTTTCGTCAATAACTATTTCCCACGAAAAAAATTAATTTTTTTGACAGAATTATCGACGGATTTTCTTTTCTCTCTGTAGTTTATGCTAATCATTTTTTTGTTTCCGACAAAAAATTCCTCGCAAATTCTGTCTATATTTCTGTGGGATAAAATCTGTCAGAAATATTCGTCTGTAATAACTAATTTTCTAGTAGTGTATACATGCCTTTAATTGCACGAATATATGCGATTCTTACTCTTTTCCTTTCCAAAACCTTCCATAAGACCTCGATTGACACTCTATTGTATATTTTTTCCAAATCAATAAATACCATATGTAGATCCCTTTTATTACTACGATACATCTCCATCATCCTTCTTAACAGGTATATCGCTTTAGTGGTAGATTTGTCTGGCATAAAATCAAATTGGTTCTCTATTACTTGTGTCTTTTATCTCAGCCTCCATTCTCTCACCATTTTCCATAACTTCATGGTATGGCTTATGAGTTTAATCCCTCTATAGTTTTCGCAACTTTGTATATCCTTTTTATTCTTGTAGATACGTATCAAGATGCTCTTTCTTCACTCATCTAGCATCTTCTTTGACTTTAAAATATCATTATAAAATTTGGTTAACCAACTGATACCTTTTTCTCTAAGACCCTTCTAAACTTCAATTGGAATATTATCGGATCTTACTACTCTACTATTTTTCATCCCTCTATATTTCTTATGTGCAAAACCCTTTTAAATATGTGTGTAAATTATTATTGGCCAAAAATAATAATATTTACTAGCGATATAACATTACTTTTTCAAAAATTTTAGCTGACTGAAAAAAAATTAATTTCCTAATTAAAATTTTTTTAATTTAATAAATGACAAGCAGCACACTTGATGGTGCATCCGTAGACCTTCATGAATCAGACCAGATTGTATCCAATTCGGTATGAAGTAGCAAATTTTTAACAAATTTTATTATATAGGTTGTTGATCAAGTTTATTGCATGTCTAATAATCTAATTTGTCGACAAATTGAACTGGCTAAACTACTTAGTTCATCCATCTTTGTAATCAGACTGTTCGTTTCCATCCGATTATGATAATTATGGATAATAAAAACTATTATTATTATTATTATAGAAATAAATTTATTTATAAATATTTTTTTCTGAAAAGTAGAAACAAATGCTGTTTTAAAAAAAACAATATACAAGAGAAAATCATCACAATTAAAAAAATATTTAATACAAATAGATTTACAGATAGATTTGGTCTTTATTACAGACGAATTTTTTGTTACCGACGGATTTTGTAAAACCCGGTTAATTAACGGCTAATTAACCCATAAATGAGAATTTATTCTATAAAGCCTAAAATGTGATTTTTATGGCTAAATGTGATAGAGGAGATTGAGACGAGAATTTTGGTACCAATTTTATAGAATTCGGACCAAGATTAGACCGAACGGGCCAAACCGGGCTAACCGGACCCAAAGTGGGCCCTTGGCCCAATATAACTAAACCAAAACCCTAGTTTTCAGCACTCTCTCTCCTCACAGCACACTCAAACACGCTGAAATGGTGGAGAGGAAGGGAAGAACACTCTCTCAACTTCTTTCTCTCACTTGATCTTCAAACCACCATAACTTTTGATCTAGAGCTCCGATCGCCGCTCTGTTTGTGGCCACGCGTTCACCGCGGAGAGCTCTACAAAACCCATACAATTAATCTTGAGGTAAGCTACGTTTTTCTGTTCGAAATTCCAGCCTTGTTTTCGAGTTTTATGAGCAAAAATATTGAGATTTTGGGCTCATTGATGTTATAGGACCCAACTCTCTTGAAGGAGAAGGTTAATCTTGTCTCCTTGGACCTTGGGTGTGGTAAGATTCTCAACCCTAGTGTAATTTGTGATTTTATGATGTTTGGGTTTTGAGATGTTGTGTATGGGTATGATGATTGTGGCTTAGGTTGTGTATATGTGAATATTGGAGCTTGATTGGTGATTTTAAAAAGCTTGGAAAGGGTTTGGTGGTGAAAAATCTGTTCTTGGAGGTTTTGAGGCCTTGAGAGCTTGTGGATAAGTGGTTTGGAAGTGCTCCGATTGAGCTTGGGAAATCGGCTAAGGTATGGTTTCGATTTCCCGTATCTAATATGTAATATGCATGGTAGGAAATACTTAGGCTAGAGGCCCTAAGATAGGCATTGAATTGTTGATGTTGTTGAATGGTTGAAATATATGATGCGGTCATATATGTGATGATGATTATTGATGCCTTGGTGGTATGATGTATGAGAAATATGCATGTTGTGATATATGCTTGATGATTGGTTATGGTTGAATTGCGGGTTGAACCATGTTGATGGTGAGTATGATATTGATTATGTACAATGATGATTTATTGGAATTGGTGTTGTTGAGAATTGGCATGAGGAAGAGTATATGATATGTCAATATGTTTGAGTTTGAGCCACTTGGGTGAAGTGGGTTAAAAAGATGAGATAGTGATTTTGTAAATTGTGGTAATGTGTCAATGTGTGAGTTGAGGAGGCTTGAGGCTGAATTTGATATATTTTGATTGATTTCAAAGAAAAGGGATGAAATTGGCATGTTTTGATTGATTTTGAAAAGAGTTGAAAATGGCTTGTTTTGAAAATGGCACTAGGTGGTTTTGTATGAAAATATGGTTTTTGGGCATACTTTGGCGGAACATAACTTGGACTACGGATTTCTATTTTGTACCAAATCTATTTAGAAATGAAATTGGATCCGGAAAGTCCATGCCGTTCGAAGAACGGATGAAAAATGATTTAAAATGAGGAAGTTATGTCCATTAAAAGATAGGGGTTTGAATTTGTGAATTCTGCAGCTTTTAACTTAGAAAATTTTTAGCAGAATAACCCCTTGCGCGTAGGCGCACTTGGCGCGTACGCGCCGATCTTCCAGAAAGCGCCATCCAAGCGTGCGCGTGATGTGCGCGGGCGCGCCGATTGTGCTGCACCCAATGCCCAGCCATTTTCCAGAGAGTTATGCCAGAACTGTGCCAGTGTTGTGCCTGGGGCACGAGAACACCCACGCGTACGCGTGGTTGACGCGTGCGCGTCGATTGGCAAATTTTTAATCCACGCGTTAGCGTGCATGACGCTTGCGCGTCGATGAGTTTTGAGGCCATCCACGCGTGCGCGTGAAGTGCGCGTACGCGTGGCCCTGTTTTCATCCCAAAGTTGATTTTTGAGTTTTAAAAGCCAAATCTCATACTTCTAAGCCTCCGATCTCACCATTTATGTCTTAAATCATTATGATATGCCTAGCTATTAGAAAAGGAGCTAGTGAATGAAGTAACTTGCGAGTGAAGCAAGGGAAAAATGAATGATCAATGAGGATCAAAGATGATTATGTGAGATGCGGAGGATGGTGGTAGAAGTGCTTGTTATGCCATGGGCCGAAAGGCTGTAATTGTTAATGAAACGGCTGGTTATGGATTTAACCGTGAGCCGGGTGGCTGGTTATGGATTTAACCGTGAGCCGGAATGGCTGTGTATGATATGAATATTGGCTGGTTCTGGACTGAACCGTGAGCCGGATGGCTGATATGGATGTTGATCCATGGATGTCTTGATAATTGAGATTTGCACGCAAGTTACTTCATTCACTATCTCCTTTTCTAATAGCTAGGCATATCATAATGATTTAAGACATAAATGGTGAGATCGGAGGCTTAGAAGTATGAGATTTGGCTTTTAAAACTCAAAAATCAACTTTGGGATGAAAACAGGGCCACGCGTACGCGCACTTCACGCGCACGCGTGGATAGCCTCAAAACTCATCGACGCGCAAGCGTCATGCACGCTAACGCGTGGATTAAAAATTTGCCAATCGACGCGCACGCGTCAACCACGCGTACGCGCGGGTGTTCTCGTGCCCCAGGCACAACACTGGCACAGTTCTGGCATAACTCTCTGGAAAATGGCTGGGCATTGGGTGCAGCACAATCGGCGCGCCCGCGCACATCACGCGCACGCTTGGATGGCGCTTTCTGGAAGATCGGCGCGTACGCGCCAAGTGCGCCTACGCGCAAGGGGTTATTCTGCTAAAAATTTTCTAAGTTAAAAGCTGCAGAATTCACAAATTCAAACCCCTATCTTTTAATGGACATAACTTCCTCATTTTAAATCATTTTTCATCCGTTCTTCGAACGGCATGGACTTTCCGGATCCAATTTCATTTCTAAATAGATTTGGTACAAAATAGAAATCCGTAGTCCAAGTTATGTTCCGCCAAAGTATGCCCAAAAACCATATTTTCATACAAAACCACCTAGTGCCATTTTCAAAACAAGCCATTTTCAACTCTTTTCAAAATCAATCAAAACATGCCAATTTCATCCCTTTTCTTTGAAATCAATCAAAATATATCAAATTCAGCCTCAAGCCTCCTCAACTCACACATTGACACATTACCACAATTTACAAAATCACTATCTCATCTTTTTAACCCACTTCACCCAAGTGGCTCAAAATCAAACATATTGACATATCATATACTCTTCCTCATGCCAATTCTCAACAACACCAATTCCAATAAATCATCATTGTATATAATCAATATCATACTCACCATCAACATGGTTCAACCCACAATTCAACCATAACCAATCATCAAGCATATATCACAACATGCATATTTCTCATACATCATACCACCAAGGCATCAATAATCATCATCACATATATGACCGCATCATATATTTCAACCATTCAACAACATCAACAATTCAATGCCTATCTTAGGGCCTCTAGCCTAAGTATTTCCTACTATGCATATTATAATGATTTAAGACATCCATATCATTATGATATGTCTTGATAATTGAGATTTGCACTTCCACTATCTGAGATACGAGTTTCCCTGGGTAGTAGCAGTGGCTAGCCACCACGTGCTCCAGGTTGAGACTTGATACTCTGTTGACCCTATGTCGTAAGTGTGGCCGGGCACTGTGAAAGACCCGGATGAGCTCGCCCCCGTAAATATTCACCAGTGAGGGTGATGGATATGGATCATGTTTATGATCAAGTTTATGATGAGTATAACTCGAGTTGGGGATGCGCGACAAAGGGACAGTCCAAGGGTTAGCTACCAGGACTTGTCGGGTTGGCTCTATAACCGACAGATGATATCATCAGCCACTAGGGACAGGCATTCATCATATGCATACTATGTGAATTGTTTGAGATTGCCTATTTGACTGCATATTACTTGCTAATTGTCTAAATGCCTTAACTGCTCCTATTTGTATATTCCTTGTTTGATATAACTGTGTTTGCTACATTATACTCCTGCTGGTGGTTGGGAGGTTTGAAGGAATTGGAAAGGGAAGTATTTGTTAGACTGAAGAATCTTTAGTCAAATGCCCTTATAAGGTTTAGCTTGTTTATAAGCTTTGATATTATCTGGAGGAAGCTCTAGGATTGCCTTTGGCTTTCCTCTATTATTATGTATTATATATGTGGAAGCTGTTACCATGCTGGGGACCTCTGGTTCTCACCCGTGCGGATTTTGTGGTTTTCAGATGTAGGACGTGTGGTTTCCCGCTGAGGCATGTTGGAGACTTCTAGATTTGCGAAGATTCCTTGTTCTTGGGGACTCTGTTTTAGTTTATATGTTTTGCTTAGATCCTTTTATCTCCATTAAATAATACAAACTGTGATGACTCCTCTTATGGGAGATTTTGGAGAATAGGTTTTATGTTTTTGTGTCCCTTTGGGTTTCCTTTGGGGTTTTTCTTATTTTTAACATATGTATATATTGCTATGCTCGGACCGGTTATCTTCGCAGCCGGATCTTGAGTCTTGATATTCCTGTTTTTGACACTCCTTTGTATATGTATAATCTCGCGTTGGTTTATCCTTGTTCGTTATGTTATCGATCGGAGTGTTGCGCTTTTGAGTTGCGATTTTTGTTTACCCCTTTTTCTACAAAGGCTCCTAGTTATAATCAATCATTCATACTACTATACGTACTAAATTTTTATTTTAGAGGTCGTAATACCTTGCCATCTCTGAATTATGACTTAAGCATAAGATTCTGTATGGTAGGGTGTTACATTATGGTATCAGAGCAGTTCGTTCCTGTAGAGCCTGAGGGATGGACTGACTATGCTTCTGTGCATTCTCTGTGTGTGTGTTATGTGCTATTAGTATATCTGCTTGATATAATTGGCATAAACATTCATGAGCATGCATTTGGGACTTTGAAGTACTAGACTTCCGATATTGAGACTGATCAACTTAATATCGATTGTTTGGTATGTATAAGGAACCAGATGGCACCTCGTGGACGCGGTAGAGGTAGTGCGAGAGGTCGTACGAATGCTCGTGCGCCGGAGAATAACCCTAATGACCCGGTGAACTTTATGACTGCGTTGGAGAATATGGCTGCTGCTATGCAAGCCACTGCCCAGGCTCTTGGTCAACAGATGAACAACCATGGTAATGATGGAGGTGGAGTTCAGGGCCCAATGACACTGGCAAACTTTTTGAAGGTTAATCCACCTAAGTTCAAGGGAACTACTAGCCCGACTGAGGCTGATACATGGTTTCAGGCTACAGAGCGAGCACTGCAAGCGCAAGTAGTACCTGAAGGGCAGTGGTGCACGAAATTACAATCACACTTTTGCAATCCCGCACAACTAACCAGCAAGTGCACTGGGTCGTCCAAGTAATACCTTACGTGAGTAAGGGTCGATCCACGGAGATTGTCGGCTTGAAGCAAGCTATGGTTATCTTGTAAATCTTAGTCAGGATATCAGAAATTATCAAGATTAATTGTGAAAAGCAAAAGAACATGAAATAAGTACTTGTTATGCAATAATGGAGAATAGGTTGAGGTTTTGGAGATGCTCCATCTTCTGAATCTCTGCTTTCCTACTGTCTTCTTCATCAAACACGCAAGGCTCCTTCCATGGCAAGCTGTATGTAGGGTTTCACCGTTGTCAGTGGCTACCTCCCATCCTCTCAGTGGAAATGTTCAACGCACCCTGTCACGGCACGGCTATCCATCTGTCGGTTCTCGGTCAGGCCGGAATAGAATCCATTGATTCTTTTGCGTCTGTCACTAACGCCCCGCCTGCTAGGAGTTTGAAGCACGTCACAGTCATTCAATCATTGAATCCTACTCAGAATACCACAGACAAGGTTTAGACCTTCCGGATTCTCTTGAATGCTGCCATCAGTTCTAGCTTATACCACGAAGATTCTGATTAAGGAATCCAAGAGATATCTACTCAATCTAAGGTAGAACGGAGGTGGTTGTCAGGCACACATTCATAGTTGAGAATATGATGAGTGTCACGGATCATCACATTCATCCGGGTTAAGAACAAGTGATATCTTAGAATGGAAGCAAGCATGATTGAGTAAGAAACAGTAGTAATTGCATTAATCCATCAAGACACAGCAGAGCTCCTCACCCCCAACCATGGGGTTTGGAGGCTCATGCTGTAAGAAGTACACAAAGAAACGTGTAAAGTGTCATGAGGTACAGATACAATGTCAAAAGATCCTATTAATAGTAAACTAGTAACCTAAGGTGTACAGAAATGAGTAAATGACAGAAAAATCCACTCCCGGGCCCACTTGGTGTGTGCTTGGGCTGAGCATTGAAGCTTTCATGTGTAGAGACCTTTTCTGGAGTTAAACGCCAGCTTTCATGCCAGTTTGGGCGTTTAACTCCAAGTTTTATGCCAGTTCCAGCGTTAAACGCTGGAAATTCTGAGGCTGATTTGCCACGCCGGTTTGGGCCATCAATTCTTGGGCAAAGTATGGACTATTATACATTGCTAGAAAGCCCCGGATGTCTACTTTCCAATTCCGTTGAGAGCGCGCCAATTGGGCTTCTGTATCTCCAGAAAATCCACTTTGAGTGCAGGGAGGTCAGAATCCAACAGCATCTGCAGTCCTTTTCAGTCTCTGAATCAGATTTTTGCTCAGGACCCTCAATTTCAGCCAGAAAATACCTGAAATCACAGAAAAACACACAAACTCATAGTAAAGTCCAGAAAAGTGAATTTTAACTAAAAAATAATAAAAATATACTAAAAATTAACTAAATCAAACTAAAAACATACTAAAAACAATGCCAAAAAGCGTATAAATTATCCGCTCATCACAACACCAAACTTAAATTGTTGCTTGTCCCCAAGCAACTGAAAATCAAAATAGAATAAAAAGAAGAGAATATACTATAGACTCCATAATATCAAAGAAACATAGTTCCAATTAGATGAGCGGGACTAGTAGCTTTTTGCCTCCGAACAGTTTTGGCATCTCACTCTATCCCTTGAAGTTTAGAATGATTGGCATCTATAAGAACTCAGAACTCAGATAGTGTTATTGATTCTCCTAGTTAAGTATAATGATTCTTGAACATAGCTAGTGTATGAGTCTTGGCTGTGGCCCAAAGCACTCTGTCTTCCAGTATTACCACCGGATACATACATGCCACAGACACATAATTGGGTGAACCTTTTCAGATTGTGACTCAGCTTTGCTAAAGTCCCCAATTAGAGGTGTCCAGGGTTCTTAAGCACACTCTTTTTGCCTTGGATCACAACTTTATTTCTTTCCTTTTTCTTTTTCTGCTCTTTTTCGAATTTTTTTTTTGTGTTCACTGCTTTTTCTTGCTTCAAGAATCAATTTGATGATTTTTTCAGATCCTCAATAACAGTTCTCTTTTTCCCTCATTCTTTCAAGAGCCAACAATTTTAACATTCTCAAAACAACAAGTTCAAGAGACATATGCACTGTTCAAGCATTCATTCAGAAAACAAAAAGTATTGTCACCACGTCAAACTAATCCAACTAGTTTCAAGGCTAAATTCGAAATCCTGTATTTCTTGTTCTTTTGTGATTAAAGCATTTTTCATTTAAGAGAGGTGATGGATTCATAGGACATTCATAGCTTTAAGGCATAAACTTTAAATTTTATTAATTATGAATTAAGAACAAGACTCAAAAATAGATATAAAATGAAACTAAAAATAGAAAAAAATAGAAAACAGAAAATTTAAATAGGCTCCTAATGATAGAGGTTATCACAGAGTTAGGACTCAACAACCTTGATTTTGAGAAGTGGATGCTCCCTCAGCTTGAGAGGAGAGCTTTTGGCGTTTTCACTCTTGGAGTTCACGCCCCTGCTTCTCTTGTTCCTTCAGCAATTTGCAGAGCATGCAGTTCTGATTCTGCTGTTCTTCCTTAAGTTGCTCCATAGTCTCTTGCAACTTGTTGATAGATGCTTCTAGGCTGGCCCAGTAGCCAATTTCAGGGAATTCAGGGAGGAACTCCTGCGCCCTCCTTTTGATAGAGTTGTCTTGCATTTGTCCTTCCATTGACTTCTTGGTGATTGGATGTTCAATGGGTATGAATTCATCTACTCCCATCTTTACCCCAGCCTCTTTACAGAGCAAGGAGATCAAGCTTGGGTAGGCCAGTTTGGCTTCAGTGGAATTCTTATTTGCAATTGTGTAGATCTCACAAGCAATCACATGATGAACCTCCACTTCTTTTCCAAGCATAATGCAATGAATCATCACTGCTCTCTTGATAGTGACCTCAAAACGGTTGCTAGTGGGCAATATGGAATGCCCAATAAAGTCTAGCCAACCTCTTGCAATTGGTTTGAGGTCTCCCCTCTTGAGTTGGTTTGGGACACCCTTTGAATTGGTTATCCACTTAGTTCCAGGGAGGCATATGTCCTCTAGAACTTGATCCAACCCTTTATCTGCTCTCACCATTCTCCTATTAAAGGAGTCAGGATCATCTTGCAGTTGAGGCAACTTGAAGATTTCTCTTATTTTGTCCAGATGGAAGTACATAACTTTCCCTCTGACCATGGTTCTGTAGGTATGGTAAGCGGTTCCAGTCATTCTCTGCTTATCTGTTAGCCACAGATTTGAGTAGAATTCCTGAACCATATTCCTTCCAACTTTTATTTCAGGATTGGTTAGAACTTCCCATCCTCTGTTTCGAATTTGCTCTTGGATCCCCGGATATTCATCTTCTTTCAGATCAAACTTCACTTCCGGGATCACTGACCTCAGACCCATTATTTTGTGATAATGGTCTTCATGTTCTTTAGTTAAGAACTTCTCTTGATTCCAAAGATTCTTTGGATTATTCTCTTTCTTGCCTCTTAAATTGGTTTGTTTTCCCTTAGGAGCCATGATATTGATGAATCTTGGCTTTAGTGATCACGGAAAAGCACACCAAACTTAGAGGTTTGCTTGTCCTCAAGCAAAAGAAAGGAAGGAGAAGAGAGAGGAGAAGAGCAAATTCGAATGGTGTGGGGGAATGGTGAGGCCGAACGTGTTCTTATAAAGGGGGGGGGAAGGAGATTTCGAAAAAATTGAGAAGAGATTTGAGAAGATATGGAGAGGATTTGAGAAAATGGTGAGTTTTTGAATAAGATTTGGGATTGATTTGAGAGGGATTTGAAGAATGGTTTTGATTTATGAAGATTTGAAAGTGAATGATGAAAGGTTGAAGTGTATTTATGTAGAAGAGTATGGGTAAAAAAAGGAAAGTTTGAAAAAATTTGATTTGAAAACAAAATTGTGGTCCCCCCAGCTTTCTGGCGTTAAACGCCCAGAATGGCACCCATTCTGGCGTTTAACGCCCACTTGTTGCCCCTTTTGGGCGTTTAACGCCCAGCCAGGTGCCCTGGCTGGCGTTAAACGCCAGAATTCCTTTATCACTGGACGTTTTTCTAAACGCCCAGGATGCTGCACACCTGGCGTTAAACGCCCAGAATGGTGCCCATTCTGGCGTTTAACGCCCAAAATGGCACCTTTACTGGCGTTAAATGCCCAGAATGGTGCCCATTCTGGCGTTTAACGCCCAAAATGCCCCTTACTGGCGTTTTTTCGCCAGTAAGCTCTTTTTCTCTGCTTTTTGAGCTGAATCCTTCTGTAACTCTAATTCCTTCATTTTTGATACTTGCCTCTGTAAAAACAAATCATATAACCTCCTAATGACTGGGTTGCCTCCCAGCAAGCGCTTCTTTACTGTCTTTAGCTGGACCTTTACTGAGAATCACTCAAGTCTCAGTTTTGAGCATTCCTGCTCAAAATTGCCTTCAAGATAATGCTTGATTCTCTGTCCATTAACAATGAACTTTTTGTCAGAATCAATATCCTGAAGTTCAACATATCCATATGGTGACACTCCTGTAATCACATACGGACCCCTCCACCGGGATTTAAGTTTTCCTGGAAACAATTTGAGCCTAGAGTTGAAGAGCAGAACTTTTTGTCCTGGCTCAAAGACTCTGGTTGACAACTTCTTGTCATGCCACTTCTTTGCCTTTTCCTTATAAATTTTTGCATTTTCAAAGGCATTGAGTCTGAACTCCTCTAGCTCATTTAACTGGAGCAATCTTTTTTCACCAGCTAACTGAGCATCCATGTTTAGGAATCTGGTTGCCCAGTAGGCTTTATGTTCCAGTTCCACGGGCAGATGACAGGCCTTCCCATACACCAGTTGGTATGGAGAGGTTCCTATAGGAGTCTTGAATGCTGTTCTGTATGCCCACAGAGCATCATCCAAGCTCTTTGCCCAATCCTTTCTTCGGGCTATCACAGTCCGTTCTAGGATTCTTTTTAGCTCTCTGTTAGAGACTTCAGCTTGCCCATTTGTCTGTGGATGATACGGAGTTGCCACTTTGTGGCTAATTCCATATCTGACCATAGCAGAGTATAGCTGTCTATTGCAGAAATGAGTGCCCCCATCACTGATTAGTACTCTGGGAACACCAAACCTGCTGAAGATGTATTTCTGGAGGAATTTCAGCACGGTCTTGGTATCATTAGTGGGTGTAGCAATTGCTTCTACCCACTTAGATACATAGTCCACTGCCACCAGAATGTAAGTGTTTGAGTATGATGGTGGGAACGGACCCATGAAGTCAATTCCCCATACATCAAATAATTCTATCTCTAATATCCCTTGTTGAGGCATGGCATATCCGTGAGGCAAGTTACCAGCTCTTTGACAACTGTCACAGTTACGCACAAACTCTCGGGAATCTTTATAGAGAGTAGGCCAGTAGAAGCCACATTGGAGGACTTTAGTGGCTGTTCGCTCACTTCCAAAATGTCCTCCATACTGTGATCCATGGCAATGCCAAAGGATCCTTTGTGCTTCTTCTCTGGGTACACATCTGCGGATCACTCCGTCTGCACATCTCTTAAAGAGATATGGCTCATCCCATAGGTAGTACTTGGCATCTGAAATTAATTTCTTTCTTTGCACTCTGCTGTACTCCTGGGGTATGAACCTCACAGCTTTGTAGTTTGCAATATCTGCAAACCATGGAGCTTCCTGAATGGAAAAGAGTTGCTCATCTGGGAAAGTCTCAGAGATCTCAGTAGAAGGGAGGGACGTCCCAGCTACTGGTTCTATTCGGGACAGATGATCAGCTACTTGGTTCTCTGTCCCTTTTCTGTCCCTTATTTCTATATCAAACTCTTGCAGAAGCAACACCCATCTTATTAGCCTGGGTTTTGAATCCTGCTTTGTGAGTAAGTATTTAAGAGCAGCATGGTCAGTATACACAACCACTTTGGATCCCACTAGATAGGATCTAAACTTGTCAATGGCATAGACCACTGCAAGTAACTCTTTTTCTGTGGTTGTGTAGTTCTTTAGTGCGTCATTTAGAACACGGCTGGCATAATAAATGACGTGCAAAAGCTTGTTATGCCTCTGTCCCAACACTGCACCAATGGCATGGTCACTGGCATCACACATTAGTTCAAATGGCAATGTCCAATCTGGTACAGAGATGACTGGTGCTGTGACCAGCTTAGCTTTCAGGGTCTCAAATGCCTGCAGACACTGTGTGTCAAACACAAATGGTGTGTCAGCAGCTAGCAGATTACTCAGAGGTTTTGCAATTTTCGAAAAATCCTTTATGAACCTTCTGTAGAATCCTGCATGCCCCAGAAAGCTTCTGATTGCCTTAACATTGGCAGGTGGTGGTAATTTTTCAATTACCTCTACCTTTGCCTTATCCACCTCTATTCCCCTGCTTGAAATTTTGTGCCCAAGGACAATTCCCTCAGTCACCATAAAGTGACATTTCTCCCAGTTTAAAACCAGGTTAGTCTCTTTGCACCTTTTCAGGACAAGTGCTAGGTGATTAAGACAGGAGCTGAATGAGTCTCCATATACTGAGAAGTCATCCATGAAGACTTCCAGAAATTTCTCTACCATATCTGAGAAGATAGAGAGCATGCACCTCTGAAAGGTTGCAGGTACATTGCACAGACCAAAAGGCATCCTTCTGTAGGCAAACACGCCAGAAGGGCAAGTAAATGCTGTTTTCTCTTGGTCCTGAGGATCTACTGCAATTTGGTTGTAGCCTGAATAGCCATCCAAAAAGCAGTAATAATCATGACCAGCTAGTCTTTCTAGCATTTGGTCTATGAATGGTAAAGGAAAATGATCCTTTCTGGTGGCTGTATTGAGCCTTCTGTAGTCAATACACATACGCCACCCTGTGACTGTTCTTGTAGGAACCAGTTCATTTTTTTCATTATGAACCACTGTCATGCCTCCCTTTTTGGGGACAACTTGGACAGGGCTCACCCAGGGGCTATCAGAAATAGGATAAATAATCCCAGCCTCTAGTAATTTAGTGACCTCTTTCTGCACCACCTCCTTCATGGCTGGATTTAGCCTCCTCTGTGGTTGGACCACTGGTTTGGCATTATCCTCCAACAGGATCTTGTGCATGCATCTAGCTGGGCTAATACCCTTAAGATCACTTATGGACCACCCAAGAGCTGTCTTGTGTGTCCTTAGCACTTGAATCAGTGC
The DNA here is from genome assembly GCF_014773155.1 of Arachis stenosperma. Taxonomy (NCBI): domain Eukaryota; kingdom Viridiplantae; phylum Streptophyta; class Magnoliopsida; order Fabales; family Fabaceae; genus Arachis; species Arachis stenosperma. Next base: position 20,094,811 of record NC_080383.1, on the reverse strand, counting down.
TTCCTCTTCCTGTGGATTTAAAGCAGAGCTTATAATCACTGGAAAAGTTTCACCCTCTCCCAGAAATGCATATTTCAGGGATGGTGGTAGTGGTTTGAGTTCAGGTTTGGGAGGCTTATCCTCCTCCTGAGGAATTTTCGAAAATTTCTTTGTTTCCTCTGGTTCTTCTTGATCAGGTTGAGCATCCTTGAAGATGTCCTCAAGCTCTGATTCTAGGTTTTCAGTCATATTGATCTCTTCTACTAGAGAGTCAATAATGTCAGCGCCCATGCAGTCATTTGGTGTGTCTGGATGCTGCATAGCTTTCACAGCATTCAACTTGAACTCATCCTCATTGACTCTAAGGGTTACTTCCCCTTTTTGTACATCAATGAGAGTCCGTCCAGTTGCTAGGAAGGGTCTTCCTAGAATGAGAGTTGCACTTTTGTGCTCCTCTATTTCCAGCACCACAAAGTCAGTTGGAAAGGCAAATGGCCCAACCTTGACAATCATATCCTCTATTATGCCTGATGGATATTTAATGGAGCCATCAGCAAGTTGAAGGCATATCCTGGTTGGTTTGACTTCTCCAGCCAACCCAAGCTTTCTGATAGTGGATGCAGGTATTAGATTGATGCTTGCTCCAAGATCACACAGGGCTGTCTTGGTGCAAGCACCTTCTAGTGTGCATGGTATCATAAAGCTTCCTGGATCTTGAAGCTTTTTTGGTAAGCTTTTCAGAATGACTGCACTGCATTCTTCAGTGAGAAATACTTTTTCAGTTTCTCTCCAATCCTTCTTATGACTTAAGATTTCTTTCATGAACTTAGTAAGAAGGTATTTGCTCAAGTGCCTCTGCAAACGGAATCTTTATTTCAAGAGTCCTTAGATAATCTGCAAAGCGGGCAAATTGCTTATCCTGCTCCGCTTGGCGGAGTTTCTGAGGATAAGGCATCTTGGCTTTATATTCTTCAACCTTAGTTGCTGCAGGCTTATTCCTTACAGAAGTGGTTGAAGAAGTCTTTTTAGAGGCATTACTGTCAGCACTCTCAGGTGTCTGATCCCCCCTTGGCGTCTGAACGCCAGGAATGGGTGAAGATTGGGCGTTAAACGCCAACTTTTCTCCCTTTTCAGGCGTTTGAACGCCAGAACTGGGCAAGGAATGGGCGTTTAACGCCAGCTTTCCTTCCCTTTCTGGCGTTTGAACGCCACTAGCATTCCTCTCTGGGCTCTTACTGTCCTCAGAGGGATTTTGAACAGTGGTTTGGTTATCCTCTGTCAATTGTTCCTTGTTTGACTTTTTACTCTTTGGAGTGATGTTGTTCAGTGTCTTCCCACTCCTCAGTTGAACTGCTTGACACTCTCCTGTCATCTGTTTAGACATCTGCTGTTTTGCTTGATTCAACTGCAGTTCCATGTTCTTGTTAGCAACTTTAGTTTCACGGAGCATTTCTTTAAATTCTGCTAACTGTTCTGTCATCAAGAGCAATTGTTGATTAAGCTCAATCATTTGTTCTTGAGGACTAGGATCAGTGACTACTGTCATGGCTTCCTCTTTTGGAGAGAACTCATTGCTAGAGTATAAATATTGGTTTCTAGCAACAGTGTCTATAAGCTCTTGAGCCTCTTCAATTGTCTTCCTCATGTGTATAGATCCACCAACTGAGTGGTCTAAAGACATCTGAGCTTTTTCTGTAAGCCCATAGTAGAAGATGTCTAACTGTACCCACTCTGAAAACATTTCAGAGGGGCATTTTCTTAGCATACCTCTATACCTCTCCCAGGCATTATAAAGGGATTCATTATCCTCTTGTTTAAAGCCTTGGATGTCCAGCCTTAGCTGTGTCATCCTCTTTGGAGGGTAAAAATGATTCAGGAATTTGTCTGACAACTGTTTCCATGTCTTTATGCTTGCTGTAGGTTGGTTATTCAACCACCTTTTAGCTTGATCTTTCACAGCAAATGGAAACAGTAATAGTCTGTAGACATCCTGATCCACCTCTTTATCATGTACTGTGTCAGCAATTTGTAAGAACTGTGCCAGAAACTCAGTAGGTTCTTCCTGTGGAAGACCGGAATACTGGCAATTTTGCTGCACTATGATAATGAGTTGAGGATTTAGCTCAAAGCTGCTTGCTTTGATGGGAGGTGTACAGATGCTACTCCCATATGCAGCTGTAATGGGGTTAGCATATGACCCCAGAGTCCTTCTGGACTGATCAATCCCACTTAGGTCCATAATGGATAAAGGGAAATGATATGGATTGCAAATAGATAAATTTTGTTTTTTTTTTTTGAATTATCCGAAAAAAATAAAATAAAATAAAATAAAAGTAAAATAAAAATAAAAATTCGAAAATTAAAAGAAAATAAGATCAAAGCAAATTGAAAACTGAGTCAATTAGTTGATTAAAAAGATTTTGAGATTAGCAATTAGAAAGATATGATTGAAAAATTTTTATGAAAAAGATTTGATTTTTGAAAAGAGGAAAGAGAAAAACAACAAAATGACACCAAACTTAAAATTTTTAGAAAATCAAACACTAATTTTCGAAAATTTTAAGGGAAAAACACAAAGAGGACACCAAACTTAGAATTTTTTATGGATCAACAAGGGACTAAGGACATGCAAAATCGAAAATTAAAGGAAAAGCAAAAGCATGCAATTGACACCAAACTTAAAATATGAAACTAGACTCAAATAAAAGACTCTAAACCAACAAAAATAAAACAGTCCTAATCTAAGCAACAAGATAAGCCGTCAGTTGTCCAAACTCGAACAATCCCCGGCAACGGCGCCAAAAACTTGGTGCACGAAATTGCAATCACACTTTTGCAATCCCGCACAACTAACCAGCAAGTGCACTGGGTCGTCCAAGTAATACCTTACGTGAGTAAGGGTCGATCCCACGGAGATTGTCGGCTTGAAGCAAGCTATGGTTATCTTGTAAATCTTAGTCAGGATATCAGAAATTGTCAAGATTAATTGTGAAAAGCAAAAGAACATGAAATAAGTACTTGTTATGCAGTAATGGAGAATAGGTTGAGGTTTTGGAGATGCTCCATCTTCTGAATCTCTGCTTTCCTACTGTCTTCTTCATCAAACACGCAAGGCTCCTTCCATGGCAAGCTGTATGTAGGGTTTCACCGTTGTCAGTGGCTACCTCCCATCCTCTCAGTGGAAATGTTCAACGCACCCTGTCACGGCACGGCTATCCATCTGTCGGTTCTCGGTCAGGCCGGAATAGAATCCATTGATTCTTTTGCGTCTGTCACTAACGCCCTGCCTGCTAGGAGTTTGAAGCACGTCACAGTCATTCAATCATTGAATCTTACTCAGAATACCATAGACAAGGTTTAGACCTTCCGGATTCTCTTGAATGCTGCCATCAGTTCTAGCTTATACCACGAAGATTCTGATTAAAGAATCCAAGAGATATCTACTCAATCTAAGGTAGAACGGAGGTGGTTGTCAGGCACACGTTCATAGTTGAGAATATGATGAGTGTCACGGATCATCACATTCATCCGGGTTAAGAACAAGTGATATCTTAGAATGGAAGCAAGCATGATTGAGTAAGAAACAGTAGTAATTGCATTAATCCATCAAGACACAGCAGAGCTCCTCACCCCCAACCATGGGGTTTAGAGACTCATGCTGTAAGAAGTACACAAAGAAACGTGTAAAGTGTCATGAGGTACAGATACAATGTCAAAAGATCCTATTAATAGTAAACTAGTAACCTAGGGTGTACAGAAATGAGTAAATGACAGAAAAATCCACTCCCGGGCCCACTTGGTGTGTGCTTGGGCTGAGCATTGAAGCTTTCATGTGTAGAGACCTTTTCTGGAGTTAAACGCCAGCTTTCATGCCAGTTTGGGCGTTTAACTCCAAGTTTTATGCCAGTTCCAGCGTTAAACGCTGGAAATTCTGAGGCTGATTTGCCACGCCAGTTTGAGCCATCAATTCTTGGGCAAAGTATGGACTATTATACATTGCTGGAAATCCCCGGATGTCTACTTTCCAATGCCGTTGAGAGCGTGCCAATTGGGCTTTTGTAGCTCCAGAAAATCCACTTCGAGTGCAGGGAGGTCAGAATCCAACAGCATCTGCAGTCCTTTTCAGTCTCTGAATCAGATTTTTGCTCAGGTCCCTCAATTTCAGCCAGAAAATACCTGAAATCGCAGAAAAATACACAAACTCATAGTAAAGTCCAGAAAAGTGAATTTTAACTAAAAACTAATAAAAATATACTAAAAATTAACTAAATCAAACTAAAAACATACTAAAAACAATGCCAAAAAGCGTATAAATTATCCGCTCATCAGGCAGCGTGTCGAGTTTGCTACCTATATGCTCACAGGTGAAGTGTCGCATTGGTGGCAAGGTATCCGACGTCTTCAGCAGCAAGGTGAGGACTATATCACCTGGAATGTCTTTCAAGAAGAGTTCTATAAGAAGTACTTTCCGACTTCTGCTAGGACGGCCAAGGAGCTTGAATTGTTACAGCTGAAGCAGGGTTCGATGTCCGTATCTAAGTATACTGACAAGTTTGAGGAGCTGTTCAGATTCTCTCGTATGTGCCAAGGGACTCTGGTGGAATATGAAGAATGGAAGTGTGTTAAGTATGAAGGAGGACTCCGGAGTGATATTTTCAGTTCAGTGGGACCAATGGAGATCGGGACTTTCTCCGAATTGGTGAACAAGTGTAGGGTTGCTGAAGAGTGTGTGAAAAGGGCAACCGCTGAGAAAGGGATTCACAAAGGATCATTTCCACAGAACCGAGGGAAGAGCTTTGCACCTAGAGGTCCGTCTTTCAAGAGGGGAAGCTCTTTCAGGAGGCCCAACAACAACAACTCCCAAGGGAAGAAGTTTGGGAAGCAGCCTCAGAATGATCAAGCTTGTACTAGGTGTGGAAGTCACCATCCGGGAGCACCATGCAAGGCCGGATGGGGTTTGTGCTACAATTGTGGAAAGGCGGGGCATAAAGCCGCAAGTTGTCCGGAGAGGCAAAAACAAGGTGCTGGGAAAGCACAACAGACTGGTCGGGTGTTCACCACTTCAGCTATAGGTGCTGAGGGATCTGAGACACTCATTCGAGGTAACTGTGAAATAGCTGGTCAAACTTTAAATGCTTTATTTGATTCGGGAGCATCACATTCATTCATTGCATTTGAGAAAGCCCATGAGTTAGGATTGAAGATTGTAACTTTAGGTTATGACCTAAAAGTATATAATGCTACCCATGAAGCTATGGTAACTAGGCTAGGATGCCCGAAAGTTTCCTTTAGGTTCAAGCAGCGTGATTTTGTTCATAATTTAATCTGCTTGCCGATGATCGGTCTTGATCTTATCTTGGGATTGGACTGGTTATCTACGAACCATGTTCTGCTAGATTGTTCTACAAAGTCGGTGTACTTTATGCCGGAAGATACAGAAGGGCCGGTCGTGGTGAATAATTATTACTTGAATTCGATGATTGTGAACTGTTCCGGAACCGAATGTCAGGGTATCCTGTTGTTAACCGCGGGTGCTTCGGGTGATGATCAAAGGTTGGAGCAGATTCTGGTTGTGTGTGAGTTTTCGGAAGTGTTTCCCGATGATATTGATGAGTTTCCACCTAACCGAGAAGTTGAATTTGCTATTGAATTGGTGCCTGGGACAGGCCCAATCTCAAGTGCTCCTTATAGGATGTCACCGTTAGAGATGACTGAGTTGAAGTCTCAATTGGAGGATTTGTTGGGTAAGAATTTTATCCGACCAAGTGTCTCTCCGTGGGGTGCGCCAGTGTTACTGGTGAAGAAGAAAGATGGGAGTATACGGCTCTGTGTGGATTACAGGCAGCTGAACAAGGTTACAATAAAGAATAAGTACCCATTGCCGAGAATTGTTGATCTCATGGATCAGTTACAAGGAGCTGGAGTTTTCTCCAAGAATGATTTGCGATCCGGCTATTACCAGATAAGGGTGAGGGGTGAGGATATCCCTAAGACCGCTTTCAGGACTCGCTATGGTCATTACGAGTACACTGTAATGTCTTTTGGGTTGACGAACGCTCCTGCGGTATTCATGGATTATATGAATAGAGTTTTCCGTCTGTTTCTGGATAAATTCGTTGTTGTCTTCATTGATGACATACTGATTTATTCCAAGAATGAGGAAGAACATGCGGAACACTTGAGGACCGTGTTACAGATTCTAAAGGAGAAGAGACTCTATGCAAAACTGTCTAAGTGTGAGTTTTGGAAGAGTGAGGTGAAGTTTTTGGGTCACGTGGTGAGTAAGAAGGGAATAGCCGTAGATTCAACTAAGGTAGAGGCTGTGATGGATTGGAAGCAACCAACCACCGTAATGGAGATAAGGAGTTTTCTGGGCTTAGTTGGCTATTACCGAAGGTTTATCAAGGGCTTTTCACAGATAGCTTTGCCAATGACAAAGTTAACCCGCAAAGACACTCCGTTTGTTTGCACTCCTGAGTGCGAGGAGAGCTTTCAGACATTGAAGAAAAAGTTGACCACTGCACCTGTGTTAGTGTTACCTGAGCCGAATGAGCCATTTGAGGTGTACTGTGATGCCTCATTAAAGGGTTTAGGGTGCGTGCTGATGCAGCATCATAATGTGGTGGCGTATGCCTCACGACAGTTGAGACCTCATGAAGTTAATTACCCTACGCACGATTTGGAACTCGATGTGGTTGTGTTTGCCTTGAAGGTATGGAGGCATTATCTCTATGGGGTTAAGTTCCAAGTTTTCTCTGATCATAAGAGCTTGAAGTATCTCTTTGATCAGAAAGAGCTTAATATGAGGCAGATGAGGTGGATGGAATTATTAAAGGACTACGACTTCGAGTTACATTATCATCCGGGAAAGGCAAATGTAGTGGCGGATGCATTAAGTCGGAAGTCGTTATATGCAGTATGGATGATGCTTCAAGAGGAGAAGTTGCTCAAGGGATTCGAGAGTCTGAAAATTGGTGCTCGAGAGGTATCCGGAACCTTGTGTTTGAGCCGATTAGAAATCTCAAGTGACTTTAAGTCCGGACTCCTAAAGGCTCATCAAAATGATGAAGCCTTATGGAAGGTGTTACCGGCTATTGAGTAGGGAAAACGGTGGAGAGTGTCGGAAGAAAAAGATGGGTTATGGAGATTCAAGGGTAGGATCATTGTGCCGGATGTTGGCACTTTGAGGCAAGATATTTTAAAGGAGGCACACAAAAGTGGATTCTCCATTCACCCGGGAAGTACTAAGATGTACCATGATTTAAAGGCGATGTTTTGGTGGCCGGGTATGAAGAATGATGTGGCGGAATATGTTTCAAAGTGCTTAACTTGTCAAAAGATAAAGATTGAACATCAAAGACCTTCCGGGATGTTACAACCCTTAGAGATTCCACAATGAAAATGGGAAAGTAATGCAATGGACTTAGTGTCGGGATTGCCAAGGACTAGGGCTGGTTTTGATGCTATTTGGGTGATTGTGGACCGACTGACGAAGTCAGCTCACTTTTTACCCATTCGTATGACTTACACCCTTGAGGAGCTAGCGCGGTTATACATAAAGGAGATTTTGAGACTTCATGGTGTACCTGCTACTATAATCTCTGATAGAGATCCTCGTTTCACTTCAAGGTTTTGGGGTGCATTTTAGAAAGCTTTTGGAACCCGATTAAGCTTGAGCACGGCTTACCATCCTCAAACAGATGGTCAATCCGAGAGGACAATCCAAACACTAGAGGATATGTTGAGAGCTTGTGTTTTGGACCAACCGGTGAGTTGGGATCGGTATATGCCATTAGTGGAGTTTGCATACAATAATAGTTATCATGCGAGCATTGGAATGGCTCCGTATGAGGCCTTGTATGGGAGAAAATGTCAATCTCCGCTATGTTGGTATGAAGCTGGAGAGAAAGGCTTGTTGGGGCCGGAAATGATAGCTGAGACCACTGAACAAGTCAAGAAAATTCGAGATAGGATGCTTACGGCGCAGAGTCGTCAAAAGAGTTATGCCGATTAGAGGCGAAAGCCCTTAGAATTTGAGGAAGGAGACCATGTCTTCCTTAAGGTTACTCCAACTACAGGAGTAGGTAGGGTGATTAAGGCAAAGAAGTTGAATCCTCGATACATTGGTCCATTTCAGATCCTAGAGAGGATTGGACCGGTGGCGTATCGGATGGCTCTACCACCTCATCTTTCGAACCTGCACGACGTGTTTCACGTGTCACAGCTTCGGAAGTACACTCCTGATGCTAGCCATGTGTTGGAACCTGAATCGGTTCAGTTAAGGGAAGATTTGACGCTTCCAGTGGCTCCAGTCAGAATTGATGATACTAGTATTAAACGGTTGCGTGAAAAAGATGTTTCATTAGTCAAAGTGGCATGGAGTCGAGGCGGTGTTGAGGAACACACTTGGGAACTTGAGTCGGAGATGTGAACGGACTATCCGCATTTATTCTCAGGTAATTGCATTTGAATTTTGTGGGCAAAATTCCCAATTAGGTGGGTAGAATGTAAAACCCGGTTAATTAACGGCTAATTAACCCATAAATGAGAATTTATTCTAGAAAGCCTAAAATGTGATTTTTATGGCTAAATGTGATAGAGGAGATTGAGATGAGAATTTTGGTACCAATTTTATAGAATTCGGACCAAGATTGGACCGAACGGGCCAAACCGGGCTAACCGGACCCAAAGTGGGCCCTTGTCCCAACATAACTAAACCAAAACCCTAGTTTTTAGCACTCTCTCTCCTCACAACACACTCAAACACGCTGAAATGGTGGAGAGGAAGGGAAGAACACTCTCTCAACTTCTTTCTCTCACTTGATCTTCAAACCACCATAACTTTTTATCTAGAGCTCCGATCGCCGCTCCGTTTGCGGCCACGCGTTCACCGCGGAAAGCTCTACAAAACCCATACAATTAATCTTGAGGTAAGCCACGTTTTGCTCTTCGAAATTCCAGCCTTGTTTCCGAGTTTTATGAGCAAAAATATTGAGATTTTGGGCTCATTGATGTTATAGGATCCAACTCTCTTGAAGGAGAAGGTTAATCTTGTCTACTTAGACCTTGAGTGTGGTAAGATTCTCAACCCTAGTGTAATTTGTGATTTTATGATGTTTGGATTTTGAGATGTTGTGTATGGGTATGATGATTGTGGCTTAGGTTGTGTATATGTGAATATTGGAGCTTGATTGGTGATTTTGAAAAGCTTGGAAAGGGTTTGGTGGTGAAAAATCTGTTCTTGGAGGTTTTGAGGCCTTGAGAGCTTGTGGATAAGTGGTTTGGAAGTGCTCCGGTTGAGCTTGGGAAATCGGCTAAGGTATGGTTTCGGTTTCCCGTATCTAATATGTAATATGGTAGGAAATACTTAGGCTAGAGGCCCTAAGATAGGTATTGAATTGTTGATGTTGTTGAATGGTTGAAATATATGATGCGGTCATATATGTGATGATGATTATTGATGCCTTGGTGGTATGATGCATGAGAAATATGCATGTTGTGATATATGCTTGATGATTGGTTATGGTTGAATTGTGGGTTGAACCATGTTGATGGTGAGTATGATATTGATTATGTACAATGATGATTTATTGGAATTAGTGTTGTTGAGAATTGGCATGATGAAGAGTATATGATATGTCAATATGTTTGAGTTTGAGTCACTTGGGTGAAGTGGGTTAAAAAGATGAGATTGTGACTTTGTAAATTGTGGTAATGTGTCAATGTGTGAGTTGAGGAGGCTTGAGGCTGAATTTGATATATTTTGATTGATTTCAAAGAAAAGGGATGAAATTGGCATGTTTTGATTGATTTTGAAAAGAGTTGAAAATGGCTTGTTTTGAAAATGGCACTAGGTGGTTTTGTATGAAAATATAGTTTTTGGGCATACTTTGGCGGAACATAACTTGGACTACGGATTTCTGTTTTGTACCAAATCTGTGTAGAAATGAAATTGGATCCGGAAAGTCTATGCCGTTCGAAGAACGGATGAAAAATGATTTAAAATGAGGAAGTTATGTCCATTGGAAGATAGGGGTTTGAATCTGTGAATTTTGCAGCTTTTAACTTAGAAAATTTTTAGCAGAATAACCCCTTGCGCGTAGGCGCACTTGGCGCGTACGCGCCGATCTTCCAGAAAGCGCCATCCACGCGTGCGCGTGATGTGCGCGGGTGCGCCGATTGTGCTGCACCCAATGCCCAGCCATTTTCCAGAGAGTTATGCCAGAACTGTGCCAGTGTTGTGCCTGGGGCACAAGAACACCCACGCGTACGCGTGGTTGACGCGTGCGCGTCGATTGGCAAATTTGTAATCCACGCGTTAGCGTGCATGACGCTTGCGCGTCGATGAGTTTTGAGGCCATCCACGCGTGCGCGTGGAGTGCGCGTACGCGTGGCCCTGTTTTCATCCCAAAGTTGATTTTTGAGTTTTAAAAGCCAAATCTCATACTTCTAAGCCTCCGATCTCACCATTTATGTCTTAAATCATTATGATATGCCTAGCTATTAGAAAAGGAGCTAGTGAATGAAGTAACTTGTGAGTGAAGCAAGGGAAAAATGAATGATCAATGAGGATCAAAGATGATTATGTGAGATGCGGAGAATGGTGGTGGAAGTGCTTATTATGCCATGGGCCGAAAGGCTGTAATTGTTAATGAAACGGCTGGTTATGGATTTAACCGTGAGCCGGGTGGCTGGTTATGGATTTAACCGTGAGCCGGAATGGCTGTGTATGATATGAATATTGGCTGGTTCTGGACTGAACCGTGAGCCGGATGGCTGATATGGATGTTGATCCATGAATGAGAATTCATGCATGTATATGCTGAATTATTGATAATTGAGATTTGCACTTCCACTATCTGAGATACGAGTTTCCCTGGGTAGTAGCAGTGGCTAGCCACACGTGCTCCAGTTTGAGACTTGATACTCTGTTGACCCTATGTCGTAAGTGTGGCCGGGCACTGTGAAAGACCCGGATGAGCTCGCCCCCGTAAATATTCACCAGTGATGGTGATGGATATGGATCATATTTATGATCAAGTTTATGATGAGTATAACTCGAGTTGGGGATGCGCGACAGAGGGACAGTCCAAGAGTTAGCTACCAGGACTTGTCGGGTTGGCTCTATAACTGACAGATGATATCATCAGCTACTAGGGACAGGCATTCATCATATGCATACTATGTGAATTGTTTGAGATTGCCTATTTGACTGCATATTACTTGCTAATTGTCTAAATGCCTTAACTGCTCCTATTTGTATATTCCTTGTTTGATATAACTGTGTTTGCTACATTATACTCCTGCTGGTGGTTGGGAGGTTTGAAGGAATTGGAAAGGGAAGTATTAGTTAGACTGAAGAATCTTTAGTCAGATGCCCTTATAAGGTTTAGCTTGTTTATAAGCTTTGATATTATCTGAAGGAAGCTCTAGGATTGCCTTTGGCTTTCCTCTATTATTATGTATTATATATGTGGAAGCTGTTACCATGCTGGGGACCTCTGGTTCTCACCCATGCGGATTTTGTGGTTTTCAGATGCAGGACGTGTGGTTTCCCACTGAGGCATGCTGGAGACTTCTAGATTTGCGAAGATTCCTTATTTTTGGGGACTCTGTTTTAGTTTATATGTTTTGCTTAGATCCTTTTATCTCCATTAAATAATACAAACTGTGATGACTCCTCTTTTGGGAGATTTTGGAGAATAGGTTTTATGTTTTTGTGTCCCTTTGGGTTTCCTTTGGGGTTTTTCTTATTTTTATCATATGTATATATTGCTATGCTCGGACCGGTTATCTTCGCAGCCGGATCTTGAGTCTTGATATTCCTGTTTTTGACACTCCTTTGTATATGTATAATCTCGCGTTGGTTTATCCTTGTTCGTTACGTTATCGATCGGAGTGTTGCGCTTTTGAGTTGCGATTTTTGTTTACCCCTTTTTCTACAAAGGCTCCTAGTTATAATCAATCATTCATACTACTATACGTACTAAATTTTTATTTTAGAGGTCGTAATACCTTGCCATCTCTGAATTATGACTTAAGCATAAGACTCTGTATGGTAGGGTGTTACATTGTCCCTCTGTAAAAGCCTCGTTGAAAATTATTTACCGACGAATTTTTTTCGTCGGAAAATTACTGAGGATTTTTACCAGTTACCGATGAATTTTTCCTCGGTAAATCCTCCCCTCAATTTCCCTGAAACGTCGAATTTTTCGACGAATTCTTTGTCGGTAATTACAGACGAATTTTCTGACGGATTTTTCACCGATAATTGGCAACAAATTTTTCGATAGATTTTTTGTCTGTAATTAGAACCTTGGAAAATCATCTCACACTCTAAATACAGACAGAAAATCCGTCTGTAAATCTGTCAGTAAGGTAAAATAGAATTTTTTTAGATTTTTCCATTGCAAAATAAACTTGTTTTCATACAAAATAAATATAAATTTAAACAAGTTCATCATATTATCAAGCAAAAAAAGAAATACTATAAACAAGCATGTCAATATAATTCATTTACGTCATATAATTAAAAAAAGTTGAAGCAGAAGTAATGAATATCACTTACATCCTTCCACTCTCATACAACTTCATTCATCAAATTAATCTAATTACTTTATAAAACTAACTTACTCACATGAATTGGAACAATAAAGTTAAAAATATTATCAAATTATGTGTCAGTTGTTGAAGTAGAAGTAATGCTCAGGTATTAATCTTGTAGTCAAAGATTTTCCAGTTGGTGATACAGCCAATGCTTGCTGGCGAAGAACTTGGTTTTCTGACTCTGAATTGGAAATTTTTTCCTCCAATCTATGTGGAAAATCTGAAGATTGTTTTAACAGCCCACTGAACAGGAATGACACATAATCACAGCCATGACCTATTGAAAGCGACAACAAGAAAGTTCAGAGAAAAATTGAAAAAAATGTTCAATTCACCTATACAAGTGCATCAGGGCAAGATTCAAAAACAACTAAGAGAACTCCTATAGGAGATGATGTCTTCTCTAAAATTAACCCATCTGCAAGCTAAAAGGCAAACAGAAGTTTTAAGACATGTTTCATCTTTGCATGGTAACAAAATCCACCTATTCAAAATAAGAATGAACAGAGTTATGAGATCTAAAAATTCCTTACTAAGTATGGTAAGGATGACACTCAGCATATTCAGTTAGAGATGTACTCTCCGTTAATAGCACGCTCAAGCGTATCATCATCTTCAAACCATTGCCGTAATTGGTCATTTGCCTGCATGATAATCAAATGACACTTTAGAATCCATATTGCAACAAACCTAATAGATATGACTATATAAATTACCGGATAAAAAAACTTCTGAGCAGCAAAAGTACAAAAGTAAATTTAGAGCAATGTACTTTGCCTGAAAGCCTACAGCTTAATGGTCTTCCTTCAAGTTTAGAGTTGTAAAAGTGTTACAATCTCTTTATGTATTAGGTAATCAGTTGGCACAAATTAACAAGTAGTTGATAATGCAATATAATATTTTTCCTGATTAGCACCAAATAAAAACATTAACATTGTTTCCAATGTTATCAGTTTGCAGGAACTCTCATCATCCATGAAGTTTTTCAATTGGCTCGCATACCTAACATGCAGTTATGCTGATTTCACCAAGTGAAGGTTATTAGAAAAAGGATAGTGAACTCTTAGCATTACCTGTTGCTCCCTAAGATCAAGCTCTCATCACGAGTAGTGTCTGCAAAAACCTTCTATTAAAATAAAGGTGCATAAACAAGTTAGTAAAGAATTAGATAGAATACTAGTATGGACAGTGTAATCAAAAGACAAAGCATGACAAACCTGATGATCAGGGACTTGTCGAATGTCACTGACATCCTATAAGAAACAAGCCATAACGTTCAAGTTCAACAAAACTAAAGTCACACAAAGAACATGGGCAGCATAAAAAGGTGTAGTATTAGTAACAGAAGTTAACAAATTTGCAGTTGCAATAACAACAACAATACCACAATAACAAATTATGAATATTGCCTTTCAAAAATAATATCAATTACTTGGAATCTGTGAGGGAATAAGCTTGAGAGTTTGCCCCCAAATAGAGGGCGTTCATAAACAGCATCTTGAGGCATTGTTGATACCAGTGTTCATTTAGTAAATGCTTAGAGAGGTATCTTTTATTTTCACAAAATTCTAAAAATAGAAAATATTGAAAATGAAAACACAAACCAAACACACCTAATTTTCTTTGCAGGGAACAAAAAAATAGTGATCATCAATCCTATATAAAGAAAAGGTGGTGCTACTTGATACATCATGAATCTAAAAGGAAGTTAAAAACAGAATATCAGTATGAGGTAACTTACTAGCGTCCTTTCTGGCTCCAACACACTATTCAGTCTCTCAAGTACACTATCATCAGCTAAAGATATCTCATCAACAAGAAAGAGATCACCGCCTCTCATTGCTTTTACAAGGGGACCATCCTGCCATTCAAATATGCTCTGCCACTTCTTGTGCAAGACATCGAGCTCAAACTTTAACTGCTCAAAAGCTCAAAGATCATCCTTGCTAACATCATGAATATGAATTTGACCTTTATATTTCCTTATCATGCCATTAAGCATATCAAGGGTTGAGGCAGCTTGCTCTATGTCAGAAGAAACTAACTATAGAAGAGAACAAGAAATCAGTATTTATGCTACAAATGACTTGGATTAAGAAAAATGGGTACAAAAAATAAAACTATTGCAGAAAATAATGTGTTAAAAAAGATCTCCTAGTAAGGACCATGCACTGTGTTAAAAAATAAGTATGACTTTTCTTCTCCATTGCATCTGAGTCCTGCATCCATTATTAAGACTTTCAGCACTTGTACAATTTGTACTGCATATGGACATCAGATCAATTTTCAAAAAATTTGTACTCACCCTTTTATTCATTTGAGCTATTTCTTTATGAACTTGGTGACTAATTTCAGATGAATCATATGATGCAACAAGTATATGAATTGCTTCTTCTGTGGTTAGCCCTCTAGCTAATCCTTTCTCAAGATCCTACTCCTGAAACAAAGAGATAAATTGGTTAAGTTTCTTTGTAATCTATCATTGTAACCTTTAAAATAAATTATTGTTCAGTAAAGATCTTAGAGTGATTCATATTCTACCTACCTATTCAAAATCCTTGTTAATAATTTTTACAAAGTGATCAGGAGGATTCTGGAGACTTGGGCAAGGAAAACCATTTGATGAGAAAAACTGCAGCCAAAAACAGAATTCAATAAGCCATTGATTTGCAACAACAAATACATATATGGACAAATGATACTGATTTCTAACCTTATTGGCAGCTGAGACAGGTCCGAAGTAGCTTATTACTTATTGCTTATCAAACATTCATGTGAGTAACTTCTATTCTATTTTATTTTATTTATCTAATCACTAACACAAGTTGCATTAAAGACTTTACACCTACGCCATTATCAAGTTTTTGACTAGCTACTCGGAACTCTTCCATAGATTTCTCAGGGTTTATCTGCCCCAAAAAAAGATTCAATAGAATGCGAGAAACAGTTTCACAAATAGAAACATATGAGCACTATTAGTTTAATATTCAATTATGTTTCAATCAAAATGAGTACCTCGAGAGCATATAATGGTGACTCCACTCCTTCAACTGGAACAAGATGTAATACTTCCTTTCCTTCCCTGTCACCATCTCGTCAAATCCACATTAGGACAGGAACACATTGAGATGGAAATAGAGATAATTGAAAATAAGAGTAAATTGAATCAGATTAGCCTCCTGCTTCTATTGGTGGTAAAATTTATCAAAACTTTCAGAAACTTTAAGTGAAAGATAGCGAGGCTTTAATCTTAACAAGTAACCTCAAACAAGCAAGTAACTCTAACAAGCAAGTAACCTCAAACAAAAAAAGCTTATACCTTCCATATGAATTTTGAGCTAAGAGAAAGCACAACGATTACGATAAGCAAACAAAATCATATGAATTTTGAGTTGAAGTCTGGGAAAAATATAATGCTGCCATTACGAAGATCACCTTGAATTTAGATTGCTTGAGAATAGGAGCATCGCCAGTGGCTCTCCGATGAACAACCACTGCCACAAAACCAAAACCCTAGTTCACGCACCCCATCGGTTCGAACAAGGGAAAAGAGAGAGGTGGAACCGATTTTGGTCGCCAAGGAGTTAGGGCTTGCACGAAGGTATGCGAGCCAGCACTGAGGGGGATAAAAGGAGAGAGAGAGGCGCGGCGGTGGTGGAGCTTGAGCTTGCTTTGTTTTGCAAACGAGAAAGACACGGATCTTGCTTTGTTTAAAAAAGAGGAGAAGAAGGAGAAGGTAGCTCCGACGGTTAGGGTGGCCGGCGGTGGAGCTGTAGGTGAGGAATGGAGATGAAGAAACTCGTGCGATGGATAGAAGAAGGAGCCCGTTGACGGAGAGGGGAATGCTAGGTTTAGCTTAGGGAGTTCTTTGATTTGAAGTTGAACCGTTAGGTTTAGCTAGGTTTCTTTGATTTGTGTGCTGTGAATGGAGTTCGGGCAAATGCTAGGTTTAACTAAAAATTATCGACGAAAAATTTTAAATTACAGACGAATTTTCCGTCTATAATAATTTAATAAAACGTAGCGTTTTTGTCCATTTAATTACAGACGGATTTTTCATCTGTAACCATTTTCCAAGAAAAAATAAATAATTTTTCCGACAGAATTATCGACGGATTTTCTTTTCCGTCTGTAATTTATGCTAATTCATTTTTTTGTTTTTTGACAAAAAAATTTTTTGAAATTCTGTATGTATTTCTGTGGGATAAAATCCGTCGAATATATCCGTCTATAATAACTAATTTTCTAGTAGTGCATGCTATTTTCTGTTGGAAAAAACAAATTATGAATGTGTGTTTGAATGAGCAGGAGTGAACTGAAAGGAGCAATCCTTGAAGGAGGTATTCCATTCAATAGGGCTCATGGCATGCATGTCTTTGAGTATGCAAAGATTGATCCTAGGTTCAACGAGGTTTTCAATAAGGCTATGGTCAACTCCTCCACTATATTAATGAAGAGGACTCTTGATCTCTACAACGGATTTGAGCACATTAATAAACTAGTGGATGTTGGTGGTGGTGTCGGGAACAATCTTAAATTGATGATCACTTCTAAATACCCTCATATTCATGGTATCAATTTTGATTTGCCTCATGTCATAGAATGTGCTCCCCTCTATACTGGTACGGATGTGCAATTATTTCTTCTTCTTTTTTTTTTCTTTCCATACTTGGACATATCCATCTAATAATAACCAAAACTCAAAGACAAGAAATAAATTAATTAACTATCTTTATTGACACAAAAACTCAACCTACATGAAAATACATATTAAAGTGTGAAATGATTATATAGTCACATTTATAATTAAACTTTACAGATAATATAATTAAATTTTCATATTTATATATTCAAAGTTTATAAATAATATGATCAACTAGATTTACATTTATAATCAAAATATGAATGAAAATATAAAACTACAATAACAATGATGACTGATTTTTTTATTTTATAAAAATTTTATTTGACTATTCTATTATGAAAAATATGATTAATTCATGAAATGTTTGATTATTTTGGTAACTAATCACTTTGTTAATTAAAGAATTTGTGAAACAATATGTATAAATATATAGAAATATGATTGATTTGTTGCTAATTTACGTGGAGTTTGTTAAATCAAAATAGAAAAATATATAATTGTTCAATTATATATCCATGTGCAAGTTTAATTTTAAATTTAAGGAAATGTGTGTTCTTTGTTTCTTGCAAAATATCTTGAATTAATTAATTTGAGAAATGTTCTAATAATGTTGCAGGTGTGGAGCACGTGGCAGGAGATATGTTTGAGAGTGTTCCTAATGGAGATGCAATTTTCATAAAGGTGAGGGAATAAATATGCTGCTTTAATTTAATTCTGGAGCGCCGATCTTTATTTATATTTTGAAAATATCTTGGAGCCAACACTTTTTTTAATAAACAATTCAATCAATAATAGAACATTAAAAAATATTTAAAATGAAAAATAAAAATATTTAAAACTCAAGTAAAAAGATATTTAAAAATAAATAAAGTAAAATCAATTTAAAATATATAATTTAAAATTTAGAATATAAAATTTAAGATTTAGTATTTATAATTTAGAATATAGATTTAAGATTTATGTTTTAAGATTTAAGATTTAAAACTTAAGATTTAATATTTAAATTTAGAATAAATTATATTTATTTTCTAAATATAATTATTTTTTGAGTATTTATTCATTTTGGTCTCCAAAAAATTTTGGACCAGACACTTTAATATTTAACTAAAATTAATTACTTGATTGGTCTCTAATAATTAACTCTGTCAGTCATTTAGGTCTTTTACTCCATCAACTCTAACAGAAGACAAAATAGTCCCTGATAACTCTAACAGCGAACAAAATGGTCCCTGACCCCCTCTGTTCAAAAATAATATTGTTCTTTTCCAATTTCTATCATATCTCGCATAACCCTAACAGTCTAACACTGCAACTTCAAGTTATATGTCCACACTCCGTAACTTCAATGTTCACAAGAAGAAATATTCTCAACATGTTCTCAACCAATTCATACTCAGGAAACTAATGACTATGTATCTCAAGTACTTGTCATTTTCGATAGATCTTATGAATCTAGACAGCAAGTCCGATTTGTGTTAAGACTCGTCGTCGCCATCTCCCTCCTCCTCTGCCCTATCATCTATATAGGCGCATTGTCCACCACTCCGATTGCTTCCTTCATCTTCTTCTCCAAACCAATTTTCAGTAATCGCTTCAGTTTCTATATGAGCAGTGACGACGACATTGCTCGCTGTACTGATAGCTTGGATGCGAGGTCGAAGCTGTCTACCAGCTTGGACTCCGGAAGAGAGGGAATGAAGCACTCGGGGTCCATTCCAAATGACAATTTTCATATGGCGTCGAAGGAGAATCTTCTCGTGATTTCCTAATATCCAACAATCTATATTACTTGCAAGAAAATAGAAAAAGGCGTGCTCTTGGGATAATTATAGAACTTGATCTTGAGGATGTGGTGGACGTTATCGAGATTGGAGGTGATATTGTTATCGAAGACGTGAAGGTGGATGCTTCTGGTGGGCGAAGTGCAGAGAAAGTGGGTGTACCCCAGTCACAGAGATTTGAAAAGTGTATGGTTTATGACATGTTGAGGTAGGTGCGACACGCGTGACAGTTACAACATGGCTTGATCTTGGAGCTGAAGAGGAGGACGGAGAAGATGGAGAAGAAGACTATGAAGGTGAAGAAGGAGAGTATGAATGTTAGGATTATATGAGATATGATAGAAATTAGGAGAGAACGATGTCATTTCCAAACAGAGGGGGTCAGGGACTATTTTGTCCCCTGTTAGAATTGCCAAGGACCATTTTGTCCTCCGTTAGAGTTGACGAAATAAAGGACCTAAGTGACTGACGGAGTTAATTGTTAGGAACCAATCGAATAATTAATTTCAGTTAGAGACTAAAATATCTGATTCGAAATTCTTTATGGGACCAAAATGGATAAATACTCTTATTTTTTATTTTAAACTATAAATTCAGATGCAATTATATTTTAAAATGGGATTTAGGGTATAGATATTTGATGCAATATATTTTAGAGTAGATTATATTTATTTCCTAATGGAATTAGTTCGATATCACATGTGATGACACTATTTTATTTATAATACACAAACTTTCATGAAATTTGATTTTATAAAAATTCAATATTTTATTGAATGATGTTATACATCTAATTTTTTTTGTTAATCAAGTTTAACCAGGTTAGTTTAATATAACAAAAATTAGTTATGATTAATATTATTGAAAAAATTCTGTTCGATAGAGGAGTTGCTCCACACAAAAGAGGGAGACTCAAAAAATATAAAATAGCAAAAAAAGGCAAAAAAATGTGATTTTATAACTGTAAACTATATATATATATATATATATATACACACACACACACACACACACTTAATGTAAGCCATACATTGATAACTGACGGACTAAACTCCTTACACTACTCTAACTAATTCTGATGCTAATTTACTAAATAGGACAGCTTGTTATACATGCTGTCAAACTATCAGCCTAAACTATCAAGCTACTCTACTATAATCTTGCTATATCCCCCTCTCAAGTTGGGGTTGTGAAAATTAATCAGACTCAATTTGACTTCACAGGATAAGAAAGAATTAGGTGCTAAAGGCTTAGTCAAAATATCAGCAGTCTGATTTACTGATGAAGCATGTAGCAGCTTTAAGGTGCCTTCTTGGACCTTCTCCCTCATAGTGTGGCAGTCAATCTCGATATGTTCCGTTCATTCAGGAAATATGAGATTGATTTCTATATGCAGTGCAGACTAGTTATCACAATACAAGGTAATTGGCTTGGGAGGTGTTGCGTGAAAATCTCGAAGAAGGAAGGAAAGTCAGATACATTCACATGTAGTGAGCGTCATTGCTCGATACTCTGCTTTATCAGAGGAGCGCGTAACTGTTTGTTGTTACTTACACCTCCATGACACTAGCGACTTGCCAAGGAAAAAAAATCTAGACACAGACCGGCAAGTATCGGGACAAGCTCCCCAATCTGAGTCGAAGAATGCTGTCAAGTTGAGAGGGTCTGAAGCTGAAAATAGAACACCTTTGGCTGGAGCACCTTTGAGATAGTTAGGACATGGAGCATTACCTTGAAGTGGGTATCAATTACATAGTCCAGATATTGACTTAGCATACCTACTACGAAACATATGTCTGGACGAATGTTTGTTAGATAAATCAACCGCACAACCAGTCTTCTATAAGCAGAAACATCGTCCAATCGATTCCCTATCAACTTTGACAATTTTGTGATGTAATCCATAGGTGTGGTGAATGATTTTGCATTTTGTAGTCTAAATTTCTCAAGGAGGTCCAATGTGTATTTTTTTTTATACATTGCTACGCCTCTGTGACTTCTAGCGATCTTGAGTCCTAAGAAGAATTTTAATTCCCCAAGGTCCTTGATTTTAAACTTGACATCAAGCAAATATTTCACTCTCTCAATCTCCCTAAGATCATTCCCCCCTAAAACCAAGTCGTCCACATACACCATGATGCAAGTGAATGATGCAGCTATGGACTTAGTAAACAAACAACTATCGGCCTTGGACTGAGCGTAACCAAACTGAATGAGCACCCAACATAATTTCTGGTGCTCTTGGCAGTTGTAGTTTGCAGATAGAACTGGGTGGGGCTTGGAGAGCTAATGGTGGCTTCATGTACACTTCTTCAGATAAGTCACCGTGTAAGAACACAATATTGACATCAAGCTGATGCACAAACTAGTTTTTAGTCGAAGCAATTGTGAGCAAGACTCTCAAAGTAGTTAGCTTAATCACAGGACTAAACGTATCGAAAAAATTGAACCCAGCAGTTTGGGTGAATCCTTTTGTCACCAATCTGGCTTTATGTCTTTCAACTTCACCATCAAACTTAAACTTGGTTTTTAAGACCCATTTACAACTGATCGCCTTATTTCCTTTGGACAGAAAAGTTAGTGTTCATGTCTTGTTTTCTTCAAGAGCATTGATTTTATCACTAATTTCCTTCTTCCAACAACTACGAGTGATTGACTCCTCATAACTTTGTGGTTGAATGTTAGCAGATAAAACAATCGAGAAGGTCCTGTGACATGCTAAAAGAGAATTCAAGCACACATAATTGGAGATAGAATATTTTTTGTGGCACTGACTGGAGGACTATTGATTAGTGGTGGTGAATTGTATACAATGGTAGTCTTGGAGGTAGGCAGGCTTGTGTTTAATTCAAGTATATCGTCGCACCTTTAGCTGCATAATAGGTAGTGCTGAATTTTGCACAAATAGGTGTGATATATCTAAATTGCGACTGTGAACATATTCTTGAGAATGTAAATAAGGTGTAAAATGTAAATTAGGAGTAATTGGTGATACATGAGGAGTGAGGGTCGTACCAAATAATACCTCAGGTGCGTGAGGGTCGATCCCACAAGGATTGATGGACTAAGCAACAATGGTTAAACGATTTACTTAGTTAGGTAAGCAGAAAATGATTTTAAGATGTTCAAAAGGTTTAAAAAGTGACTTCAAAATATCATAAGACAGCAAGTAATTAAGTTGAAAATAAAATATGGGAAAAAACAATTAAGGCTTCAGAGTTATCTATTTTCTGGATTGACTTTTCTTACTAACTATTTTAAGCATGCAAGATTTAATTCATGGCAAACTATATGTGACTAGACCCTAATTCCTTAGACCTTCCTAGTCTCCTCTAAAATTTATTAACTGCCCATTCCTTGGTCAGTTAATTCCAATTAGAAGCTGCATGATCAAATTTCAGTTTGTATGCCACAAGAATCCTAATTATCCAAAAATAAGGGAATTATATATCACGTATCCCGTTAAATACAAACAATTAGAAATTCATGATAATATGTTTTCAAGCTGTTGTTCAAGTAAAGAGTTTTTCCAAGTTATACAAGAACTCAATTAGAACATGGGTCATACTTCTGTTCCACCCAAATTCATAAAATAAAGAACGAAAATAATTATTGAAATATAAATCAAAACATGAATCAAAATAGAGAAATAATAGTATCAATCCATACAATAGACAGAGCTCCTAACCTTAACAATGGAGGTTTAGTTGCTCATGACTCAGAGAAAAAATAAGGATTCTGGTAAATTGTCTGAGATGGAATCTTGTTAACTAATTAATTTTTTGTCTTTTATATCTCATCCTAATTAATTTAAAATCTAATATCTAAAATTAAGATAATATCTTTTCCTATTTTCAAATTCAAATTTGAATCAGAATCAATTAAATAATCCACGCCTTGTAACGTGGGGACCACTTGGCTTCACTAGATCCGCGCCTAACTTGGCAGAGAGCTGCGCCTTACATGAGTGCCAAAATGGGACCCAGAAATCGCCCCCAACATTTTTTGCTTTCTCTGCACGTCGCGCATAGTCACGCGTACGCGTCAATGGTCTTCTTCGCGTGTCACGCGTACGCGTCAGGTACGCGCACGCGTTGCTACACAAATTCATTTTTCACGCGTACGCGTAAGGTACGTGCATGCGTCGCTCCTCGCTGATCATCTTCTTTAATTCTTGAGCTCCTTCCATTTGTGCAAGCTTCCTTTTCATCAAATCCAGCCAAATGCTACCTAAAATACACAAAATTGCATGAAACTCAAAGTAGCATCCATAGTGGCTAAAAGATAATTAATTCTTGATTAAACTCAATAATTTATATACAAATTCACTAGAAAAAGACAAGAAAGATGCTCATGCATCAGTAGGCAGGCTTGTGTTTAATTCAAGTATATCGTCGCACCTTTAGCTGCATAATAGGTAGTGCTGAATTTTGCACAAATAGGTGTGATATATCTAAATTGCAACTGTGAACATATTCTTGAGAATGTAAATAAGGTGTAAAATGTAAATTAGGAGCAATTGGTGATGCATGAGGAGTGAATTAAGATGCTACAAGGCATGGGTGTGTGAGTGCAATCAAAGTCTGGGACCGGATTAGGGGGCACATCATGTACATGAGGGTGTGAATGAGGTGCCGCTAGCAGCACTATATTATCCAGCTACTGTGTATTAGCACAAGGATCCGAAGTGGGATTATGGTGGTGAAAAGGATCAACATGTTCATGTGACTTACAGTTAGTAGTTGTTTTAAAAAAATGGGGCCAATGGTATATTTGAAACGGAAGAATTGTTCATAAAATTTCACATTCCTTGAGACTAATATCTCGAGTTTTTGTATCTAGTAGAACATATCCTTTGATTCCTGACTTAAATTCTAAAACAGCACATTTTCTAACTCTAGTGTCAAGTTTTCTATGAGAAATCAAAGTTGATGCATAAACCAAACAACTAAATACTTTGAAGTGTTTTATATCTGGTAAGGTATTATATAACATCTGATAAGGACTGCAAGGTGCTATCCTAACGTGATGTGTTCTGTTCAAAATGTGGATGGCATGAGCCATGGATAGTGCCAAAAACAGAGTGGTAAGTTTGAATTAAAGATAAGTATCCTGGCTACGTTCAAGATTTTTTTGATGTCATCTTTCTACCACCCTATTCTGTTGTGGAGTTTCCACACAGATGGTTTAGTGTATGATACCTTTGGTTTAGTAGAATGAAGATATAAAAAATTCTTGAACATTATCAGATCGAATGCACTTAATGGTTTTATTGTGTTGAGTTTCAACAAGTTGAACAAAATTTTCAATCAATTTTCTAACTTTAGATTTGTTTTTTTTTTTTTAAATAACTAAGTGAATTTACTTTTGTCTTCAACTACTGTGAGGAAATATTTTTGACCCGAAATAGATAGTATAGCTATAGGTCTCTTAATGTCCATGTGCACTAAATCAAAAATATTTTCAGATTTGGTGTGGCTTTCATTAAATGGCAAGCGTTTTTGCTTTGCATAGTGGCATGGAGAACATGGTACATCACTAATATGATATGTAATGAATGGATATATAATTCTCATTTGTTGTATCTTATTACATGAAATATGTCCTGAACGATGATGCCAAAGTGTTGCATCATCTAATGTTTGAATGATATTGTGTGTGCACAAAAGTCACAGATTTAGCTACATCACCCTTTATTAAATTTGGATACTCTAAAGTTTGAATTTTACTTTAGAGAGTAAAGTGTGATCATCTACCCTTGAATAGTTTTTATTTCATATTTATTCTTGGTCCCACCTATAAAATTAATAGTGAGAGATCACACTTTACTATCTAAAGTGAAATTCAAACTTTAGAGGATCCAAATCCTCTTTTATTGTATGCATTAGATTTGGTGCTGTTGCCAAAACTGGTTTAATCCGCATTGTATACAATCCCCCTTTTGATCAGCAACTCCAATCGTCTTTAAGGTAAGTCGCTCCTAAACCTCATAATTATGTGCATTGAACAAAAAGGAACAAGAAAGTGCATCAGCTGCTTTTGAAATTAAAATGAGATTATACTTGAAAGTAGGAACATATAATACATTAGTCAAGTAGAAGCTTGTTGAGAAGAAAATTATCCCACAAATGGTTGGGACAACTTTAGAATCATTTGGCATTATGACTTGAACAGGTTTTATTGTTTTAACAGATTGAAAGAAATTGAGTGAGAATGACACATGAGCACTAGCTCTTGTATTCAAAATCCAGTCATGAAAATTTAAAATATGACTGAAAATTGATAAAAGATAAAAGGTACCTGCGGATGGTGCATGTACAGATGCCAAATTCCCATTATTTAATGGGTCACTACATTGTTTTAGAACAAGGCAAATAGAAATTCCTTATCCGAAAATAACCCATCAAGATTGACATTTTCATCCCTCTGGATTAAAGGTTCAATGCTGCTCTCTTCATTGCTCGTAGCAGTTATGGAATTTACTTAGTTTATTGCACTTGAGCCATCAGTATTCCCTTTGAATTGGTTCCTTTGCATGTGTGGTGAGAATCCATGCTTGTGATAGCACGTGTCTACTAAGTAACCATTCTTGCCATAGTGAGAGCACAATTTAGGTGTCCCTTGGCCAGGTCCTTTACCTCAGCCCTCATGACCCTTACCTCTTCCTCTAATTGAACTACTTCCATTGTTCTGATAAGTCCCAAATGCATTAGTATTTACAGCATTTGCCATCATTCTTGCTTTAGGATCCACAGAGTGCATCAATTGTCTCTCTTCTTATAAAAGTGAGGAGAAGGCTGCTGCTACAGTTGGCAACAATGTTACAAGCATGAGTTGGGAGCGTACATTCACATATTGATCGTTCAATCCTCGAAGGAACCTAATTACATGTGACTGTTCTCTGTACTCTTTAATCATTTCAAGATTCTTTCAACATTCACAGTTATGAAGGCAAGAACATATTGCAATAGGTCTAAACTCATCTAATTCTTCCCAAATACTCTTTAACTTAGTATAGTAGGAAGTGATGGTGAGTTCACCTTAGCTCAACGAAAATAATTCTTCTTCCAGATCTGCAATTCTGAACAGATCCTCTTGATCAAACCTGTGCTTCAGGTCCATCCATAGCTTGTAAGCGTTGTTGCACCATAAGACACTCTAGAGTATTTCTGGACTGAGGGATTTGTGTAGCTAAGACAAAACAAATGTATTACAATGGTCCCAGGCTCCGAAGGAAGGATTGTCTCTCTCTGGCTTCATTAGGGTTCCATCGGTGAATTGGAGTTTGTTCTTCTATTTGAGTGAAAGTTCGCTGACCTTTACCACAAATGGTAGTTCAAGGTGGTTAATGAAGCGTTCGTGAGTGAAATTCCAGGAGCTTTGCTAGGGTGCAAATGAAAATGGTTAGACGAATCTTGCAGCAAATTTGTATTGGATCTTAACGCTTGTGCTCGAAATGCATTAAATTGGGCCATCATGCATGCGAATTTCTGTATATCGCTCGCCTAAAATGCTTAGTTCTCCAAATTTGCCTCTCTATCATGCACGTTCGATTCCATTGATGATCGAATCGTGTAAACACTATTTCACACGAATCTCCTCAAGGATGTGATCTGCAGGGTGGTTACACTCTTTTTGAAACTCCACGCTCACCGCACCATGAGAAAATTATGTTCAATTACAAAGTGTGATGATGAGGCAAAAGAGTTGCTCCACGCAAAAAAGGGAGACTCGAAAAATGTGAGATAGTAAAGAGAGGCAAAAAGTGTGATTTCCTTACTATAAACTTATATTATATATATATATATATATATATATATATATAATATGAGCCACCCATTGATAATTGTTTGATTAAATACCTTACACTACTCTTACTAATTCTGATGTCAATTTATTAAATAGGACAGCTTGTTATATATGCTGCCAAACTATCAGCCTAAGTTATCAAGCTATTCTACAATTATTCTAAATTTTATTATTTAACTTAATTGAATTTAGTTTATAAAAAATTTAAATGTGTAACATTTTTCTTCTCTTGCTTTCTTCTGTTAATCCATACTCTATTGAACATCCATCACTTTCTAAAGCTCATACACACACGACACTCACTATCACCATCACCACCATATCATAGTCACTCAGTCACTCACCACTTATCAGCAAAACAAGAAAAACTTCCCATACCCTCACACGTAAACAAAATACATTTACACACCCGTTTTCCCAAATTAAGAGTGTATTTGATTTATGTTTTTATTTGTTATTTTTATTTTTAATACTTTTTATTTTAGAAATTTTATAAAAAAAAAGAAAGTAAACATAGAAAATAAAATTTTATAATTTTTGTTTTTCTTTTTTTTATAAAATCTAAAAAATAAAATATTAAAAAACGCAAATTAAACGGATTCTAAATCTTCTCTGATTTAATTCTATATCCTCAAATTTAAATAATGCATGTCTCCTTCACTTCTACTCTTTATATACATTGTGAAAAATTCAAGTCTTTTTTTTTAAGAAAGACAAAAGAAAATGCAATAAGATGGGACATAATGATTGGAGAAAATGGGACCAAAAAAAAACTCTTTTATGTGAGTGAAAAAATACAAAAAAACTTTAAATTTTTGAAAGAATGAAAGAAAAGAAGAAAATGGGACAAAAAAAGAAAAAAAAACTCTTTTATGTGAAGAGAAAAAATACAAAAAAAACTTTGAATTTTTGAAAGAATGAAAGAAAAGAAGAGTATGGAGCAAGAAGTAAAAGAAAAAGAAGATATAGAATAAGGGTTTTTTGTGTGACTTAAAAGAAAAGAACAAAGCAAAGAAGAGACGCAAGAAAAAGCCTAAACACATAAGCAGTCATTCTTAAGATAACTCTCGAGGTTCTTCTAAAGAGTTGGAAGCTCCATATGCATGATGATGGTTCAATTTTAGCGACATCTTTGCTATGATATCTATCTCTGAATTTACTTTTCTTTAAATCAAACGAAGCTCAGCATGCCAATTTTAAGCCATGATATCCAAATTTTAAGCATTAGAGGATCAGCAAAAAAAAATATCTATCTATCTTGATGATTGTTAACAAGATTGAAAATTTTCACACAATCGGTTTTACAAATAATATCTCTTTGACCTAAATCTCAAACTAAGAGGTATCATCTCCAAATAGAAAACAATTTTTCTTGTAGAATACTTGTACTATCAATCATTTTCAAACATCTCCTTTGCCAATTCTTATTCCAATATCTAATAATGCATGCAAAGCCAATGTTGTTATCCACACCAGAATAACTAGCATCACAATTAATCTTAAATGTACCATCAGATAGAGTACTCCAAGAACAACTAATGGAAGAAGGAATAAAAATATGTTGCAAATAAAAAATATTCTTAGGGTCCCTTTTTGAATTTAGAGCCAAACCTATCACTTTTTTCGTAGACCACGGCTTATGAACATTAAATATTTCATTATTTATTACCCACCATATCTACAAAAGGGCCGAATAGAATCTAAAAGGATGATCTTTGCCATGCCTTAAAAACTAATAAGTCAGATCCATAGGTTGGCTTGAGATCTCCAACTTCTGCCACACAAGTTGAGCTTTCGAACAATCGTGAATGCAATGCATTATTGTTTCTTGAGAAGAAGACATACCCTTTGTAACACCCTACCACACTAAGCTTTATGCTTAAGCCGTAAAACAAAGGTGGTGTGGCATTACGACCTCTACAATATAATGTATACATATAATAGCAGAAAGATTATAATATACTAGGAGTCTTAAAGAATAGATGAAACTAAGCGCAACGCTCAAGAAACGAGTTAATTTGCGTGGTAAGAAAACTATAACTATCAATCATAAGATAATAAAAGTAGGAATAAAGTGCCAAAGATACAAAATAACAAGCTCTTAACTCAGCCCGTGAAGTCAAGGCTGGCCGGAAAATATTTACACATATATATATATATATATATATATATATATATATATATATATATATATATATACATATCCAAAATCCAAATGTACATAAACAAAATTCTGTCTCTCCATAAACCTCTAAGAGGATAAAAAAGAACAAGTTATGCAGAGAGAAAGCTAAGTACATATATATACATCACTATACAACAAAATAACCTAGTAACCTCTTCGCTTCAGGAGTCCAGACGCCTAACGAGATGCCTCTCGATCTGCATCTGAAAAATAACAACATAGTATGGGGTGAGAACCAGAGGTTCTCAGTATGGTAAATGTGCCACACATATAATATATAAGGTCCTAGGAATGCTAGAGGTAATCCTAGAACGCCGACACTTAGATTATAGAGCTTAAAGTATTAAACAGAAGCCATAAAAGGTGGTTTTATAAGAGTATCTAAGCCTAACTTAACTTAATCTTAAATCTAAGTTCGACACTGCCATTCCTCTATACCTCCATCTCCGTTAGCATTTCACAGACAAATAAACAGATAAAAGCAAACACAAAAAGGTTACAAGTACTACAGGTAGCAAATATACACTTAACATAGTAAATGCACTTAGGCAAACCCAGTTAGAGCACAAACAAGTAATTCAAATAATATGCACATGATGCATGCCTGTCCTATGGCTAATGAGCTCATCTATCGATTATACAGCCAATCCGACAAGTCCGGTTTGCTAAACCATTGGACTGTCCCCTGACGTGCATCCCCATGAGTCTATGCATAACTTTTTCTCATATATATATATCAAATTGCTCAATGGGGGTACCATTCCCGGGAATTTATAAGTGCTCGGTCACCCTTACGTCGTAGGGTTAATAGAGTATCGAGTTTTCAACCTGGTACACGTGGTGGCAAGCCATGGTACTTTATTCAAGGAATCTCATATCTCAGATCATTTAATCATTCAAGCCAAGTATCATACATGATCATTCATTTGATTATCAAGCCAAGTATCATACATGATCATCCGTAACAATTCATAATCAATTCATTATTTTTCAACTTGACTTCATCTCCAAGTTATCCCTATTTCCTAACTTCATCTAATTATCAGGTTTAATACTATTATTTATGACTAAAGGAATAAAAATAGAGGTTTAGAAGCTTGAAGTGCAGTTTAAAATTCTGAAAACCATGTTTGCTGAAATAGGACTCACGCGTACCCGTGGCTCACGCGTACACGTGGGAATGTAAAAATGCAGCTCGCGTGCGCATCCCCTTGTCACGCGTATGCGTGGGTCATGCGTACGCGTGGACATGCTTGCTAGCTCCTTATGCGTACGCATAGGACCAGTTGCGTACGCATCACCAAAAACCCATGCCACACGTATGTGTGAGCCACGCGTATGTGTGAGCCACGCGTACGCGTGGATGTACGTTCTTCAAAAAAAAAAAGGATCAATCAGAAATCTGCACAATCAGGAAATGTCACCTGCATAATTACATATTCCACACCAAAATTTCTGTCGGGCATAACTCAATCGTTTTAAATCATTTTTCTTCTATTCTTTGAATGGCATAAACTTCACAAACCCAATTTTCATTTAAAATAAGTTGAAATCAATTTGGGGTTCCGGAAGTCAAGTTATAGCCTGTCGAAGTTCAGCCCAAAACCAAAGTTCTACAAACCTCATTTCATTCAAAATTTCAATTTCCATTCATTATCATACCTACAATTCTCAACACAACAAATCCTTCTTTATCATCAAAACAACCACCATAAAAATCTATTCCTTGAATCAACAATAATACACATTCATTTCCTAAATTCCGTCAAACATCACCAACCAACCAACAAGCATCAAACCACAATAATTCATCAAATCACCAATTATCCAACAAACACCAAATCAAACATGTCCATTGCCAAGATACTAAACATTAAATATACACCTGCATTCCAACTTATCCTGTAGTCTAAGTTTTCACAGAATATTATATATTAAATGCAAGAAACCTAAACCATACATTGGCCGATTCCCACGTAGCGACCAAAGAAATTCACCCAACACAAACACAGCCCCAAAGCTCAACAAAATACAAATGCCCAGCCTCTACCAAAATTTCAACGTCCACAATTTCAAACTCCAATTATTTATTCACAACCTAATACACTTTCATAACACATATATATCCAATTTAATACTCAAAACATAAATTCAGTAATTTAAATCGAATTTATGGTATCCTCACCTTACCCAAGCTTCATATAAGCAAGAGTGAACGTTTTTCTCAAGCTAATTGGATCCTAAGACATCAAAAAGCAAAGAAATTCAATACCCCTACAATATTTTCGAAATTTGGGGGAAAGGAGTGGCTGAGAGTGATTGATGGCTTACCTATAAAATTGTTCCACTAGAAACGTAGAGTTCGACGCGGTGGACGCGTAACCGCAAACGGTTGTGGCGATCGAAACTCGGACGGAGGAGTTACGGGATTTTGAACTTTGCCGTAAGGGTTTCGGGAAATTTTTTTCTCTTCTCCTCTCCTTATTATGTTTTAGCGCTGTTCTGCTGATTGAGGAAGAAGAGAGGTTTTGGTTCATTTAATTGCTGGGCCGGTTGGACCCACGGGTCCGATTTGGGTCCGGTTCAACTAGTTCGGCTCGTTTGGTCTAATTTTAGGCCGATTTCTTCGAAATTAGTGTCAAAATTTTCGTTTCGATGAGTTCTATCCTAATTTGATATAATATTCATATTTTTAATTTTTTTTATTAAGAATTAATTTATCAATTAATTATTTACTAATTTAACGGGGTTTATACCCTTATTAAATCTAAAAGCTGTAGTGGGCGAAACATTTCTAAGACAAAAGCAAGCTAAAAGTTTATGTTTCTCTGGGACAAATTGACGCCAAAGCCATAACTAATTCCCCTTCTCTTCCCATCCAAGGACCTTCTTGCATAACCACCTATATCCATTGCTCGAGTCATAAATCTTAGAGGCATCTCGAACCAAGACAAACCCACCTTTGAGCCCGCTTGCAATTCTGATGGTAAGAAAGAATGTTTTCTATCAAGTTCTTAGAGAGGAATAAATATGATTAAGATGTCACTTATCATACGACCAAAGATCTATAATTCAGAGGTGAGACTTAAAAATGTTGACATAATCCATTACAACAGACAGCTTTTCCTATCTTCTCCAATTAAAAAATAAAAAATTCTACTCAAACCCCCCCCCCCCCCCCAATACACCAAACAAAATCCTCTTTTAATAATTCCAAAGCTTTACATAAGCTGTTCCAAACCAGAGAACTCTTGTCCCTAGAGAAGTTGAAGCTATCACCCTGAGTGGAATGTATTTGACCATAAATAATTGGACTCAAAGCTTGTCTTGTTGATGAAGCTGCCAAACCAACTTTTCAAGAAAAGCGATATTAGATTATTAGTATAGTAAGGATCTCTAATTTCCAATGTCCCATTATTCTTTTGAGTAATCAATATTTTTTAACTAACAAGATTCAAACTTCTACTGTCAACTTATTCTTTTCAAAAAAAATTTATCATAGACTTTAACTTCATTATTATCTCTTTGAAAAAAAGAAAAATCTGCATATGATATATAGGAATAACATCCATGATCGAGTTGACCAAACAGAGCCTCTTCTCCCTATTTAATAATCGATCTTTTTAATTGGTTAGTTTACCTCTAATCTTATCAAGAATCTCATTAAAAGGTGCACAGATTATCCTAGAGTAATTAAGATTAACTCCAAAATACTTTTTCTATGTCTTGAACAAATTTGATAGAAGACATTCCAGTAAAAATATTCTTTCTAGTTGCATAAATATTCTTAGAACAAAGAAATGTACTTAGTTTGATTAAATCTTGGAAGAAGGATCTCTGTTTGACAAGGAATAAGGCATTTTAGTTATTTTTATTAGCCTTATAGTCATGATAGTCATGATGATGGTACTCTTATGAATTTATTTTTGTGTATCTCTTTTACTTTATGTGTAATTTGTGTTTTGGCTTTGTGGTGGGACCGTTGAATGCTACTATCATGCCATTGTAGTAAATGCTTGGAACTATAAAAAAATATTAGTAAAAATACATCTTTTTTTACATTTATATTAAAAAGAGCTTAATTATAAAATTATATATGATGTAAGAAATTTAATTGCAAACGTATTAAAGATAAAAATTTAATTATAAGTTTGGTAAAATAATAAAAGCTAATAAAGTAATGAAATCTTTTTTTTTAGAGAGTACTTTATGATTGGAGTGATGAAAAATGCCTGAAGATATTGAAGAATTGCCACAAGGCTATACCCAACGATGGGAAGGTCATTGTGATGGACATGATTATTCCCATTGTGCCTGAGCCAACAGCTATTGTCAAAGACTCTTTTAGATCTGATGTTGTCATCATGACTCAGATGCGAGGGGAATTGAAAGAAGCAAACAAGATTTCACGGGCTTAGCAAATGGATCTGGATTTAGTGCCATGAGATTTGTGTGTTGTGTATCTAGCTTTTGGGTTTTATGGAGTTCTACAAGTAGCTACTTAATTTCTATATGTGGATTAAGGGAGGCAATGAGTATAATAGTGTAGAGTTTGAATTCAATTTTAATTCTACTCGTTGGTTGAGATTTTTATATAAATTTAATTTTATTTTATTTTTTATTAGTTGAGAATATCTTAATCCTAATTCTAGTCATTTTTAATTTGTGAGTATTGATTTGACTCTACTTGCAAATTACTAAAAAATACAATATTATTATATAATTTGATAATAAATTAAAATATAACTTATTTTTATGTAAAAAAATTATTAAATTATTAATTAATAATCTTTTCTTAGTTAAGAATCTTTTACATGTGAAAGGTTTGATCTTTAGTTCAATATCCACTTACTATATATATATATATATATATATATATATATATATATATATATATATATATATATAGTGCGAGTTCATCGAGTAGGGTTGAAGTTCAATCCATACCTAATTTAACTTGCACAAAAATTCTATATGTATTTTACTCTATTATCCGCTGTGAATCAAATTAACAACTCTATCCAATCAGATTAAATCATATTGAGTATCTATAAATAAGGTACATGGTACCACTCTAATATGAATTAGAGAATATAGTTGCATGAATGGAAACAGTTCACAAGATTATGTTTCTTTGTTTCGTTTATAATAAAAATGAATAATAATGTCATTGGGTGGCAGTTTCAATTAAGGTAAAATATGTTTTTATTTTTAATATTTGTAATTTTTTTAAATATTTTTAATATTTAATTATATTTAATTTTGTTCTTAATATTTTTTATTTGTGTTAAAATTATTTTTAGATGTTAATTTCATATAAAATATTAAAGACAAAATTAAAAACTTCTAAAAATAATTTTCACAAAAATTAAAAACATTAAAGACTAAATTAAAATAATAAAAAATATTAGAGATAAAATTAACGAAACTAAATGTTCGAAATATTTTTTGAAAAATAAAAACAATAGGAATAAATTGACCTTTTCAATTATTAAGAAGTTAATAGAAGTGGCAAATGGATCTAATGTGACCACACATGCAGGGCTTGTAAGCAAGGCTCATCATTGTCTATCTATAATAATGATTTAGTTCTTCATCCATTCTTGCTGATCCGTTCCTTTTCCCCTTTCAGAATCACCCACATCAATTTGTACGATTGTTTGAGGTAATCAGAGGCTTAGGACCTAGTGTCGTCTAGTATATCAATAGTATGAATTCATCACGCATTAATGTTATCATACCTAAAAGTGTAGTACGTTTTATATCTACATAATAATGAGCCACAAAATGTAGAAGGAAGCTAGTGTTGTACGCCCAATATATATTCTCCCATATAGATCATTAAACGTTTTGAAACTTTGTCACTATATTATTAGGAAAAAGTGTCGTTAGGCTTCAGATATGTACACTAATAATAAACTAAATAAATAAAAGACTATACTATGTGTATACTAAAATTAATTATCAAAGTCAATAACTAGTATAAAATATATATTAGAATATAAATATACTTTAAAAATAAATTAAATCACACATATATTTATACACAAGTATATTAGTGGTTAATTTTAGTGTATAAAAAATATTTTTGATAAATAAAATATTGATAATACAAGATTGTGTCGATATTTGAGATTATGTTATTAGAATGTGATTGTGAGTAACTGAGTATGCATCGAAAATAATATGTTAATTAAAGAACACAAAATGAATCCTGCTGCATTCAGCAGTATGAAATTTGATAAACGTTTTATGTATATAAAAGTAATTTGTCATCAAATTAATTATTGTATATTTTTATATTAATATATGTATATTTTAATATTATTTTATATTTTAATATATATATTATATACAAACGACTGATTTTTTATTTATATATTAACATATAATAATGAGAAATCATTTTTTAAGGAAATGAAAAGTTTGATTTTTTTTTTCCTTTTCTTTTTTGTTCTTGCGCTGCTCACTCACACTTACACTCACCTCCATGGATTCTTATATTTCACATGAATTGATAAACACAACACTGTATATATGTGTTGTTTAATTTTCGTGATGAGCACAATACATATCTTAACATAAATTACATTACAAAAATAATTATTCTAATATGTAATTTTTGTTAACAGTTTTTTCCTTTTTTTTCTATTTTTGTAATTCAGCGCATTAAGCTTATCACCCAACCAAAATATTAGCTTGACCAAATTTGATCAACAAATTATTAGAGATAATAATATTTATATATTTTTTATCAATTTAAATTTGTAGGATAAATAATTTTATAATAAAAAAATTTTATGACATAATGGTTTATAGTTTAATTTTTGTTGACTAAAAAAATTTAACTTAAGACAAATAAAAAAATTCACACAAAAGTCTAAAATAATTAGATTGTTTAATGAGGAGAATTAGAAATAAAAGAATATATGCATGGATGAAGAGATCTTATAAGTTATTAATTATTTTTTTTATTTTTATAGTATTTTCAGTCCAATAATTTAGAGTGTAACAATCATCTTTCACTCTTTTTAGAAACAAAAATTAAATTTGAAATTTGAAAATCAGTTAAGAGATGGGATTAGAATTTTGAATTATGGATAGGAATTTGGTAACCACCTTCGTTTGAATTTAAAATTATCCCAACCACCCTATCACCAAAAATATATAAATAGGGTGCACCAATAGATAGAAGATGACCCTTCTCAAACACTAATCCTTCCCTTTCTCTCTCTACAAACATATCCTGTCAAACACAAGAGGCAAGCTGATAGAGGGCGTTAGAAAAAGAGTAGGGAATTATGTTTTTTTTATGTTTGGCATGTATTATGCTCTATTAATATTTGTACCATCTATGCATGTTATCATCTTTCGGTATCTTATGACATTAATTATCTTTTTTCTCTCTTTTATCCACATTGATCATGTTTGTCCATTATGTTATTCATGTCCTCTTAAGTCAATAGTACATGCCTTCTTATAAGTTTTATTCAATTATTTAATATGCCCTATTTTTATTATGTGTATTTATATGATCTTGAGAAAAGCTTAGTATACAAGCGATTAGGGCTTGTAACTATTACAAGTTCATTAACGCCTAATCCGCTAAAACACGCTGCAACTCCTACGTCACTTACACGCGCCATACAAAGATCCCGCGTTTGTATAACTACCAAATTTAAAAGATTTGTTTCCTTCTTTGTTTTCTTTCTTTTCAAATTTCATCGTTCTTCTTCTCGCGCGTCTTCCCCTGATTTTTCGATCGTTCTTTTCCTCTCCTTTCTCATTGGTTTGTTCTTCGTCATTGACGTTAGTTTTTCTCTCTGTAACTCCAGCTTCGTTTTGACATGGTGTATTTATAGTTTTTGACATAGTGTATTCTGCAACCTCTCTGTTGTTGATGACCAGTTTGTTCCGAAGGTTGGAATGACCTTTACCACCCTTGAAGATGCTCGAAAGTTTTACAGAAACTATACCAAGGTTGCAGGTTTTTCTACAAGAGTTCGGAGCACAAATAGAAAGGAAAATGAGATTAAGAATCAATTGATTACATGTAGCAGAGAGGGAAAATGAAACTCTCATAGCAAAGACTCATTTGATAGGAATTGGAATGATTTTCTGCTAAACTTTGGTCTTGTGGACAACAAGTGGCTTTCATGTAGTGTTGGGTTAAAATCTGCAGCAGGGGTGTAAATTTAATTTGTTATCGGGTGTATTTATAGTCTGTGTTTGGGTGTATTATGCAGATCTCTATGCAGACCGTCATATTTGGGTTCCAATCTATCTGGATCACCACTTCATATTATAGTGCCTGTAAATCAGACATTTTGAATACACCAGAGAGAGTTTAATTAATTTTGGTCTTGTGGACAACAAGTGACTTTCAGGTAGTGTTGGGTTAAAATCTGCAGCAGGGGTGTAAATTTAATTTGTTATCGGGTGTATTTATAGTCTGTGTTTGGGTGTATTATGCAGATCTCTATGCAGACCGTCATATATGGGTTCCAATCTATCTAGATCACCACTTCATATTATAATACCTGTAAATCAGACATTTTGAATACACCAGAGAGAGTTTAATTAATTTTGGTCTTGTGGACAACAAGTGGCTTTCAGGTAGTGTTGGGTTAAAATCTGCAGCAGGGGTGTAAATTTAATTTTTTATCGGGTGTATTTATAGTCTGTGTTTGGGTGTATTATGCAGATGTCTATGCAGACCGTCATATATGGGTTCCAATCTATCTGGATCACCACTTCATCTTATAGTACCTGTAAATCAGACATTTTGAATACACCAGAGAGAGTTTAATTAATTTTGGTCTTGTGGACAACAAGTGGCTTTCAGGTAGTGTTGGGTTAAAATCTGCAGCAGGGGTGTAAATTTAATTTGTTATCGGGTGTATTTATAGTCTGTGTTTGGGTGTATTATGCAGATCTCTATGCAGACCGTCATATATGGGTTCCAATCTATCTGGATCACCACTTCATATTATAGTACCTGTAGATCAGACATTTTGAATACACCAGAGAGAGTTTAATTAATTTTGGTCTTGTGGACAACAAGTGGCTTTCAGGTAGTGTTGGGTTAAAATCTGCAGCAGGGGTGTAAATTTAATTTGTTATCGGGTGTATTTATAGTCTGTGTTTGGGTGTATTATGCAGATCTCTATGCATACCGTCATATATGGGTTCCAATCTATCTGGATCACCACTTCATATTATAGTACCTGTAAATCATGCATAATTTAGAACTCTTTCTCTTTCTCCTCCTCATCTTCTGCTGCTTCTTCTTCTTCAAAAACGATTTTACCATGAATAATCGAAAAAAACGAGAAAACAGAGAGAAAAGACGTAAATGAAGAAGAAGAAGAAAAAGAGGAAAACGAGGAAGAAGAACGTGCAGAAACGAAAGAAAAGGAGAAGAAGAAGAGTAAGAGGAAGAAGAACGTGCAGCAAGAAGAATAAGAAAAATTTCAGAAACCATGAAAATCGAAAAAAAAACGAAGAAGAAGAAGAGGAAGAGGAAGAGGAAGAGGAAGAGGAAGAGGAAGAAGAAGACGAAGAAGAGAAGAAGAAGAAGAAGATGAAGAGAACCGTTTGAGTGGGGCGCGTGTAGTTACGCTCCATTCAAAATGAGTTAATGCGCGTGTTAATGAAGTTTGGGCTGATAACTTGTAAAACTTGTACGGCCTTTTTACTTGTATGTGTAGCAGGCCCCTATGATCTTTTAGTTTATGTCATTATTGATATTCTTTTAAGATCGAGAGTAGATGTCCTTTTCTTAACTTTATTCAATTATCTAATATGCCCTATTTTTTGGACTTTAATATAGTCTTTCAATTTATATCATCATGTTACTAATATCTCTTTAATTAGAGAGTACATGCATATTCTGTGTCATATAATTAGGGTCTCATTATTTCACATGTCCGTTTTATCACCATATTTGTCCATCTTCTTGTAAAATTTTTTCTTGTATGATTTTCTTCTTGTATATAACTAAACAACCCTATTTGTAAATTGAACTGAGGGAATGATCTTTCGGTAAGGGAAGGTGACCCCCAAAAATAAGATATTGATACGCCTCAGTAAAAGAGGGTGATCCTTACTGAGGGATCATATCGATATCTTGTCTTTGGGAGTCACATTTCCTTACCGAAAGATCATTCCCTCGATTCAATTTACAAATAGGGTTGTTTAGACATACACAAGAAGAAAATCATACAAAAAAATCATGCAAGAAGATGAATAAATATGGTGATAAAACGGACATGTGAAATAATGAGACCCTAATTATATGACATAGTATATGCATGTACTCTCTAATTAAAAAGATATTAGTAACATAATTGCATAAATTAAAAGACCATATTAAAATATAGAAAATAAGGCATATTAAATAATTGAATAAAACTAAGAAAAGGGCATGTACTCTCGATCCTAAAGAAATATCAATAATATAATGACATAAACTAAAAGATCATATAAATACACATAATGAAAATATATCATATTAAATAATTGAATAAAACTTATAAGAATGTACTAATGACTAAAGAGGACATGAATAACATAATTAACAAACATGATCAATGTGAATAAAGGAGAGAAAAAAGATAATTAATGTCATAAGACACCGAAACATGATAACATGATAACATGCATAGATGGTAAAAATAATAATAGAGCATAATATATGTCAAACAAAAAGAAAAAAAAAAGTATAATTACCTACTCTTTTCCTAATGTTTTTTTATTGCCAGTTTGCCTCTTGTGTTTGCACACATAATATATTTATAAAGAGAGAAGGGAAGGATTAGTGTTTGAGAGGGGTGATCTTCTACCTGTTAGGTGCACCCCTATTTATATATTTTTAGTGATAAGGTGGTTGGGATAATTTTAAATTCAAACGAAAGGCGATTATTAGATTTCTATTCATAATTCAAAATTATAAGCCCATCTTCTAACTAATTTTCAAATTTCGAATTTAATTTTTATTTTTAGAAGAGGTGAAGGGCGGTTGTTACATAAAGTTTAAGAATGGTAAAAAAAAATAGCAAAATTATTTATAACGGGGAGGTAAATGAAGATTTATGAAATTTTCATAGCTAAAAACGAGGGTAGAACCTGCTAAATTCTCGCAAAAAAAATTTTATAAAAGTATTCTCACTTACTTAGGTGCATTATGCTATTTTATATGTTAAAAATTATTATGTTTTTTTAATATTATATGTTGGATTATGTAAAATTATTTGAATTGTGTTATATTATGGTAATTTTTATTAAATTGTATTGTATTATATTATGATTTTG
This sequence comes from Arachis stenosperma, assembly GCF_014773155.1. Classification (NCBI taxonomy): domain Eukaryota; kingdom Viridiplantae; phylum Streptophyta; class Magnoliopsida; order Fabales; family Fabaceae; genus Arachis; species Arachis stenosperma. Next base: position 20,054,493 of record NC_080383.1, on the reverse strand, counting down.
TGTTAATATTTTTTAAATTTTTTTAAAAAGTAATATCTATAAAAATTTGTAAGTATTTATCTTTTTTGCTGAGATAATTAAATGGGAATACATAATGATGATGAAAGGAGAATGGGAAGTATTTTCTTTAGGGGTGTACATGGTTCGATCCAGTCCGAAGACCCGACCCGGCCTCGAACATTTTAAAGGCTAATTTAGTGTGATTTTATCGGGTCTAGGGTCGGGTAAGGGTCTCAAAGATAGACTCGGTCATTATTTCGGGTCGGGTCCGGGTCATAGCTCGGGTCACCCGAACTCGACCCAATGGCCCGGTCATCATACACAATTAATATTTTATGTTAGATGATGGCTATTCTTATGTGGAATTTAAATATTGTAAACCTTAATATTTTGTGTTATTAGTCATTTATAAGATTATAAGTTAATGTTTTATGTTTAAAATGCATAAGACTTTACACTAATGCATAATATTGTGTTATTTGTATTGATTTAAATATTTGGTGTTAGACAATATTAGTATTGATTATGGTTATGCTTTAATTTTAGAGAATAGTTGGTTCTTGTTATATTTTTTAAGTGAATTTTACTATGTGAATTGTGAAATAAAGTTTGAAGATTAGGTGCTTTTTACATGCTAAAGACCCGGTTTTCACCCGACCCGAATGTGCGTAGATTTCATCGGGTCTAAGATCGGGTTAGAATCCAAACATTAGGCCCGGTTTATATTTCGAGCCGGATCTGGGTTAAGCTAAATCCGGTGTGACCCGATACATGTACACCCCTAATTTTCTCAAACAGAAATAGAGACAAAAAAAGTGTATATATTTTATTTATGAGTGTTTATTGTTATTTTTATTAAAGATTAATTTATTATAAATTAATTTTTTTTTAATTTATCATTGATTAATAAATTAATAAACATAAAAATGAGGTTGGACAAACAAACTCAAATTGGTTATAGTGGTTATTAATTATTATATTACTCATCAATATACATATCTTAATTTTATCTGGTTATTAATGATAGTTGTCAAAATTTATTATCACGTAGTGATTTACAGTCTGGCCATACTTTGGACGCTGCTGTATGAATAGTACATAATTATTGGGTAGGCTTAAAAGGCTTTATTACATCAAACTATTCAGACTTCAGAGCATAGAATGAGTGAATGGCACATGCCACTTTTAATATCATCCTTACTCTCACAACTCACAATTAACTCACGCACATATATACGAAGAAAATTAGTACTACATTTTCCAATATATATAGCGATACAAGATACTGAACATATCTAGAGATGAAATGATAAAATTTTGCTCTTTTTGTTAATATCTTTCTTTTTTTTTAATATATAATGTATGGAGATTGGATTGGATATTGACTCGGATATCTACTTTTAATCCAATTATAGTGCTAGAATATATTAGAATATTTATATATTAGTTAAATTAATATTAAATTGATAATTTTTATTAATTTTTAATTATTCTCTCAGTTCTTATATTTTTATTAAATTTTTAATTAAATTTTTATAATTTTTTCTTTCAATTAGATTTCTAAATTATTTATTTTTTTAATTAAGTTTCTATCGTAACAAAAATGTTTGATTTAACGAAATATTTTGTTCCCAAATTAAAGATATTTTAACTTTTTTATAAATTCCTAATGATCTCTTTCCTTCTATTTTTAGAAAGACTAAATGACCTCTCTTTCTCTTTTTCTCTCTCTCTTAATGTCCATCAAAACTAAAATATACCCACACCCATAAAGCCATCAACCCATCTCAATAATCTCTATTGTCTGTTTCTTTGCGTTCTATATGTATTGTGAGCAAAAGCAAAGCAGAGCAGAAAAATGGTGGCACTGGCCAATAGCATTATATATGGCCACAGTGCTACTGTTGGTGGTGGAATTTCTATTAGAAAAAGCATATTTGACATCAGAGCAGGCGACATTGTTGGCTTTCCGGTCCTCCATCGGTGGCTAAACCCTCTTTTGGAATGTGACCAACCAGAGCCCCTACAACTATGCTGGCGTGCAATGCGAGCAAGGTCAGGTGGTGGAGCTCCACCTGCCCACCGTGGTACTCTCTGGGTGCATTTTCGCAGGAATATTCAGGAACCTGATACACCTCCGCACCCTGAGCTTGCGGTTCAACGCACTGACGGGCTGCTCCAAGTAGATCTGGCATCGTGCATCAACAGCCGGAACTGTACCTGCAACGCAATCTGCTTTTCGGAAAAATTCCAGAGTTGTTGTTTCTAGCTGCCGGACCTGGTCTGTCTGAACCTAGATTTCAACAATTTCTCGAATGTGGTCCCATCAGAGTACAACAAGTTGAGCAAATTTAGAGTTCCACACGTTGATTATTGAAAATTTTTTCTCCCCTTTCCTCTCTTTTACATCATTTTATTGAAATTTATTCTAACTTTGTGCCTAAATGAGGTTTTTAAGGAAAGATCCTTTGAAGCGTGTGTGATTGATATTCAATTCCTGGCCAAAGAAATGATATTTTTGGATGAAATTGCTTGATCTAGAATTATAGAAGTTGAAGATTTTCATTATAGGGCATCTCGTTCGTGATGATTATATGCTCTGATGATGATTCTAGACGTCTTAGTTCCTTCAAGGTTTATTGTACTACTAGTGCAGTAGCCTAAGTTCTTAGCTTAGTGTGTCTCATGTTATTATATGTTTGTTTCTTGATTTGTTTGGTTTAGACTTTGTTTTAACTTGTCTATGGCTTGCTCTCACTTCCTTTACTGGGATCTAAGTGAGTTCTAATCAGAGGAGGAGAAAGGTTAGGGAGAGGCAAGGATAGTTATAACCCTATTGAATATGAGTAATTTTGTAAAGAGTAAATAATTGGTATAATTATAAATTTACTCTTTTTTAACGTTTTTTGTAATGTTTGCTGTCAAGAGGGACCTAATTTAAAAACAAAATATTGATTTAGGGACAACTAAAAGAAAAAAAAGTATAGGAACCTAATTAACATTTTGACAAAACTATAAAGACCAATAGAGTAATTAAACCTTTTGTTAATTATAGAATACTTAGACATCTATAATTTTTATTTTTTAATTTATTCATCACCTATAAATAGTTAGATACTTTGTATCATATTTCATAGAATTACAATACAAAAAAAAATTAATTTTTCGTCTCTTCTACTATGTTTCTTAATATGGCATTAACAGTTAAGTCTTTTTTCTAATGAAACAACTATCTTTCTTCATATATTTAACCATTCTTGAAATGTTTTTCCTCATTTTTGTTACCTTTCTAACGTCATTTTTCATCATCGATCAAATTATTAGCTTAGTCTCGCCATTCCAAGCCCAACGGCCCCTACTCGGCCTCCAGAAGCCGCTAGACGTGTCACAAAAAACTCTCTGCTCGACTCCAATTGTTCTATCTTCAAATGCGTCCAAAGTCCTTCAATCAACTCCACGATCAACGTTTATGATCGTGCAACCCATTTCTTGACCCACTTTTGAACTTAAACCACTTGTTGACCTGTTGCGTGTTAACTCACAAAAATTGACAACTTTATAAGTAGTTATAAGTCACCTGTAACATGGTTCTCTCAGCCATTCCTATTATGTCATGCGTCATTGAATATGCTGATGTATTAGTCCTACATAGTTATTCACGTGGCACTTTATGGAATTTTTTCTAAGATTTTTTGTTGAGATCTTTTCGATTTGGTCTTCTGTGGAATCTTCACGTGATGCTTTGATGTTGTTATTTTTTCTTTTTATGGAATCTTTATCTACTCTCATAGAGAAAGATATTTTTTTGCTAATCCCAATCATTCTTAATGGCTCCAACTAAAACTATTTAGTTGAAGTCATACGAGATTTTCTCGAATGACATAAATTATAGCGCTATAGGACAAATGATTTTGCTTGTTCTCTCAATTCTACTATGACTGAGAGTGGTAAATCCAAAGAGGATGTATTTTGACAAAGATTTTGTTGAAAAATCAACAGAATGTGATGGTAAAGATCACCAAATTATCACTTAGCTTTACAATTTTACTCTAGGATTTCATCTGTAGTTTGGGAGTTTTGAAACCATTAAAAAAGTTGGGACCATTATTTGGTAAAACGTTAAATTATCTATGATGATTTGACATCAATACCAACTGATGAAGGAGTTTCGTAGCCTTACAAGACTGCGGTTAACCTTTTTATGATTTTTTTTGCCAAAATAAAAATTATTTGAAAATATATCCCCTTGCAAACTTATTCTTAAAGACATAATTGATGCTAAGGCATATGAAAGACTATTGTAATCATACGCATCTTATTCAGTGTCATGGCACTTGTTGATGACTATGAGTCGGTCAAAGCTTCTCTACTCCATCAGAATTATTTTCTAGCCTTAAAAATGTTCTTCTTTGTCTTAAGTACGAAGAAACACAACTTCTAGGGTTGTCTAGATCAAAGGTCTAAGACTACTTTTACGTTTAGCAACAAAACGATAAATTTTGTCAAAGTTGTAACCAATCAAAAAATCTTCTTCTAGATTGTCTCTCAGTCCAATGTCATACTTGCAATCCAAAGGATCACATATGGCCTCCAATTGCCCCAACCTGTTTTTTGCTACTACAAGCTCTCTAGGCACTTAATTGTTACTTGTCATACTCGTTCACTGCAACCAAATCAACATCATTAAACTAAGTATCACCCTAGTCCCAACTTTAAGTTTGTGCCTATAAATAATGCTACTACAGTCACTTTACCTCTTCGACTTCTGTCAATAGTCCATCCCTTGTCTCTCCAACAACAATAATTCCTTTAAACAACTCTTATCTTTTTTTTTTTGGTAATTCTTCTCATGTTTTATCCACTCTTTTTAGATAATTCTAAACGATATTTTAATTCATGTTATTTTAATCACATGTTACCTATGTGTCATATTTTTTCTTCTTTGTCTGTCACTATCACAGTATCTCCAATCTACTCTGCTAGTGAGTCTCTTATGCATGTCAAACATAAAAGCTCCATTTTAAAATCTCATGTCTAAAGTGAAGATGGTCTAGTTAGCGCTCATTTGAGTTTGAGAAAAATGTTAAAATGTGTTAAAATTAGGGATAGCAAAGGGTTAAACTTATGGGGTCGGTTCTTGTAGCTTGTTAAAAAAGACAGGGCAGGATAGAATTTTGGGACCGCCATAATAAAAAAGTCCGCCTAACCTGCACTACCTAATCCATTTTGAGTAGGCGGGACGGGCTTGCCTACCTGGAGAGCTTTTGGCTTTAAGATGATAATTGAATTTAGACCGTTACTATTGTGCTTGTATTTGAAATATTTGTTCGTTTTACTTAAAGTTATAATTTGAACTATGTTTGATTTATTAGAGACTTGGACAATATTTAATTATATATTTTAAAAATGTTTATTTACTTTGGACAATATTAATTTTATTATTTTGATTTAAAAAATTTGGTTGATGATTATGTTTATTAGATATTTAAAATTATAAAAAATTTTAGTGTTTATGAATTTAAAAATTATAATTTTTTTATGTTTTTAAAAAGTATAACTTTATTGAAATATTAGTGTATTATATATATTTTAATATTTCATGGTGGTTTAATAATTTTTTCAAAAAAGAAAAAAGAAAATATCTACCGTTAGACGGGGTGAGATAGAAATTTAGGATCGTCTCAATAGACGAGACGGGGCTTTTGGAGGAGCAAAGTGGACATATCTGTTTGTCACCCTTAATTAAAAAAATTTATAAATTAATTAAGTCTAAATTAAATTGATACTCTTATTAATAATAGAATATTAAATCTTTAATATTTTAATTTTTTTTTATTTGTTCATCATCTACAAATAAATTATATCTGCTATCATATTTTACAGTATTGTAATTAAAAAAAAACACCATTTTCGAGCTTCCTCTCTATGTTTCAAACACGAAAAATGAGAATAGAATTGAATGTGTGATCTATAAATGGGATACCACCACATACATAATTAATTAATAAGCAAACCATAGGTACCACACTACCATGTGAGATTAATGCAATCTCATTATCACTATAGCATAATTTTTACGAGACATTGTCATTGATTCAACAAAGCCATTCTTATCACTTACCATGCAACCACATCCATATTACTAACATCTATGGAAGACTAACTCTCGAAGTACACACTCTTTCTTTCACTGCTCTATGTCTCTATATTTATTGAATAGAATGTAGAACACAACTAACACTATGGAGACGCCATAAAGATGCATCCTCCAGCCTGTCACCGACACAATTCACTGAAGTATGGCACATAAATTAGCTTTTAGTCTCCACTCTCATCATAAATTTGATGTTTTTATCTCTCATTAAAAAAAAAAGAGGTGCTCGCATGAACTAGCTAACAGAGTCATAAGTCATACCATACCTTTGAGCTTTTATAGGACATTAATTACTAAGATAATGACTACTCTCACATTAACAATAGAAATTGAGCTAGCTCGAATTAAATTTTTTAATAATATTAAAAAAATAATAAAAAATCAATTTAAATAGTCTAAATTATCTTATTTAACATAATTGATCATCGTTCAAATAATTATATAATTTTAAATATAATCAATATGTAATTTCGAATGTTATCGGTATAAAATTATAAATGTTATATTATATAAGGATGTATTTATTTACAGGCGTGAAACACTGAAATAGAAATCTAGAGACATAAAATCATATTTACCAGATAAGATATTAATATAAATATTATGTTAAAAAATATTGAGTTAGTATAATTTTATATTCATTTTAACAAAATAACACATACATTATCAAGAGATATAATTTATTTTTTATTTTTTATTATTCTTATTAATTTTTTAAATTATAATTTTTTTAATTTTTGAATAAAAAATAAAATAAATTAAACTTTCGCAATTTACATCAAATAAAATATCGGACTAATTTTTGTGTTTCAATCTCATCTTATTTTATCCTCAAAATTAAACACAAATAACTTTAAATATTATCTCCCTAATATTATTATTTAATTTATATTTATATGGAATAAGAACTACTAATATTATCAATGGTTTCAAATATTAAATTTTGTTGTGATTATTTCTTCCTATATTTAAGTGCTGCATGAAGGGGATCAATATGTTGAGTCCAAAGAAATATCACCATTTGTTTTTATAAGAAAATATCATATAGCACCACGCCCCCACTATGGACCAACTAAAACCAAACTCTGCAAACTCTTCCCCTCTCACCCCTTTGACATTCTTGGACAGAGCGGGGATAACTTACGGCGATTCCACGTCCGTAATTTACGGTCGCAAATCCTACACGTGGACGCAGACCAACCGCCGATGCCACCAGCTGGCATCATCCCTCTCATCGATCGGCATCGGGAGAGGACACGTGGTCTCCGTCCTCTCCTCCAACAACCTCGCCACCTACGAGCTCCACTTCGCCGTTCCAATGTCCGGCGCCACCCTCAACAACCTTAACCTCCGTCTCGACCACCGCACCCTGTCTCTACTCCTGCGCCACAGCGAATCAAAGCTCCTCTTCGTTCATACACTCTCCCAATCCCTCATCCACAAAGCACTCTCTTTGTTCCCTCCAAACACTCCACTCCCGAAGCTCGTTCTTATCACAGACGATACGGTCGGGTCACATCAAATGAAAACCCCTCTAACAAACCATGTAACTGTAACTGAAACTGAAACTGAGGTCGAAACTGTAACTACTCTCGATTTCATAGACACCTACGAGGGGCTCATTGCGAAGGGAGATCCAACGTTTAAATGGGCCAGGCCCAACTCCGAGTGGGACCCAATAACACTGAACTACACATCAGGAACGACGTCGTCTCCGAAAGGCGTTATGCATTGTCACAGAGGAACGTTCATTATGGCGCTGGATACGTTAGTCGATTGGTGTGTTCCAAAGAATGCAGTGTATCTCTGGACGCTACCAATGTTCCACTCTAACGGTTGGAGCTTCCCGTGGGGGATCGCTGCCGTGGGAGGAACCAACGTTTGCTCGCGTAAGATTGACGCGCCGACGATCTATCGTTTGATCGAGTTGCATGGCGTTACGCACATGTGTGCTGCGCCTGTGGTTCTCAACATGTTGACGAGCTTTGGGAGAACTGAACCGTTGAGGAAACCGGTTCATGTGCTCACCGGTGGTTCTCCGCCGCCGGCGGGGATACTGAAGAGGGCGGAGAGAATGGGGTTTGTGGTGAGCCACGGGTACGGGATGACGGAGACGTGCGGGGTGGTATTGTCGTGTGCGTGGAAGAGGGAATGGGATTTGTTTTCGGCGGCAGAGAGAGCGAGGATGAAGGTAAGGCAAGGAGTGAGGACGGCGGCGGCAACGGCGGAGGTGGACGTTGTGGATCTCAAGTGGGGAGTTAGTGTCAAGCGCGACGGGTTGACGCAGGGCGAGATCGTGGTCAGAGGAGCTTGTGTAATGTTAGGTGAGTTTGTAAATTTTATCATGATTATTAGAATGCGTTTCTATCTTGAGATTGAAACCTTTTTGTCTTTATGCATACATGGATATTCAACACAATTAGTTTTTCCAAACAAGATTTATTTCAGCCATATAAAAAAAACCGAAAATATTTAGTAATAAAAAGAAAGTTTAATTTTGATACACAGTAAAACGATAGTCTGTGTAATCATATATGATATTTTGAATAACCATTTATGTGTGATTAATATGAAAAAGAGTTATTTTTACTAATTTAGTATTATATAAAGTACATTTATAAAATTATTTTATATGTTAAAATTAAATTTATAAAAAATAGTTAAGAAAAAATTTAGAGACTAGTAATTTTTGTGTTTTTTGACCAGTATTTAACCATCAAAACAAAAGTGAGTGATTTTGCACTATTAGATATAATCTCACACCATTAAAAATAGGATGGGAGACAATAGACTATTTGTACAATATGTATAATGATTATTAAGTTATAAAATGAACATCCCCTATACTATTTAGAATAACCATTCGAGTACAAGGATAATAAACATCTTTTCGAAAAATTAGTTTAATTTTTGGTGTTCGGATCTAACGCTTTAATACCATGTCATGATACCACTCATCCCAAAGGCTTTAGCTGATGGAAAAATGTAACACTAATAATTATATCTCTAATACTCCATAAACCTCCATTGTATACATTGTATAAATATTTTATTGGCTCCTCATACTTTCCCTTAAAAATATTATTAATGGCCAATTAATGGTTACAAAACACTAAAATTACTAGTCCCTAGTATTCAAAGTCTAGAGAGTCAGCAACTTTTGTATTTTCTAGTCCACATTTAACCATTAAAACAAAAGTGAGTGATCTCCCATCATTAAATGTAATCTCACATTATTAAAAATACTATTAATAGCTAATTAATGATTATAAAACACTAAAATTACTGACCCCTAATATTTCTCTAATTTTTAATGTTGTAAGATATAATTAAGTGTTGGCTAAATTTTAATAAAAATGATGTGTCCTCAACTTTTTCTTCGTAAATATAAGACATGTTTTCATTCAATTTATTTATATCTATGAATATAATGCTCGTATAGGTTACTTCAAAGACCAAGAAGCCACATCAAAGTGCATAAAGAACGGATGGTTACACACTGGGGACGTTGCGGTGGTTCACGAGGATGGATATATAGAGATTAAGGATAGGTTAAAGGATGTGATTATAAGTGGTGGTGAGAATTTGAGCAGCGTGGAGGTGGAAGCAATGCTTTACACACACCCGGCTGTGAGCGATGTTGCCGTGGTGGCCAGGCCAGACGAGTTCTGGGGTGAGACGCCGTGTGCTTTCGTGAAGCTGAAAGGACGGTTGGAGAGGCGTCCGTCGGAGGAGGAGATGGTGGAGTTCTGTAGGGAGAGGTTGCCGCACTTCATGGTGCCTAAAACGGTGGTTTTCAGGGATGAGCTGCCGAGAACTTCCACCGGGAAGGTTCAAAAGTATGTGCTGAGAATGGTTGCTCGGGCTATGGGGTCGCTACCATTGCCATCGCCATCGCCGCCTCCACCACCAATTATAACGCCGAGTAGTCGTATGTGATTGGTAATAAATAGTTTTGCATGTGCATGACCATGGTTTATTCGGTGTAAGGAAAAATATTGTCGCTTATATGGTGAATATGTTTGGATTATATATTTTGGAGGAGTTGGTGGTTATGAGCAAGAGTTTGATTGAAGATTGACCGTAGCATTGCATGGTTTATGGAAATTTGTTTATGCTTATTAATCCATTTGATCTTAAATAAGGACAAAAGTACATGCCATTTATCAATAGTCTTGATCCTTGGGAGAAATTTGGAGAAACAAGAGGCCTTAATTTGATTGCAAGGAGAGCGAAAAGATTAAGCAAATCACCGTTTGCATGCCGTGAGCCTGTCAGTACCAAAACCATCTCAAATTATGGCGGAAAAAAATATTCCAAATTCATCGGATTTTTTTTTTTTTTTTTTGTCGTTTGGCATCGCATTGTCTTAAATGGACAATTTTTGTATCAAGATCGTACCGATTAAAATGAGATACATAAGTACATAGCAGGCTTGGTTTTATTACCCTTTTATTTCTTTTCATTTATCTTAGGACTTAAATAAATTCAAACTACAAGCCCAATAGAAATCAGAAATAATAAAAATCAATACAGACCTTAAATTAAAATACAATCCCAAAATGCGGGTTAATGTTCAAATTCGTTCTTGAAAGATCACGCGATTTTCATTTTCGTCTCCGAATGATTTTTTTAATCAAATTAGTCCCTGAAAGATAAACTATTAGTCAAATTAGTCATTCCGTCAATTGGATGATGAAGTGTCACGTTAAGTGCCACGTGGCATGATGACGTGACGCGCCACGTGGCAGATCAATGACACGTGTCACTTGACATATAAAAAAGTTTTTCATTAGTCAAAATAGTTTTTGAAAGTCCATACGTAAGTCATTTTCATCCTTCAAATTTTAAAAATTAGTCAAACTAGTCCTTATATATTTTTTTTATTTTTTCTTCATAAAATTATCTCTCTCCTTTAATTCTTCCCAAAATCTCTCTTATTCTTTTCTATTCTAAAACTTATATATATATATATATATATAATATATATATATATATATATATATATATATATATTATATATATATATATTATACACTCAAAATTGAAATGTTGTATTTATTAACCAAAGTTATACCACTATTTTTTTCTACTACATATTTTTTTCTATTACGGTATTTACTTATTATAGGAGGTAATGGTAGTGATACTTAGAGTCAAAATTCAAGAAGATCCACAAATTTTGCTTCAATTCCAAACTTTACAAAATATTGAAAATTTGTTGGTTAATTATTATTATTATTATTATTATTATTATTATTATTATTATTATTATAAATGAATTGCTTTTTAAGCGTAATACGTGCAAACATCATAATAAATTTTTGTGTGTTTCATATGTTTGAAATAGATTATATAATTTTTCTTTTAATTTCACAAATCAATGAAATAAAATGAAATAGGAAACATTATACCTATGCATAACACAGGCTACTCCGCACTAGTACATTATATAAATAGATATGCTTCGTATTAAAATAAAATTCCTTTTGTTTTAAATAAAATATTTAAAAAATTATATTAGAATATTAAGATTCAAAAAGTGATTGCATAAACCAGTTTTTCAATTATTGAGTTTTACTATATAAATTAAATAAATAAAAATTATAATTTTAAAAAATTTAAAAGATTTAAAATTTAAAATCTACTATTATTTAGTAAAATTTAAAATATAAATTTTTAAATATATAATCAACAATTTTGATAAACTCATTTAAATAGAAAAATTCACATAAAAAAATTACAATTTAAAAATGTAAAATTTTAAAATACAAATGACAAAATAACTTTATAAAAATTTAATTATTTTTATTATTTTATGTAAAGAGAATTTTGTTTATTAAGGTTTAAAAAATAATATTAAAATTAGTAGTATAAAAAAATATTATAAATTTAATATTATAAAAAAATTATATAAGGACTAGTTTAACTAATTTTTAAAATTTGAGGGATGAAAATGACTTATGTCTGTACTTTCAAGGACTATTTTGACTAATAAAAAACTTTTTTATATGTCAAGTGGCACGTGGCATGCCACGTGTCATTGACCTGTCACATGGCGTGCCACGTGTTACTGACCTGCCACGTGGCATGTCACATCATCATGCCACGTGACACGTTATCATCCAATTGACGGAAGGACTATGAAAATGACTTATGTCTGTACTTTCAAGGACTATTTTGACTAATAAAAAACTTTTTTATATGTCAAGTGGCACGTGGCATGCCACGTGTCATTGACCTGTCACATGGCGTGCCACGTGTTACTGACCTGCCACGTGGCATGTCACATCATCATGCCACGTGACACGTTATCATCCAATTGACGGAAGGACTAATTTGACTAACAGTTTATCTTTCAGGGACTAATTTGATTAAAAAAATCATTCGGGGACGAAACTGAAGATCGCGTGATCTTTCAAGGATAAATTTGAACATTAACCCTCCAAAATGCCAACTGTTGATTTGTTTTTCCTTGTTTAACCTATTCGGTTTATGTTAATTATGCTAGACTTCCTATTATTAGTAATCATGTAATCATTGCCCCTAGGTATTTACCAAGATTTGGCGCTTCTTTGTATCTACATCTGCTGATTATATTTCTCTTTATGCCTGGACCCACCCTTCTTGAGAAAATAATAGATATTTTTTCCGGGCTAACTTTGAAACCCGAGGCTTCTTCAAACCTTTTGAGTAATTGAAGAATCCCTTCAATTTGGTTCTCTGATGCTTCTACGAATAATAACAAGTCATCAGCAAAAAGAAGGTGAGAGATGTTTGGTCCTTCTCTTCCAGCTTTTATAGGTATCTAGCTACCCTTCTCAACCTCTTCTTCTATAATCTGCAAAAGCTTGTCCATAGCAATAACGAAAAGGTAAGGGGACAAAGGGTGCCCCTGTCTTATTCCCCTAGTTGGGGTCATCTATTCTGTTTTGGTTCCATTCCATAGAATTTTGAAGGAGACTGATCTCACACAAGCCATGATAAGTTGTCTGAAAGTACTGTCTATTCCAAATTCTTTCAGGCATTTGTCAATGAAACTCCATTTCAGTCGGTCATATGCTTTTTCAAAATCAATTTTTATTGCCATAAATTGTTTCCTCGCCTTCATTTTTTTCATGCTCAGCATCATCTCCTTTGCAATTATAATGTTATCATGAATGACTCTCTCTGGTACAAAACTAGATTGGTTGGGGGCAATTCGGTTGTGTAAAGTGGGCTTGAGCTTGGATACAAGTATCTTAGAGATGCATTTGTAGACAACATTGCATAATGCAATGGGTCTAAAGTGGGAAATCAATTCAGGATGTTTTGATTTAGGTATCAGAACAATAAGTGTTTGGTTGATTTCTGCTATTTGCTCGGGGTTCCTCCACACTTTACCAATATATTCACACAGAGACTACTGAATCATACTCCAGTTCTCCTTAAAGAAAAAAGCAGGGTACCCATCTTCTCCTGGCGCTTTCAGGGAGCCTATACTGAAAAGAGCTTATTTTATATCCTTCTGGGTGGGGGAAATCTGAAAACTGTTCCTCATTTCTTCATTTATTGGGGGATATGTAATCTCTGAGTTGAGGTCATGACTCTCTGGCTAATCTTCCCAGTACAGCTCCTTGTAATAATTAATCGCCATATCCCTTAATTCCTCCTGTTCCTCACACCATACTCCATCCCTGTTGCGTAGTTTGAGAATTTTGTTCTTCCTCCTCCTTATGGCTGTTTTGGTATGATAGTATTGAGTATTACGATCACCATCTATAATCCACCTTTACCTGGACTTTTGCAACCATAGGAGCTCCTCCTGATCAAGAATCTTTTCCAACTCCTGAGATAATCCTTTTTTGAGGTCTTCCAAAAAAGGATTTTTTCCGTAAGAGTAAGATCTTTGCAGTGACAATTTTAAAGGAACAATTGATAGAGTTAAAGCTAAGTTGGGGGGATAGAAGACAAATTGCCTTTCTCTTGCAGGCAGAATCACCCTCTCCCAAGCAGTGATAAGCCCAACACTGAATTTTGATATGATGCACACACAAATCCCCAGAGGCATCTGCAAAGAGGTGGAAAGACTGCAACGAAATTTTATTTGGGGTGACGAGCCAGAAAAGAAGAAATTTCATGCAGCGAGTTGGGATCTAATATGCACTCCGAAGAAAAATGGAGGACTGGGATTCAGACATCTGAGTAAAATGAATGAAGCTTTCTTATTAAAAATTCTTTGGAGAATGGTTAATGAAAAAGAGTCGCTCTGGACACAAGTTTTGTACAATAAGTATGGCAGAGGGCAGGACTTACAAAAAAGTCTAATATGCAGGTCCACAGATTCAACATTATGGAAAAGTCTAGCAAAAATGTGGAAAATGTTTCAACAAAATATTTCTTACTCGATTGGTAATGAAAAATCTACAATATTTTGGATAGACTCATGGGTGAGAGGAGAAGGAGTGCTCATCAACAAAAGATTAAGGGATGTGACAAATCTAGACATGGTAGTAACAGAGGGTACAAATCAAGAGAATGGAATATGAATTGGCTCCATAGACATCTACCTGAAGAAATCATTAATCATATTCAAGCTATACATCCACCAAATGAAGACCTATGAGAGGATAAGGCTTTATGAAATCTTACACAGTACGGACAATTCACTATAGCAAGTGCTTATAACGCTCTAACAAATAGTTGGAGTGTACAAGATCGTATATCGGATATTGTTTGGAAATGGAAAGGTCCAGAGAAGATAAAAGTGTTCGTGTGGCTTACCTTTCATAACAAGTTGATGACCTCCGAAAGGCGAAGCAGGATTCTAGGGACGAATGCTGAGTGCCACAGATGCAGAGGAGTGCCAGAATCCCAGATCCATGTGCTAAGAGATTGCCCAGTTACTTCTCGTACCTGGACGCACTTATTAAGTCCACGTCATATACAAAATTTCTTTAGAGCTCTCTTCGATTTGTGGTTGAGATGGAACCTCACATCCAAACTGGGCCGTGACCTTGAAGACTTATGGATAACCCTCTTCATGGTGACTTGTTGACAAACATGGCGTTGGCGGAATAAAGAGATTTTTTCTCCCCAGTTCAAGAGACCGAATAAAGCGGAAAATATAATTCTTAATCTAGTAAATGAGATTGAAATAACGTTCCGGAAGGAAGCGATCTTCACACAGAGGAGGAAAAGAATTGAAGTGCAAGTGGCGTGGAAACCTCCAATAGAAAATTGGGTTAAAGTGAACACAGATGGGGCCTCGAGGGAAAACCCAAGACAAGCAGGATGTGGGGGTGTGGTGAGAAATGAATTGGAAAGATGGGTGGCTGGCTTTGTGGCAAATCTAGGTAACTGTACTGCTTTCCAGGTAGAGATTTGGGGTATATATTATGCGTTATCTAACACATGGGAATTGGGATTAAGAAGAGTCATGGTTGAGACAGACTCCAAAGCTGTATATGAGATTATGATCCAAGAAGATAAAAGAAAGGAAAAGTACGAGGAGCCAATGTAATTGCTCTACAATGTCTACAATGAGAATAATTTTGTAATAAAAATCAAATGATAATTAAAGTAATTAATTATTATTTATTTCAAATTTCAAATTCAAATGAAATTAGGATTCTTCCTTTATTGTTACCTCCTTCATCTAACTCTCCCTCTCCTTTTGACCTAGCAGAAATTCCTTCCCCCAATTTGACCAAGCAGCCACCGAAGAGAGCCCCACCGTCGGTGCTGGAGAACCAACCTCCATGAAGTCTGCTGCAACCTGAGCAGTCGGCGCTACCCAACCGGTCCCCCCGCACGATTTGAGTGTTTCCTTCACGCTTGGTGTTCGCTGCGACACCAGCCTCCGTTCTTCTTTCTCTCCTTCATCGACGCAGGTTCCATCCCTTTCCTTGTCCCCGGTTCTTTCTGTTTTATTTATTTCATTGCTTTTAATTGTGATTTTTGCATATAGATTAGACTTAGGATTAGTTAATATCTGTTGCTAAATTGAATGTGTTTGCTCGCTGAATTTTATAGGTTGATTGCTGCTTCTATTGAACTGAATGCTCTGTTTACACCTAATGCACACCATATGTTCGATGAAATGCCTAAATGAAATCTTTTGTTTAATTCTTATGTATGGCCAGCATTTGACTTAAATTCTATTCTCATGATGCATTATAATTTACAATTGTGCAGTTTTATGCGATTTCTATTGATGTTTGAGCTTAAATTTTGTTATGCACTTGTTTGTGATTTTTTTTTATCAAAATACCAATTTGGTTAAAATTTCAGATGTTATCAATTATTTGGTATATTTTTAAGAAGTGCATACCGTGTTTTATTGAGTGATTTGAATGAAATAGTTTATTCATGTTAGTTTTGAACATAAATAATCACATGCATCATCACTCGTTCTTTGAAGTTTTGAGCCATTAAAATTGGTTTTCAACCACTGTGATGCTGGTTGTGCTTTACAATCATTATTATATATAACATTTTTTGTAGCTATTTATAGTTGTAATGTTGATGGACTAAATCATAACAGTGTGAGTGTTTATATTAATATGGTTAATTTATTATTGTTGTTGCTATTTGTTTTTTAATTATGTGGCATTGGTATACATTTATTGTTGAAGCAAGTTTTTTAGATATTAAAAAAAAGAGTGTAACACGTTAAGACTCACAGGAACAATAGAACAAAAAGGGTGTATCACCATTCTTAGTTCTCATTAATCTTTCTTCATTATTTCCCAAACTATGTCTCGCAGTTTCACCAATCCCTTGTTCTTATTCTTGGCAATGGGTTATATGTTCATTTTTGGAAGTGTCATAGCTTTTGGTTTGGTGCTTGTGCTTGTTTGTACGGTTCTGCATCAAACAAGAGAAAATCCAGTGTTCCAAGTGCAACAACACATGCACAAAGTATAAAGACATCAGTAAATGGTACATGAACTCCACCAGAAGTCTCAGAAGGATGTGATGATATTATCATTGTAGGTGCTGGTATTGCTTGTGCAGTCCTTGCTTTCACTCTTGGAAAGGTAGTACAAGTGCTTCTTTTTTAGTTTCTTCTATTTAGAATTTTATTTTATGATGGTTTCTTTGAGTTATAGTCTTTAAATAAGTCTTAACTCATAGATAAGATCTTATACTATTGTCTAACTAAATTGACATAAATAAAATGTAGAAAATATAAGTTATAGGCGGCAAATAATGTATATTCTAGAGAGAATAGTGTTTTGTATATATCCATTATCTGTTTTTGTTTCTATGGCTTGGAGCTCCAATGGTTCTTTTTCATGAAAGGAAGCATAGATATATATTATAGAATTTAATTTTGATGTACTCTTAGTGTAAAGTAGTTTTAATATAGGCCGGATGTTCATTTTACTAGGCAGGTCCATAGTTATTTTCATTCTAATTTAGATGTTTATGTGATTTGGAGTGAATTTAATATAATTTTGCCTGATTATAAGCATTTGTTAAAAAATAGTGAGCATAGTGCCTATTATAAACTAAAATTTTACTAACATGCTTAATCCTGCTTAAGTTAGTTATTTTCTTAGTGGTTTATATTGCTGATATTTATGTCATAGTACCATATGTGACTTAATTTCTTTGGTTGGTTTTTTTTGTTTGTGTTTGATTGCAGATCGTGAAAATTACGGGTGTGAATGAGCTAGAAACTGATGAGACGAAACTTGGTCATATTGTAGAATTGGATTTAGTGTACCATTCACTGAATTCAAGTATGCTTGGAGTTGTTGTAGTTAGATATATATAAGTGATTAAGTTATAACAGAGTTATGTAACATTTAGATTTTCAAAACAAATACTAAATTGTATTTTTCTTTAGCTATTTAAAATAAGTCGGATGTTCATTTTATTATAATTGCAGATGGTTCTTTCCATTCTAGAGTAGATGGTTATTTTGGGTATATTATTTGTCCTTTACTTGATTTCCTGTGTTTTGTTTGCATATGGCCTGCAAGTTTTTTTATTTATAAGTTGAATTAGATTTAGTTTAATTTGATTGAATTTAAGCTGAGTTTTAGTTATACCATTTAAACATGATGCACGAGTGGTATTTTTGATCAATTGCTTAGTTATTTTTTATCAACTAATGTGGATGTTCATTTTACTGTCTATGCGAATTGTTCCTTTCTTTTTAAAGTGAATGTTTATTTTAGATATACCATTTGTCCTTTACTTAATTTTCTGGTTTTTGCATCCGCATGCTCCACGTGTGTTTCTTTTGTTTTATGGTTTAGAAAGTATAGATTAAAATAGAATTTTTGTAAACATTGATATTAAATTGAAAAATAAATAAAATCTTAATTTGAAATTAAAAGAAATTTTTTTATTACATAACATTTACATGAGATATATAATTTATAGTTTAGAGAAATACTAAAAAGTCAACAGTTAGTCATCAAGATTTAAAAATGTGTTAACATAAGAAGAATCGTCAAGAAATGCTGCATCATGATGACAAGTATTAAGCTCTTCAAGAATCTGCTCCTCTGATTCGAAGATATTTCTCACCGGAATGACATCCCATATGACCTCAAGGTTATTTTTCCACAGTACCTCAAGTATGTAATCCCATTTCAGTTTAATGTATGATAGATTGCCTATTTCATGCTCTTTTTTGGCAGTTACAAATTAAGCACACTATACAAAACAAGCTTCACCGAAATGGTGGTCCTGAAGATTTGGTTGCAACAGAAGCTATGCTTGCTAAAATCACAAAGAACCCAGGGGAATATAATCAAGCATTTGTGGAGCAATTCAAGATATTTCATCAAGAACTCAAGGACTTCTTTAATGCTGGCAGGTTTATCTTGAATTCTCAGTATCACTTGTAAACATATGTAAATTAAACTTGTTTTTCTTATCTTAATTCAAAATATCATATTATGAGACATGTTATATGTCATGTTATTTTCTATTGAAGACCTTTAACCTTCTAATGGATCACTACATCATTTGAATGCATGATTAGACATTATAAATCAGTAGATCGATCATGAAATTTCATGCATTCATTGACAAGACTGAGCATGCAACCCAGTGCATGCATCTGTGCAATTGTGTGGTTTGGTGAGTGTCATGCAACCTTTCCCCTTGTGCTAAGACTGTTCCCAGGACTACAAATTCTGGGTTGTGACCACCAAAATCATACAACAGCAACTTTATTGTTGCATCATACGTTGCTGTCTTTTGTGATTTTCAGTAGCTGTAAGAGAGAAAAAAAACATCATTTCTTGTTCTGTTTATATAACTTAATTGTTGTTCACTTTAAGAGTGAACATAGTACCTTAATCTCAAAGAGATAGTCAAATCACTTTTATAGCCAACTAACTTATTCTAAAGAAAATGAACATCTGTTTTAGTTGATACTAAACATCTAACAAATTAACCAAAATTTTATATGTGCACCATATTTAAATAGCCTAACTCAAACCCAACTTCAATTCAAGAAAACATAAACTAAGTCTAATCCAAATCTTCTTCATTACTCCCAAACCACTTAACAAAAGAAACTAATGGAGCATGTACATGCAGAATTCAGCAAATCAATGCAAAAGATCAATATTATAAGTAAAATAACATCCACTTTTTGAATAAATGAACCATCAGTATACATAGTAAAATGAACATCTATTTTAATTGATAATAAACATCTAACAAATTAAGAACTTTTATTCAATTATTACATTCTTAATTAAAATTCAATACAACCACCAACAGCACAAACAGACAACATATATGCAGAAAAAGAAAAAGATATATCATCAAAACCAACCATCCGATATCTTGCTAAAGTAACCATCCAATTAGGGGTCAATTACAGATAGACAATGGTCAGCTTGCTTACGTCACACTGCATGCAAAGGACAACTAGGCAAGTAAAAAATATTCTGCTATTTGAACCAGATTACCTAAATTTTGCTAACTTTCCCGGGCTATGCTTAAATCAATTTCAACAATCTCAGCAAACATCTTATTCATCATGTTCCTACTTACTAAAATTGCATGTATTCGCGTGTTCACCATGTACAATCAAACATCTCAGCAGGCTAAACTGTGTCTAGAACACGAAGCAACAGAAAGATGAATCTTGAAAAAAGGAAATTAACCCACTAACCGAAGATGATTGAAGACGGTCGGAGATGGGGGCTTTAACACTAACGAGACCCTAGACTGTCGAATGGTCACGGCATCAACTCTTCGACGCAGGAGGCAGGATCGTGACAGCAGGCTGACGCAGAGATGATGCGTGGGAAGCAGGTCCGGGTGCTGCTGTTCGGGTCGACGCCGATGACTGGTCCACGGCACGAGGGGACGCAAGGCTGGGATGTTCAGCCCAGAACGGTGTGCCGTGGTTGCTTCCAATGGCCGGGTACGGGTGTAGAAGCTGGGTGCTATAAAAGGGGTTGGTGATGCAATTCTTGTCCGAGCTGCGGCAGGTTGCAGGTGTAGGTGGCAGCGAGAGGGTTCGGGGGAGGTTGAGCAGCGATAGTGTAGGATTTTGGGGGGTGGGGGTGGGGAGAGGGTTATTGACGGTCAAAACAGGTAAATGGGGGATAATTTGAAATTGAGGGTTTCAATTAGGGTAAATAATGATTTATTTTCATTTTTATCTTAAAATGGGCCAAATTAAAATTCCATTGTATATATTGTATAGATACTTCATTGTCTCCCTAGCGGGACTCTAAAAGAAATAAACACCCAAATTCAGTAATTAGAAAGATAAATAATTGGATAAAAATGCAATGGAAAGTACAGTTCAGGCACAATTTAAGAGAAGGAAACATAGTAACTGATTGGCTTGCAAAGAAGAGTTTGGAAACTGATCCAGGATATCACTTCATTGACACACCGCCTGCAGAGATAAGAAACTTTTTGTTTGATGGTTGCAGAGGGGTTGCTATACCCCGCTCAGTGTCTACTTTGTAGTTTTTTGAGCTTCTGTTTTCTTTTGTTGGGCTGAAAAGCCCTGTTTTTGAATAAAAAAAATTATGCTAGACTAATATTTAAGCACTTAGAAAGACTTGCCGGTGAGACCTTAGGTGATGTGGTAATTCATGTGTTTCTTAATACGCTGTACTCGAGTTCGAATCCAATAATAATGAATAAATAAATATATTTCAGTGGTTGAATAATAGCAAAGAGTATAATTTAAAAGAATCATAGTTAAATCCACACAATACAATTAAACAAACACAACATTATTTTTAATTTTAAAAGTGAAGACTTATATACAATTATATTTATGAAAATAATAGCATACAAATCTTCATTGTTTTAAATCATATTAATATTCAAAAAATAAACATAAAACTAAAAAATCTGTTATATAAAAAATATTCATAGAATTTTTTGACAGATTAGTGTTTAACAAGTTTAAACTTCGATCATTGTCAAGTATAAAAAATATTATATTGTCAATCAATTTTCAATATAGATTGGAATCACTTTGGAAGCGGTTATGTACTTAGAGTTCCAAGTACAAATTACATACTCTATTGAAGTTGTTACTCGACAAAATTTGGGTTGAAGTCATTTTGTGTAGATGTCGACAAGAAAGATTCAAGCAAAGACAAAGGTGTGTCAATGTCATTTGGTGTCGAGGTCGATGAGAAAGATTCAATCAAAAGACAGATGTGAAACGCCAAAAAGTTTGAATATTCCGGTATCAAGATGTCACTGGCATAGTGACATGTTAAAAGGATATGGTCGAAGAGGAGGTTGATGTCACAAAAGTGTAGTGTCTTTGGCGGGAATGGTTATTGACGAGATAACGGTATATGATGACGTGTCAAAAAAGGATTAGTCGAAGGTGTCTATAAATAGAAAAACAACCGAAGAGCAAGAGGTTGGAATCCTCCACATACAAAACTCACGCACACTCATATTTCCAGCGACTTTCTGAGTCTGTCACAAGTTCTTTTTTTATAGAATTTCTTCCATATCTTTTATACTTTTTTTTTTTTCACAATTCTTATAATTTTTATTTATGCAATTTATTCTTTCAACAAGTTTAAGTTCAATCAAATTTTATATTCAAAGTTTGTTTTTTATTTTCTTTTATTTTACTTTGTAACAAACTTTATATTTCAATTAAGTTTATTTACTTTTGAAGTATTTGAATAATTTGCAAGTCAATTTCATTTTTATTTCATTTAAAAAAAAATATAAAAAAATTTTCTTCTTCATCATAACAAAAAAAAAAAAATAGAAGACTTTAATACATGATAAAATTGATATCCGCAAGAGAATAGTAGGTTTCAATCTCAGATATTAGATATCAAACTAATTAAAATTCTTTTTTTTGCAATAAGTAAATTTTTTCATTTAAATCTGCAAAAAAATCTGGATAACAAAACCCAACAAGTATGTTAATTTCTATTGGCATGCTAGTACTTTTAACGTTTTTATCATGAGTCAATTAAAAAAAAACGAGTTGTCTCTGCATATAAACTATTGGCTCTACACTGGATAAAATGCTATTGTATACATAGATTATTCTTCGATAAATAAATGTGTAGTTATTTGAATAAGTTGACTATTTTTTTTTCCAGGGATTAAGTTGAATGTAATGTTAGTAAAAGGTCGTTAGCAGCTGCTAGGGAAGTAATTGTTACTTGTTAGGAAGGGTTTGTGCATGCAAGCTAAGTTAGTTTTTGCTTGTTGGGTTGCTTTTGCATTAGGCAATAGAAAGTTCGATAACTATACTTAATAATTAGGGATAAGTATGATTTTGGTCCCTAACGTAGGGGCCAAAAATTTATTTTGTCCCTCGACTTTTTTTCGCAACAAAAAGGTCCCTGAGGTTCCAGTTTGTTTTAAAATCATTCCTTGGACGATTTTACCCATGTGGTCGTTAGGTTTAGTTACGACCGTTTTAACGGATATTGGAAACGTTAATTAATATAAATAAATAATAATAGAAGGATTAAATCAAGAAAGTGAATGAATGTGAAGTGCAGGGGAGGGAAGAATAACGATGGCAGCTACTGCTGACGGTCGATGGCTAGGGTTCAGGAGACAGTGGCGTCCATGGCTTCCTAGAGCTCAAGAGCCTCACGTTTTCGTTCAGATGTAAAGGAGTTGCTTTGTGGCCATGGTGAGAGGCCGATTTTGCGAACTTCATCGATGAAGGATATCCCGGGACGAAGATTTTGGGGTTGTGTATACTATGAGGTAAAGTGTTCTTCCTATTTTGCTATTGTGGGTCTGAGAATTTGAGATTTCTTCATATGTTTCTGTGGCTCCTGTTAGGTTCAGGATGGCTGTGATTTCTTCAGATGGGCAGATCCGGAACCTGGAGGTGTTCAGCAAGAGGTTGAATTTGCTAGAAATAGGAGGAAGATAACGAAATTAAAGGCAAGATTGAAGGAGGTGGAGACGAAGCTTTGGGTTGTGGTTGCTCTATGTATTGCTGGGTGGGTTGGGTTTTTGTTCTTATTTCTGCAGAATCATTACAACTTAAAGCACCCGAATGGAATGCACCTAGGTTATAGATGATTTGGTAGGGAATGTTATGAGGTTTCCTGTCTTGTGTGGGTAGAGTTTGAGGGTATTCTGTGATGTTACAATGGTTTAGGTGTGTAGCATGTTTGAAACTGTTTGAATTATTGAAGGAAAGTACTGTTTAATGTTGCCCAAATTGTCACCTTCTTTAATGGTGGAGCTGTGTTATTTTGTAATGTAAATGTAGTTTTTGAGCAAAGCAGAAAAGCATTGAGTACAAGATCTGAAAATTCAGTAATTAATAATGGCATATTTCATTGGATGACTAGTTAAAACATACACAAATAAACTGTTTGCATCCACATGCCTAGTATCAAAAAACGGAGAAGCAACACTTCAAGTGTCCTTAGGAACTTAATACTAAAATATAGTAATCAAACCAATGTAACTAAGGCAATGCTCTTAATGTAAATAGCCAGTACCAAAATTAAAAACACTGCTTGCAAAACATTAACACAAAAGTCAAAAAAAAAAATTTCACATTCAAATCCTAAAGATTTTCCCACTGAGATGGAGGTAACTTGGCCATCAACCTCAGCTTCTGCAGGGGTAGATGAGGTGCACTGCATTGAATGACAGAAAATTTTCTCTTCCTCATAGATGGCTGGCTAGGGGGCTGTTTGTTGCTAGTGGAGGTTGTAGCTGATGCAGCCTTGTTCTTGGGTTGGGCCAGGATGTTGGGCTGAGTGGAAGGTTTCTTGGGCTTAGTGGAAGCTTTCTTGGGCTATGGTGCTTCTGTGGTGGGCTGGGCTTCACGTTTCTTGGGCCTTGTGAGGGGTTTTCCTGGTATGAGATGCTAGCAGATTGGTTGGTGATGGTGTAGTATTCCTCTTTCTCCCTCTCCAAACTGTCTGACCAGGTGCCAGCTTAGGTGCATTCTTCTTAGCTCTTTTGGTTGAACTTTGAGCCTACAAACAAAATGTAAATCATAGAGACAGTTACACACACATCATATAGTAGTTAAATTAAATAGATGGCAATCATAATGGTAACTGAACCCTAGAATAGCATATCACAAACCCTCTTACCCTCTTCTTAGGCTGGCTGCAGCTGCTCTTCTTGTGTCCCACTCCACCACAGTTGGAGCATCTTTGGACTTCTCCCCTCCGTGACATGTGAGTCTGGCTTCTGTTGTCTTCATCTGTAGCCCTTCGTTTCCTCTTCTTCACCGGTCTGTGGCTTGGCTTCCTGTATGGAGGCGGGATGACATCATCATATTGAGTCCTCTCCCATAGCTCCTGGCCGTTTAGAGGGTGTATGACCTCCTGGTAGCACATGATGTAGGCCTCCTTGTAGCAGTCATCCACATATGACTCCAAATTAAGGCCCTTGAAGGTGATGCAGCTGATGGCATGAGTACAATGAATCCCACTCATTTGCCACTTCCTGCAAGAACATTCACCAGTAGCCAGATCCACAACATACTTATTTAGACCACACATAACCTCGTACTTGCTAGCAGATGACCAGTATGGCCTCCAGTCCCTAGCTAAGCTTGCCCGTTTCTCTAATTTCTTCTTAATCATTGGCATAATGTTTCCTAGATAATTAAGAACCCTTTCCCTATTTGCAGCCCATCTAGTCATCATATAAACCCTAATATCCTCTAACATGCTTACAATTGGTTTCTCACTTGCTTCTACTAACACAGCATTGAAACTCTCACTCATATTATTAACGAGGCTGTCACATTTAGATAGGAAGGTAAACCTGGATCTTGACCAGAACCTTGGTGGAATGCCATTCAAATGTCTAAATGCTCCCTCATTCAGACCTCGCAAAGATTTCATCTCCTTCTCCCAACTCTACCAATGACTTGCTTTAGCACACCTCCACATCTTGTTCTTTAGCTCTAAACTAGGAAACTTCTTCCTGAAGTTGCTGTAGAGGAGCCTAACACAGAACCTATTATCCACCCCTGCAATGACCTCTTCAAACGCCGACAGTAAGCCCTGTTTACAAAAGGTAAGATTTCATATGGTTAGTGCATTTATAAATGTATACATGGACAAGTTACATAAGCTGGTATATGGTGAATTACCTTTTGCTGATCAGACATAAACGTGCACTTTGCAACATTGTGTAGGCCTAAGTCATCGGACAGGTGACGTAAAAACTAGACCCAAGAGTCCTTAGTCTCTGCCTCCACAACCGCATACGCAATTGGAAGAATCTGGTCATTTGGGTCTCTTCCGACTGCAGTCAACAGTTGTCCACCTTGGGGGGTTTTCGAGAAGCAACTGTCCAGCCCAATGAACCTTCTACATTGTTGAAAATTTTTCTTGCAAGCATCAAAGCATACATACATTCTTTGGAAAACACAATAGTTCATCAGGTCTGCGTTCTGTCTCTCTTGAGCAAAATCTGGTGATTGAATTACCTTCAGAATCACTGTGGAACCTGGGTTTGTTCTTAGGATTTCATGGTAGTAGTCGTTTATTCGCTTGTACTGCTCCCTAAAGGCGCCCTATATTTGACTCAAAGCCTCCTGTTTTGTCTTAGTTGCCATTGCCTTGGTAACAGTCAGGTTCCATTTTTTGTGAGCCCTTGCAACCAGCCAGTGGCGGAGCCACGTTATGAGTAAGGGGGGCAATGGCCCCCTCCAAATTAATAAGGTATATGTATAAGTTTTTAATTTTTTAGTTTAATCCCTTTTTAATTTTTAATTTTTCTTTCTTCTTAATTTATATTTTTCATGTTAGCCCCTCCCAAAATAATTTCTAACTCCGCCCCTGCAACCAGCTCCTTCACCTTAATCTTTGGGTTGGCTTCAAATTTCTTCTTAAACTGGCTACCCAACTATTTGCTGTGCATAATCTCAACCCGGTGTGTCTGCATGCAGGTATGTTGGAGATTCATGCTTCTTAGTTGCCAAGTGGATTCCTCACCGACCCTGTGTGCATATAACCAAAAGGGTAGCCTTTCTGACAAACAGCTCGGACCCTCACCAAGTCACACTTCTTGAATTTAATGTCCCTAGCTGTGTGGACTGCATAGGCCGCCACTGTGTCCTTGAACTCTTGCTGAGATTTATACAATGTGCCCACCTTCCATTTGTACTTTTCCATGTCCTTTTGTGTCTTATGCACTGAAAACCTCTGCCACCCCTCCTCAGCAGCATCCTCCCCATCATCAGCACCCGTCCCTACTCCTGCAATTACATGGTCCTGCTCCAATTCATCACTGTCATCTGCATCCTCATCATCCAAATCACTTGTGACAACCTTTTTGCCTTTCTCCGCATTACAATCCTTCGGCACAGCATTATCTTCACCGAATCCACTTTCATAGTCGTACACCTCATCACTGTCAGTGAAGTGGATGTCTTCCACACTATTTTCCTCTTCATTAGATGGCAAGTATGTTGGGTCATCACTGTCTTTGCCACTACTAACATTGTCACTATCCGCCTCATGTCCCTCTTGGCTTAATTCCACTCCACCATCCTTATTCTCGCATTCTTGTTCACCAGTAACCCTAGCTCCATTACTGTTTTCTACATTCCTTTCGAACACCACTAAATCCAGACCACCACCTAAAGGTTCCTCACTCTGGCCACCTACCGTTTCTCCCCCCACATCCAGAAAACCCACCTCCAAAAATCCCTCAGCATCCTCAACCTCATGCACTATAAACAGATCAACAAAGCCTCTCCTCGCTGCAATGGTACACATTTCAATTGCCTCTGTGTCACCTCCCAACAGCTTCAAGTGACTCTCATAATCATCCTCAGTTGGGTCTTTGTACCATAACGCGGAAATGTTGGATTTTAGGTATCCAAGCTGTCTCAGTTCCTCGTATGCCTCAAACACACTCCATCGATCGCCGTCAATGTCCTCCACAACTGTAGATTGACCCTTCAAGTACATGAGCACACTATTTTCATATCTAAATACCCCACCATGGTGCACCCGCATGTTGAAGAGCGCCATCTCCTTCCCGAAAAATCCTATTAATCAACACATACAGGGAGTTACTCAACCAACTATGAAGAACAACAACCACAATTAGTTCTAACCCTAGCCTTCCACACACCTTCGCAGAATCCACATTAATAAACGAGAAATTACATTCACATAATGCTTGCCTCGCGAAGGGATTTTTGTTGGAACGAAGCCAAGTTAACGACCCAGGAAGTTTTCCGGCAACCTCTCTCAAGCTACCAACGCCGGATCTCGCAAGAAGGCCTTCCAAGGGCTTCGCACAATCGTTTCACACAAACGTTTCACTCTGGAGTCCTATTCTCAGACAATGCGTTGCTTGGGTAAGGAAAAACGATTTCGCGGGAAGGAATACCAACCAGCAAGAGCATTTTCGTATTAAAATTTTATTTTTGAGCGTAAAGGACGATTTTAAAACAAACTGGAATCTCAAGGACCTTTTTGTTGCGAAAAAAGCCGTAAAACGAAATAAATTTTTGGCCCCTACGTTAGGGACCAAAATCATACTTATCCCTAATAATTAACCAGACAACTTATAAATCACCTTGGCACACTTATTGTAACTGCTACTATACTTTTTCTATATTTCCATTTGAATAAAATTGGTAGAGAGTAGTAGCACATTACCATATACCCACTATGCAGTAGTCACCAAAAAAACAAGTAAAAAAGTCACCAAAAAAAAAATATCCCCACTATGCAGTGTTGAAGTTTAGCCTTGACTACTAGAATAATAAAGGGTTTTACATAATAAACTTTGAAGTGTATCTTAATTCTCCTGAATTAGATTTTAATTTGGCTTGGACAAAGTTCCAAATAAAAAGTTCAAACTTATAAACATGCCTTGTGTGATTCTACACTATTTTCATTGCGTGCGTATATTGTTAGAATTCTTTAGTTTAATTTTAGGGTGAATGTTAAATTATTGGAAAAGATATTTAAAAGTAAAAGCATACTTTTACGAATATGATTAAAAAATTTTAGTTTTTGATCTGGATTAAGTTTTTAATTAACATTTTGATTTATCATTTCTAATTCTAACATGTAATTTTTTTATCTTCCTCAATTAAAATTTACTGAATTCTTGTTAAAACTGAAAAGCAATTTTCATCAAAGCAAGAATTATAAGAAAATTTGGTTATGTTAATGGCCAAACTCATATAGTTCCTTTTTTTTTTTCAAACTTGAAACTTATACAGTGCTATTTACGTAATTGCACGTAAGAAAGCATTAACAAAAGGTAGTTATTTTCATGAAGATGCTAAAACATTCTTTTTATGATTATTTTTGTTTAAAAAGTATAATTTATTTATTTTGTAATATTTTAAATAAAAATAATATTTTTACTTTAAATAAAATTTAATTCTATAATCTATTATCTAATAATCAAAATGATATATTTTCATATAATGACAATAATTAAATCTTCGTTGGAGCAGCCGAGAGGTTAACAAAAACCTATTTAATACTCATACGCAGAACAACAAACTTTGGGAAATACCTATAACAGTCCTTTTTTTTTTTTTTTGGTCATGATAACAGTATTAGTTTTCAAATGAGGACAATATTGGTGTCCAGCACTCATATTGAGCCTAAAACTGTAGCTGGCCCAAAAGCGTCACTCTTAGATAGGAGTATGTCGGTATTCATACCGTAGGATCTTTTATGGGTCTTTTCAAATTCTATCTAGATTCGCAAATGTGACTTAACTCAGATGATAATTCATGTGCTTTTTAATATACGCATTCGGATTCAAACTTTATTAAATGCACCAAGTATTGAAAAGGAATGTTTTAGGTTTGGTTCAAATTTTTCATTTTAGATTTGATAAATAAAACAAATCATGCGTATATTTTTGTAGTTTTTAAAAGGTTGAAATATTTTTGAAAGTATTTAAGATAGAATTTTTTAAAGTTGGTTTATACTTTTTAAAATTTAAAAGTCTAATATAACTTTATATGTTAACTAATTTTTAAATTTAATATTTGCAATTATGTTTATTATAATATTTTTAAATTTTTAAAACTATTTTACCAAATACAATTGTTGTTGCTTGTGTTTATTGAAAATTATTTTTAATTTGATTTACCAAATATAAATGTTACTTTTAAAAAGTCATCTTTTAAAAATTAATTTTTATAAACTATTTTTGAAAAATAAAAACTTTACCAAACTAAAACTTAGTGTTATGTGAATGAGTATGTAATGTGAGTGTACTGTGATATCTAAAATTAAAAGTTGTCCAATATATCTAACAAATTCTATCTATATTCACTCTCTAAATACTATAAATAAAAGTATATATATATATATATATATATATATATATATATATATATATATATATATATATATATATATATATATATATATATATATATATATATTATAATTTTTAGGATGTATTTGAAAAAGAGACTAAAACTAAAAGATAAAAATAAAGAGATTGAGATTGAATTAAATTTTTGTATTGTATTTAGTATAAAGTTATGGTTTAATATTATGTTTAATTTAAAATAAATATAAAAATTAAGGGATAGATTTAAAATTTAAAAAATTAAATAAAAGTATTTTTGATAAAATAATTTATTAAAATTTTAGTCTTTGTCTCCAAAATTTCAATCTTTAGGTAGCGTTTGGTGGAGAGACAGAGACGGAAAGACTGAGACTAAGAGACAGAGATTAAGAGATAGAGATTAAAATAAATCTCAGTATTCTATTTGGTGCAAAGTGAGAGACAGAAATTGAAACAATAATGAAACTCTAATTTAATTTACACAAAGGGTAAAATTAGAATTAATTAATTAAAATAAAGGTATTTTAGGTATAAAATGTTATAAAATTTCAGTCATCATTTCTAAAAATTTTAGTCCCCTGTATCTTTACTTTTTGGAGGTATTGAAATACAGAAATTTTGGGAATAAAGACAGAAAATTTAACATTAGTCTCTAAACTGACAAACATAATATTAAATCTCAATCTTCTAATCTCTCTCTCAATATTTTAAAACAAATACTACCTTATATCTCTACTTTTTTAAAAAAGAGACTAAAATTTTAATTCTAATCTATAATCATCAAACACAATATTAAATCTTAGTCCTACCGTCTCCATAACTAAAGGCTGTCTTACATAACTACTTGAGGATTGTCAAAATCCCTTCTTTCCAAGTATTATTACCCCATTTGACGACTTGAGGATTGCCACTAATTAGAAGCGCATATATATAAAGGAAAATTTCCATGTTATTAGAGCTACGTATAGGATATATCCATTTTTACTGGTGATTTGTCGTCGCCATAATGGGATATTTGGATTATTTGTTTTGAGAGAACTTTAGATGAAAAAATCTAATTTAATATCAATATATAAAAGGTAAGACATCCAAATGTGGAATTAAGTTACGTGTCATGGCATCAAATGAAAATTTTTAACAAAATTTTAAATAAATATTAAATATATATTAAAAGGGAGAGATATGGGACACTAAAAAACCTAAGGCGAGATTGGATTTTCTTTTAAATAAATAATATTTTATTTATTAAAATATGTAATTTGTAATATTTTTATTAAAGTCTATTCTTTTACTTATCTCGTTTACACTTTACACTGTAAACGATTTGACTTTAATATATCTCGTTTACACTGTAAATAAGATAAGACACATAACGGATTATACATATCACGTTTGCACACATGATACCTGAAATAAAGTGGGATCTACGTATGTCATTTATACTGTAAACGAGATACATGTTGAGTTAAAACATTTTTACTATAAACGAAATATAATACGACAAAAATCAATCGGCTATAAAAGGATCTACAAACTATTGCTATTCTCCACAAACATCTCAATCATTCTTCTCATCCGTTCTTTCGATAAATTTAGTGGAAATGTCCAGTGTTAATGGTTATTTTATTGTGATGGTGTATCCTAACTGTCACATGAGAAACAGTGACACTGGGTTTATATTTGAGTGTGAAAATTCTATTCTGTTGTGCACTTGAAGAGCATGTTATTTGTCTGAGTTAAAGAGTCTCATATTGACGCACGTCGATGGTAATAAGAAAAAAGAGGTTGGAAGAGTTGATTATCGGATGCCAGCACTAATGAAAAATGGAGTATTTTAGTTTTGTCTATTTTAACTCGATGACGATGAGCATGTGCGGCTCATGTTTGATGTTCATGAGAGAATCATAGCGGAACAAGTGATAGAGCTTTCTATGGATGTTAGCGATGTTGGCAGTGGTAGTTCTGGCAGCTCGAATTTTGTCCAAGAGGACCCACCTCTTACACCACCCCCTGCACTGTACTAGTCCAGAGGTGTCCATGGACGTGGATGGTGAGGAGTCCGACAAAGAGTATTTTACCGATAGCAACGAGGGTGGTTCCTCCGATGATGATGAGAATGAGAACTTCGCACCAGAGACTCCGATAGGTATATATGTTCGGTATCTTTTGCCTGCCTCGTAACCAATTCCATAGCTATCAATTATATCTAACCACTATCACACATTGGATCTGGATGCGATGCATGAGGTAACTCCATTTTCCAATACGAGTGGAGACGATTACAACACAAAAGGTGGAGTGGAGTTTCATGTTGGTCACAGATTCAGAAGCAGAGATGAAGTCATGCAAGATGTGAAGAATTACAGTATTTGGTGAAGTGCTAAGTACCGAATAAGTCGAATCTACTAAAGTACCATGTGCGTTGCAGGCAATTTACGGATGGATGTCCTTAGAGTCCCTATGTCGCCTTCCGATAGAATCTCAGCTATTGGTAAGTCGTGTAAAATATTATCTTATTTATCACGTTATTTTGGTTAGAATATCGACCGATTATATTTTAATATGTTAGGAAGGTGCATAAATTCGGTAGACTGCATACCTGTTTATCCCACTATGTCTCAAGACCATTGACAGTTGGACAATAATCTCATTTATAGAGTCACTATACCTTTAATACAGTCCAACCCATTAGTTACTATTCTTATTCTACAAGGTACAGTTAGGAAAAGCTATCACTTCAAACCCTCGTACAGAAATGTTTGGATGGCAAAGTAAAAGGCAATTACAGAGATATAAGGTAATTCTGAGGCTGCTTCAAGATTTGCAAAGTTATTGTCTCGGAACAAGATGCGATTTCAGGGTGATATTGTACTATGAGGGGCACTTTCTAGTACGCGTTGTCAGCCAATTTGATAAGGTGTTCTAGTCTTTTCCTTTCTGTGTCAAGGCGTTCAAGTATTGCAAGCTCTTTATCTCCGTTGATGGGACGCATCTGTATAGCAAATATGGTGGAGTGTTGCTAATTGTAGTGGAACAAGACGGTAACAGTAACATCCTTCCTATGACCTTTACAATTGTTGAGTCTGAGACTACGGAGTCATGTTCCTTCTTTCTTACCAACCTGAGACAACATGTGACACCACAAGAAGGGCTTTTCATTATATCTGACAGATCGTAAGCAATCAAGGCCGCACTAAGAGCCAATGAGAGTGACTGGCTGCCTCCGAGTGTGTTCCATGCGTATTGTGTGAGGCATAAGGCGGTGAACTTCATGTCTCATTTCAAATATGTCGAGAGAAAGTGATATCTGATGGATGTTGCTTGTAGTCCAAGTAAAGCTGCGTACAAGTGGTACATAGATGCTTTGAGGACACTGTCGTGAGAGATTGAAGAATGGAATGGTAGATTCAATAAGAAAATATGATTACAACATTGCGATAACGGTTGAAGATTCGGGCACATGACCACCAACGTATCCGAGTGCATTAATGCAGTTCTAAAAGGTACCCGATATTTATCGATTTCAGCCATCATTAGATGCACTTACGAGAGGCTACAACAGTTGTTCATCGGAAAGGGACAGGAGGCACAGGCTCAAATGGTATCCAGTAACTGGTTTTCAGAGTGGCTACTGGCAGCTGTTGAGAAGAATAGGGAGAGAATCCCGAAGATGCACACTGCGACAAGAGGGCCTCAGTCTTTTCTGGTGGAGGATTTAAAAGCTTTTGAGGGTTGGAGCCAATGGTCATTCTTTGTGCGGTTGAGTAAGGGGGGCGGCGGGGGACATGTGATTGTGGTCATTTCTAATCACTTCATTTTCCTGTCGTCTTGCACTTGCTTCTTATGCTACCGCAAGTGTTGAGTGGGGTACATATGTAGATCCAGTGTACACGCAGGAGGCTGTGTTCAAGGTGCTGGTACCACATCTGAAAGTCACGCAAGCACCCACCCAAAGGCTCTCCATGCGTGCGTGACCCTAGGTGGTACACAACGTTCTGCAGGGTGATCGTGCACTCACCCTAAGGCAGGTGGAAAGTGTTGGTCTCCAGACGTCAGTGCTCCACAAATGCAGTAATCAGGAGTTGTCAGAGACAAAGTCCATGAGCTGCACCATATCGCCAAATCTAGCCACCCTCAAGTAAGGGATAATGGCATTTGGGGGGTGCAAGAGTGTGGCTCACTCGTCTAGGAAGTAGTAGACATGACCTCTGTTAAAAGATAAATGTATTTCAATCATAAATCTATTTCAAATGTAAAGAATTTTATTTCGACCTAAAAAGATAAAAATTAATGATAAACAATTATTTCACAATTAAGAATAATTAATTATAAAAATCCAATATTTAAATAACTTATCAAACATCAATGTAACATATTCAAAATTAAAATTGACAATATAAAATTTGATTTAAATAAATACAAAAATAGAATAAATATTTAACCTATAAATTATAACTAATAATTACAATTCAATCAATTAATAATCTCAATTAAATTAATTAATTAATATTTACTAATTTTTATATTGCACACAACCTGACCAATTCTAATAACATGACAATCTAATCTACATGATAAAAATACTGAATTTATAAAAGTACCCTAACTATAATTACATGCATAGTTACTGCAAAGAGGAAAAGAATTAAAACTAACAACAAAGTTGATTGCTCCTGCAATGTGCCAAGTCGCGTTCAGGTGGTTGATGTCTCCATCTTGTGCGTTCGCGCATGCGATAAAGTCCGAGTATCTCCAAAATATCAAGAGAAACATTCGAGAAAGGGAGAAATGAAGGCAATGGACAAGGAAAGTGACAAATGAGGCGCTGTGAACGTGTTCCTTATATAGGCGCGTCTATGCCTTATCTCGTTTATAGTGTAAACGAGATCAGGCACGTTTCATAACACGTTTATAAACGTGATACATGCACCGATAAATGTATCGGTATACTTGAAGATCTCCGCCAGTGTCACCTCACGATCCAACGACTTAGACTACACATATTAAAATCAACTAATAAAATAAATCAAGAAACAACTAATTCAAGTAATAATTAACAAATATTAGCAAACTACTTACCAGCCTACTCTTCGTCTTCATGAAGGTCGCCAACCCACCCGTATACTTTGATGACCTCGACAAAGCTCTGTTAGTGACGTTCGTCAGATGGCAATGCTTGAATCCCTCATCAGTTCTAAAATGGGCCTACTGTTCCTTCTTGATACTAGGACGAATCCAAATTGTTAGGTGGTCTCGCCCCTGACGAACGTCGCTCATCATCTGCTGAAGTCATTTAGTTGTCCGGTGGTCGTAAATCTTCCTAATCATGAGATCATGTTCCGTATCCCATATAAATTTCAATTTCACAAAGTGACTCAACAACATTAGTTAGTCGAAATAAAATATAATTTAAATACAGTTAATTCAACAACATTGGGTTTTTACCGCTCACTTCTGAAACTGTCGCTCTTTGGTCTCAGCATGGATCTTCGTGTAGCTCGACTATGGGTGGTCGTACATTGAGTTAATTTGTTGTTCGATAAAAACCTATCAATAAAAAAATTTAAGATAAACAAACACATAAAAATATATAAACCTTATCTGTATAAAAGACATTAAAATAGTAATAACCCACGCCTGTATGCCATCAGCCAAATTCTCATCCGTATGACGGGCGGTGGTGGAGGGGCATCTTGTTGAGAAGCATTAGATGAATCACCCACCGCAGGCTCTGTCACTAGATCTGTAAGGGCGTAGCAGAAAGAGATACGTTGTAAGAACCCGTGTTTTCACGTAAAATCGTTTTAATAAAATAATTTTAGTGCCCGGAATAGATTCAAAATTTAGAAGTTTTAATTAGAAAATATAAATGTGAAATTTGGTTTCAGTGAATTTTTCAGAGTCAGAAAATATATTTTCTGGGAAAAACTGAGAAAAGCCGCGAACCGACAGTCGAACCGACCGAACCGGTTTAAGTCTGTCCGGTGCTGTGTTTTTGTAAAAATAAGATTTTGGAAAATTGGTTTATTGTTTTGAAAGGACAAGAATAATTTTTGAATTTGAAAATCGAGCACTAATCTTAAAGGTTTTAGTCCAAAGTGAGCTAAACGGACCAAGAACGCTAACAGATTGGACTGGGCCCAAACCGGGCCCAAGACCCAACATATATAAGCTCATTTAATGAACTTTGAGCTCATTTTCCAGCCCTAAGAGGGAGGAGAGGCGCGGTTTTGAGAGGAGAGGAAGAAGAGAGAGTTCTCTTTTCACCTCTACCTTCCAAAAGCCATAACTTTTGATCCGGAGCTTCGATTGACGAGCCGTTTGCGGCCACGCAAAGCTCTTGTCGAGCTCTACGTTTTGTGTCCTAGGTTCTGTGCATTTTTGTATTCGGTTTTGAGTAGATTTTGTAGTTTTGGTTGTTTAGGTGATCTCTATTAAGGGGTAAATGTTGGATTTTACCCCTAATCACGTTGGATAAGGTAAGGTTTTACTAAACCCTTGTGTTTAGTTGTTTTGTGTATCTTAGGTTTTAATGTTGATATATATATGTGTTGTTAGTTGAGCTTTGGTGTTCGTTGGAGTTGGTTGAGGCTTTGGATCAAGCTTGGTGGCTTCATTTTGGGTGTTTGATGCGTTTGGGAATCAGCCAAGGTATGGTTTCGGTTTTTTTTATGTAATATATAATGTTCATGGACACTTAGGCTAGTTGACTCTAAGATAGGATGGAATATTATTGGTGTATGAATGATTATATATGAATTGGTGCTAATTGTTGGTTGTATTGGATTAGTGTGGTTGATGATGATTGTTGGAGATTATTGGTATTGATGAGTATTCATGGTGATTAATTATATTGGTTAATATTGAGGATTATGAGAATTTAAGGTAATGAGTAAATGTAAAATGTTGTGGTGTTTTGGAATAAAGGATATTGATGATTATGATGTGTGAGGATGTATGTTGATAATTGATGATGAATATTGATGTTGTTGGTATTTAATGAGTATAAAGGTTGATAAGGAATATTGATGTTGTTGGTGCTAATTATAAATTATGATGTTGGTTGATGTTGGTGAGTTTGTATGTTGAGTGTGGTAATATGAATATGGATAATTATTGATAATGTTGAGGTTAAGTGATGGGGATTTGAAGTAGTTGTTGATGTTTGATGTTGGTTAAAGATTATTTATGATGGTTTTGGATGTTGATGAGTAAGAAATTTGATGGTATTGAGCAGTGTAATTGGGATTATGGATGGTTGAGTTGGAAAAGGAAGGGTATGGGCTTTTATGTTGTTTTGGTAATGTTTGGGTTGTGGTTGATTTGGTTTTGAACTGTGAGTTTTGGAAATTGTGGTTTTGAGGCTTTTGGTAAAAATAGATTTTTGGTGAACTTTGTCTGATCATATTTTTGCCTCGGTTTTCAAAATCGATTGAAATTTGTTTTAAATTAAAGATGATTTTAAGAGCTTTAAAATGATATAAAGTTTGAGGAAAATGGATCTTTGTAGAGGAAGTTATGATCATTCAAAATTGATGTTGAAAATCTGAAATTCTGCAAAGTTATAGAATTTCAGCATTTTCTGATATTTGCGCACGCAGAGCCTTGTACGCACGCACACTCTGTGAAGATTGTAACCTGTGCGTACGCACAGACCTGTGCGTCCGCACACGCAGAGGCAGGCAATCTGCTTGCAGTGCTGGCACAGCTTGTGCGCATGCACACCAATGAGAAATTGCAACCTGTGCGTATGCACAGACCTGTGCGCACGCACACGTTGGGAAGGCCAGTCTGTTGGGGGAGCTAGCACGCCTTGTGCGAGCGCACATACCTTAATAAAAATTTGTACCTGTGCGTACGCACACTTTTAAAATTTTCCTAGGCGTGCGCACGCACACTTTTAAAATTTTCCTGGGCGTGCGCACGCACACCCCTGTGCGGACGCACACACCCTGTTTCATAATTTTAGTCTTTGTTTTCAACTATTTCACCTTCCCGACAATGTTGTAAGCTTCTATAACACCATTTCAAGACTCTTGGGCTTATTTCTAGAGCATTGATATATGGGAAAGGTCCTAGGTGTTTAAGTTGGGTTTTCCTTTGGAAAGTTAGCAAACGGAGGTTTAGGTTTCTGGTGTATTGCGGATGAGTTAGTTGAGGGAGAAGGAAGAGTGGTGCATATAGTGATTGTTGACAATGAATTGGGAAATTGATGAACTAATGAGCTCGGAATGGAAGTGATGAATTGATGATGGTTATGATGAGTTGAAGACTCAATGAGGAATGATGAACTTTGATATTTGGAAACTGAGTTATGAATGGACAGTGGTTGAGATGAGTCGAGGACTCAGATTGAGATGATGGATCTATGTATACTGAAAGTGTTTTCTAAAACCACTGATATGTTGTTTTTACTGTGAGTATGACACGCTATGTGCCTGGCAGGGATGGTGATTAATCCCGCCTGTCAAGGTAGCGGGGCGGCGTAAGGACGGTGGTTAATCCCGCTTACGCTTAGATGTGAGGACGGAGGCAAGAGATCCCGCTCGCATCCCTTCGGATCTATAGGGCATGCAGCGCCGGTACTTGGACAGTGATCCGAGCACTATATCTTAGGGGTTCTCATATGAGAAAATCCAAAG
Organism: Arachis stenosperma; assembly: GCF_014773155.1. Taxonomy (NCBI): domain Eukaryota; kingdom Viridiplantae; phylum Streptophyta; class Magnoliopsida; order Fabales; family Fabaceae; genus Arachis; species Arachis stenosperma. The sequence goes on along the minus strand of NC_080383.1, from coordinate 20,015,940 downwards.
GGCGACGTCTCCATGGAGATGTGTCGGGTTGGCAGTTGAACCGACAATGTGATATCACAGCCAGTAGGGCAGGCATTCATCATATGCATTTTCTATCTATTTGTATGCTTTGTTTACTTGTAATGGTTTGCCTAATTGTATAACATGTCTATTTTCTTACTTGAACTACTTGCTTTATATGCTTCTACTTGTGTTTTACTTGTTTGCATTAACTATGATTGACTGGTGCTTAGGAGGTTAGGTAGGCGGTGGCGATGGGATCGCATGAAGGTTAGGTTGGCAAAGTCTATGGGATACAGCGTGTGATTAGTATTAGTTAGAATCCCCCTAAGTTTAAACAACCCTGGTTTATGGTTTAAGTTCTTATTATATTTATTTATTTTGTTCTAAGCTTGAATATCAGTATGTGATGTGGAGTTCTAGGATTGCCTTTGGCGTCCCGGGGCCTTACATCTTACATCATTAGGCACTGTTACCATACTGAGAACCTCCGGTTCTCATTCCATACGTTGTTGTTGTTTTTCAACTGCAGGTCGTAATCTACTTCGGCGAGACTGCGGATATGGTGACAGAGCGGAGTATGGTTCGTTCCTTGTTTATTTCGGTTTTACTTTCGTCGTAGTAACTTCTCATCTTTTGTATATTTATCTTTATGGCCTTAGAGGCTTACTTGAGAGATAGGATGTATAAGCTGTTTTGATTCTAAAACTCTGTATTTCTCTATTTGTAACTAGTCGGCTTAAACTCCGCAAGCTGCGGCTAGTTTCCTATGTCTATATTACTATATCTATACATTTGTTCTATTCTCTTGAACTTATATCTTGTGTCTTGTGCGTTAGTTTCATGTGAATGTTTCGCGCATCTAAAATTCTGTTTTTGAGCTTACCTTTTCATCAGGCTTGTAGATTATATTATTTCTTTCTATATATAAATATGTATAAGCCTTAGAATTGTCGTAACCTCTGATTAACCTTTACCCTACGGCTAGAGGTAAAGCTTAGGGTAATTGGGGTGTTACATACGTAGTTCGGGTTCGGGACCATGATGAACTGCTGGACCCACCTGTGACATCACAGGGGTCGACGGGGTAGAAGACGATAACTGAGCAGATTCAGTAGAAACCCTCCCTCTACCACGACTACGAGACCTACTTGATCTACCTCTGCTACCTATTGTCATGTCCGCAAAGAGAATATATTATTAACTCTAATAAGCATATATATTGCATAAATCCTTTAAAAACATTAGAAAAGTGCATACTTTTTACATTTAATTTTTTGTTTGAAAGCCATATGAAGAAACTTGATACCTCCGTCACCATTTATCTTTTTGTTCTAAGTTCACTTTATTTTTATACTTGAATTCATACTATATATATAATGTTGTACATATAGCATGCACTTTTACTCAGCATACACATATATCGATCTCTATTTGGAACTATAGTGCTAAATTTGAAGCTTGTGTAAATTTACTTGAAAGTGCATCTTAATTATTGATATCAAGCTCAACTCACTCCTAAATCCTAAAGTAGCATATGATAACCAAATCCTAAATCTTAAATTAACATATAACTAATTCCTAAATCCTAAATTAACTTCATCATAAATCCTAAATTAGCATATGATAACCGAATCCTGAATCCTAAATTAACATATAACTAAATCCTAAATCCTAAATTAATTTAACCGTAAATCCTAAATTAGAATATAATAATCATATCATAAATCATAAATTAACATATAACTAAATTCTAAATTAACTTAAACAAAGAAAAAGAGTGACCATGGAACCTAAGGAGCGAACAGAGGAAGAAGAACTCAGGGGAGGAAGATCCAGTGGCAGTGTTGGACGGCGGCGGCAGCTCACAAACAGAGAGAGAAAGAGGAAGTCGCGGCTGACGGCGAGAAGAGGAGGAACGAGCTGGTTTCGGTGAGGGGAAAAGGAGGCGGCGACAGGAAGGGCTGGTGGCGACAGGGAGAGGAAAAGGTTAGAGAGAGAGGAGATTTCGAAATAAAGGGGATGAGGGTTCGCGCTTTGAATTTTAGGGTTTATTATTGTTGGATTTACGGCGAATAAACCGACAGTAACGCATTGCAGTCACCAAAATGCAGCGTTCTACTAAAATAAGTTTATTGGCAGATTTTTCTACCAATAAATCCCATGCTACGTTTTGCGTCTATTTTTTCTATTTTCCCTTCAACTATAACCGGCAAATTTACTGTCGAAAATGAAAATTCGCCAGTAACGATTTGACCTGACAAATTCCACAAAAAAATCATTCATAAATCCGTCAATAAAACTGACACTAATATGCAACGCTAAATCCAACGATAAATCCGATGATACTCATTATTTTTTTTGTAATGTATATCAACAAATATTCTTTATGTTTATGGATAATTATTTTAAAATAAATGATTAAATTATATCATATATGTCTATACTCTGTTCTTCCTTTCTTGTTTTGTAATATCTCTCTCACTCTCATTTTAAAATAAAGGATTTTAGGTAAAGGGTTTTTAAAATATATAAAGGATCTTTAATATCATATATTTTTATATGCTACATGTGTTTCTTTTTGTTAATTAACTTTCTTTTTTGTTTTTGTTACATCATCTCTCACTTTCATTTTCATTTTTCTATGTAGTATTTGACTGTTTGTTTGAATTATAAATTATATCCTTAATAATCAATTATCAATAAATGTATTTAGGATTAGAGTCTATTTGGATAAATTCATCATAAGTAATTTTTTTATTTTTAATTTATAAAAAATATAGTATTAATATTTGGTACAATTTTTAAAATTAAATTGTAATTTTTTAAAAAACTATTTAAGTGTTTATAGAAAAGTTAAAAAAAATTATTTCAATTTTCTCGTAATAAAAAGTTTATCATATTTTTTTCAGAATAAATATTTTTAAAACTAAAAAAATTAAATATAAAATAATTTATTTATAAATTATTTTTAATATAAATATTTATTATTTAAATTATTTTTTTAAAAAATAATTAAACTATTTATTCAAACCGAACCTTTGATCTGTTCTTTTTCGTTATTATTAATTAAATGTTACTTAATTAGTAATATTTATATAGGCTCTGTGACAGACTAACGTGCACTTTGTCAGAGTATATGTAGAAGACCAAAAAATTGAGGGGAGTTTACTTTTAAAACTTGAAGATGATAAACTTTTCATGTGTTATAAAAAAGGGTCCATCTACTGTATAAATGCATTTTTGTACAGATTTACAGATTTTTGTTTTATTTGATTTAAAAGTGTGTCACTAAAAGTGTTACTTAAAGAGAAAGTGTTACCTTTAATCGTTAACTTGGCTCTGATACTAATTTTTTAACTTCAACTTTTCTTTTAATTTATTTTTTGAAATTTCTATTAACTCTTCATATTTTACTTTGAATAAGTTTATAATTTGTATAGGTGCTTTATTTAAAGGATTTTGATAAAAAATATTGACCATTTCTACTATTTCTCTTGCATTTATTACTAGTCTTTGATGTTTTGATTTATAACTTTTCAATCTTGTTTTAGTTTATAATATTCTTTTTTACATGGATTATTGTATATAAAATCTTTTATCTGTTTGTCTTTTTCTTTAATATAATTTCTCAAATCCTCAATAACTTCTTTTATTTCTACACTTTTCCCTGTTTCTAAATATCTGTTTAATTTTTCAATTTCATTCTCCATTTTTTCTTTCAACATCTTTAATTCTTTTAAGTCATAATATGGTTTTCCAGGCATTTATAAATTTTTTAAGTTTAATTCCAACTTGTTTATATTTATTCTTATTTCTATCCTTTTTATTATAAGATCATCAATTTCAATCTGAAGATTGTTTAATTCCTTTTATACTCCTTTATTTTACTTTTAAATTTTCTCGTCCTATTTTTTTTATTTTATTTTCTGGTTTTTCAATCTTTTTATGCTTCATTATTTATTTTAAAATTTCTGCAAACTCTATCATTGATTCATCACTATTTTCTAGAGATTCTATTAATTTCTCTAGCTTTTCAACTTCTCTTTTCAACTTGTCATAGATTATTTTTAGGGCTTCAAATGCTCTTTGATTTATTTCAGAAAACTGTAAATAATTCAAACGATTTTTTCTTTCAAATAGCTCTTATTTCTTGTCTTGATAAGTTACATATATTTCTTCTTTATTTATTGTCATAATTTAGTGTTTAGGGTTTCATTTAATTTTTTGACCTTTTTTGTTAGTTCTTTTATTTCAGAATTTTCTTCTTTAATTTTTAACTTAGATAAACTTAAAAGGCTATTAATTTTAGATTCTCTTATTTGAAAATTTGATGAAACTAATTTTCCTGATGGTTCTTTTAATAATAGAACTGAGTTTTCAATAGCTTTATATTTTGGTATTTCTGTTTTTACAATTTTCTGAAATAATTCATCAACATAAATTCTTTCTCTGTTTTTAAATATTATACTATGATGGCTATTTGTTAAAGCATAATTTATTGCATATGTAATTGAAAATGGTTCATCATCTTGTTCCATTAGATTTTTTCTGTGAGATTTATAAGCTAAGCTTATAGATCTTCCAAGATTTTCAGTTGATAAAGGTATAGCGTATCCAAGATGGGCATTGAATTTAACATTTATGTTTGCCAAGTTTCCATGAACAATTCCAATTATTTGATCTATTGGGTCATCAGTAATTCTTTTATCACAGATTGCTAAGCTTATTGGTGAATTAATTCCTTTCATATATGTAGATTTGATTAAGACTTGTATAGTACTAATATGAATCCATCCAATTTTAGATCTTTTTTGTTGATCCTTAATTTTCTCAATCTGTTTACTCAATTCTTCATCATTTATCAAAGCTATTTCAAGTTCTCCATTGGCGGATTTTATCTTTATAGGGGCTTCAAGTTGAATTTTTTCATAGTATATTATATTTTTTCTATTAAAAACTTCTTTTAAAAGATTTTGTTTATTAAAATTTTCATTTGATTTGAGATTTAATTCTGTTTTTAGAACAGCCTGTTTTTCATTATCTAATAAGGCAGATAATCTATAATAATCAGATTCTTCCGTTAATTCTAAATTTTCTAAATAATTCATAACTAAGAGATTAGGATAAAGGCGTACCTTTCTGGAGAAAAACTTCCTTTATTTAGTATATTTTACATAAGATGTTTTTATCTCCAGAGGGGAGATGGTAGATATTAACTCCAGAGGGGAGTTTAAAACTATTTTTCCTAAGGGAATTCTTTTGTCAGACTACAGAATCGCCTCGGCGGCTTCCTCCTTGCTCTCCTAGCATATGAGTACTCTTAGCCTCCTGCTTTCTATTGTCTGATGCCTTCTACAATTGCCTAAGCAATCTATTTATAATGGTTGGGTCTGATGGACAATTCTCATCCTTACCCTTCTTATGACGTCATTGCTTACATCATTGTTTATTATCTTGCACCAGCTACATTGTTGGTGCTCTATGACCTAAGCGCTTACGTCATTATGCAATAATGTCGAGAGATGCTTCAGATGCGCTGTCCTCTTCTTTTATGTGGGTGGATGAGCTGTCTTCTTCTTTTATCATGTGGGTGGATCCTATTTCATTATTGCTTTTTTCAGATATTTCTGAAACACACAGCTGGCACTTGTGGTCTTCTCTGTTTTTTATCAAATAGCAGAGATTCCTTTTTATCCCTTCAGGGAGTTTTTCTAAGAGTCCGGATAGATTGTAGAATGCAGATTCAAACTCTACCAAGAGTCTCATCTCTCTTTCTTCAATTTCATTTCTTTTACTGGACACAAGCAGAGTATTTCTGCTTTTATAATTGATTCTTGTGTGAGATTCCCTTGTTATCTTTTGAGTTCTTTCGAAGACCCTTGCTAGTGTGCTGGCTAGCCTTCCTTTATGACTGTAAATTGTTAAGTCTTGAATCTGATCAATTGGTTGAAAATTTCCTGGAAAGACGGACATGAATATTACTTGGTGTGCTGGAACCAAGCATTCTTCTTCTTCATTAAAAATAGGTTGACTGTTTGTAAATTTTAGGGATATATCCCTTGGATTTACATTGTCAATCATATTTTTAAATCTCTTTACTGCATCAACGAATCCTGCAGGAAACTCACTAATAATTTTTGGATCATTAAAAATTAAAATTGTATCAATTAATCCATATTGGAAAAATTGATAGGTGTTCGATGGGGAAGCATCTGGAAATATAACCAGCTTTGTTAGCCGTTCTTTGGCAATAGAATAATATCCCAAAATTGTCCTTTTTTCTTCAGTCCAATTCAGGACTATGTTAAGGGTTTCTCTGAGATTTGATCTACAGACCCTTTTCTTTTCCTTGATTTCAGCCCTTGTAGGAATGTTTCTTATTATCCCTGTTCTCTGGGTTTGAATTGGAGCTTTATCTGCTCTTTTTAGGGTTTGCTCTGGATGGAGAGCTTCATATTCCCTGAAGGATTTCTTTGCCTATTCCAGTGTTAGAAACCCTCCTTTATGAATTATCCTTGATTGATGTGTGAATGGTGCTGCTTTTTTCCATGCATCATATACTCCTTTCATGGGGCCATTATAAATTACATAATATTTTTTATCTTGGGTGGATTTTTTATTGATTTCAGCAATTGTTTTATTTTCTGAAATTTTTTCTTCACCTGATTTGTCCACCATGCTTAGCTGGCTGAACTCTGATGGTTTTGCTTGTTGTGTTGATTTCATTGCTTCAATGGCCTTCTTGAGGGATTGGATCTGTGTCCTTATTTGCTTACAATGCTTGCATTTTTCGAGTTCTTGTTCATATTTTTGAATTTCTTGATCTAATGCGTTGTAGACGAACTCCATTCTCTCGTTAATGTATCTGCAATAACATTTTTGTCACCTTTAATATATTCAATTTTTATTGGATATTACAACAAAAATAATTGCCATCTTACCAATCGTCCATGATTATAATCAACTTTTAAATTATATCGTATAAAACCTGTTAGGTAACTTGAATCTGTCCTTAATGTAAATTCTCTGGGTAGTAAATCAATTTTCCATTTCTTAAGAGATTTAATTGCTGCTAGAGTTTCCTTTTCATGAGTGGTATATCTCTGTTCTGTTGGAGTAAAAGTCCCTGAAATATACCTACAAAGTAATTCCTTTGGGGAATATTTAGAATCTAGTGATTCTTTTTCTTGTTCCAAACTTTTTATAGCTTTCTTAGCTTTTAGACATCCTGACCAGGTTATGTCTGAGGCATCTGTTTCTACTATTAAGTAATCATTTTCTTCTGGAATATAAAGTTCTGGAAGTTTTTCACATAATTCTTTAATTCTTTGAATTTGCATACTATCTTTTTCATCCCATTTCCATTCTTTTTTAGTACTTATTTTTGGAAATAAGCTTTTAGTGTATTCTGTTATATTCTTTAAAAATCCTTGATCAGAAATATAATTTATACACCCTAAAAATTTTTGTAATTGTTTTCTATCTTCTATTTTATTAGGAAATAAATTTACTTTTTCTAGAACATTTGGTTGAAGTTTTAGCTTTCCTTGAGTGGATAGAATTAATCCAAGAAACTCTATTTCTTGTTTTGCTATTCTTGCTTTCTTTTTGCTAAGAACTAATCATTTTTCTTTACATCTTTCTAAAACTATTAATAATTTTTGAAGATGATCTTCTTTATCCTGTTTTGTAAAAATTAGTATATCATCAATGTACACTAAAATAAATTCATTTAACTCTTTTAGATTTTTTTCCATAAATCTTTGATAAATACCTGGGGCTTGTTTTAATCCGAATGGTAATACATTCCATTCATAGAGCAACACACTTGTTGATTCTTTTATTGGGCAAGTAAAAGCAGTTAATTTCTTTGTTTCTTCGTCTAAACGAAGTTGCCAATATCCTAATTTTGCATCAAGAGATAAAAACCAAGTTGCTCCTTTGATTTTTTCTAAAATAAAATCTTTTCTTGGAAGTTTATGAGCATCACCAATAGTTGCTTCATTCATCTTCTTATAGTTAATAACCATTCTTCGTTTTCCCCTTTTAATTTCATTATTGTTTTCGACATAAAAGGCTGGAGTTGCATGAGGACTTTTACTTAATCTTATAATTCCTTTTTCCAAAAGATCTCTACATTCTAATGAGAACTCTTCTTTATCTCTTGCGGAATAAGGAATTTTATTTGGAACATTTATCTCTTTTGTAGGATCTTTTAATTTAATACTTACTAATTCGTTATTTGTATTTTTAATATCTAAAGGATTTTCAGCACAAATTTCATCCAAAAGTTCTTCTATCTTTATTTCAAGATTATTTTTTGGAATATTTATCTGAAAGTATAAATTTAAATAACATGTCTCTAATATAGAAAATATTTTAAATTTTAAGATCTTATCTATAGTAGTAGTTGGTATTTTTATACGTTTTGATTTTTGGTTTATTGAAGAATCGTGTGGAGCTTTTAAAACTATATATGTTAATTCTTGAATGAATGGATGATATAGCTTTAAAAAGTTATTTCCTATGATAAAATCCATTCCAGAATCTAACATATATATAGATGGAACAATGAACCTATAATTTTGAATAAAAATTTCAGCCATCTCTGCTTTTTGGTCAATTTTATGTATTGATTTGTCAGCTATTCTAACTCTTAATGGTTTCTTTAATTTTTTCCAATCAAGTTTTATATTTGAACTAGCAAAGCATTGTGTTGCTCCAGAATCTATGAAAGCATTTATAAACTTTTCTGTTATTTTATAGTAATAAATGTGGCATTATTACTCAGTCTCTGAGTCTGTTTCTGAGACATATTCAAAAATATAGTCTAAGTTATCATCAGATTCCTCTAATGGTTCCATGAAACAAGACTTAGCAATTTCTATTTGTTTAGTAAGATCCTTTTTATCCTTCTTTTTCGGACATTCATTTGCATAGTGTCCTTCTTCTTGGCAATACCAACACTTACAATTTTTTTTTTATTCGGGCAATAGTCATTTTTTTGTCTTTTGTTTTTATTGTTATCTCTTTTTCTAAAATACCTCTTTTTTCTCCAGTTTGGATAGTATTTTCTTTTTCTAAATTGATATTTTCTTTTTCTTTGAAAATTTTTATTAAGACCATATTTTTGGGGTATCTCTTCATTATCCTGACAGCAAATTCTAATTATATTTGCAAATCTTTTTTGAGTTGCTTCTTGCATACAACGTTCTTTTATTTCCTCTCTTATTGCAGAGGTTGCTCCACCAAAATTATTTTCAATTGTCCCTCTATTTATTTCTCTTATAAATCTTCCCATTATAAATTCATTAGCAGGATATGGAAATTTTGTTATATACATACTAAGATAATGATTTTTATCTTCTTCTTTTAATTTGTAATAATGTATTCTATATTCACATATATAAGACTCCACATTACATAGATCATATATCTGAATATTAGCTAAATGGTTTTTTGCTTCTTGATATTCTTTATTATAGACTTCTTGTCTATGATCTATAATATTTTTTTCAAAAAATTCTTTATATAGAATCATCATTATATATAATATCTTATCATAAGCTGTCATTTTTGTTGCTAATTCTTCTATTATTTGGTTTTCTATTGATGTCATATAATCTCTTATAGTTCCTTTAGTATGAAACCCTATGTAATTCCAAATATCTCTTCCAGACAATTCACTAAGTTTTGGATTAGTAAAGGCTTCTAATAAAAAGGAATTCAACCAATTTTCGAAAATTTCTTTTTCATTCTTTTTACAGTCTAAGTCGAGCATTCTTTCTCCTTCTATTTCCTGGATTTTAGGAACGTATTTTGATGGTATTTTTGTATATTTTAAATCTTTATTTATAAACCCTTTTTTAAAAGCATAATTATCAAAACATGTTTCCCATTTAAATTGAGATTGATTATCCTTAGATGTTCCAGCTTCATTTTTTACTTGTATTGGAATTGCTGATTCTTCATCACTTGAGTAATCTAGGATGTGTTCTTCATTTTCTATATTTTTAGAATTTACTAATTATTCTTCTATTTGAAAACCCTGTTCCATAATATTATTTTCTTGAGCCATTTTTAATTGTTTAAAAAGCATTGTAACTTCTTCTAATTTTTCTTCAATATTCATAATTTTAGTGGTGGTTTTACTTTTAAATCTGTTATGTTGATTATATTTTGAAATTTTTCTTCTTTGAGGTTTTCTTTTTCCTTATTTCTTTGAAATTTTATGGATACTAATATTTCTTCAAGCATATCTATTATAGAATTTAATTGTGGGTTAAAAGTATGATAAAGATGTGGGGAATCATTTCCATGGTAACATTTTTTAGAAATTCCATGTGAAAAATAAGTTTTTTCAGGTTTTTGAAGTCCTTCAATAAAACTTATAGTAAAATAAAGATTTTGAGAAAAATCATTTTGTATTGATTTTAAGAATTCGGTGTCATTACAGTTAACATTAGTTAAAATCATTAATTTTTGGTCTATTAATTTTGATAACTTAATTATTTTTTCTCTTAAATCTTCTAATTTATTTTTTTCCATTAGGTGACGCTTTTCTTTGTGAAGAGTTACAGTTTTAAGTGAAAAGTGTGGTTTTAGGATGTGTAGTTTAGGTTTTGCCACGTAAGCATATCTTTAAATCTGTATAGGTTTTTGATCTGTACCATATAATTTTCTTATAAAAAAATAAATGTTAGAATGTTTATTTTTAACTGTTGAGCTACTATCCTTTATATTATAAATTAAATCAAGTGGTTATAAGTATCCTAAAGTATACATTAAATAGTCTACAAGAGCGGTACCAAAATTTCTCCCAAATAATAGTAAGAAATTGACCACGTATCTCTTTATATATATATATATATATATATATATATATATATGAATTCTAGAAAAGAAAATAAAATTGATAATCAAGTAGTGGGAATGAGATAAATAATAAAAAAATATTTTAAATCAAATTATACCGAACTATGAATTTAAATTAAATTTAAATAAAATATTATTTTTATCTCTAATATTTAGAGTAAATCTTAAAATTATTCTTAACATTTAAATCGTACTATATAAATCTTTAACGTTTTAAAATTATTTTAATATTGTTCTGTCATTAATAACAGAATTAACGGTAGAACAACATTGAGACAATTTTAAAATATTATGAACTTAAATTGGATAAAAATACTGGAGACAAAAATAATACATTACTCTTAGAAGAATTATCAAATCAAGTAAAATGATAGTGAATTTTAATGAAATAAATTGTATGATGAATTCAAAATTTTTACTCATGCTAGTATGACTAATAGATAAATTTTCGAAAAAAAAATTATGGTACATATATAATAAAGTATAAATTATACTTTTTTTCTCTAATATACCGAACTTTTTTTAATATTTAATTTAATTAAACTTTACTTTTAATTTTAAATAAACTTTAATTTTTCTTTAATAACTTCAATTTTTTACAATAGATAATGATTTTATTTATTTTTTAATTTTGTTCTTAATAAAATAATTAATTCACTTATTAGAATGAAAGTAATGTGATTAAGAGTATTAAAAAAATATTTAGAATGAAACTAATATGATTAAGAGTAACTACTTAGATATGATTTAAAAAATAACTGAATAATTATTTACCATAAAAAAATTATTGATGGATAAAATTAAAATTTATTTTAAAATTAAAAATAAAATTTAATTAAATTAAACATTAAAAAAGTTCGGTAAATTAGAGACAAAAAATATATAATTTATACTTTATTGTATATGTATCGTGCTTTTTTTTTTTGCAAGTCGTTTATGTACTATACAAATATTCCATGATGAGTGAAAATTTTAAAGAGTAAAATTAAAAAAAAAACTAATAAATTTACTTAGAATAAAAATAATGTAATTAAGAGTAATTTACTTATATGTGATTAAAAAATAATTAAATTATATCATAAAAAAAACTATTGAAGGATAAAATAAAATTTTATTTTAAAGTTAAAAATAAAATTAATTTAAATTAAACAATAAAGAAGTTCGGTACATTAAAGACAAAAAAGTATTATTTATACTTTATTGTATATGTATCATGCTCTTTTTTTTCTTTTCTTGAAACTTTATCTACTAATCATTTTACAAGTATTTCACAATGAGCAAAAATTTTGAATTCGTTATGCATTTTCCATTAAAATTTACTTTCATTTTACTTGATTTAGTAATTCTTCTACGAGTAATGTATCTTTTTTGTCCCCCAATGTATTTGTCCTTTTTAAGTCGATAACGTTTTAAAATCATCTCAATTTTGTCTCATCGTCATCTCGGCTAACAAATCACTAATAACAGGATAACATTGAGACGATTTTGAAACGTTAGGGACTTAATTAACAGGATTTAAATGTTAAGAACAATTTTGGAACTTATCCTAAACGTTAAGAATAAAAACGATACTTTACTCATTAAATTTTATTAGTTTTGTGATGTTATACAACATAAACTTTAGATTAAGTATATATGAATAGAATTTAGCTAACATGTCTCTAAGGATACAAATTAAAATTACTAACAAAAAAAGTTATTATAAAAAATGTGCAAAATTTAATTTTTAATATAATTTTTATATATTTATCAAAATAAAAAATTTAAAATTTTTATTAATAATAATCTTATCTAATACTTTTAAGGCATATATTAATTAAATCCATATCTATAATGTCTATTTTTTTTTATTTAGAGATAAATACCAAATTGACATCCGAAAGATTATGACGCTGACAAAATGGTAATTGATATTTTTATTGAGAAAATAATTTCTAAAAAAATTTAAAATTTGACAAAAATGACTAGCCGTCAATTGAGTTATCTAAAATTAAGGTTTAGAGATGACATCAGTTAATAATTATCATAATTATAAAAGTTACCCACTTTAATTTTTATAATTTTAAAAACACCCCAATTTTAATTTTCTAAAAATTCTAATCCCCTTTAATTTTTCTTCTTCCTTCTTCACTAATTCCCTCACTACACATCGTTGACAATTCCTCTTCTCCTTCTCCTTCTCCTTCTCCTTCTCCTTCGTCACTCGCCCTGGTTCCTTCCCTTCGGCTCCTTTAGGTTCATCTCCGTTTTCATCTTTATTAGTTTCCTTCCTTTCCCTCACTATGAATCAACTAGTGTGAGTTTCGATTTTAACTATTCTTTCCTTATGTTCTGAGCTCTTTTCTCTAGAACTAATAACATTTGCAATCTTGCAAAAGAGTAAAGAATGGAATTAAAAGATCCAAGTAAGAAGGCGCAGATTTGGAGACCCAAATTAAATCCCTACTCTGTTGCCTGCAAGATTCATCAGCTATAACTACTCTTCCTCCTTTTCTTCCTCCTTATCTACCTCCTCCTCCTTCTCTTCCCATAGATCCGAAGTCGCAAGATTTAGTTTTCAATTACACTGATCATCTTTACCATAATCTCATATGGAAATGAATTTTCGTCTTCAAGAACAACGAAAGACTTCAAAAAGAAGAGTCTATCTCATTCCAATTGTAGGCCATCAGAGATTCTCATGTTTCTATTGTTGTCTTTCAAGTGATTAAGCTGCCTCCACATGGTGTCTCGATGAACTGGCTACAATAGCTCAATGCAAGAAAGAGATCGGACATAAGTTTTTTTTGGTTTTTCATGATGAGATCCTTTCGATGTTCGAAAGCAGAGTGGGGTGTATATGAGGATGCTTAGGGAGGACAAAGAGAAAAAAGGGATTAAAATTTTAGAAAATTAAAATTGTGTTTTTAAAATGATAAAAAATAAAAGTAGATAACTTTTGTAATTATAGTAATTGTTAACTGACACGTCACTTTTAAACCTTAATTCAAAGTAACTCAATTGACGTCTGGTCATTTTGTCAAATTTTAAAATCTTTTAGAAATTATTTTGTCAATAATAAAGATCAGGTACTATTTTATCAGCGTCAAAATCTTTCGGATATCAATTTAGTATGTATCTCTTTTATTTATTATAGTATTTCTCACTAATTTTTCTAAGATGACAATTGATACACAACATGATGACAAGGTATGAAGGGATAACACATCTATAATTAATAATTTGGAGTTTACTTATTAAAATTTAGAAAAAAGGATAAATAAATTTATGAAAGAATTTATATGCATGTTTCGTATTTTATAAAGTAAAAAATATTTTTATATTTTTAATTAGTTAGAGATTTATTGTTTGAGTTAAAAAATTAAAAATTTGTTTGCTTTTATCTAAAATTTGTAATATTTATATTACCAAAAAAACTTTTAAATTTGAGAAGACTATGAAATATATAGTCTTAAAACTTTTTATAAATTTTGGTGGCCGACTGGTCAACCTGTATCAAAATGGTTAACAAAGTAGGCATATGCAATAATTTTCAATTGAGTTGAATTTGATGAAGCTGGTGAATGATGCTCTTGCAACCAACTGTAAGGCGACGAAACAATTGCCTGATATAAGTACATCAGAAAACGATATATCAAACGGGCCATTATCAACATTCTAATGTAGCCAAACACATACTTTTGGACCATCCTATTGGATTGTTGTTGTAAAGAGAAATCACAATTCACAAGTTCACAATAGTGACAAACTCACAACAGCAAGAACTTATATGCCAATAATTAGGCAAGCGTAGCAATGGGTAGGATAGGGTAGAATTTAGAGTCAATTCTAATTCTATTTGTAGATTGAGATTTTTATATAAACTCAATTCTATTTTATTCGTAGGTTGAAAATATCTCAACTCTAATTCTATTTATTTTTAACTCGTGGGTCTGACTCTACCCGTGAATTACAAAAAAAATGTAACATTATTATATAATTTGATAATAATTTAAAATAGAATTGATTTTTATATAAAAAATATTAAATTATTAATTAATAATTTTTTTTAATGGCTAAGAATTTTTTGCATTTAATAAGAAATTTTTTATTCAACATCTACTTAAAATATATTTTTATATAAGTATATAATATATACATATATAAGATAAGGATTGGTCGAATAGGATTGAAATTCAATCCACATCTTACTTAACCCACACAAAAATTCTATTCACTACGGATCGAATTAGCAATTCTAATTAATTAAATGGGGTGGGGTTGAGTACTCACAGGTAAAGTACATATTACCAAATTAGCTAGTACAAATAAAGTCATGGAACACTGGCAGGTGCCTTTCTTTGATGATAACAAATTGACGAGGAAGAGAGGAAACATCCCACTACTGAATACTGATGATCAATTCATGTAGTTCCTAAACCATTCGTTGGACTGACTGATTTAATTTAATTTATTTGATTCCATCCAAAATAAAAATTGGTGTTTCTTGGCAAATCTTGTATTTAAAACTTAGATTTTACTTTTTAATACTTATAAAATATTCACTTAAGATAACTAGTAGAATATATTAAAAGACCTTTTCATTATACAAAAAAGTTGTTTTTGCCTTTTCATATGCTGCGAAATGTGATCATGATGGTAATTTGTCCATACTTTTGTATATTGGCTTGATCATGAAAAACTAAAAAAGACATATATAAAATTGGTATAATTTTTTACTAATTTCTTTTCAATTATGTTTTTACTAATTGATAGTTGACAGTGGCATAGTGCAAACTTTTCACTGCTTCCCAGTAGTAACAGTGAGTTTAATTTCATTCTTTTAAACACCTCTTTATGTGATTAATATAAAAATAATTATTTTTTATAATGCAATGTTAAATGACTAAATATAAATTAGTGTATATTTTTTGTATTTTGTATAAAATAATATAAAAAATTTATTAAAAAATTAAATAAAATATATATAGTCATTATTATTATAAATATCTTACAAAGTTATAACTAAAATAAAAATTTTAAGATTTTTAATATTAAAATATTAAAAATAATTAGTATTTATTTTAATCAATTTAAATTTGTTGAGTGATATCTCATTCGTCTGCTTAAAAAATTATTAGGAGTTAGAATCTCGCTTTGTGTGTGTAACAATTAATTGGCTAAAAGTAAATCATTAATAAATGGAGCATCAATATGTGATTAGACTTGGTAGGAATACCCAAATATGCGGGTACTCAACCCGTCCATATCCGATTAGGGAGGGTAATAACTTGATCCGAATTAGAGCAGATTTTGCTTAGGATAGAGCATGGTCGAGTTTAGGGTGTACCTGCCCCGGATATATACATATAAACACTTTTTTTAGGAATTAGGATTTGCCTTATATCAAAGATCCAGTGATTCACAGCTTCAATCCATACTCTATAGCCATGCAAGAGAAACCCAGTCATCCTTACTCAGATTCTTCTTCTACTCGGCTTCTTCACAGAAAACCTCATAGCTCCTGTCATTGTTGTTGCTGAGGCAATCGCCGCCTACCCCTCACAGCTCCCATCTTCCTTCACAGCTCATGTCGCCGTTGCTGCTTATCTCGTTACCGTCGTTGTTGACCCTCTCTCTCTCTCTCTCTCTCTCTCTCTCTCTCTCTCTCTCTCTCTCTCTCTCTCTCTCTCTCTCTCTCTCATTGTGAGTCTGTTAAGTTCTTCTTTCCTTCTTCCACAGACTCATCATTGTCGCCGTCACTATGAGCCCGGGCATTGCCGTTGCAGTTTCATCTGAGTCTGTCATCGAATAAAATAACTTTTTTATTCAAGTTAGATCAGTTGGAAATAGGCATGTATAAGATCATTTTTGCATGTAATTTCTTAATTTTCTCATTCAAATTTGATCTATGTGGTTGAGTATTTTAGTATGGCGATCATCGTTATTTCGTTGCGATACTAATGTGATAAAAATTACGATAATTTCATAACTAATATATAAGACAGACCAGATTATTAAAGTAATCAGGGAAATAATATTCACATGTACACATAAAATTTATAAGATATGATTATCTTAGGAAAATATATATGTATAGCCCAAGTGGAAGATTGTTAGAAAATTATTATTTCTTAATACATTTTTGGGCAATACATATGTTAATTATAATCGCAAATTAAGTAATTTCATATTAAATGACTTATATAACGGTGATCTCATTTATTGTCATAAATATTGAATTAAATAAGTCATTATTACTTTTGATTTGGATAAATGAGATTAAAACCATAGATACTATTTTATTAGAGTTTTAGGGTTTAACGAGTGCCATACTCAAATATAAATAATGACTTTAAGATTTTGGTCTCCAATATATCAAACTCGTCTCCGTAACTCTTTTTTTACAATGGAGTTATGATTCAGCCCTATCAAGGATACAGAAGTTTTTGGTGAGGAAGATCAAAGAACCACAAGAGACAAGCTCTCTGATCTCAATCATGCTCTCGAATGAAGGGATGCTTCTGCGCTCTCAGTTATATTTTTTAATAATTTAATATTGATGATCTTGAGGTTGAGAAATACTAAAATTTTCAGATAAAATAAAATTTTTATTTAATCAAATGATGATAAATAATTTTATTGAATCAAATTATATTAATATGATAAGTGGATGATAAAGAATGCTAGAAAAATAAATTAATAAATAATATTTTAAGAGTATAAAAATATTAAATTATCATTTTAATTTACTTTTTTAATCAACGACAATAAATATCTTGAATTAATTAAATATTTACAAAAAATTATATACCTAAAAAATTTTTAAATTCATATTTTCAATAAAAAATTTACTTAGTTCTATCCATATTAAATAATTCTATATTCACTATTACTTATCTATTTAAATAATTCTAACTTTGATAGAATATTTTTTTTAGATGCAAAGAATTTAAAATATATTTATTCTATTTCAAAAATTAATATTCATATTTAATTTAGGATTTCAACAAATATGGCAAAAAATATTACATTTTTTAGTTAAAAAAAGTAAAATATCTATAATTATATTTTTGCGCTTTAGCTTTAGATTTTTCAAAAAAATTTAACAAGTTAATGAAATCAAATCATATTTTATACCATATATAAGAATATATGCTACACATAAATAGAAAATGTTAGGTGTAATAAGAACAATTACATAAATTAAAGTAAAATTTAGAAAAATAAGAACCAATAAAATATTAAAAAAAATATATAAATAGAAGAGAAGTAAAATTATTAGACGGAAGAGAAATAATTTAATAAATTTTATATGTATATAAAAGAGAAATAAAAAGAAGATATACAATACCTTGTTTAATTCAGCAAGATTTATGGGAATAAACATATAGAATAAGAGAATAAAAATAATAAGGGTAAAGTATACTTTTTGTTCCTGAATTTTGGCAAAAGTTTTAAAAATATCCCTAAGTTTTATTTTGTCTCAATTTTATTCCAAAAGTTTTCGATTTACATCAAATATATCTTCGACATCTAAATTTTCAAAAAATGTAAGATCAATCTAACAATAATGCATGAAAATTATGCTTGATTTGCTTGTGTTGAGAGTTGTTCTTATGAAATTGTTATTGAATTGGTCTTAAATTTTTTGAAAAATTAGCCGTCAGGGGTATATTTGATGCAAATAAAAAACTTTTGGGATAAAATTGAAACAAAATAAAATTTATGAGTATTTTTAAAATTTTTGTCAAACTTCAGGCATAAAAAAATATACTTTATAAAAAGAAACTAAATATCTAAATTAATATCAAAATAAAAAGTAATAAAATAATGATAATCTATCATAATCTTAATATTTTAATATAATTAATTAATAATAATATAATTAGTCTACCATAATCTTAATCTAATCTTTTAATATAATTAATTTTAATTAAAAAATCTAATAAATTGAATATAAATATGTCTAATCTAATCGTATAAAGAAATAGTAGATTTTTTAAAATTAGACACCTATATATGTATATTAGGGATAAAATGTCACTTTAAAATGAGATTATTATTATTAATGACATATAAATATTAAAATTGTATTAATGTATTATTTGAAATATATTATTAGAATAAAAAGTTACAAGAATTAAAATATCTGAAATTTAGGGTAATTTACGTAAATAAAATATTTGGAAGCCAATTTTACCCAAATACAACTTTTGAAATAGGAAGACGTAAATGCAATTTTTCATTTCTCTATAGAAACTGCTACTAGCAGTAACTATTTACAGAAGAATGTAAACCGCTACTGGCAGCCACGGTTTACGTGGGTTAGGGTGTTACATAGAAACCGCTATAGGTAACAGCGATTTCTGTTGATCGTGCATGTGCATAAACAGCTACTGGAAGTAACAATTTATGTATTTTGGGGAGTATGCGTAAACCGTTAGAGGCAGTAGCAGTTTATATTGAGTGGCATTATATAAATCATGGAAGGCAGTCGCGGAATCCTCATTTGAAGTGGATTTTGAGTTTGGCTAGAGAGAGAAAATTTTAGAGAGAAGGAAGAGCACCTTGAGAGCAGATTCAGGGTATCTCAGCACCGACCTTCAGCTGGATATCATGGCAAATGAACAGAGCTTGTACTGACTGAACGGTGTTGTCCATATTGCTGGTGCCATTGTCGATGAGGTCCGTTTTATTTTTTTTTCTTAGCATTAGAATTTGTTAATTAGAATATGGTATGTATGGTAGAGGAACTAGAATTTATAGTTTAATTCTTATAGTTGAGTATTGAACTTTGCATGTTAGGACGTAGAATGTAGTGGGTATGTGCATAGAAATTGGTTAAGAAAAACGAAAATGGTTTGAAAATCAATTTTTGTATAGTTAAACTGTTCCACAACCAAATTTTAAAAGATTTTATTTCAAACGATTTAATTTTAAAAGATTTTATTTTGAAAGTCTATTTTTAAATAATCAATTTTTGTGAATGGTTTCTTTTAAGAAACCGATTCTTTGGACCAAAAAATCAGTTTTTGTTGAATACCGTGTTTAATTTTCGTAATCGATTAAAAACTGTTAATTTAATTGTATAACCGATTTTTTAATTAATAAAAAATAAGTATTTAACAATTTGATATGATAATTGAATAATAGTTTAATTGTTTAATTTTTTAATTATTTAATTATTTTATTGTTTGGTGATGGTATAAGTTATTTATTTGGTGTAATTAGATAGGGGTTCCTTATTGTAGATAGTAGAATTTAATTGCTTCATGTAAATATTTTATGTTGGGTGCAGTCAAGTAGGTGTATTTACAGTATGTGGCAACAACAAAATATGTCTATGCATGACAGGATCATCCCTTATTTAGAGAGGACTGGATTGTACCAGTTGGCCAGGCTAAATAGCCGCTGGTTCTGGTTGAATGAGCCTTTGGTCAGTGCGTTCATTGAGAGGTGGCGCTCTGAGACGCACACCTTTCATATGCCTATTGGAGAGTGCACAGCGACTTTGCAAGATGTGACGTTTCGGCTTGGGTTGCCTGTCGATGGGAAGGCCATGAGTGGTTGCCTGGCAGAGTTTGAAATATTCATGGAGGGTTGCCGACCAACTTTGGAATGGTTTTAGGAGTTATTCAGTGAGCTGCCACCACCGAGTAAGGTCAAGCAGATGACAGTCCATTTCACATGGTTCCATGAGAGATTTAGGGTGCTACCAGTAGATGCGACCGAGGATACTGTTTGCATGTACGGACATGCCTACATCGTGATGTATTTATCCACTCAGTTATTTGGGGACAAGAGTGCGAACCGGGTACATATACGGTGGTTGCCCTTTGTAGTGAATCTTGATGACATAGGGGGTTCTAGCTGGGGGTCCGCCACTTTGGCATAGTTGTATCGATGCATATGGCGAACAGAAATGTTACCAACTTGGCAGATCCTCCCCACTTGCTACAGAGTTGGATATTTTGGCGGTTTCCCTCGTTGAGGCCCTCTGGGTTTGAGAATTTTTTGTTTTTGTTGGCATCGAGGTATTCTTTATTTGTTTAAAGCTTGAAAAATATGATATTTCATGTTATTCCTTCATTTTATAACCGCTTACTATCGTTCAGGTGGGCCGCATACTTACCACCAAATGATGGCAATGAACAAATGGTTATAAATTATCACCTTGTGTTAAATCTATTGACCTCTCGAGATGTAAGAAACATCCTTGCATCCTGCCCCTTGAAGTTGAGAGCAAAATTTGCAGCAACATGCCGAATACAAAATGCACGATAAGCATGGGGAGGTCGCTAACCACTATCTAGTGTCTCTAGTGTAGCCTTGATGCCATTGTGCCTGTCAGATATCACCAGAATACCCGGCTGTGAAGTAACATGTCTTCTCAGGTTGGATAGAAAGTATGCCCAAGACTCTGCATTTTCTCCTTCCACAAGTGCAAACGCAACGGGCAATATATTCGAGTTTTCATCTTGAGCAATAGCCAACAACAAAGTCTCTCCATACTTTCCATACAAGTGTGTACCATCGATGCTGACTAGCGACTTATAGTGTCGGAAAGCCTCAATACATGGAAGAAATGTCCAGAACATACGATGAAAGTAGAATGTTGATTCATCAATCTGATCACCCACTCTAACTGGGGAGGTCTTCAATAGAGTAATCATACCCTCCATGGTGGATGTGAACCCAAGGATCCAACTGGGCAGCTCACCATAAGACTCCTCCCAATCGTCATAGATCTGTGCTACTGCCTTCTGCTTCGCCATCTATACCTTCCTGTAGCTAGGCCTGAAAACATAGGTTGCCTCAATTGCCTCCTACAACACTTTAATTGTAACCGAGGCATCAGCTCTGACCAACGAAAAGATCCTCGCATATATGACATGATAATCAAGCTGTCTGTGGTCGTTCGATATCGATGTGCCCAAACACGTGTGCAGTTCGTTGTACCTCCTAACTTCCCAGGTGCTCTTCCTTTGTCACAGCGTAATACAAATCATCCACGTGCACACTTTTCCAAACTTCTTGCAGCTCCCGTGGTATTTGAGATGGTCTGACTCCATCACTCTGTACTCAACTCCACGCCGGATGCCGTAACCTTTTACACTCAGCACATCTTCCTCCTTACTCTGGAAAGATTGGCGAATCTGAAATTTCACCAAAGCATTCGCATCATGCAAACCCTGGCCGACGAAGATTGCCTCTACATTCTGCTGTTGGCCGACGACTTCCAAGTTCAAGGCTGACAAGTGTGGAGGATACTGTTGTGTGAATAAACCCGAAGCTCCATGGGGTGTATGTGTATTGCTCGGAATATCATCATCACTGTCCCTACCAATGTCGACCAGCTCATCATCCGAATCATCGTCCCGCATCGCATTCTCAACTCGATCCGGTCTGGCCTAAACTTCAAAATTAGGAACACCAGGAGGCACACCATCAGTACCAGCCGCAACACATGGAGGATCAGGAATCGAACCTGACGCTGCTACCACAGGCATCGACGTTGAGGCACCACCTATCATCGTCGATTGAGGATTCGGCACTGATGCTCTGGAGCTGTCGACACCATCTTGCAAGTTCGCAAGCAGCTTAGGTATTCTAACCTCCGGAAAATTCCATCGGCAGTGAAACAAGACATATATATCTTCACCGGACCCTATCACAAAGGTTTCATACCTCACACTAGCTGACACAACGGCAATGAAAATCTTGTAGAATAATTCCTCGTGCATACACACTCAACGTAAACTGCCTCTAGCGGTTTATGCACACGCCCCCAAACACATAAACCGCTATTGCTAGTAGCGATTTATGCACATGCACGATCAACAAAAATCGCTGCTGCCTATAGCGGTTTCTGTATACACCCTAACCACGGCTGCCAGTAGCGGTTTACGTTCTTATGTAAACCGCTACTGCCAGTAGCAGTTTCTATAGAGATATGAAAAATTGCATTTGCGTCTTCCTATTTCAAAAGTTGTATTTGGGTAAAATTGGTTTTCAAATAATTTATTTACGTAAATTGCCCTAAAATTTATTAACTTTAATTAGTTAAATTAGAATAAAATAAGAAAGAGATTATTAATCAGATTAAATAAATTAAAAAATATTACTGAGCAAAACAAATGTCACAATAATTATATTACTAATTTGAAAAAAATCAGTTCAATCCATTCAAATTTTTATTTAAAATAGAAATTAAAGATCACCAATGAATAAAAATGAATGAAATATAATAAAGAATAATTTTAGTAGTATAAATAATTAAATTAAATTATTATATACAATATTTACTTTCTACCTTATTATAATTTAAGTTAACATTAATAATAAAAAAACTAATTTTAAATAGCCCCAATTTGTATTTTACAACATAATTAAAGCACGATTCATATTTTTTTATTTTGTAATTAATCAATATTTTTAAATTTTTAGGTTAAGTCTTCTGTATTTTATGATTGATAAATTTTTTCTACAAAATACAAATTTGTGATGAATTATTACAATCATAATTAATTAAAAAAATCAAGAAAAAATTATAAAAAAATTAAATAAAAGATAAAAAATAGAGTAAAAATTTATTTTGAAACTAAAAATTTGTCAATTGTGTTAGAAATTTTGAAAATTTGTATCTTATTATATAATCAATTTTGTTACTCACTTCAACTTTATTATCCCTTTGTATCCAAAAAAGTATATAATGTCACACATATTTTAAAAAAGATGAAACTCTTTAAATATACGGTATAATGTATAATTTAATAATAATAAGATAAAAAATATCTAGAATTTTATAATAGTACTTGAAATTTTCAATGACGATGATACAAAGATTTCAAATCTACCAAATGAATTCCATAGTTACCCTTTGCACATCTTATTTAAATTTCGATTTTAAAATTTAATTTGTATCTTCTTTTTTTCTTAATATAAATTATTTTTGACAAAAAATAGAAAAAAAAATCTATTAGACCAAATAAATATTCTATCAAAGAATTATTATAAGGAGATTTATAATTAGAGAAGAAAATAATAAAAGCATTAATAATAAAAAGAAAGAAATGAAGCTTATTGATAAACCCTAATTTTAGAGTTTATCTTTTGTTGAATTTAGTGAATTTTATCATCTTATCCCATGTTTATTCAATGAAATAGCATGGTTTTGTGAATTTCTCCTAAATTGTGCTTAAGATTAAAAACATACTTTTTAGGCTCTTAAATTGCTAAATTTAATTTCTTTTAATTTCATTCGATGCTTTGATGTGTTTGTTAAGTGATTTTAGGTTTAGAATGCAAAGATTGGATTGAGGGAAGGAAGAAAAAGCATGTAAAAGTGGAGAATTCATGAAGAAATAAATTTTTGAAGTCTACCCAGTTTCGCGTACGTGCGACCAGAGATTTGTCAAGCGACGCGTATGCGTGACACTTTACACGTGACTTCATTAAAGGAACACGTTGGGGGCGATTTCTGGACTTGCTGGAGCCTAATCTAACTCATTTATGAAGCTATTAGAGGCTAAATTCAAGAAGGATAGGGGGAGCAATTAGAGTAGTGTAGGAAACATATTTTAGGTTAGTTCAAGAGAGAGAAGCTTCCTCTTCTCTCTAGAAATTAGAGTTCTTAGTTTAATTGTCTCTTAGATTTAGGGTTTAATTCTTATTTCCAATTAGTTTTCCTTGCAATTTCTTGTTATTACATATTTTTCTCTTAAATCTTCTTGTTAATTTCCCTTTTTATGTTACTTTTATGTTATTGAACTCTTGTTGATTTTTATTTTCTTTAATGCAATTGATGTCTCTTAATGTTTCTTGTTATTTAATTGAGTTGTTATTGTTATTTTCTTGTATTTAGTAGCTTTAGATTTTATTATTTTTACAATTTAATATGCTTTTCTTTTTATGCACACCAAGTGTTTGATAAAATGCTTGACTTAGTTTTAGAGTAGATTTTGAGTATTTTTGCCTTGGTAAGAGAAATTAGGCAATCTTGAGTCATTGATACCAATTTATATTGGTGATTTAGAATTGTTAGTTAATCGTGTTTCTATTAACATTACTTATGGATCGGGGTTAACTACGCATATTAGATTTTCTCCCAATGTTGGAGATAACATAATAAGCTTAGTTCTTGATAATTATTGTGTTATGATTAATGACTAGGATAGAAAACCTTGATTCTCAATCCTTTCCATGAAGGCCTCTTTAATATTTGTTATCTTTAGTTGTTTCTTTATTTTATTGTCGTTTAAATTCTTATCATCTTACATGCAAACCCCCCTTAAACCTCATAACCGATAACACGCATATCTCACTGCAATTTCTTTGAGAGATGACCCGAGATCTAATACTCTTGGTTATTTTTATTGGTTTGCGCTTGTGACAAACAAAATTAAACTCCGATGCGAGTCCATTGTTGGTTTGGAACTATACTAGCAACGAAGCGATTCTCTAATCGAGAAGAAAATTTTAGACCGATGATAACCCTCACATCAAGTTTTTGGCGCCATTGCCGGGGAGTTACAATATGTGCTTGTTATTGGTTACTGTTCATATGTGAATATTGTGAATAGTTTGCTTTTTATTTGTTTGCTAGTTTTGGTTTAGCAGTTTGTTTTCTTTGTCTCTTGTTAGCTTTTGTTTTTGTTTTCCCTTTATTACTATGAATTCTCACCTTTTTTGCTATGAGTTTAGTTCAAACTATATTGTAGAAAATGAAAGCTTCAATGAGGGTTTGCATCAAGGAATTGAAAATTAAAGGTGGGAGAAGTCTCAAGCATATGGATACTCTTATTGGCAAAAACGTCCTCCGGTTTCTTATGGATATAATCTAGCTCCTAATGCATACTGACAAACCCCATTTTGACGGTTTATCTTGTATTGAATTTAGGGGATTTTATCATCTTTTACCCACATTTATTCAATGAAATAGCATGGTTTTGTATATTCTCCTTTAATTGTGCTTAAGAGTGAAAACATGCTTTTTAGGTCTTAAAATAGCTAAATTTAATTCTCCTTGATTCCATTAGATGCCTTGATATATTTGCTAAGTGATTTCAGATTTAGAAGGCAAAGATTGGATTAAGGGAATGAAGAAAGAAGCATGAAAAGTTGGAGAACTCATGAAGAAATGAAAGAACCGGAAAGCTGTCAAGCCGACCTCTTTGCACTTAAACGACCATAACTTGAGCTACAGAGGTCCAAATGATGCAGTTCCAGTTGGGTTAGAAAGCTAACATCCGGGGCTTCGAAACGATATAAGATTTGCCATAGTTGCCACACGTATGGTGGCGCCCACGCGCATAGTACGCGCACGCGCCGTTGCTGCCACCTGGTTCACTTAAAGCACAACGTGGCCAGCAATTTTAGAAGCCTTGTGGGCCCAATCCAACTCATTTCTGATGCTATTTAAGCCAAGGATTGAAGAGAGAATCAACATACTTTACAGAACTTTTAACCATTAGCATAGTTTAGTAGTTAGAGTTAGTTTCTAGAGAGAGAAGCTCTCACTTCTCTCTAGAATTAGGATTAGGATTAGGTTTAGTTCTTAGATCTAGACTTTAATCTTTGCTCTCATCTACTTCTACATTTCAATTCTTTGTTGTTAGATTCATCTTCTTCTACTCTTTTGTTGTAATTTCCTTTATGTTGTTCTTACATTTTGTTGTAGATCTAGTATTGTTCCTTCTATATTCTTTCAATTCAATTCATAATAACTGTTCTTCTTTGCTTTTCTATTGTTGATCTCTTGCCTTTGTAGTTAGATCTCTCTTTAATTCTTGCATTTAATAATAATTACTTCTATTGCACTCTATGTATTTGATGAAATGTCTCTTATAGCTATTAGTTAGATTTTGTTCCTCTTGGCCTAGGTAGAGTAATTAGTGACACTTGAGTTATCTAATTCCTTTGTTGATTGATAATTGGAGAGATTGCTAATTAGTTTGGAGTGCACTAAAGCTAGTCTTTCCTTGGGAGTTGGCTAGGACTTGTGGCTCAAGTCGATTCATCCACTTGACTTTCCTCCATAGTTAGAGGTTAACTAAGTGGGAGCAATGGACAATTTGTTATCACAATTGAAGAGGATAACTAGGATAGGACTTCTAGTTCTCATATCTTGCCAAGAGCTTTGTTAGTTGTTAGTTTATTTCCTTTGCCATTTTATAATTCTTGTCTATAATCTCAAAAACCCCAAAATAACTCACAACCAATAACAAGACACTTTATTGTAATTCCTAGGGAGAACGACCCGAGGTTTGAATACTTCGGTTTATAAATTTTAGGGGTTTGTTTTAGTGACAAACAAATTTTTGTATGAAAGGATTAGTGATTGGTTTAGAAACTATACTTGCAACGAGAATTCATTTGTGAAATTCTATACCATCAAAAATCCAATCATCAAAATGACGCCGTTGTCGGGGAATTGCAATGGTGTTGTGTTATTGGTTATTGTATATATGTGAATATTGTGAATAGCTTGATTTTTGGATTACTTGTTAATTTTTGCTAGTCTTAGTATTTTGTTTCATTATTTCTTATTAATTTTTGTTTCTTATTTTCTCTTGCTACCATGAATTCTCACTTTGGCTATGAGTGTAATTACAACTATGTTGTAGGTGATGAGAACTATAATGAGAATGTGTATCAAGAATGGGATAACCAAAGGTGGGAGGAACCATATGCTTATGATCAATCCTCTTGGCAACAACCTCCACCAATGCACTATGAAGAAGAGCCATTCTATGATACATATCAATCCAATGGCTATGGTGAATCACCTTGTGACTTTCAAGAACCACCACCATATGCCTATGAACCATATCTCAACATAACTCTCAACCATACTCACAAAGCTCTTTTCACCAACACCTTCATATGACCCTAATCCATATCCCTCCTACCAATAACCATATGAGCCATATGAACCACACATAGAGCTACCACCACCCCAACATCAACATTTTCAAGAGCCACCCCCTCCATATTATTACCAAGATGAACCACCTCCAACATACGAAAATTTTCAACCACAAGATGAATACTACTTTCCACCACAACCTTCCATGAAAGAATACTCATATCCATTGATCCAAGAGCCACATGATCCTAATCATATTATCCAAGAGGAACAAGAGTCAAGGGATCATCTCAAGGAAGCATTGGATCAATTTCAAGCAACCATGGAGTGTGTTGTGCAACAAGTGGAAAGAATGGAAAACATTGAACCACCACAACTCTACCAAGAAGAACCACCTTCCTACTATGAACCCTTCCCCCAAAATGATGAATCCTTCCAACCACCCCAATCTCTAATGGATGAAACCCTTGGTGTTCTTGTTCAAGGGCAAAGAAGAGATGAAAAGGGATGTGCAAAATTCATGGCCGCCTTGGATGCGGTAACAAATCAATTAGCCTCCCATGCTTGAAACACTCAAGGAACTCCCATGGCTACATGTGGAGAATCGAATGAAGACAGAGCATGAAGGAGAGATTGGAAACTCCGGTGGGAAATGAAGGAAGTTGCTTGTATTGGAACAATTGGAGGAAGCTTTAATTGTTGAAAACAAGGAAGAAGTGGTAGAAGACTTAGGAGATGCGGAGCCTCCATGGGAACATAGAGTTGAAGAAAACCCCTCCAAGATGATTGAAATTGATGCTAGGGAGGAAAGTGCACACCTTCCAAGGCATATTCCATATGAAGACTTGGATGGGATAGAGAAAGAATTGAGTTCCCTTGGTGATGAAGATCAAGCATCAAGTCTTAGTGGTAAAGAATCCTTGAGCATGAAGAACCTTCTCGGTTGGATTTGAAAGCGTTGAGGAGGTAAATATTTCTATCCTCCTATTATGATTTGAGTAAAGGAAAAGGTTTAAATAAATTGTTGAACAAAGGATTGAGATTAAGAGATCTTGTGAAGAGGTGGAAGACCCTAGAAATAGAAGAACGAGGGTGGCTATGCTTTGTCAAGATCTTTGGAAGCATCTTTGCCTAGGTTGCATCTATACCTTCATTTGAGGGTGAAATTCATTTCTATTAGCTTATTATCCCACTTGAATATGGTTTGCTTGAAACGGATGGCCAACTTAGGGAAGTTTGTGGGATGAAGCGTAAGCGGAAAAAGGTTTTGTGGTAGGCGTTGCAAAATCAAGGCTCATTATGGTTGATGCATCAAACATGAGATATAAAGGTTGGAGTAGTGCTCAAATAGATGGGTCTAGGAGGATTGTTGGTCACTTTGTTGAGAATTCACCTTGCTCACCACCCACATGGACTAATAATGATGATCAACCTCAAGACGCGTGTGAAAATAAAGTGTGGGATCCCGGATTGCACAACTTCCCATAAGTTCAACTTAAGGACAATAAACAAAAGTGCTAGATGGGAGACAACCCACAAGGTAAAATCCTTTCATTTCTTTTTTGTACATATTGGTAGAAACTAGTTAATTTCATGTTTAGATTGTTGGTTGAGTTTAATTAGTATTTTATCATGTCAAATAAGGTTCTATGGTATTTTGGTAGATGCTTGGAGGTTTAGAATGCTTGGATTGGTGCAAAAATATAGCAAAAAATTTTTGAAAAACAGAGCACCATCCACGCGTACGCACTTCACGGTACGCGCATCTGCATTTTGGACATCCGCACACGCGCCATGCGTGCGTACGCATGGATTGAGAAGTTCCACATTCCATACGTTTTCCAGAGAGTTATGCCTACGCCACGCCAACGTTGTGCCTTTGGCACAACCCCACTTGCGCGCATGCGCACATGATGCGTACGCGCCACTCTCGAAATAAACCCTCCGCGCGTGCGCGGCATGTGCGCGTACGCGCGGATTTTCTTCTTCCACCACATTTCTTTTCTTCTCTTCTTTCTATTTCTTTCCTTCTCCTTTCTTCTTCCCCCCTCCTACCCCTCATCCAACACTCCCAAACACCATGGATAACCATTTATTTTAGTTAGTTAATTAGTAAGTTAGTTAGTTTGTTAGTTAGCTTTAGTTCAGTTTTCATTTTATTTTCTCTCTTTTCATCATAAGTGTTGGATTATTGACTTTGTTTACTATGCATTGCTTCCCCCTTATTGCCTAAATGCTAATTTAGCATTAATGTTTTTAGATAATCTTTGTTGGATCCTATGATTGAGGTTATATTTTGCTACTTGGTCTTGAGTTTTTCATGCTTATCTTTTGAAAAATACCAAGTGATGAGAATTGCCTTCGAACTTGTAACTCTTCTTGAATTACATGATTTGGCCACCATGTGATTTGAGCCTTATTTTGTGATTAGGCAACCTCTTGATGGATGATGTTGTGCATTTACCTTAATGCATTGTATTTTATGATTATATGCATCCATATGTGTTTGGCTTGAATGCTTTCATGCTTCTTTAATGCTTGTTTTACCTTACAAGTTCACTTAAAGCATCTCAAGCATAGTAGAAGGAGTAAAGTGCATGCTTTTGTGACTAACTTTTATGCTAATGTGTGTTCTAACCGCGCAATTTAGAATTCACACACTTATTTGTCATTAATGTCACACTAATTCACTCACTCAATTCTAGTGATTTACCTCATTCTAACATTATGCTTCTTGCTTTTGTATTACCCTACCTTATGGTGTTATATTTTTGTTTTTCATGATGAATGCACCACAAGCAATAACGGAAGCAAGACTAAGAACATGTAGCAATCCGGAGAATCGAGGACGGTGCAACTTTTAAGTGTGGGGAGGTTGTCCGACCGTTCGACGATTTTGGGTGACAAGTTTCTAATCCCAACACTTTTGCATTTCATTCTAGGATTTTAGGATTTTTACTTGCATTCTCTTAATTTTTGCATATGTATACACAATAAGCTTAGTCAAAATAATGAATTTTTCATTTTTCAAGATTTCTATCTATAGGGCACCTTAATTGATTTGAGTAAAAAAAAACTTTTCATAGAACTTGCTTGAAATATATATATATATATATTGTGGAACATGAATTTTTGAGCCAAGAACACAAGCAAGTGAGTTTTGAGCCTATTGATGTGGTTACATTTTATAATCACTTATTTTCCATTCTTGTGTGAAATTGTTCTCTTTCTATGATTGTGATCCTTGATTTGTTTGATTCTATATGTCCATTTATTTCTTGTATTCATGCATTTATATGATTGAGGCCATTATTTTATTGAACTTACTTACCCAAATAGCCTTACCTTTTATCTTCCTTTGTTAGCCATATTTGAGCCTACGCTCAACCCACTTGTTCTTAATTTAGCACATTACAAGCCTAAAGCGGAAAACAATAAATGTCCTTATTTGGATCTTTGATTGGCTTAGGCTAGTGTGTGTGAGTATCATTCAAGTGTGGGAATCTTGGGACATTGGGGGAATAAAATGGTAGTTTTGTATTTTTATTGAAATTATTGGGAATTGGGGTACATGCTCATGTATTGATTAAATGTATTGATTAAATGTATTGATTACATGCTCATGTATTGATGTTCTTGTGTATATAGAAAGAAAAAAATGAGAAAAATAAAAGAAAAAGAAAAGAAAAAAAAAGAGAAATATAGAAAAAGAAAGAAAAGAGAAAAAGAAAGAAATAAAAAGGGGACAAAATGCCCCAAAGCGAAGCTCAATAAGATCAATGCATAAGTGTTGAGAAATGAAAAGGGATACATGAGTAGTGAAAAAGTAAAGAATGGGTAGTTAGGTTAGCTTTGAAATTGTATAGGATGTCAGGTTAGGTGGGAAGCTTAAGCTTCAAAGATTCAAATTTCAAGCTCACTTAACCATATATGCATCCTACCTTGACCCTAGCCCCATTACAACCAAAGAAAAGACCTCATGATACTTGTATGCATGCATGAAATATATGTCGATTGTTAAGAAAAACAATCTTAGAAAGCATGATTAGGAGAAATTGAGTGAATCAACCCTAAACACTTGAGCGAATAGAGTGCAAACACTACCGGTGAGGGTTTGATGCTCAATTACATGTTTCCACCTATGATCATCTTTTCATGCAAGTTTGTAAAAATATTTAATAACTCAATTCAATTGTGGATTAGACTTACTAGTCCTTAGCCCTTGTGCATATATGCTTCTTGAGAATTGATTTATTTTGACCAAGCAATTACATTCATTTAGATAGTTGCATATAAGTAGATTGCATTTAGTTAGTTCCATTGAATAAATGCCATACCCTTTACTTCATTCTTGGTTTAAGCATGAGGACATGCTTGGTTTAAGTGTGGGGAGGTTGACAAACCCCATTTTGACGGTTTATCTTGTATTGAATTTAGGGGATTTTATCACCTTTTACCCACATTTATTCAATGAAATAGCATGGTTTTGTATATTCTCCTTTAATTGTGCTTAAGAGTGAAAACATGCTTTTTAGGTCTTAAAATAGCTAAATTTAATTCTCCTTGATTCCATTAGATGCCTTGATATATTTGCTAAGTGATTTCAGATTTAGAAGGCAAAGATTGGATTAAGGGAATGAAGAAAGAAGCATGAAAAGTTGGAGAACTCATGAAGAAATGAAAGAACCGGAAAGCTGTCAAGTCGACCTCTTTGCACTTAAACGACCATAACTTGAGCTACAGAGGTCCAAATGATGCAGTTCCAGTTGGGTTAGAAAGCTAACATCCGGGGCTTCGAAACGATATAAGATTTGCCATAGTTGCCACACGTATAGTGGTGCGCATGCGCATAGTACGCGCACGCGCCGTTGCTGCACCTAGTTCACTTAAAGCACAACGTGGCCAGCAATTTTAGAAGCCTTGTGGGCCCAATCCAACTCATTTCTGATGCTATTTAAGCCAAGGATTGAAGAGAGAATCAACATACTTTACAGAACTTTTAACCATTAGCATAGTTTAGTAGTTAGAGTTAGTTTCTAGAGAGAGAAGCTCCCACTTCTCTCTAGAATTAGGATTAGGATTAGGTTTAGTTCTTAGATCTAGACTTTAATCTTTGCTCTCATCTACTTCTACATTTCAATTCTTTGTTGTTAGATTCATCTTCTTCTACTCTTTTGTTGTAATTTCCTTTATGTTGTTCTTACATTTTGTTGTTCTTACATTTTCTTCTACTCTTTCCAACTCTTCATGCAAGAACAAAGAGGTCTTTACTCTCTTCTCTAAAAGTGAGAAGAAGACCAAAAGGGGCTAGAAATCATGGTGGTTACCATGACAGAAACTGTTAACCACATAGCTTCCCACCTACGCTCATGCAATCAAGACACTCCCATTGACGAATGTGGAGAATCAACCAAAGAGCGTAGTGAAGAGAGAAACTTGGAACTTCTAGGTGAAGAAGAGGAGCTGATGCAAGAATCGCAACCAAAGGAGGAAGTTGAGATAATTGATCTGGAAGGAGCGGTTAAAGAATTATGAGAGATCAATCAAGATATGGACTCAATCATTGATGAGTTTTTGTCCACACTAACTAGTCATCTCGATGATCTTGTTGAACCTTCTTTTGTTTAGCATGAAAGCAAAGTTGAGGAGGAATGTGCACAACCTCTAAGACTCATTTTGAGCAATGAAGAATTGGGAGAAGTTGCCAAGCAAAAGGAGGAAAGTAAAAAAGCTTGTCTAATGGTGAAAGTTATCAAGGAGGAGTCAAAGGGAGTGAAGCTCACATTCCCAAAGTTGTTGGAGACCTCTCTTTCTAAGTCGGCATCATCCATTCTTTCATTCAAGTGGGTAAATCTCCTATCCCTAAGCTTTACTTTCCTACTTGAATATGATTTGATTGAAATGGATAGTCAACTTAGAGCTCTTTGTGAATTGAAGAGTAAAAGAAAGTTGTGTATTGGTTGACAAAATGATGTTAGGCTCATTAAGTTTGAACCCTCAAGGCATAGGTCCCATGGTTGGAGGAATGCTAAATTGAATGGATCTAGGATGAGAATTTGGTGCTCAAATGAGAATTCTATGTGCCTATCACCCGGATAGAATCATGATGATCAATTAGAAGATGGGTGTAAGAACAAAGTTTGGGATTCCGACATATGTGATGAGGATTAATTTTGGGAGCTCCGAGCTTGTGGAGAACTTCACCAAGGTTTGGTGCACTTGATTGGAAATTCTGGCAATCAATTGAAGTCCAAGCATTGGTAGAAGTTTAAGGATGAATTCAAGTACAAGCCTCCTTGATTAAAGCTCTCCATAAGTCCAACTTAAGGATAATAAATAAAGTGCTAGGTAGGAGACACCCCATCATGGTAAACTCTTTTTATTTTTCTCTTTTGTATATATTGATACATAAGTTTTATTTCATGTTTAGTTTGGTTGGTTGAGTTAATTTGATAGTTTAGTATGTTTAATAAGGTTTGGTGATGTTTTGGTAACTGTTTGGATGTTTGGGATGCTTGGTTTGGTGTAAGAAGTTGAAAAATTCTGAAGAACAGGACATCCTGTCACGCATACGCGTGACCCTAAAATTCCAAACACTCCCGCATACGCGCCCATATTAATGCGTACGCATCATCGTATTTTAGGCTTGAGATGCGTGCGCGGTCACTTCCCACATACGCATTCCACCCAGGCAGAGAGCACCCTCTGCGTCCCAGCTTCTCGTGTACGCACGCCACATCCCATGCCCTTAAGTCACGCGTACGTGTGATCCCCTATCCTGTTTCACACACTTCTTTTCTTCTCTTCTCTCTATTTCTTTCCTTCTTTTCTCTTCTCCTCTCTTCTTCCCTTTTCCAACCATCATCCACCACCACCATTCACCATTTACCATTTGTTAATTACTTAGTTAATCAATTAATTTAATTTTCTATTTTAATTGTAAGTGTTGGATTATTAATCTTATTTGCTGTTTATTGCTGATGATTACCGACATGATGCTATTTTAGCATCATTGTTGTGAATATTCATTGTTGGATTTCTTTATTGAGGTTACGATTTGTTACTTGGTTTTAAATTCTTTTACCATGACTAGGTAATTTCTTGATGGATGATGTGCATTTATCTTAATGCATTGTGTTGCTTAATCATATGCATCCATATGTTGTGCTTATGCCTTAATGACATGTTAATCCTTAATTGTCTAACTATGTCCTCTACACATACTTGAAACTATCCATTTTGGCATAATGCTTCATTTGTGAAATTAGATTGTAAACTCACCTAGTGGCATCTTCTTGAAATTCTTAAGCTATATGGACTATGCTTGCTATGTGATTGATTTTAACTTCTATCTCTCTTTTCCTAAGATGCATAGCAACCATGTGTCCCACTTTATGTCAATTAGGTATTACAAACAAAATT
The DNA here is from genome assembly GCF_014773155.1 of Arachis stenosperma. Taxonomy (NCBI): domain Eukaryota; kingdom Viridiplantae; phylum Streptophyta; class Magnoliopsida; order Fabales; family Fabaceae; genus Arachis; species Arachis stenosperma. The sequence goes on along the minus strand of NC_080383.1, from coordinate 19,980,791 downwards.
CAAAGTGTGTCATTAATTGATGTGTAAGTTTCATATTTCATTTTGTTCATTAAGTCTCTTTGCACATCAATCTATGTCCATTCCTTATCCGTTTCACAATTGTTTCATTATTGCTTGAATGATTCTATGCCTCTTTAATACTTGTTTGTTTGTCTTAACCTACAAGTTTCTTTTAAAGTATTTCAAGCACGCTAGAATGAGTGAAGTGCATGCTTCTTTTGTGTAATTGTGACATAGCCTTTCATGCTAGTGTGTGTATTTTAAATCGCGCGCAAACTTAGAATTCACACACTTATTTCATTCATGTGACAAACTGATTCACTCACTTTATTTTAGTGATCATCACCTCATTCCATCAATTTATGCTTCCTTGCTTTTGCATTTACTTGTCTTACTATTCTGTTTTCTATCTTTCATGATGATTTACCATAAGCAAAAAGGGAAGTGGAAGAAAGAACATGCAGCAACCGGTTGATCCACCGGCTGAAGGTGGCAATTCGTGAAGTCGCCGTACCCCCTTGCTCATCTTTGAATGCACCGAGGACGGTGCAAACTTTTAAGTGTGGGGATGTTGTCTGACCAATCGACCGATTTTTGGGTGAAAAATTCTAATCTAAACACTTTCACATTTTCTTTTTCTTCTTCTTCTATTACTAGATCTTTTAGAATTTTTAGTTGTATTTTCTTGGTATTGCATATATATAATAAACTTAGTCAAAATAATAAAATTTTTCAAGAAATTTATCTATGGGGCACCCGAATTGATTTGAGTAAAAAAAATATTATTTTTTCATTGAACTTGCTTGAATTATATATTATGGAACATATTTTGAATTAAGAACTCATAATCTTGTGAGTTTTGAGTCTTAATTGTGTAGTTACACCATATAACTACTATTTTTCTTCTTGTGTGTTATTCTCTTTCTATTATTGTAATCTTTGATTTGTTTGATTCTTTATGTCTATTATTTTGTGTATGAATACATTTATATGATTGAGGCCTTTATTTGATTTAAGCTCACTTACCCAATTGGCATTACCCTTTTATTCACTTTTGTTAACTAATTTTGAGCCGGTTTAATCCCTTTTGTTCTTAATTTTAACACATCACTATACCTAAGTAAAAAATAATAAATGTTCCTTGTTTGGATCTTTGATTAGGTTAGGCTAGTGAGAGTGTGTATCATTTAAATATGAGAAGTTTGGGAACATTGGTTGAGATAAAAGTATAATTTTGAGTTTTCATTAAAAATCTTGAAAGTTAGGTACATACTCATGCATTGAATGTTGAACCATATGCATTAATCTTTTTGTATGTATATTATGTTAATGAAAAAAATATATAATAAATAAATAGAATGAAAAGAAAAAAAAAAGAAAAAAAAAGGAAAACAATAGAAAGGGGATAAAATACCCCAAAGTAAAATAATTATAACAATGCATATGTGTTGTGATTAAAAAGAGAATGCATGAATGTGTGAAAAAAGTGAGAATTATGGGTAGCTAGGTATTATATTAGAATTATATAGGTTGTTATATGTGTTTAGTGAGAGCTTAGGCTAATCAAAGATGCAAATTTCAAACTCACTTAACCATATATATCCTTACCTTGACCCTAACCCCATTACAACCTTGTGAAAAGTACTCATGATATTTGTATGCATGCATTGAATAATTGTTGATTGTTAGATAAAAAACAAATCTTAGAAAGCATGATTTGAGGAAAATTGAGTGAATCAACCCTAAACACTTGAGCGACTAGAGCGTATATACATCCGGTGAGGGGTTCGATTGCTTAATTATATATTTTCACCTATGATTATCTCCTTCTTGCAAGTTTATAAATTCTTTTCTAGAACTCAATTCAATTATGGATTTGATTTGATTGTTATTACCTTAGCCCCTTATGTTCATATAGACTGTGTTTGTTTACAGAGACAGGACATTGAGACAGGGACACAAAGACACAAAATCGTGTTTGACAGAGGAGAAATCGACAGAGATAATGTATCCAGAGTGACTGAATTAGAGTATTTTGTGTCCATCCTGACAAGAAGGACATGGGGACACTAACAAGGGACACGACTTATTTTTTATTTTTCTTTCATTATTCTTGTTAATTTTTCATAATTATATTTTTTATTATTATATTTTCATCTCAAATTTTTTGAATGAAAAAAATGAGAATAAATTAGACTTTTATAATTTGTTCTAGTTTATCACCAAACAGAATACAAGAATACAAAATTTTATGTCTCTGTCCTTTATGTCATGTTCTGAGTGTCTTGTCCTGTCTTGTTCTCAAAAATAAATGCAACCATATGTATTCTTGAGAATTGATTTATTTTGACCAAGTAGTTGCATGCATTTAGATAGTTTGTATTAAATAAATATTGATATCCTTTTCTTAGACCTTTTTTGGTTTAGCATGAGGACATGCTTGGTTTAAGTGTGGAGAGATTGATAAACCCCAATTTTAGAGTTTATCTTGTGTTGAATTTAGTAGATTTTATCAACTTTTCCACATTTATTCAATGAAATAGCATGATTTTGTGAATTTCTTCTAAATTGTGCTTAAGATTAAAAATATGCTTTTTAGACTCTTAAATTGCTAAATTTAATTTATTTTAATTCTAATCAATGCCTTGATGTGTTGTTTAAGTGATTTCAGGTTTAGAAGGCAAAGATTAGATTGAAGGAATGAAGAAAAAGCATGTAAAAGTGGAGAATTCATGAAGAAATAAATTTTTAAAGTCTGCCCAGTTCCGCGTATGCGTGACCCACGTGTACGCGTGACACTTGTTACGTGACCTCGTTAAAGGAAGACGTTGGGGGAGATTTCTGGACTTGCTGGAGCCCAATCATCCAGCTTATTTCTGAAGTTATTAGAGGCTAAATTCAAGAAGGATGAGGGGGAGAGCAATTAGAGTTGTGTAGGAAACATGCTTTAGGTTAGTTCTAGATAGAGAAGCTCCCTTTTCTCTCTAGAAATTAGGGTTCTTAGTTTAATTGTCTCTTAGATTTAGGATTTAATTCTTGTTTTTAATTAGTTTTCCTTGCAATTTCTTGTTATTACATCTTTGTTCTCTTAAATCTTTTTGTTAATTTTCCTTTTTATGTTACTTTTATGTTATTGAACTCTTGTTGATTTTTATTTTCTTTAATGCAATTGATGTCTTTTTATGTTTCTTGTTGTTTAATTGAGTTGTTATTATTATTTTCTTGCATTTGATAGCTTTAGATTTTATTATTTTTGTAATTTAATATGCTTTCTTTTTTATGCACACCAAGTGTTTGATAAAATGTTTGACTTAGTTTTAGACTAGATTTTGAGCATTCTTGGCTTGAAAAGAGAAATTAGATAATCTTGAGTTATTAAAATCCAATTTATATTGGTGATCTAGAGTTGTTAGTTAATCTTGTTTCCATTAACATTACTTATGAATCGGGGTTAACTAGGCATATTAGACTTTCTCCCAATATTGGAGATAACGTAATAAGCTTAGCTCTTGATAATTATTGTGTTATGATTAATTACTAGGATAGAAAACCTTGATTCTCAATCCTTGTCATGAATGCCTCTTTAATACTTGTTATCTTTAGTTGTTTGCTTTATTTTATTGTCATTTAAATTCTTGTCTTTAAAACATGCAAACCCCCTTGAACCTCATAACTGATAACACGCATACCTCACTGCAAATTTTTTTAGAGACAACCCGAGATCTAATACTCTCGGTTATTTTTATTGGTTTAGAACTATACTAGCAACAAAGCAATTCTCTCTTATCGAAAAAAAATTCTAGACCGACGATAACCCTCACATCACTCATATTAAAGAATGTTAGAAAAAAATAATAAAGTTCGAATTAATAATAATAATGATGAGGAATGATGTTGCTACTTTAGGCTTCTAATCTCTGCCTTTAGTCATCGTTTTTTTATTTAAATTATCAAGTCATAAAAAAATAAAAAACAATTCAAGAAAATGAAAACAGCAAGATCAATAGTAACTATACAAATCAAAATACATAAGAGAAAAACAAACTATTATATGATAGAATTAACACGAGTATATTTTATTATTAAATGAATAAAGTTAATGCAAAACAAAATTACATGTAAAGAGAAAAAAAGAGTTAAAATATCCAAAGTGATAAAAAGATTATTTTTACAATTTTATTCTGTCATGTTTATATATATATATATATATATATATATATATATATATATATATATATAAAACAGTGAACTTCTAACTAAATTAAATTGTATTTACTATTATTAGAAAGGGTAAGAGAGAGAGCAGTAGAGAAAAGATTTGTGTGTATTCAAGTTGTGTAGAATGATACAATATAAAAGAGAATTTATAGATGCTAAAAGAATCGAAATATAAAGACGTAATATCCTATAATAGATATTCAGATATGTTATTAAATAATGCTAATTGATCTAATTTATCCTAATTATACTCTAACATCCTTCCCCAAACTCAAATGACAACTTGAGTTTGAAACTTATTTGAAACAACTAAATAAAAAAATGGATAAATTGATAGAATTGGTGCAAACAGAACTGCTTGAAGGAAGCGCAAACGGAACTACCACAAGGAAGCGCAAACGGAATTGCCACAAAGAAACGCAGACGGAACTGCCACAAGAAAACAGACGGAACTGCCACAAGAAAACGCAAATGAAACCGTCGGAAGGAAGTGTAGACGAAACTGCCGAAAGGGAACGCAGATGGAACTGTCGGAAAAGAATGCAAACGGAACTGCCGCAAGAGTGGCCAGCTGCCGAAAAACTACTGAAAAGATGGCGAACTGCCGAAAAACTGTTGAAAAGTGACAAAGTGCAAAGAGATGACAAACTATCGGAAGGTGACGAAAAATATATAGTTTCTCCATGAGAATAAGTAAGTAGTGGATGAGTTAATCGGTGAGGTCAGAAAAACATCAAAGCATTAACAAAAGAAAAGGAAAAAAATGCTACTGAAGAAAATACAGTGATTTTACTCGAAGAAAATCAACTTATCATCCTCAAAAAAGATACCATAGCTCTCTGATACCATATTAGAAATAGGAGAAGGAACAATAGAAAAAATATTTGTGAGTATTCAAGTTGTGTAGAATGATACAATATAAAAAAGTAATAGAATGATTCAAGTGATAATAGAATCGAAATAATAAAGACGTAATATCTTATAATAAATATTCAAATATGTTGAATAATGCTAACGGACTTGATTAATTCTAATTATACTATAACAATTATATTTAGTTAATTGATATATATAATATTAAATTGTATAATATTTAAATATCTAATCAAATTATTTAATTGATATAATTAAATTATTGTAATAAATTATATTTAATGAGTTAAAATAAATAAATTAAAAAATATCCTTAAAAATATGGCATGCCAATTTTACTTTTAAGTACAAAAATTTAATTTTTATATAATAAGATAAATAGATAGACAGAATAAATATTAAATTCACATTAAAATTAAATTTGTAGTAAACCCATCTATTTCACCTTTCCATGTTTGTTACAAAAATTCCATGCTAAGAATCAACGCAAAGCAACTTATTCACATTTTGCTGTGTCTGATGGGTCCCATTTCTTGAGCAATTTGTCTCAGAACAAACTTCTGAATCTTTCCGGTGGAAGTCTTTGGAAGCTCCTCCCTAAACGCAACCGTTTTGGGAACCATATACTTTGGCATGTTCTTCCTGCAATGCTCAATTATCTCCTTCTCCGTCACCGCCTTCCCCTCCTTCACGCTCACGAACGCGCACGGCGTTTCCCCCCAGTACTCGTCCGGCCTCGCCACCACCGCCGCCTCGTTCACTGCTGGGTGCATATAAAGCACGGATTCCACCTCCACGCTGCTCAAGTTCTCGCCGCCGCTGATTATAACGTCCTTTGACCTATCCTTTATCTCCAAGTAACCGTCTTCATGCATCACACCAACATCGCCGGTGTAGAAATAACCATTTTTGAAACATTTTCTTGTTCCTTCGGGATCTTTAAGGTATCCAAGCATCACACAGCTTCCGCGCATAACTACCTCACCCAGCGTTACCCCATCACGCTTCACGCTTTCTCCCGCTGGGGTCACCACGTCCATTTCCGTCAGTAGGCATGTTCTTACTCCCTGACGAGACTTCAACCTCGCCCTCTCCGCCGCCGGGAAATGGTTCCACTTCCTCTTCCACGCGCACGACACGACCAGTCCTCCAGTCTCGGTCAGGCCGTACCCGTGGCTGACTATGAATCCTAAAGACTCCGTGCGGTGGAGCACCGCCGAGGGAGGTGGCGCTCCGGCGGTAAGGATGTGAACGGGATTCTCCAACGGCTTGTTGTCGGGAGCGTTTGTGAGCATGTTCAACACCACCGGCGCGCCACACATGTGAGTTACGCGGTGGCGCGTGATGAGGGAGAACACGATCCGCGCGTCGAATTTGCGGACGCAGATATTCGTTCCTCCAACGGCGGCCATCCCCCACGGGAAGCTCCATCCGTTAGCGTGGAACATCGGTAGAGTCCAGAGATAAACCGGTTGTTTCGGAACCGCCCAATCTATCAACGAATCAACAGTCATAACAAAGGTTCCTCTGTGGCAGTGAACTACGCCTTTAGGAGACGACGTCGTTCCGGAGGTGTAGTTAAGTATCATCGGGTCCCACTCGCTGTTAGGATATAACCATTTAAAATTCGGATCGCCCTTGGAGATTAAACCTTCATACGAGTCTTTGAAATGAACGGTTGATGATGGAGTTAGTCGTTCGACCGCATCGTCCGCTATAAAGATGAGGATCGGACGACGGGGATTTTCGGGGAACAAAGAGAGAGCTTCGAGGACAACATCACGTGAGGCTGTGTCCACAAAGACGAGCTTGGACTCCGCGTGACGGAGGATGACGGAGATGGTTCTGGCATCGAGGCGTGTGTTGATGTTGTTGAGGATAGCGCCGGCGAAGGGGACTGCAAAGTGGAGCTCGTACATGGCGGGTATGTTTGGTGCGACGACGGACACCACGTCGCCGCGGCGGATTCCTAGGGAGGAGAGAGCAGAGGCCAGCTGGAGGCAGCGACGGCGAGTGTCGGACCAGGTGAAGGTAACGCCGTCATAGATAACGGAAGGTGTGTCTCCGTAAACAGTTGCTGCTCTGTCCAAGAAACCTAGTGGAGTGAGAGGTGAAGAGTTTGCAGCACTTGGCTTCAGTTGTTCCATTTTTCAGTTGCTACTCTCTCTCTCTCCTTTTTTTTTTTTTTTAGTTGTGGTAAAACTGAAAAGGAAGCTGTAGTGAAGTTGCGTGATCACTTGAAAAAGGAAAAGTATGAGGGATGAGGTGTTTCAAGACATTACGGTTGTGATTGGATTGGAGGTGTTTGAAGATAGTATGGCTGTGACTGGATTGGATAAGTATACATAGTAGAGAACCAGCTTTTGGAGCAAGACGACAAATTCTGATTTGGTGAGACCGGGAGAGTAACAAATTTTATATTTTTGTAAAGAAAATTAAGACGTGGAAATCAGAAAAGCAATCTTTAATTTTTTTTTTTTTTTTGAACTTCAACAATGTAAAGATTTGGTGAGCTGTCATGTTTTGATTAAGATTAGACGCAAATTCTATCTTATTCATCAATCGAAAAATATGCCTTATTGCCTTGACTTAATTTAAGATAAAAATAAGTGTAACTCCTTTTTTTTTAAGATAGAATCACATGGGTAAGACAGATATCAATTCGATCCTGGAATCGTAACATGTGTCATGTTGAAATAAAATCGTTAATTATATGAATTATAATTTTAAATAGAATAAATAACATATAAAATACAAAATATAATTCCTAATCAAATAAAAAATGACAACTATATATTTATATGATTGTTATAATGTCACTTGTTTATTTTTGTAACTCATTATTAATAAATACACTAATTTAAATTAGCATGATTATAGATTTAAAAGGTGTCATTAGTCAAATTCAAATATAAAAAACTAATGTGTAACAATTCGTAAGAAATTAGCAGCTGCGGCAACAGTCTCATTAGAGATTCGTCGCAGACGTGGAAGCACTCTGTAAACACGCGGGGGCGTGTTACGTGGGAGATGCCAACCAATTTTTATAGAACTTATTTTAAGTTTATCAAGTATCGAACTTTTGAATTTAGAATTCTAATACTACGTTATAATATTATTTATTTCCAAAATTTTAGCTGATTGAAAAAGATAACACTAATAATTATATTTTTAATACTTTTTAAACTTTTATTATACACATTATATAAATATTCTATTAACTTCTTATACTTTTTTAAAAAAAATAATATGTAATTATACGAAATTCAAAAAATATATTATCAATTATTTAAATTATCCAATTTATGTAAGTTAATAAATTTTATCTTTTTTTATAATTTTAATTTTTTAATTTTAATATATAAGCATCATATTATAATTTAATTTTATATAACTCCAATAGATACTTTGAGGTGTGTGACACCATTATTCCATTATTATCATTCGAATATGTCAAATGGTATCCTGCGAACCGAGTTAATGTAACTTTTAATTAATCTTTTGTAAGGTGATTGTTTCAAATTTAAAATTATCATCTCAAAAACTGTTAGCTATAATAACTGACAAAAGTTAACATCAAACTTAATAATAAAAACCAAGGTTGCAAAAACCGGACCGGTCAATGAACCGGTGAGGTGACTGGTTCATTGGTTCACTGGTTCAACCGGGATTCAATCGGTTTAATAAAATATTAAATAAAATTATTAAAAATTTAGTATATAAACATATTAAGCACAACACAAGTTCCATAATGCATTGAATAGGAAATTATCCAATAGCCATTAAATGTACAATGATGATGCCTATACCAAATGAATTATGTAAATGGAACACAAACTTAAAAAACAATCTATAAACCTCTAGAGCTCTTGGTGGCTTCAGTTCCCTGTTAACTTTTCCATCTGCATTACTCATTGACTCCCCTGCCCTGTTGCATTCTTCATTGCTCTTGATCTGCTCCTCTGCTGTGTTGCACGGTTCATCAAGAGCCATTCCATTCCCATCTTCACATTCACCATTCTCTCTACAATCTTCAGGTGGAGATGCATGAGGGACATCCTCCTGGTAGGTACAGAAGCATCACTTTCACATACTTTCACCACCAACACAATATAACAAAAATCAAGCACATAAAATGCACCGAAATTAGATAAAATTCAAACTTGATAAATTCAGATGATACAGCAATGAAGTGATTAAACTATAGCAAAATTCAGAATGACAATTCAGAATCCATACGATTATATCAATTAATACAATTCATATAACATTCAATATAATTAAATTCAGCATTTTATACAGTTAATTCACCAAAATTGAATATAGCAGAATTCAATAGAGCACAATTGAACTTACAGAGCAAAATTCAAAAACCAAAGTCCCAAAATTGAACTTTTATCAAATTTATATTTGGTAAAATTCAGAATTACAAAATGATTAATCCATATAATTAACAAAATAAAAAAATTTGAAAAGCAGAAGAAAAAACTCAAAACAAGAACTCTGCATCTGAAGTTATGAACTCAAATCTGCCCTAAATTCCTCACTGAATAAAAAATTAATTGAAAAAAACAAAAACCCAAGAACTCAAAAACCGCGGGAGAGCACAGAAGGCCAGACGACGAAGTTGACAGAAGCCGACGAATATAACATATGATGTACTAAAATCAGCAAAATAAAAAAATTCAGAGGGAGCTCAATTATAAGTAACAAAACTCCACAGTAAAACTAGCAACACAATTATTAGTTGGAGTAAAGGGACACAGGGCCACAGAGGAGAAAGGGGACACAGTGCTTACCGGCGACGAAGAGGAAGGAGAGTGACGGCGACGACAGAGGAGACGGTGCGACACAATGAAAACAGAAAGAGAGAGAGAACGCGCGCGCTCGAACAGAGCAGAGGAGATGCGGTGGCTGTGGGTTCTGCGAGGCTGTGGGGCTGCGGGGGTGGGGCTACGCCGCTAGGGTTCCAGGAATCTTTTCTTTCATTCTTTGTTCTTTCAATTTTGAGAGAGGAGATGAGATGAGTGGGACACTGAGACTGGGGGTGGGGGATTGGGCTGCGTCGGGTAGAAGTTAGAAAATTTAGGGTTTTTTTTAAAGGTCAAAACGGTGACGTTTGGAAGGGAGTGTCCAAACCGGAAGACCTCTGAAAAACCGACCGATTCCGCCGGTTCACCGGTTAACCGCTGGTTTGACCGGTTTTTTACCCGGTTTTTTGCTGCACGGTTTTTCAGGCTGACCGAACCGCTCTCGTGACCGGTTCCCAGTTAATCCGGTTGAACCGGCCGGTCCGGTTCGGTTTTCAGAACAATGATAAAAACACAACGATCCACACATACATTAACTGATAAATTTAACTTAAAATACAAATACGACGAACCTCAAAAATATTAATTGATAAAATTAACCTAAACATACAAACACAACGACCAACAAAGGTCTAGGGACCACCATCATCACCAACGACATCGACTCCGACTACGATCCTTTCTACCACAAAGACGGCATATCTGAGAACCACGCATTTCTCGTGAATCCATTTTATTCAGGTATCAGGTCAATTTAGAACGATCTTTGTCGGTCCCGGATAAGTAAGTCATGTCTTTGGATTGCCTAATGGTATGAACTCAAATCTGTAAATCTTACGAATTTCTGTGATCTTGTAAACATCATTCACATACAACTGTTAATCAAGACGTTGGTTAGCACATCAAGTAATAACATGACGACGTAATCGTTCCCTGAAAGTGCTCACAGTCATACGTCCGTAGCGCAAGATCAATTGCCAACACCTTTCTATTAGGCATTTCACGCACATTAAACACCTCGTTTCGTTTATCAAATCAATGCACAACTATATTTTCAGCACGTTATATATTTGCTTCTATCCGCTATTGTGCAAATGCAGAATAAGTAAATCCAGCACGCTTGCAATCATGAGTCTCGGCACTCTTCTGCGTAAATTACTTGTTTAACTGATAATATATTGCTCAGACGAGCGTCAACATAGGGAGGTTTTGAGCACCTTTCAGCACTGAATTAATGTACTCAATAAGGTTCGTCGTCATATGATCCCATCGATGCCTCTCGTCAAATAAACTATCTTTTTATTTTCTTCAACGTGTATTTCATATATATATGATCTTTGATTTTAACTGTTAAATTCTTTTTAACGTCGATAATTTGTGTCAAATTTTTTATACAATAACTGTAAATTAAATTTGTGACTAAATTAACATTAACATTTAAAAATAAAATTATTTTATTTTACGTATCTATACATCTATCCATATTGTTAATATGGATACCATTATAACCATCCGCAGAATAGTTATAATAGAAAACTGAATCAAATATCTTGAACTATAAAAGATGTTTTAAATGCAAAATTTAACTTATATATTATGGTTGTTGATAATATATACACACATGACTTCCCGGTTCGGCAAGGTCCTAGTGAAATGTTAGGGATTAAAGTCCCTTTAGATCTTTTGCTCTTTTATTATATTTTTTTATAATTTTTCTTTTTATTATGTTGCTATATAACTCAGTAAAAAAGTTAATTGAAAGTTCCTCATTCTTTTATTTTTGTCCTACATAAACTTTTTGTATTTCTTAGATTATGAATTGAATACCACTTGACTTTGAAAAAAAAAAAGGTCCTAGTCCACATTAATTAATCAATTAATGCATGTAAAGGATGTTTCTGCTGAAAGTCCGGAGAATTTGTTAACACACATTACAAGAAATATTCAATTGTGAATGAGGTTGTTATTATCAGTTATGTACTTAAGTTTGACTTTGATTTCATCCATATGGGGATCCATATGGTGGGGAATTAAAAATCTTACGTGAAATAGACCTTGGTTAGTTTTTTTTTTTTTTTTGGTGACTAGTTTATATTATCTTAAAAGCTTGCTTGTTTGAAGAAGATATGCTTGAATTCTTTGCAGAGCCTTTAAATTTAGTAATAAGCCAGACTAATGTGTATAACTGTATATAAAATTATAAATACATTATTTATTATGATTAAATTTATGTACGTTTTTGTGTATCGGGTACGACTTTGTTTTATTCAGCTATGTTTGACTTTTAAGATTTTGACTGAAAAATTAAAATTGGATATTATGTTTAATAATTAAATATTATAAAATATAAAATTTCAATTTTTTAATATTTTTTAAATATTTTATTTAATTTTTTAAATTTTAATTTTATATTTATTTTAAACTAAATATGATATTAAGATATAATTCTGTCTAATATATTTTACACCAAATATAATATAAAAATTTAATTCAATTTTTATTTTTAATTTATGTCTTCTCTCTAAATGTAGCCTTCGAGAATTAAGCTCTTGTTCATGATCATGAAAACCCAAAATGAGCAGGACCGTGGAAAGATGTTATCAGTGTAACTCGTGAAAGTCTGATTTTGCTGCTTTTTTTTTTTTAATGAACTTTTTTAATTCATAATTCAACCCATGAAAAGTGAAAAAAATAGAAGGAATGATTCACAAATTAAACTAAAGCAGTAGAACAATCCATTTATCTTACACAGCAGTGGATTTGGTCTAGTCCGTTAATATTTAACTTGTTGCAATCGAAGTTAGTCCATGGATCCATTACTAAGTGGTAAATAATGAATATGTTTGTAGTTACTATAAATATTAATTTCAATTGATTAGACTATTTTTATATTTATGCGCACCTTGCAAAAAATGTGAATATTTAAAAATTTCATATAATGTAGGCATATATTTTAATTTCATATGAATTAAATTAAATTCAATTAGTTTTAATATTTAAAGTAGTATTTTTATGTTTAATTAATGTCTTGAATTAGAATATTTACATACAATACTTTTTTTTATTATTATTAGATGTGTCTATCAAACAAGTATTCTTATCAATGATGGGTAATAAAATGTACTAATGATTAAAATTAATCTCTGCATTTGCGTTAGTCACATTCATTGTCTACTACCTGAGCGTGTTGAATCTAATACTCATAATTTTGTTAAAAAAAAAAATACTCAAATAATCCTTCTCGATTCAGTCCACTCTCATTCTACTTTTCTCACTTTTTTAAGCTATAAACTTTCATCACTCATATTTTATTATTATTATTTTTTTAACGTGGTCATTTTACTGGCGCTAGGCATGAAATGGTCCCATTAAACAAAGTGTCAAGCAAAAAATGCCCCGTTTCATGGGTACTTTTCATGTAATATCCTAATTAACACATTATTTGGATTGGAAAATTTTAAAAGAAAAAAATAAGAAAAAATAAATAAATAAAAAGTGAATTTTTTGTTATTTGAATAAAAAAAATAGAATAAAAAAATAGAATAAGACTTATTAAAATATTTTTACTCTAAAGATAAAATAAAAATAAAAAAATATGACAAATATTAATAAAATTATACATTTATTTCTTTATTATTAGTAAATATAGTTTACATATAATATAAATAAGAATATTAATTAATTTTATATTTTTATAATATTTTTTTATTTTTTTTATTCAAACAAATAATTTTTTTATTTATTTATTTTTATTCAAATAACACACAGAAAAACTACTTTTTATTTTTTATTTTATTTTTTACATCCAAACTAATAGAAACAAAAGAATATAGAGAAGAGAGAAATTGAGAAGAGATTTAAATTGAAAATTAGAATAGAATAATTATCATACTATTTTTTTGTTCTTTATAACAGAATCATAATCTTTTATTTATGCAGCAAAATTAGTTAGAGGACCTTATCTCTAAAAGATTAACAACTTCTAACTAAACAGTTATTAACTAACTAACAATTTTACTAACAATTTCTGAGGGGTTTAGAGAGTGTTGGAAAGTGAAAAATAGAAAAAAATTTAAGCGTAAAAATAATGTAAATATGTTAGAATTTATAGAGACAAAGAAGGAAGTATTTTTTTAAGTTTGATGTAGTGCAATTTTGGTGTAATGATGCGTGAGTTTGGAATTTGTTGTGGGATCGGAAGGTGCTTGTGGAGGTTTATTAATAATGTGGGATGTTATGATGTTTAGGTTGAATAATTGTTACAAAGTAGAGAGATGATTGTATATAGAAGAAAAATTGACAAACAATAATTTTTATTTGTATTGTTTGCTTAGTGTATGGTGCGCATACAAGGGAAGAGAAGCTTGCTGTATGGGAAGAGTTGAGTTTTTTATCGGAAATATGTCAGGTTCCTCGCTCTTTGCTACATGAATGTCTTTAATGAGGTTGTACAGTTGGAAGAAAGAAAATGCGCTAGTGTGTTAACAATATTATCAAACTGGTGGATATAGAGTTGAATGACCGTAAGTTTACGTAGTTTAGGGGTCAATCGTGCAGTCAAATTAATAGAATATTAGTGAGTTTAGTTTCATTGTTATCATTTGGACTACTTGATTGAGAAGGAACGACAGAATTTTCAAGAATTAAAAATCAGGTATTACAGGGAATAGTTAACAAGTCGATTAAGAATTACAAATATTTGATATTTAATCTTTTAGATTGTTGATGGCTTTTGTCGAAGATGATAAAGAATTAATTTATTTTATCTATTTAATACTTTTTTATTGAGACGTTGATGCTTTACCTTATTGTGCTGAGCTTTTTATTTAAAAAAAAAATTTACTAACTGATATTCATATTTCCAATACAAACAAAGTATAGAAAAAAAATTCCTTTAAAATAAAGCACCACAAACATATTGCATGAACATAACGTGCTTCTTAGGAGAAGTCACACACAAATGGGAGAAACACAAATTAAGGCGTGGTGGTACAAGCGATGATGATGACAACAACATAGCATTGACTATGACTAGTGATGGTGGTTGGCATTACAGTTTCACGTTAGTTAAGGTAAATAGAAAGGAGAAAGAGAGTTAATGATGGATAATATATAATATATGTCAAATTTAGAATTTAAATTCAGGATTTAAAATTTAAAATATTTTATTTTATTTTTTACTTTTATTAATAAAATAATTTTCAAAGAGTATCGTATTTTTCATTTTTATGGAGCGTATTAGTATTGACGTATAAATAGAACAAATACAAAAATTAGAAGTTCTACTTGAATTGAACTACTAATTTTTGTCGCTTTCAAAATACGAAATATAATTCTAACTCTTAGATGCATTTTAATTTTTAGATTTTTTAAACCGTGAGATTTTGTGGTATAGATTGAAAAAAAATAGAAATTCCAGATATGGATATTGTGTGACATTACTTATACACCAACACTTGGCATTCTGGAATTTTTGTGCAATTCAAGAGTACAATGAAATTGTTTACACTGATGAGAATATACAGTTATTTAGTTTATAAGAGTTAATAGTTATTTTTAATCATAAAAAATTAATATACTGTTAAAATTGATCATAATTAATTTAAATAAATTTTGTAATCATAAAAAGTTATATCTGTTTGATGTTTCTAACTAAATATTAGTCTATAAAACATATCGTTACAATTCTACGTTATTGTTGGTGTTAGTGATATCGACATATTGTCATTCAAATCCTTTCTTCCTTTTAAAAAAAGTTTCTTCTTCTCAGGTTTTTGTCAAATCAAAACCTAAGCCCCAATTTTTAAGTTGATGGTCAAAATAGTAAAAACTGATAAGAAACCTTTCGGTAGTAAATAGTTAGCTAAGGATTTGATGGTTTCAAAACGTTTGGACTATTAAATAGTTTCATAATAAAATATATTTTTAAAGTTTTTTAATAATTGTTAAATAGTTTTTTTTAATTTTAATTATAAATTAATTTTATATATTTTATTTAATTATAAAAATTATTTTTTATTTTATAATTTATTATTTTATCATTCGTCTATTATATTTATTAACAATAAAAACTAAAACAATAACGAATTAGATCTTCTAGTGATCGTAATAAATTTTTTGGCATTCTCAATCAATTAAAAGTTTATCTTTCATCTGTTACATTCGTCAGGGCTATGAAATCGTGTTTTTTAGAAAATCAATCGATTGAATTAACAAAATAATCGATTGAATTTCAGATTGCCATAACTTAATCGATTGGACTTCAGGTTATCACAAAACAATCAATAAAAAATTGCAAGGCGGTATGGTTTTTGCAAAAATCAATTGATTGATCATATTACCTAATCAATTGAACGATAACTAGAATGTGGATTTTTTATAATTCAATCGATTGTTTATATTACCCAATCGAAAGTTATTTTTATAACCACCTGAAAGCATATTATTAGAGTAAAGAAAATGACCACTGCTGATATTTTTGCGTCTCGAAATTACTTGTGGAAAAACCATTTGCTATGCCCAATTTATCCATATAGTAATCTCCTTCCACAAAATCATGGATGACAGAGGACATCTTTAGCTGTGGTTGACTCCCAATTTCATCTAACAGCAAATCTGTCCATTATGGATAGGGCATGAATTAATTAAGTTTGAGACACTTTCATAAATTCATACTAGAAATGTCAGAGATAAAAAAAAGGTGTGTACTTACATATAGTACTTCTCATAGGGACCAACTTTAAGATTACCCTTAGATTCAATCTTAGTCGAAAAATTACCATTGATTTGGAGCTTGACTTTTGACATCAGGAACAATGTTAATATGATTACTATGATCAGTAAATGACTCTTCTTTAAGATCCATTATTTCACCTGAATCAATGAAGACATAGATCAGACTTTCCTTGCTTGTGTGGTGACAATAAAAAACGTTAGACACTGTCCCAATTTTATCCAACGCATTCACATACACAATTGCCACTAGTTTCTTCTTAGAAAAGTCATAGATGTATCAAATAGTGACAAAGTCAATAATAAGAAAATAATCACTACAACCCAATCAAATGAGTTTTCTACAACAGTAGTCATGAACCGACAAAAAATTGCATTCAATGGGGCTCTAAATGTCAACAGTGATCATTTTCTTTACTCTAGTAACAAGCTTTCAGGTGGTTATAAAAATAATAATTGATTGGATAGTATAAACAATTCATTGAATTATAAAAAATCCACGTTCTAGTCATCGTTCAATCGATTGGGTAATATGATCAATCGATTGATTTTTAGGAAAACCATATTGCTTTGCAATTTTCAATCCGATTATTTTGTGATAACTTAAAGTCCAATCGATTAAGTTATGGAAAACCTGAAATTCAATCGATTGATTTTCTAAGAAACAGGATTTCACAGCTTTGGACAAATGTCACGGATCAAAGATAAATTTTTAATCGATTAGGATTGCCAAAAAGTTTATTACGATCAATGGAAGATGTAATTCGTTATTGTTTTTGTTTTTAATTGTTAATAAACATAATAGATGAATGATAAAATAATAATTTATAAAATAAAAAATAATTTTTATAATTAAATAAAATATATGGGGTTAATTTGTAATATATTCTATCTATTCTATTATATAAAAAATTAGATTTCTGCATTTAATGATAGAATTGACATGGCATGCTTTTGAGAGTGTTTCCTAATTTATTTCTTTTAATTCTGTAAAACAAATCAATTATAACTAATGAATAATATCAATTAATTAATTTGATTAGACATTCAAATCTCATAATTTATTATAATTTATATAAATTAATTATATCAATTAATTAATTTAGTTAATTATATTAATTATTTGATTTGATTTGATTGGAGTAAATATCAAATTATTTTAGTAAATAATAAATATGATAACGAAATATATGAATTAATTTATTAGTTTATTTTTTTCAATGCCATCTATTTATACGAGATCATAACGTATTTTTTACTCATTCGTTCTCTCTTCTCTCTCTTCTCTCTTGTGTTTAGAGTATAATTTTTGTAATTTATTTAATTTTTTTATCTCTATTTATACATTTCATTTTTTTATATTTTTTAAAAAATTTTGTCTATTTTAGTTGCTTATTATTAGGCGTATATTTTTTTTCCGTCTAATTTTTTATTAACAAAAGATATGTGTCTTTTTTACGGTGTTTTTAAATAATCTCACTATAATTTTATTTTGTAATATTCTCTTTTGTCATGTATACTTTATGTGTTTAAGGAGTTGATTACTTAAAGTTATAATATGATATATAAAATTATAATATAATTTATAATATGTTAAAATATTAGGGTATTATTATATAGATATTTTTGGATTTGTCCATTAAATTGTTAATATGAAATATTAGGACTAATTTAGTGTACAATATTTAATTTTAAAGACTAAAATAAGTTACTTAATAAAAAGTCAGAAATTAATTTGATATATAGATAGATAAATAATATTAACAATTAATAAATGCTAAGTAATTTACTAATACATTAATTTTTTTATATTTTATCAGTTTTTATTTAAACATACATATACATGAATCTAATATAATTTATTACATTCATATTACACACAATTTACATATATTATTGATAGAGAATATATACATAAATTATTATATATATTTACCCCTTCTTCTAAGAATTAGCTACATATACATGCATGTTAATTACGAAAAAAAAATCCTTTTGATCATCTACTGGAAGCTCCTAATTAACTAAAGCTTTTATTATGAAAATTGCAATAATATTAATTAATTTTATCCGCCGTATGTATACGATGATATAGATGTTATTCTTTGATTTCTTTCCCTGCATAATGTGTAAAGCATTCATAGATTTAGAGAGAATCTCCTTTGAATTTGTAGGTGAAAATGCACCACGCTTCTATACTTGACTCACGTTACTATAACATCTGAAAGGTTGTATTTAGGAGAGAGGCTGAAATTTAAAAAAGTTAAATTTAAATTAAATTTTTGTATTATGTTTAAAATAAAATATACAAAATTCAGTTATAATTTAGTATATTTTTAAAAATTTATCTTATTTAACATTTATATTTCTATAAGAATTACTTTTTGAAAGAATATAGTTTATAATATTTATTCTTTTTACTATTTATTTCAAAAAAAATCTTAATTACTTAACAATCTTTATTTTTTAAATTCATTATATATATATATATATATATATATATATATATATATATATATATATGCTATTTTACTTTTTTTTTGGATAAAATTCTATTTGTGATGCTAATTCTTATAATAATGTAAATGTAGATAATTATATTTTTATTTTTTGATATACTTAATATATTATTAATAATGAATAGTAATTAACCCTTTATATTTTTAATCAAAGTATTTTAATGATAATTTCTATTTATTAATGTTAATGGCTGATTTTTTTAAATAAAATAGATTATAATTTTAGGTTATTTCATAATTAACAATAATGCTTGATTATTTCTTTAAAAATAAATTACATTGTGATTTTAGGTTATTTCACAACACATAATTAATGTTCATAATACTAAATTACTCTAAATTTTCTATTTTCTATGGTTAGTAGTTAATTCCAAATTGAAAAGATTATGTTAAATTGTTGAATAGTCCAAGTATAATTGAGGTAGTTAATTTAGTTTATTTTTTTATTAATGTATTTGATCAAAATCATGAATGATAAATAAAACAAGAAAATAATTAGAAAAATAAAATATTAGTAATTACTTAAAATAAATAAAAAAATAAATTATAGGATATTATTTTATTTAAATTATTAATAATTAGAAGAATAGAAGGTCGATAATTATTTTAAATAGACATTGAATTTAGTTTATGGTACTAATTTATTTAAATTGTTAATAAAATTTTATAATTTTCATATTTATATCTATTCAATTTATATATTTTATTTTATTTTACTTTAATAAAAAAATTAAACGTGTCTTTTTAATTATTTTTTTAGAAAGTACAGTGAAATGAGTTATATCAATTATAATTAATTATTTATAATTAAACTAATTGATTGTGTTAATTTGTAAGATGAATGACACATAACAAATGGCGTGAAATTAATTATAATAAGTTAATAATTAATAAATAAAAAACTACAAAAGACTTTTTTTTATTATCTTTTGATAACTACGCATTGTATTTGTTCACTTTCTTCTTATATCTTCTTTTCACATTTGTTTTTTTTAATTTATTAAACCAAATCAAGTATACTAATTATTTGTATTAATTAATTAAATATTTTTTAATAAATTCTGCTTAAAGCATAGACTAAAAACATTATAAAAAAATATTTTATAAAAATTATTTAAAAATAAAAATATTTTTAAAATGTGTCCTTACAAAATAAATATTAATTATAACTAAATAATTATATTTGATTTGATTTTATTAGAATAAATAATATTTCATCATTTAATATTTTATTTGATTCATTAAATTACATCAATCATAATTAATCAAATATTTAATTTAATTAGAATAGATAATAAATTATTTTAAATTTTGTTTGATTTATTAAACCACATAAATATTAAATGATTTAATAAATAATATATAAGACAATGAAATAAATGAATTCATTTAATTTAATTTATTATCTTATTATTTTATATAATAATAATAATAATAATAATAATAATAATAATAATAATAATAATAATAAAACGAGTATTAACTAATTGATACTTAAATAAATTATTTAAACTGGTCACGTATATTTTTTAATTGTTCTTTTATTAGTACGGTCCAATAAATAAAACGGGTATTAATTATTGTAGTGAATGAATATTTATTATTTTTAAATGAATTCATTTAATTCATTTAAAAATATTGAAGGATTCTAATTCTATATGTTACGATTTTATTTTGTTATTAATGTATATATATTTCTATATTATATATTCTATGATTCCTATATTCTCAGATAATATTTTTAAATTTTTTTAGTTTAATTTATTATTTTTTATCATTATTAGAATTTATTGTATTTAGTCATTATTTTTAGTCATCAATTCAATTTCTTGAATTTAATAACTCAATATATTTTAATTATATATAATTATAATGTACTTTCGATCCCTTTTTTCTTTTTATTTTGTGTTTCGGGTGTAATATTTGTAATTTTTTATTTTTGTTTTTTCTATCTTAATTTTGCTAAAAAAAATTTATAATTTTGTTTTATATCAATTATTTTTTATGTATTTTGATTAATAGAATTATTTTATTTAAATGCATCTTAAATTTTTTATAATATTTTTATAAAAGTTGATTATCTTCTTCAAAATGTTTTTCTTGAAATTTGTTTAATGAGATCGTATTTTAATTTTTCTCTTTTATCTTTTATATTCATTGATTATATTAATCTTCCATTATAATACATTTTTTATTTATTCCAAACATTATTTGTTTTACATTTTTTTACTTCTTTTAATTGTTCTCTTTATTTTATTTTTAATTTTTAATTTTATTTTTACTCTTCATATATAAATTTATTATAATTCATCACATGCACTCTCTTTTTGAATTTAAGTGATTTTTTTAGGTTATATTTTACCATTAATGCTATATGTTATTTAGTGTGTTTGTTTTTAATTTTTTACTTATCTGTAAATATATTTATAAAAATATGATTTCATTTTGTCCAATATTTACTATTGTGTTTAGTAGATAAATAACAAAATTTTCATTTATTGTTATATTAATTGAGTTGAAGATTTTATTTCTAATTTTATACATTTATTTATATTGTATGATTTGTATTTGTGTTGTACTAGAACAGAGACTGAGAGATTAAAACTCAATATCATGTTTATTGGCTCAAGAACTGGTATTAAAATTTCAATCTATGTTTCCAAAATTTTAATATTTTAGTATTTTCAAAAAGTGAGGACAGAGGATTGAAATTTTTTAGAATAAAAATTAAACTTTAATAATATTTTAAATCTAAAATATATTCATTTCAATTAATTAATTCTAACTTTACTCTTTATACAAATTAAATTAGAGTTCATTCTTATTTCAGTCTCTACCTCTCACTTTATACCAAACACAATACTGAGACTTATTTCAGTCTCAGTCTCAGTCTCTGTCTCTCTTCCAAATACAGTTAATACATTTTAATATTTGTGTAACAAATTTTATAAATTGCTTTTACAAGTTATAGTGTATTTTTGTTTTATTTGGATATTCAATTTTTAGTAATAATTTTTATTTATTTATAAATATATTATTTCCTATTTTTATCTAAAAAAATTAAAAGATAGTCAATATAAATCTTTTAATTTTATCCTTAATATTTAGTTTTAGTTTTATTCTTGATATTTTAATATGTTTCAGTTATACTATTAAATAAATAACATTAAGTATAAATAATTAATTATACTAATTATTTGATTTGACCAAAATAAATATTAAATTATTTAATAAATAATGAATAAAAAATGAAATAAATGAATTTAATTTAAAATTTTCACACACACACACACATATATATATATATATATATAATTAAAATGTACTTTATACTTTCTTTTTCTTTTTTTTTGTACTTCTATTATAATATTTGTAATTTCTTTATTTTGCCAAAATTTTTTATGATTTTGTTTTATATATTTTTTTATGTATTTTGATTAATAATTTTTAAGGATGTTATTATTTTGTTTATTAATATTTCAAATTTTCTGTAATATTTTTTTAGAACTTTATTAATAAATTCTTCATAATATTTTTTTTGAAACTTTTTAATAGGAACATATCTTGATTTTTGTCTTTCATATTTTATATTCATTGATTTATAAAAAGTTAAAATTTATTTAAGTCTTTTAAATTAGGGTGTCGCGAATTACATACAATTGTGTTTGTTGTATTTGCGTCTGGAGTTTGCCAATGTTGTATTTGCAT
Organism: Arachis stenosperma; assembly: GCF_014773155.1. NCBI lineage: Eukaryota > Viridiplantae > Streptophyta > Magnoliopsida > Fabales > Fabaceae > Arachis > Arachis stenosperma. Next base: position 19,957,930 of record NC_080383.1, on the reverse strand, counting down.
AAAGGTTTTCTTCAATCATTTTATTTATGTAAATTGTCCATTATATTTAGTATATATAAAAGTTAGGTATACTTACAATAGATTTTATAATCAAACTAAAAAAAAATTCTAATTATCTTTTTTTTTAATTTTAAATATTATTTACTATCTTAATGAAAAAGTGAATAATAATAATTACTCACATAATTAAAATAGATCATCCTAATATATACATGACACTACATATATCAAAGATTATTATATGTGATAAATTATTTCTTTATTTTTCTAAAGATAATTTATATGTAAATCAACTAATCTTTATGATCTATTGCATAATTGTTTTGCTCTTAATATGGATAAATGATAAATTTAATATATAAATATAATTTATATTATTTTACATATGAAATAATTAACTTAAGCTATTATCTAAGATAATGAATATAATAATACAAATATCTACATATTTATTAGTATTAAAAAATATACAAATAATATAAACATGATTTTTTTTGTAGAAAAGCAATAATAAAGGTTATTAATTAAGTTAGTTACATAATAAAAAATAATATCACTATTTTTACATACTACAAAGTTTATAAAAAAAAATTAAACAATAAATCAATTCTTAATAAATTGTACATTAGCTCTGTTAAAAAAATTAAATTATATGTTTGATATTATTATTTGTGTACTAATTAATATATATATATATATATATATATATATATATATATATTATCGATTATTAAGTTATAATTAATTTCTAACTCAATTTTTAATAATTAAAATTTAAATGCTGAATATTTTACACCTAACTAATTTTGTTTTTGCTACTAATTAAAGTTTTAAAAAAGGTGAGTTATTAATCAATTTTGAATTCAAATTTAAATTTAAATTTGTGTAAGAAAATCTTCTGAATTTTTTTCACTAATAAGAATTAATTTTAAAATAAAAAATTATTTTGTACATCATATTATAATATATTATAATCATTCATTTTTTTAATGATAATTATTGCCAAATAAAATGATATAAAAAAAGAGAAAAATATATTTACTAATTTAGGAATAATAATTTATTTTTCAATAGAATAAATTATATATTGAATAACAAAAGTTATTATAGTTTCTTTTTACATAAACTAATACTCAACGACGGTATTTTGGTAATATTATTAAAAAATATTAATACATCTAATAGTTTTTGCAATGACATAAGTTTATAAGTTTAGAAGTTTGAAAGTCGTGTCATAAAATACAAAATTTTAACCGATAACAACATTGATCATATTGTTTGACATCATTTGAATGAATATGATACTAATAAATAAAACTGTCACAGTTAAATTTTAACAAAAATAAATCTCCATAAGTATGCTATCATCAATGAGAATTGTTTTACTTTCAAGACAAATACTATTTTCTTTCACTGTATTTTCCAATTCAGCAGGTCGAGAACTAATCTTTCACGGATTGAAGCTCCATTTATTAACGATCTGCCACTAGCCAATGAGTTGTTACATACACAAGATGAGATTCGAAATTCTAATATTTACTTAGATAGACTAGTGATATGACCACTCAACTAATCCAAATCAGTTAAGGCAAATACTAATTATTTTTAATATTTTTAACATTAAAAATAATTAAACTTTAATTTTAGTTATAATTTTTTAAAATATTTATATTAATAATTATTATATATATTTTGTTTAATCTCTTTTAATAAAAAAATTTATATATTTTTATTAATTATCACGTACGAAAACATATACTAGTTAAAATTAAAAAAAGATTATTTAGTCTTATTAAAAAAATTAAAAAAATATGTTTTATTATGGGACTATTTAATGATCCAAATCAAATCCGTGGCTAGATAGTTGGATATTCAAATAAAGATTGTTTCTTATTATTCTAAATATTATAAGTAGAAACATAGTTATCAAATCCGAACCGGACCAATCAGTTCGACCAAAAAACTGGTGAACCGAACTCTTAACTGATCAGATTAAGTATCTGACCACTTTTGTTATTGGCCCGTGACGAACCAATCTAACCCATGTTAAACCGGTCAAATTAGCCGGACCGGGTCAATGTATCCGCGCCTAAAGCAAACCAAGGTTCAAACTTGAGGCTTTCCCGAAGTTAAAACCCAAGTAATCCACTAGGCTGGTGTTTCCTTTGTTAAATATTATGTTAATAATTATATATATACTAAAACGAAATCTCTTTTATTTACCAAACACTTATCATCCTTAAAAACTAATAACATCATATTAAAACAATTATATTGTAAAACATTATTTTTATTCGTTAATAATAATATTGTATTTATTTATTTTTATAATTTAATTTTAATATATTAATATTATAAAATATTTTACACAGTTATTCTATTATATTTTTTATTTTAAATAATTATTTATGCAATTAATATATAAGATAGTTATTTTTATTGACGTAGCATTATTAATATACTTGTGAAGATATATATTTTAAATTTTAATTTATTTTTATAATTTTATTATTTTATTTAATTATGACCGAATTAATCGGATAAATAAATGACCCATCAGTTAAACCAGTAATCCAATAACCTAGTTATATGACCGGATTAATTACTGATTCGATTATGATAACTATGAGTAGAAATGTTCAAAATCGATTCAATCCAAATAAAATTTGATGGAAACCCAAAAAACATCTAATAAGTAATAACCTACTTCCCTTACACATTGTTTGGATATGTGAAAAATGAAAAGAAAGAAAACTTTTGAACAGAAAATGAATGAAAAACTTGGTTTTACGTCATTTGGATGGAAGAGAAAAGAGGATGGAAAAGAAAAAAGTTGCGTGGGACCCATTTAATTTTTTTCACCTATAATATGCTAAAAAAACTGGAGAAAAAAAGAGAATCAATAGCAAAATGACTTATATACCCTTCTTTGAGTTGTTTATGATTTTTGTGTATCATTTTATTATATAATTTTTGACAAAAAAATATAGAATTAGTTTTTTTGTTATAGCATTTAAAAATCATTGAACAAGGAAGACAATAAAAAAATATTTATAAAAATAATATATTAAAATGTTGGACGTTAAATTGAATAACTCATTTTTTTATTTAAAAAAAATAACTTAAATACATTAGTAATGTATAATTTATATATAATATAAAAAAGGTATTAACATAAATTTATTATACTTTCATTTTCTCTCTTTTTAGTTTTCTTTCTATCCAAACAAATAAAAAAAATTTTCTCTATTTTCTTTCTATTTATTTTCTCTTCATCCAAACAATATATAAAAAAATATACTTTTCCTTCTATTTTCTTTCTTTTTATTTTCTTTCCTCTCATTTTCTTTCCTCTCATTTTCCATCGTACATCCAAACACACTCTTACAGTCCGTCTCTCTTACTCAAGCCACTTCTCCTTTCTCACTCACACACATACAGCTCTCTCTCCCTCACTCTCTGTCACTCTCGCACTCTCCTCTTTGCCGTCGCCGTCCAACAACCGTCGTTTCTGTTTCGTCGTCCATTGATGCCTCACGCCTTCCAGCAGCCGCGTCTCTCAACGTCGTCGTTCTCAGCAGCCGCGTCGTTCTCGACACTGTCGATCTATCTCATCAGTCAAATCGTTCTCAGCGCTGTGGTTCTCCGTCGTTCTCAGTGGTGCTCCATCGTTCTTAGTCTCTCCGCTTCTGTGATTGCATCTTCCAATGGAGCCTCAGCCTCAGGTATGATTTGTTCAAATTTTGTTTTGATTTCTCATTTATTCTGATTTTTCTGAACTTTTTTTTCTATTCCGAGTTCTATTTTTTTTGTCGTGTGACTTGATGATTTTTATGTTCCTTATGATATTGGTTATTGGTTCCGATTTTCTGATTGTGGTTATGATGATTTTCAATTTGATATGATTATTGGTTCTGATTTTCTATTTTTGTTCTGATTATTGATTCTCTACTATTTTTTATTCTGATTGTTTTTTGTTATGAAAGCTTCTCGTAGAAACTACCGATCATTTGTTAACTATTACAACTATTCCAACTATTTAATCAATTACTTCTTGGAAATGCTAAAAGCATTACTCAATTTTTTTACATGATACCGGGATTGATATTAAGAATCAGAAACCCATAAATTTGAATAGCAAAAATAAGAGTTGTCTTTGGATTATTACATATATATTTTAGTGGAACCAATACAAAAAATGGATGAAATAAAGAATAAATTGGAGGTGCCATTATTTTGTTAAAAAATATATTTTTTCAATGAAAAAAGATTTTTTTTAACGTGTTTGGTAAATTTCTTGTAGTAAAAGTAAAAGTACTAGAAAAATAAAAAATATCTTTTTTGAGAAGCTGTAATTTACATCTTTTTTTTAAAAGATCTTTTTTCCTTAAAAAAAAGATGTTTTTCATGTAATAAATAAACAAAAAGTACTTTTATATTGTTATACCCAAACATAATTGATAGATAAAAAGATCTTTTTGCATGAGATATCTAAACATAAAATTACTTTTACTTTTCCATAAGATCTTTTAAAAAAAGATAACTCGAAAAAAGATCTTTTCTTCGAAGCTCACTCAAACAAACCCATTGTTTGTTCTAAAAGGAGTGGTAAAAATGACATTGGGTATGAACTATGAAGATAAATTTTCCAAAGACTTGTTTGAATATTACCTTCCTTACTAATTAAGTGAGGGGCCAGGCTGTTTTAATAGATCACATTAGATACTTTTTGTCCTAAAATATAACCATAACAAGAATATAAACTAAACAGAAGTGACAAGCACATCAGCTTCTATATCTGCTCCACAAAATACAAATTGAAAGAACATAGCTAATTATACTCAAGCAAGAATTATATTGAAATCCTATGTAGGTTTGGTGGTTTTCTTCTTCATTAGCCCCCCACTTTTCATAACAAAACATAAAAGAGGCAAGGGAACTTGATCCCGTCAGATTTTTCCCTTTTAAATCTATAATAATTGCATTTGTAATACTTCGTGGCCGAATAGTTAAACTTCAGCAAGACATTGTCTCCAAACCCTCAATATTCACTTTCTATACTGCAGGTCAAATAAGGAGAGCAATTTCACAATTTTAAAGGATAAATGTTCTTATCTGCAACTTTGTGGGAAATAGAACATACAAGGCATACTTATGGGCTCAGCTATTGTATTGACAAGATAAATATTTTATGCAGAGGAATAGAAACTTTAAATTGGTATGCTCTCCTGTTGTTCGGTGTTTGTATTCCCTCTTAAGCTATGCTATAGGCATAGACTACATATATTTAATTTCTTATTCTCTAATTATTGGTTCTCTACTGTTTTTTATTCTGAATTTTCTTGTTATGATTCTTTGCGGTTTTGTTTTGAAAAGAGCGGTAAAGATGGCATTAAGCATGAAGATTTTCTGCAGAACATTTTTTTCTTATTAGTGTAAAACCGAAAAACCGAACCAAACTGATCTATTTTTAATTGGTTCAGTTGGTCTCACAAAAAATACTGAACCAAACTAAATCGAATATTTTATTTATGATTGGTTTGGATGGTTTTTTCTGAAAAACCGAAACAAACCGCAAACTAAACACCCGTAATTATGCATATGGTTCAAGATTTATTTATAGTTTTTAAGTTTGAAATTCAAATCCCATTTATTTAGTCTGCTTATAGTGTTATTATATGTCTATGTTTATATAGATTCTATTGACTATTTTATATTTTTTTATTTATGTAGGATCGAGGCAACCGATTGAACCAATAACCCAGCAATTGATTTAGTGATTCAGTAGCCTGACCGGTTTGGTTTTGACAACGATGCTTCAGAGTCTCCGGCTCACCGTTCTCCTCCTCTAGCTGCTGGTCCAGCAACACTTCAACAGCGAAACAACCCTTTCGATCTCCGTTTGCCAGAAATCCCAACCATTGCTGGAATTTGTTTCTCTTATCGCAAAGTTCTGATCTAATTCACCACCATGGCAAAGGGTAAAGCAACTTCAGAGCTCAACATCGCTATTATTCACCCTGATCTCGGCATAGGTATTTAGCCCCATTATCCTCCAAACGCTAATAATTCTATTTATGATCAACAATTTCATGGCTTAAGTTCCTTATATTTGATTTGGTTTTATGGTAAATACTTGTAGTTGATTGGACTTCGATTCTTCTATAATCTTATTTTTTTGGTAGGTGGAGCTGAAAGATTGATTGTGGATGCAGCTGTTGAGCTTGCTTCCCACGGCCATAAAGTTCATATTTTTGCTGCACACCATGATAAAAATCGATGCTTTGAGGAAACTATTTCTGGTGATTGTCTCTCTCTCACACACAAACAAACATGGGATTGGGAACTTCTTTCCTAGTCCTGGTTTATTGCATTATCCTTCAAAGTAAATTATTTTCTAACCAAAGGTTCCTGCTTGAAGTGATGCATAAAGCAGTTTCAATCTATGTAACAGTATTTTTAATGGTACATTCTCATAGATATTGATCATTAATTTACAATTTTACATGTTTATGATAAACTATTTCTAAGGGTTGCTCCTGGCTGTTTATGTGTCTCAAACTTATACTTTAATGGCAGAGTTATTGTGTTGCCCTTGAGATATGGTTTGGCTTGTGATTGTGTTTCAGGTACCTTTCCAGTTACCGTGTATGGTTCCTTTCTTCCCCGGCATGTATTCTACCGTCTTCATGCATTGTGTGCTTACCTCCGGTGCCTATTTGTCGCTTTCTGTATGCTTTTTTTGTGGCCTTCATTTGATGTTATAATTGCTGATCAGGTCTCCGTAGTCATTCCCATCTTGAAACTTAAAAGATCAGCAAAGGTAGAAACAAATAAGTCCAAAGAATAGTGATCTTGAAATTTCGAGGTTTGACATATTCATAGTGATTCATTTGTTTGTTTCCTTGGTAGATTGTATTCTATTGTCATTTTCCTGACTTGTTGCTGGCTCAACATACCACTTTCCTCCGGAAGTTGTATCGGACACCGATAGACTATGTAGAAGAAGTAACAACTGGTTGAACTGTGTCCCTGTTTGATCAGTTTCTCTGAACTTCTTTACTCACATATGTACTGAATTATGGACCTTATGAAACATTTTCAAATTTCAGGAATGGCTGATTTGATACTTGTTAACAGCAACTTCACTGCTTCTACTTTCGCGAATACTTTTATACATCTCAATGCCAAAGGGATTCGACCAGCTGTTCTGTACCCTGCAGTTAATGTGGATCAGTTCAAAGAACCCAGTTCCTTTAAGTAAATGGCATGTTTATAGATATATGTTGCTTTTTTTATTGTTGAAATGTTGAGCTGACTATGAATGAAACCCATATAACAACAAAGCCTCGTCCCACTAGGTGGGGGCGGCTACATGAAACAAATGACGCATTGCGCCCATAATATAACATGTTTATAGAGAGACTGTTGACACGTAGATCTTCTTTGATCACTTTATGGATGGTCTTTTTAAGTCTTCCTCTTCTATTCGCCACCTATCCACCTTCCATCTCATCCACCCTTCTAATAGGGTGCCCTGCTAATCTTCTTCTCACATATTCGAACCACCTGAGACGAGATTCTACCATATTTTCTACAATAGGCACTACTCCAACTTTCTTATATCTTCATTTTTTATTTTGTCCATACGTGTCTGACTGCTCATCTATCTCAGCATTCTCATCTCTGCCACACGTAACTAATGAAACCTATATAGCCATTTGTATGATATTATATAATATATTAGTCTTAGTTTTGTGTTGTATATGTTGTTGCAGGCTGAACTTTCTTTCCATTAACCGCTTTGAAAGGAAGAAGAACATAGAATTAGCAATTTCAGCTTTTGCTATGCTTGATTCGCCTGAAGCTTCTTTGACTATTGCAGGTGAGCATCTTTTGCTTATGACTTTTGTATTCCTGGTTGATTTTACATGCATTATCCTTGGGACTATATTTAGGGATTTATATGCCTTAGACTGGAGTGTGCTATATTGGTATCTGCAATATATAAATGACTGTTAAGAGAACTATCTTTGCTGTGTTGTGAGGTTCTAGAATTATTTTATCTCTATGCTGGTTAGCTTATGTGTTGAGTTTGTTTCTGTGAGTAAAGAGACTATTGTTCTGCACAATGGTGTTTGGAGGTGTATCATGTTTTGTAAATTATCGGGCAACAATTTCTCAATCACCTGTAGTAGGTAGCATTTGTCATAGGGTTTCAATTCATTCATTTCATAATTGATGTAGAAATGGCATCAACATATTGTCTGGCATCATTGTTGACCTTTTATTTATAATGAGTTAGTTAGTAGTAGGTATTGTAAGTTCTTAAATATTGTTTAAGAGGAGAAATTAAGATGTATTGTTAAAGATTTGTTGCTTCATATTGTTATGCACTATTAGGTCATATACTTTTCTCTTGGATAGTGAATAGACAGCAAAAAAAAAAAAAATGAAACTTAATTTATTTTCATCATTTATGGCACAAATTTATTTTTCTAATATCAGAGTCAAAGAAGTGGATTCATTCAAATCTTGAGCTGGAAATATGAGGAATGAGCAAATCTTGTGAAAATTAATTTATTACATGTTAATGATACAATTAAATCATTTCTTGTTACTCTGTTCTAATGTTTGTGTAACAATAATGTAACTCAACTCAAACTTGAGATACTAATCCAGGTATTTAGTTGAGAGAAAAAATATCAACTAGGTAAAAATATGCAGCACTGCGCTTCATGACTTCATCCATGTAGCCGACCTACCTAGTATTGTACAATAGTCCTAAGTCTGAACCGTCCATATCATAATTATTTCATGCATTTCATGTTGGAGCACATGTTTAGCTGCAATATGAGAATGCAAAATCAGTTGTCATAAATTGTTCCAGGTGGCTTTGACATACGGTTGAAGGAGAATGTGGAATACTTAGAAGAGCTTAAGGCTTTAGCTGAAAGAGAAGGTGTCTCTAATAGAATAAGATTCATCACCTCTTGCTCTACCACTAAAAGGAATGCCCTACTCTCGGAATGCCTGTGTGTCATTTACACTCCAAAGGTTTGGGAAACATTGTAAAAGAAATGAGCCAAAGAATTTTTTTCCTTTGATCTATACATTATTTGCCACATTAGTGAATGTGTGTCACCCTTATTGCCAAGGTTTTAAATTGCAGTTGTGGTTGTTGCAATTGCGGTTATTTTGTCGATTATGATGCAATGCACATTGTGCCAGTTGGTGTTTGTGGTGGGTGGGTGGGGGGGGGGGGGGGGGGGGGTTGAATATGTGCAACACTGCAATTGCAGGGTGATGCAGTTGTGGAAAGACTACAACTGCAATTTAAAATCGTGGTTGTCCACCTAGCCACCGGTATTCACTGATGTGGCAAGTAGTGTATGGATCAAAGCTCATTTACTTGAGGAGCACCAAAGAACTCTTTTTCATGAAGTTGGATGAAGAAAAGTTGGTCATACGTATATACTTTGATGCAGGATGAGCATTTTGGCATTGTTCCGGTGGAGGCGATGGCAGCATACAAACCTATTATTGCATGCAATAGTGGTGGACCATTGGAGAGTGTGAAGAATGATGAAACAGGATTCCTTTGTGATCCTATACCAGAAGAGTTTTCTTCTGCAATGGCTAAATTCATGAAAGATCCCAAAGAGGCTGAAAGAATGGGTAGAGAAGCTAGAAAGCATGTGGTTGATTCATTCTCCACACACAGATTTGGCCAAAGTTTAAATAGGTATATAGTTGACATTCACAGAGGAAAAGAGGACTAATGTCACCTTTTTTAATCAAATTTATTTTCTAACATGGGATATAACATGATTTTGATACGCAAAATTGTTCAATTGATGATCACTCAACATGATCTTAGTTGACTTGGTTAACCATCTTATAAGTGTTGGAATTTTGGATCTTTTCTAATATAAAAGTAACCAAGTATATATAGAAATTTGCGATGGTAGGAAAAAATATATTCAGATTTTGCTGAATTTCAAATTAACAATAATGATTTCCTGTAAATAAAATAAAATGTGCTCCAAATTTGAATTTCATCTGTTTATATAATTTGTATAATTTGTATGTGGGAAGACAAATAACAAAAGTTGAAATAAGCCAACAATGACATCCTGGGTTTGGCGACACGGTGCCTCTCAGGGACTTCGTCTTCAACAACTCCCTGATCACGGCATTCGTGGAGGCAATGGGGGGTGCTTCCTTGATTTCTACCGGTGGTACGATATGGAGACATGGAAGTTGGTGGAGTGAATTCTTGGTACCAGGCCTCTGGTGGTTACGCAGCAAGGGGCACAGAGGAATGAATCGTTCTCGCTGAAGCTTACATGGTTGCGGGACCGTGTCCGCCATATGCTATAGACGGATGATCCGAAGACATTTCGACAGTATGCGAGGTGTTACACCTTGTTACTGATCAGGGATACCTGATGACGGACAGGTCGAACAACTTGGTCTATCTCCGGTGGCTGCCACTGTTTCAGGACTTTGAGAGGTGCCGTGGGTTGTCCTGGGGCTTGACAGTGCTTGCATGGACATACCATTCGCTATGCTCTGTAGCACACTGAGGCACGACCGACATCACCGGCTACACTTTGCTGTTGATGTCTTGGATATATCACAGAGATTTTTCCCATAGTGTCCACCTTACCGGCAGGTTTTCATGTATCTTATATTAGCGAGGTAACTATTGTGTATGTCTTGCTTGTGTTTTGAATTTGTAACTCATTATGACATTTTGTAAATTGAACTCGTGTTATTCTTGTAACCGGTGATAGGTTGATAGGGTTGACGCAGCAGAGCAGGGACCAGCATGAGACGAGGGTCCTCTGATGGCGTCTATTGCTAGATCAGTTACAGATGGATGAGGTTAGCACTAAGATTGTATTCCCTGGTATTTCCTTTTGATTCCGGTTATTCTTCGATTTGGAATTGCTTATAGCTAACCAGGGTAATGAAATATAGTAAATGCATTGAAACTTAATTACAAAATTTAGTCTTTTAAATATGGTAACTTTTTTAGTACATCAACATTAGATATTGATTTATGTTTATATATATTGATTCATATATTTTTCTAATTAAATATTTATAAGGAACCAATTATTACATATTAAGATATCAAATATTTATTGATCCTTTACTTTAGTTTGTGTCACTGATCATTATTTCACAACTGTCGTTTCAGTTTGTCTAGACGTCGTACGATGACCCTGCCCTGCAAGCTATGTGCCCGCCATGATTTGTTGAGGAGGCAGAGTAGAGAACATGGATGTCCATCGACCCCCTTGTCTGCTTCAACATTGTCGAGTTTCATCAGGTTGACCGAGTGAAGCGCCAGTTCAATGGAGAACAGCCGGTAGGGCTGGGCATGGTTTGGATTTTTATAAATCCAAACTGGATCCATTTCAGAACCAGTTTTATGGTTCATGAAACCAAACCAGAACTGGATTGAAGAGAGAAACCGGTTCTAAACCGGTTTGGAAAAACAAAAACCGGTTTTAAATTGGTTTTAGAATTTAAATCCGATTTTACATATAAAACCGGTTTTAAATCCAATTTTATATATAAAACCGGTTTTTAATCCAGTTTTACATATAAAACCGGTTTTAAATCCATTTTTTTAAAAATCCAAATCTAAAATCCGATTTTTTTAAAAAATCCAAATTTAAAATTCGGTTTTTTTTTTATAAAATCCAGTTTTAAAACCAGATTTTTTAACCAAAAATTCAGTTTTAAAACCAATTTTTGAAAATCCAGTTTTAAAATCAGTTTCTTTAAACAAAAATCTAATTTTAAAACTAGTTTTTAAAAATTCAATTTTCAAACCAGATATTTTAACAAAAAATCCACTTTTAAAACCCGTTTTTAGAAATTCAATTTTCAAACCATAATTTTTTTAAAAGTAAAATTAATACTAAAGTCATTTTAAAGTGTATAGGTTCATTACAACTAGAATTTGGTTCTTTATAAATCTAATGACAATAGCTAATCTATATAACATTTAATCATTCTCAAGACATCAAAAGAATACCACTAAAAAATCTCTCTAAAATCTCTCTAAGTCATCCTCAGGTGCCCAACTACTGCTTCCAGTGCCTTAAGCACCTTCAAGACTTCTCCCTGCAGCTCTACAATCCTTTCATCGGCCGCAACATAAAATGGCACCTCATCTATCATGAAAATGATTTGGCATCAGAAACATTCCAATCTTTTAACCAAAAATGTATTTAAAAAAGAATGCTCATTTCGTTAGGTACATAAAAATGAGAACAGGAATCTAAACTTAAGTCAAATTGGACTCTGCACAAAAATTAGGCTCAAGAAAAGAGCATCGACCAACACAAATCTGATTGAACATAGAATTCAGCACACCTTAATAATCCAAAATCACTAGTTGCTGTTAAAATACAGGGAAAATCATAGGTTCATTATGTAAAATTACAGGAGAGAATGTTGTCTCTGGATCTTCCTTCCCTGATATAAGTACCTACAGACATTTAATCCAAAGAAATAGCAGCCAATAAAACTTCAGCATGATTCATAAACTAATGCATGTTCATATATCTCGCAAGACAGTAGCAGTGTTTAAATAAAAAATTCATATAAATTGAGAGTTATGTACTCAAGAATCTACTGCTGCAGAATCAGAATTCAGTTTCTTTCTGCACAAGGTACCATTTTTCAAAACGAGAAGCGTTTTTATAACTCATAAATTTCTTTAGGGATATGCAGCCTAGTATATTTAATCTAATCATGCAATTAAACATAGGTTCAGAACTTCCCTAAACAACAATAACATGAAATAAAACTAAGATTCATTCAGAGGCCTAGATTGGCAGTAGTAAATCTAGCAATTTTCGGTTTTTACTGCCTAATTCTGCAGAAAAAGCTTTGGTGTATTTTATTGATTCTCAACTATCCTTAAGCTTAATCTCAGCCCCAAGTGTTTGATTAGCATTCAATCATCACAATATAAAATCACATATTCAGAAGATCAATTAAACATTCGCCATAACATAATCAAGCACAAATCCAGCAACACAAACTCAACCAATACAGCTTCATAAAATCATACTTGCATCCCTTCCCCATTAAACAAACAATGAACTTTGATGTGTTGTATCCTTAGCAATAAACCATTAGCAAAGTGAAATATCCTATGCTTTAACAGTATGCTAGAACTAGAAACCTGGTGCAATGTCTCAACAACAGAGTAGCATGATGAATGAACAGGAACAAAATTCAAAGCTAATTAAAAAATTTAAACACAAGGCAAGGCAAATACCTGGTGCTTGGTGAGCCTCTGCGAATGGCTCTGATCTTCTTACTTCTTAGGGTGGAGATCAAGAGCTTGACGTGTACTTCTTCTTCTTATAAACTTCCCTCAAGATAGCCTTCTACTTCTGAGAAATCACTGTCAACACTTGATCAAAGGACAACCACACAACCTTGCTGCAAAAAAAAACCCCAAAATAAAAATGGCATTAACACAAACACTTGATATGCGTAACAGCATAAGCAATCAAACCTTGTTCAGTTTTTCAAATTGATGGAATGGAACAGAACAGAAAAGAACATGGAAGCACCTTTGGCAATTTCAACTATATAATCACAAATGTAGTAAATCCCTATCTACCACTCAATTCCTTTTCTCAGATGATAGATTCACTCTGTGGTTCTTCTCTGTTGCTTCATAACATTTCAATCTACCAAATTAATTACTTAATGGTAAACCTATCTAACCTTGAGGGTACCCAGAGAACGGAGAAGAATAGAGCTGGGTCACGGCGAGAAAAGGCGGACGGCGAAACTGCGGATGGCGGAACAGAGCAGTGGCGCGACGCGCTTGTGGTGGTGGTGGCAGCTACGAAACTGCAGTGCCAGTTGCCTGCTCCGCTGCGGCGATGCCGGCTACGGGCGAAGGAGAAAAGGATTCGTGACGGTGCTCTGGATCTGGATTTTTTGAGAATCAAAAGTTAAGAATTAGGGTTTTGTGAGATTTGGATTTTAATCTGGATCTGGATCTGGATCCGGATTAAAACCGTTTAAATGGATTGGACTTAAAACCAAATTATAAAATAAATTTGGTTTGGTTTGGATTTTTTTTTTTGTTTAAAACTGGTTTTTTTTAATGGTTTGGTTTGGATTTGGTTTAAAATCCAAATTTTGGATTTTTTTGCCCACACCTAACAGCCGGTGCCGGGGGCTCCAGTGAACGTCGACAAGTTCCTGACATCCACAAGACGAGTTGAGGATGTCTGGTTGCCTGACAGACTTGTCAACTGGTATGACGGCTGGAAGGCATGATTTGCAGAGGACCGCAGGATCTCCATTCAGCCTTGCTTCGACTACAGGCCGACCCAGGAATATTGGGATTGGTACCGGGGAGCTTGCCGGGTTAGGCACCTCTCAGGCCAGGACGTACTCGATGATCCCAGGCTATTTGATTTACCTGTTGACGTCCAGCCTACTGCCAGCCAGCCGATGGACGTTCTTCACCTTCTCCGGGACGCCTCTGATCGGTGTTGGCGTGCCAGGGAGGTTTGGAAAGACACCCGGCGAACTGCTAGGTAGGAGAGGGGTGCCAAAGAGCGCGGACCAGGCGTAGGGGCTAGGAGGCTCTGAGCTCATAAGGTACCCATCATAGTAAGATAAGGCCTTAAACTCACATATTGTTCCGGGACAATAGTTTTGCAGTGCCTGTAGCAGCTTCGGCACCTTGTTGTATGACTCCTCCCAGTTTCCGTATATTTGCGCAATTGTCTTTTGCTCCGCCATCCGGATCTTTCTATAGGAGGGTTTGAAGTGATAGCTTTGCTGAATTGCACCTTGCAGGACAGTGATGTTGACAGATGGGTTGGACTGTATCAACGGCAGGATGACCTTGCAGATGAAGCTGTTGTCCAACTGGCAATAGTCTTGGGACATGGTGGGTGCTAAACACGTATGCGCTCCACCAACCCTTTGGACCTCCCTAATGAAACAAAACATTCATGATTAGAAACTACACTAGAAAAAGCAATCATAACTGAGTAAATACGTCACACTTAAACTTGAACTCACTAGTATCCGAAGTTCTGTTGGAGGGCTACACAAAGGCTCCAGGGATATCCAGTTGCAGCTTGGCGGTAATGCACATGGTACTTTAATCGGTTCGATTCGACCACTCGGTACTCAGCACTTCTGCGAATGCCGTAGTTCTTCACACCCTGCATTACTGGATCTCTGCATTTGAATCGGTGGTCGACCCGAAACTCTACCCCACCGTCTAGGTTGTAATCCTCTTCCCTGGTGTTGAAAAATAGCAAGGTTGTGAGAACCGGACCGGTCAATAAACCGGTAAGGTCACTGGTTCACAGGTTCATTGGTTCGACCGGAGTTCAACCGGTTTCATTAAATATTAAATAAAATTATTAAAAAATTTATATATAATTTTAAATATATAAATTCAATCATTTTTAAATAAATAAAATTCAAAATTTCACAATTTCACATAATAAATTATTCATAATTTAATATTAGAAGTTCACAAACAACTTCAATAATCAAAATTGATAATTAAAAAATCTTGATCAATCTAAACTCTCAAAAATAAATAGACCTAGTTTCAAAGGATTCCTCCATGTTGCACTTTGGACAAAGTATTATACCTTAGTGAATTTAAAGCATGATCTTTTTTCCTATATGGTTAGATTTTTCTGGACACTACCATAAGTTTCAAATTGAAATGAAGGAACATGCATAACAAATAAACAAAACAAGTAAAAACGGATTCATTGAGCACTTCATAGATGAATGGGACCATGCTTTAGGTTCACCCCCAAAATTCTGTTAGTCGTTTTCTATGGAAGAAAGGTGAAGATAAAAAGCATGTCAAATTAAACAAGCCAATAAAGTGTACATTAAGCACTTAGCAGCATTGTCCGAGATATTATTCTTCTCGAACATTTTAGCATTCATCACCACATTTCCAACTCTTCAACACCAGATTACCAGAATAAGCAAAACAAGCAACTCAGCAACTCAATTTTATGAACATCAGCAACTCAGCAATAACAAATTCTTTCTAGAAAATTTCGCAAAATAAGCAAAAATTAACCAAATCAATAACTGAGAATGACAAACCCTAAACCAGTAACTCAGAATCGGCATTATTAACCACATAAGCAAAAATAAATTGTGGCAGCAATACTTATCAGCGGCGAGGGAGGGAAGGAAGTGACTGCGACGGAGGAAGGGAAGTTCTTCTCGTACAGAGAGAGCGAGAGAGAGCTCGACGAAGGACGCTCTAATCGGACAGAGAGAGGGGGGAGAGAGAGAGAGAGAGAGTGCTAAAAAGACGATGACCGAGCAACCCTTTGTGATGGCGGCGCCACGAGCTCAACGTAGACCGTGCGACAGCGAGGAGAAGACGAACGATTAAGAGAACAGAGATGGTAGGGATTGTTGGAGTTCCTTCGCGACGAGCATAGAGACAGTGAAGAAGAGAAGAGTCGCACGGCTGGGGGCTGACGGTGGCTGGTGGGCTTCACGACGAGGAGGCAGGCTGGGGCTGACGGCGACGGCAGTATTTGCTGATAGGGTTAGGTAGTGAGTGAATGAGGGTGGAAACTGGAAAGGGAATTGGGACTGTCATGGGTGTTAATGCCTTAATGGGTTGGAAGTCTGATAGTGCATAGTGGGTTTTCTTTTTTTTATTATACAAAAACGGTGATGTTTTGGAGGATGAATTTCTGAACTGAAAACCCTCTAAAAAATCGGACGGTTCTACCGGTTTACCGGTTAACCGCCGGTTCGACCGGTTTTTTTTAGTTTTTTGTCAGGTGGTTTCTAGACTCACCCAGACCGGCTATCTGATCGATTCCCGGTTAATCCGGTTGAACCGATCGGTCCGGTTCGATTTTCAAAACCATGGAAAATAGAGATTTCTCATACATGGAGTCCAGATCCAAGGTATGATAGTGACTTCGTACATCTGATAGCGTCGGAATTGGGTGGGGGAGGCAAAGCATAGCGCACCGCTGCCTCGGTCGGTGTCTCCGGTACAAACTCCTCCTCCTCATCATCTTTAGAAGAATCACTGTCGTTGCTATCCACAATGTACTCTTCGTCGGAGTCTTATCACCCACATCTATGTCTTCCACTGGACTGGCAACATGAATCGATGGTGGTGTGAGAGGTGGGTCATCTTACACAAAGGTCGAGTTGACAGAACCACCACCACCAACATCACCAACCTTGGCAGAAAGCTCCATCATTTGTTCTGTCACGATTCTCCCATGGATGTCAAACATAAGTCGCATATGCTCGTCGCCTTGGAGGCGAAACAGGCGAAACCGAAAAACCCCATTACCCAACGGTACTAGCAACCTATACTCCACCCAAAGGTCGAGTGGACAGAACCACCGCCATCAACATCACCAACCTTGGCAGAAAGCTCCATCATTTGTTCTGCCATGATTCTCCCATGGATGTCAAACATGAGTTGCATATGCTCGTCGCCTTGGAGTCGAAACAGGCGAAACCGAAAAACCCCGTTACCCAACGGTACTAGCAACCTATACTCCAACCTTCCGATCTCTTTTCTCCCTAAACTACCAAGGTTGCTCAATATCAGACTCTTCAACTTAAACAACGAACTTACGCGTCGAGTGCACAACAGTAACGGATTCTCACACTCAAATATCATCACATTGTCACTGTTTTCTCATACGACAATTGGGATACATACAGACTACATATCCGCTACTACTGGACATTTTTGCTTATTTTTTTGGAAGAAAAATAGAGGAGAAGAATATATGAAATGCTTGTGAAGAATATCAACGGTTGCACATCTTTTTATAGCTGTTAGAAATTTGTCTTACTATATCTCGTTTATACTATAAACAAGATATATACATATCGTGTGCACTGCGGTCATCCTACATATTTTTATAATAATTTTTAAAATTATTTATTTTAATAAATAAAATATATTTTTTAATTTATTTAAATAAAAAATCCGTAAAGTACATCTAATCACCACAATGAGATGATATATCCATACACCACTATTTTAAATAAAATTTCCGTAAATATTAATGTATATGTATATTATATTATCTACTGTATAATCTTAATGTTTAAAAGCTACACGAGGAAGAAAAAAACTAAGTTTTTATTATTATTAAAAATAGATTAATGGAGGAGAAAATTAAATTAGGACAGGGGTTTTGGCCAATTTTTTCCTTAAAGCTTGAATTCTCTAGTCTCTTCGATCTACTTCGTTTCTCCTCTATCGGCAACCATTGATGCTTTATTTTGCCGAAGCTTATGTTATTGTTAGTTGTATGAAAAAATTTGAAGTTGATTTAGTTTAGATGTTGTTAACTTATTAATTTTTTTAAAATATATTTTTTAATTATTTTTAATGTATTTAAAAAATTTTAAATAATAAAAATAAAAATATTTAAAAATTTAATTTTTTTTAAAAACTATAGGCTATAGCTTATATTTTTTAAAGATTTTTTATTTTAAAAAATATTTTAACATAATAAATAAATAATTTTTTTATATTATTGTATTCAAACATAATTAATAAAAAAATATTTTTACATAAAATATCTAAATATTAAATTATTTTTATTTTTCTAAAAAGTTTTTTTAAAAAAATTTCTAAAAATTTTTGTTTTCTACTTTTCTTCAAAACTCATTCAACCAAGCTTTTATTCTTTTATCATTCTCTTCAAAAAGTGAATCTAGGGTATATCTTTACTAATTAGACTATCAATACTCTACTTTGATCTCCATTGTTCGATTGTACGGTGTTTGGTGCACCCGTTGATTACGTAGTGTGCTGAATAATCCTCTCATTGGTGTTTGTAGTAGTTTGTACATTGTAAACGTTTAGTGTTATTAACATCCAAAAAGAAAAATGGAAAAAGAAAAAAGAAAAATGGGTAGAAGCTGAAGAAGAAGTAAGATGTTAGGGTGCTTAACCTTTGTTGCGCCGTTTTCTCCATCTCCTCTTCTTTCCCTCCATCGCTTCTCTCCTCTCTCTGTTCCTTCTTCTCCCTCTGGTCAGCTCCCCTTCTCTTTCTCTCTCTCTCTTCAATTCTTCATTTCAATGTGTTTTCTTGTATTGCTTTCTTCGTTTCCATTGTTATGCTTCTTCCCATATAGATATAGTTTACTTCAGTTCACAAAACACTGAATGTGAATCTGATTAGGTTTCCACATTTTTTGCTCCTAAGTCTCTACCTTATCCGCACTTTCATAATCGTGTATTATTAGCACTAATTTTTGTCTTTTTCTTTGTTCCTCAGTCATGTGATGTGCAAAAAATGTATCTTTAAGCTTTTTGAGGGGCCAAAGGGTTTACTTACTTGAATTACATTTTTTATTTTTCTGTGACATTTTTTTAATGCAGCATTTTTATATTTTGGATGTCAAGGATATTATTATGTTATGTTATTTTAGGTGATGTTATGATGATTATAGTACAGCTTGAATTCTGTCACTATATTATAGGTTGGTTTAGGAAGTGCTTCATTTTGCTGTTAGGGTCTTTAATGTGACAAGTTATATTTTCTGCATGAATGGTATAAGATTGCTTCCTTTTAGTATAAAAAATATTATAGTTAGGTCCTTTGTCAATAACACGAGACAATTTTGTTTGAATGTTGTTGCTGTTGTGTAGACAGGTTTATTAAAGTTTGCATCGCGTAGATTTTCTGTAACAGCAACTAAAGCAGAATCGTTGTCAACTATGGCAGTTGTAAGTTAATTGAATTCTCATTTCATCAAATAAAAAAACCTACTTGTTTTAAGCAAGTGGTTTGTTTTCCTTTGTTAATTTGTAACACATTTCTTGAGAGGCAAAATTCATGCACGATAAGAAAATGGGTTAGTGTAGTATCACAGAATATCCTAAGATGCTCTTTGTAATAGAGAGTGATGAAAGACTATGCTCCTATGATTGGATCCAGGATGCGGAAAATGTTGGCAGCGTTAAAAGGCAGTTGGCGCATCTGTTTGAGGTATCTCTGAGGACAACTGTGCCAAGCGAGCCAGATGTAGCGCCATTAGTTGAACCTTGCGCTGCAAAATCTGGGGTTAAATTTGGTGATTACCAGTGGTAAGTTAAACAATTTTTCTCGTTGGCCAACATATACCATGAGGCTGTAATTGGCATTGTAAATATCAGCAGAAGACTTGTAAATTAATGTCTTCAGGACATTTTTTCTTTCTAAGAAAGCTAACCAATTAGTTTTTTCCTTTGTAGTAACAATGCAATGGGTATATGGTCTAAGATAAAAGGAAAACAAGCAGAATTTAAGGGTCCCCCATCTGTTGGGCAGGTATGATAAGGGAAATTTCCTATACTTCTTCATACTCTGCCAATGTGTATTTCTTTTAAAATTCTTATGCGAATTATTTATTTTGGATTAAGATCTTGATTTGCTTGAGTGAAATGATAATCTTTGTAGGCAATCATGAAGAATCTACCCCCATCTGATATTATAGAGTCGTGTTCTGTAGCTGGGCCTGGATTTGTGAATGTTGTCTTGTCAAGGAATTGGATAGCACAGGTGACTGCATTTTCAACCTTCTAGTTTAAAAGAAGTATTCATCTTGTGCCCGAGTCTCCTTACACCCCCCTGTTTTCCGCGGGTTCTGGGAGAGGTTTTTCGGTCTGGAAGTTTCTATACTAGAAAGATAATATTTCACTTGTTTGGGTATCTTATTCAAGAATTATATAGTAATTAACAGGAAACAACTTATCCTGCAGAGCTTACAGCGGATGTTAATTGATGGTATTGAAACATGGGCGCCAAGGCTTCCACTAAAGAGGGCTGTGGTTGATTTTTCCTCACCCAATATTGCAAAGGAAATGCATGTTGGTCACCTGAGATCTACCATTATTGGGGACACATTGGCCCGTATGCTTGAATTTTCACATGTGGATGTTCTCCGACGAAATCATGTTGGTGATTGGGGAACACAGGTAGATTTAATTTGCAAAGTTGTTGTTTTCTTGTGTCATCAAATTGAAACTAGTGCATGTTTATCTGTGATTAAATCTTTGCTATATGTTATCAAGCCTTTTTCCCCTCTCATATTATAATGGCTCTGGGAAATCATTTAACTTGACTAGCTTTTGTTCATTAGCACTTACTTGGTGGCTTGGTAACCAATTAGTAATTATATTTAGAACCATGACTGTTTTAAGTTGCTTTCCTAGATATACCCTTCATGATCAATAAACTTTAAGAGTTAGCTTAGGAGAAATAAGGTATTTTGTGTGATCTCTGTTATTCTTCTTTGTTGTGTAATTTTAGAGTAACCTAAGATACTGCTTCTTCTGTGTGTTGGCAGAGGGGGGAGGGAGAGAAGGAGAGGGGAATTTTGTTGGGGGGGGGGGGGGGGGGGAGAAATAGTTTAGATATTGAGCTATTTGACTATTTCATCTTTTAGCTGAATTAGCAGCATACATTGATTTTTTTATACGGATATCCATATGACATATTTGCTAGAATAATATTACATTAGTCTAAGCATTTGTTTTGCAGTTTGGAATGCTGATTGAATTCCTCTTTGAAAAATTTCCAAACCCAGAGGATGTCAATGAAGCAGCCATTGGAGATCTTCAGGTTGGTAAACATATTAAACTGAACTTTATACCATTTGTTTTCATGTAGGCTTTTTGTTTTTTGTTGGTATTTCTTCATTCAGATTTTATTTGATTTTATTTTATTTTCCTGCATATCATTCTAATTTGTTAATTTTTGTGTGGAAGTAAAAAGAACCTATCCATTCCCAGGTTATGTAAGAGTTAGTTTGCCACAATTGCTATTGAACTTCCATGGACAAAGGCCTTAAATAAAAGTGATTAGTTATCTTTGCATGGGGTGTGGCAAATAGGTATATGATGTTTGAGGACTCAATTTTATAATTCTATTGTCACCTTTTTTCATGGATAATTTAAAATAGAAAGGTGGTCATGGGTGAGGCAATTGCTTGGGTTATGTTCAATCATGAACATTTCTCTTTATCAATTACTGCAGATTATCCCTTCAACATGGAAATGATAATGTTTATTGGTCTTGAGGGATAATATTCTCATTGAGTGTTGCTTGTTTTATCTTTGTTATTCTGTCTCACATATATAGTTGATGATTTTATTTATTAAATTTACTTATTTTGTTTCACGAGAAAAATGGATTATTATCAGTGATTCTAAAATTAATCTTATCTGGTGAATTTCGTTCAGACATTCTATAAAGCATCCAAAGTGAGATTTGACAGTGATCCCGAATTTAAGCAAAGGGCTCAACAGGCTGTTGTCCGGCTTCAGGTAAATTGTATCTTGATTTTTCCTGTGTTCTATGTTCATGAGATGTTGTGGAACCTGCTTTTGAATTTTATGCATGTAAATTTTTTTTTATTTCAGGGTGGAGAAACCAGGTATCGCGACGCATGGAAACAAATTTGTGAAATAAGTAGAACCGAATTCCACAGGGTCTATGAACGCCTTGGAGTTCACTTGGAGGAAAAGGTAAAGATTCTAGGTTCCTCTTTTAGTTACTTTGTTAACCAATGATATCTAATCTTTTCTGCCTCCAAATTGAATACTTATGGTGCATCCTGGCTTATTATTTATTGGGTATGATAGAAATTTTTGTAGGTGGTATGCTTTTTATTCAATTCATGATGTCAGTTAAAGTTCTGTCTGGATATGCTATTTCTTTATCCATTAACTTCTATCTTTGCACTTGTTCTATTATGACCGACAGTTTGAGTTTTATTTAAACTTTTTCCAAATTGGCATTGGGTAACTGCTCAGCTTTTCTCTTGCCCATAAGATGCTTGGTAACTTTGGTTTTCTGTTGCAATTATATTCTCAACTAAAATTGAAATAAGGTTTTTGTATGAAATAGAATTCCTCTTTGGTTGATTGGTTTACAAGCTTTAGCATTTCCGGTGAAAATTCTTAATATTGTAGTTGACAGAGCAATGTTTATGACCTGAGTTAGTCTTCAGTTAACTGTCAATCTGTCATAATGCCATTAGTTGCTGCATAAATTATTGCAATGAACCAGTAATATATGGAGTTTATTCAAGGTAAATTAAAGGTTTTTTACCTGCATCAGTAAATGTAACTTCTTTATGTTGTACTGAATGATGTATTTGGTCACAGGGAGAGAGCTTCTATAATCCGCATATCCCTGGGGTTTTGGAGGAACTGAATAAAAAAGGAATGATTGAAGATAGTGAGGGTGCTCGGGTGATATTTCTTAAGGATGTAAATATACCGCTTATTGTTGTGAAGAGTGACGGTGGCTACAACTATGCTTCAACTGATCTTACAGCACTTTGGTCTGTTTACTGTCTTTAGTTGTTTGGACATATTTTTGAGAATTTGATAGTTGCTACTCTTGAGTGGTCAAATTTTATTATTAGCAAATACTATTTCAACTTTATTTATTTATTTATATCTTGGATGTTTCATATAAATTTTGGAAACCTACTTCTATCTGCATTTTTATCCCTGAGCAGAATTGGAAATATATTGACTAGGGGAACCTATTCCATTTTGGTTCTCTGTTACTTGAACCATGTAGGTATCGGATAAATGAAGAGAAGGCTGAATGGATTATATACGTCACAGATGTTGGGCAGCAGCAACACTTCGATATGGTTTTCAAGGTATGTTACAATTAATGATGTTCATGGTATTTTGTAGTTCCTTGATCTTATTGTTAATACCAGAATCCTTTCTACTTGTTTTTGCTGGCAGCAAGTCATTGTTCTTTATTTAAAGAGTATTTGTCTGGACGATTTCATCCTAACCATTTCCAACCTCAGTGTCTCTTTGACTTTGTTTTATTATTTTTGAAATCAAATTTTAAAATGGAAGAATAATTTTTCATGGCAATGAGTGAAAATGTAAGACATCTGCTTCAATTTCCATTTCAGGCTGCTAAGCGTGCAGGTTGGCTGCCAGCTGATGATAGTTCATACCCAAAAGCTACTCATGTAGGTTTCGGCCTTGTTCTTGGGGAAGATGGAAAACGATTTCGGACTCGCAACACTGAAGTGGTTAGATTGGTTGATTTGCTTGACGAAGCCAAGAATCGCAGTAAAACTGCCCTTCTTGAACGTGGTAAAGTACCCATTACCTTGTGCAATTTTGACTTCTTCCTTATCCACATGCAAGCGTCTGTTGCATGTATTTCTGCTTAAGATCTGTGAATGCATTCCTTTATTTTATTCCCATTGGGTCAGATTTCATACACCAGCTTTAACCCTCCAAACCCTATGGTCTTGGAATCTTTCAGATACGGCTAAAGAGTGGCCTGAGGAGGAGGTTGAGAAAACATCAGAGGCAGTGGGCTATGGTGCTGTTAAGTAAGCTTATCTCACACTAATTATACCCCTTCTATTTCAAATCAACATTATGTATACAATGGTGTAGCTTATACCATATTTTTGTTTTCATTTGGAGAAAGATGTATTTGCTAGCGAAGTCCCATGACAATTTTTGAAATTGTTATATGTGGGATGCTTAAAATCTTTTGCTAATTCTCTGAGGTTTCTGCTTATTAATGCTAACGGCTAGGTAGGGGTGTTCATGGTTCAGTATTTCCATAAACTGAACTGAAACTGTACTAAACCATTTTAAATGGTTTAGAAACTGAACCAAACTGTTGTCACATAAAAAACTGGTTTAAACTAGTTTATAATACAGTGCATCAGTTTAAATCAGGTCATAAAAATAAAACCAGTTTTAATTGAAAAAATCAGTTTAATCTGGTTTATAGGCTAAAACTAGTTTTAATAATACAAAAAGAGTTTTTACATCTCTCTCTCCCTCTCTCCCTCTCCTCTCCCTTCTCTCTCTACCCTTTTCTCCCCCTCCTCTCTCTCATCCTCTTTCTCTCCCACTCTTCTCTCTTGCTCTCTCTCTCCTCTCTCCCCTCCTCTCTTGCTCTCTTCCCCTCCTCTCTCTCTCTCTCTCCTTTCTCTTTTCCTCCGAGGGAGAGAAAGGAAGAGGAGAGAGAGAAAAGAGGGAGAAAGAGATAGAGAGATGGGAGAGAGAGGAGGGGGATAAAGGGAAAGAAGAGAGGAAGAGGGGAGAGAGAGGAGGGGGAGAAAGAGGGGAAGGAGGGAGAGAGGGGAGAGAGAGAGAGAGAGGAGGGGGAGAGAGGAGAGAGAGAGCAACAATAGTAAATAAATTTGCTAGGTAAATAAATTGCAACAATAGTAAATCTTATCAGGTTGATGCCTTTATGTAATTTGCTTTTCCAAACTAGCTGTTATATTTTTATTCTGCAGTTATGGTTTTGCTTTGACTTGACAAAATTTTCAGTTATATTTAGCTTATGCAACCGGAATGCTGAATGAGATGTTGCCTTGTAACACCATATTGTGTCTTTAATTTGTGTTCACAGGTATGCTGACTTAAAGAACAACAGACTAACAAACTACACGTTCAACTTTGATCAGATGCTTAATGATAAGGTACTTTAAGTAATTTTTCTTTCTTTTTTTTTTCCTAGTGACCATTGTTTATGGGGGCAAGAGTTTGAGCTATAAATGAGGACAGTGGTGGGGTTATGGCTAGAAATGAGTCTGAAAAATTAAGAAAAAGTTGTCCTAGCAGCTATATATTCTTGAAACTCTTGTTGGCAACTGTTCAACTTCTCTTTCTTCCCTTCAAAAGCTAATCGATCTAAACTTATCTTATTGAACTTGTGAAACAGGGCAATACCGCTGTTTATTTGCTGTATGCACATGCTAGGATCTGTTCTATCATCCGGAAATCTGGAAAAGACATAGATGAAGTAAAGAAAGTAAGTTTATTTTTTTCCTGGACTTTATATTTACCAGTTTATTAAATATGTAGTTTGTTGTGTTAATATAAAATCACTAATAATTGTTCTAGTTATTATGTGTTGAGTTTATGCATGTGTCTAGGGTTTGCTTTCTGCCATGATGTAAATTGTACAATTCAATTAAGCATTGCTCTGTTATAATGTGACACTGATATGATTCAATTTTTTTAGGCGTTTATATATAGACAGTTAGCTAAAGATTGAATTCTCCATAATTCTTACTATTTGTTTTATGTTTATCAATTCCTTGGGACAGAATGCTAAAATTGCATTGGATCACGAAGATGAGCGCGCTCTGGGGCTTCATTTGCTACAATTTTCTGAGGTACGACACATGAATATGGTACTAGTAATATTTATAATCATAACCTTTTTACTGGAGCTCTACAATCTTATTCTCATGTGCATGTTTGAACTGTTTTAATTTTTCAGGTTGTTGAGGAAGCATGCACCAATTTATTGCCCAATGTGTTGTGTGAATACCTCTATAATTTGTCAGAAATATTCACCAAAAAGTTTTATTCTAATTGTCAGGTATATTTCTAAATCAATCAGCTGAAGGTATATCTAAGTTTTTATGCAATTCATGACGAAGTATGCATAGAAAGGATTTGCCGTTGTACCCCTTAATTATAGCATCATGTTGGAAAAGATCCTCTAAAGTAAGGAGATTGGTAAAGTGATGAAGTGAGAGGTTAATCACTATTGAATTTGTAACTTCTATCATGTGTGCATTTTACTATCTTAATTTAAGAGTGATTAGATATATACTTTTTTACTTTATCAATTTCTTCACTTTAGAGGATCTTGATCTAGATGAGGTGAGTTGACATGGTGTTCCACGCTTAAATATATACACAACATTTTTCTCGATTTAAGTAAACCGATTGTCGTCTGCAGGTTGTTGGTTCGCCTGAGGAAGGTAGTAGACTTTTGCTATGTGAAGCAACAGCAATTGTGATGAGAAAGTGCTTCTATCTCCTTGGAATTGTACCTGTTTACAAGATATGAACCATAAAAGGGATGGTCAATTACAATTTTTTGCAACTACCATTTTTGTTTTACTCAAAGTTTAGGGAGTTAAAATTCAAAATTATGACAAATTGTATCTTGCCCTCACCCTTTTTGTTTATGCATTAGAGATGAAAATAGTAAAACAGTTAGTTAATGCTTGATAGTATATCATACTTGCAATTTGTTTGGTTTACCAGGAAAACAAGAAATTACGCCTATGCGGATAAAAACTAACATAACGCTATTTCAAAACACTGCTTTTCATATTAACCATCCTTTGACTTATTTAAAGTATATTTAGAAAAATGAAATTAGCTTAAGTTGCTTAATATAAGAATTTTTTTTATTCAAAAGCTAAAAAAAAAGTTGGCTTCAAAAGATTTAAAAAGTGACAAATAAAAAAGAATTTCATTCTATTTGTATAAACATTTCAAAAATAATTCATTGTTATTAAAATACTAATAGATGATGAATATCTTCTCAAACTCTAATTTTTTCTGCATTTTAATAAAAAAAAACTGGTTTCATATAAATATAGAAATATCAAGATGTTGTGGAGTGAGAAAGAAGACCACAATATAATAAATCTTTTATAAATTAATATTTCTTTATTTTTGTTTTTAATTTTATTATCATTTAACTATTTTTTTTTAAAATTTATTTACAACAATAATATCATAAAAGTTCGCCACATACATTTTGCTTTATATGTTATCGCTTTTATTAGTAATTTTTTATTTATAATGGTGGATAACATTAAATTACTTTTAAAACTTTATGAATACAAACAGGAGATTTTATATTTCCTTCAATATAATAAAAGGAAAGTTTATCTGGACCTATAACTTTTTTTTATTAATTGAAAAAAGCTAAACAGTGACTAGGTCATCACCATGAATATGACCAAGCCATCACCAATTATGTTCTTTCAGTCCATCTGACAAAAGCTCGAGGATAGAAATATTGGAAGATACAAATATATTTATACGATGGGATTCATAATATAGATATAGTGATAAGTAAAATATTTGTGTTCTGAGATAAAATTTGTACAATTTTCTATCTATTCAAATACTGAAAATTAAAAGACACAAAGATATGCTTTTGTATCATATCTTTGTACTTTTATCCAAAACACCCACTAACCATAACGTTAATATGTGATGTTAACTTGCTCGGTTACCAAGCATGTTCTAATAACTTTGTTACATCAACCGCAGACATCAAAGTTCTGGATAGAATAAAATCCTTGTAAAGAAGCCTAGTTGTGTAGATTTTGGCCTTGCTAGATATATTTTTTTTAATATGGGAACTAGAATTGTTGTTAATCACATGTTGGCTGTCATAATCGACAGGATATGGCTTCTGGCTTGGCATGCTCTCCATAACTTTCTAGATCACTTTTTTGTATTTATATATCTTATGTAACTTTATGTAGAACAGGTAATCTACCACAAGATTGTAAAACTCCATTTAGTAAAAAGTAAACGTAACATCTTATACTACTACATGGACAATAATGTTTGATATATATCACATTCAAAATGACAGAATGGTCTGTGAAGAACATCTTTACATTAAATCGGCAAGCAGACAATAATGGAACTCCAATTGTTTAAGGTATTGACAACATATATTAAGCACAACATTCTATAAGGAAATTCTATTGACCCAATGCTAATCGTTCTTGGCTGTGTCCTTGGGCATCTCAGCTGTCTTCTCTGGTTCATTTATGTTGCCAGTCATCTCCGGCTCACTTACGCTATGAGAAGCCACAAGTGTTTCCACTGGAACTTTAGATACGTCACGACGTAGTCCTATATCAGAAACCAATCGGCTAACACAGTACATGCCATAACCAACTGCGGCCAAACCACTCATACTCGTGGTCATAAAACGAAGTGGTGTAGCAACTACAGCACTAGCAGCAGCCAAGTAAGATGCTGCCTGTCCACTCCGACCTACACTGAGATTTGTGAACACAAGCAGACCGGTTTTGCAGTAAATTGCAAAGTCTTCGCAGTTATTCTTGAAAATGTTATAACCACCAAATCCCTTTTCAAGAAGAAATGAAGCACGGCGAAGGACATCTTCAGGTGGATCAGAAGCAGCAAGGGTACAGGTACCTCCTCGAGGTTTGGCAAGAAAAAAAGCAGCTTTGACACCATATTCAAAGAGGTATAGCTCACCACCATAAAGAAAACAATCCAAACACGACGAAATGACACCCTCATTCTTCGATAAATCACCACACTTCGGGCAAGGATTGTCAAGATCATGAGCAGGAGAAGAACTAACGAGGAGACGGTCCAGAACAGTTCCTGTCCCAATTTCTTGCCCTGCTCCCCGGGTGAAGTGGGTCACCATTCCATCACCAACATATATTCCTGGTATCTTGCACAAAAAACTACTGACAATTTCAGTATAATAGAGAAGTTAAAAAGAAACCATAGGTGCTAAGTCCATTAGTTTTTACCACATGCAGAAGTGCTAAATCTCCTAATACCATTTAGTTATATATTTCCATTGGTGTTGTAGAACAACAGCACAATAAGATTGCAAAAACTGAAAGATTCATCAAATATTTGGTATATACCTTAAAACATCCAGAAGATGTGACATTGATTACTAAGAACAGAGTTTTGGATGTAGTCATGTAGAACATTGAATTACATCATAATATAACAGTGAAAGGGCACCGGCACAATCAAGTCAAACATCAAAGTTAGCAGAATTTTCATTAATTTCTCCCTACAGTTAAAGCGGTTATTTCCTTCTAGCTTCATAGGAGGACAGGAGCCATGTAGGCATCCATGGCTTGCAATTCCACATAAAACAAATCTATGAACAATCTACAGACTCATTAATATTAATCTCTGATTCATGAAAACAATAGGCAAACAGGAACTCAGGAAATGCAAGAGGGTTGTAGATATTGATATCAAGTGGGAGTGAAAGAATCCCTCTTGTTGAGCAGCTGATATACTACCAGGAAAGAGTAAGACTACATAGACGAGAGAGGAAACGAACTTCCGAATTCTCATTTGATAGACTTGTCCATAGACTAGCATGTCTGATATTAGAAACAAACTCAATTCTCTCACCTAAATTTGATGATTCATCATCGCATCCGCCAACCTCGAAATATCTTTTTTACTGATAACCTAAATAAAATGTGGTATTCGTATAATGCTAACTGCTAAGTATTTGCGCGTGGCAATGTCAATTCATGAGTTTTGAAAGTAGCATGATTTAAACTTCGAATCTCAACACTGTAGGACATGGGTAATATACATGCTCCCCAAACCAATTCAATGCTAAACATTGTCAATTACTCAAAAGAAACAGGACAGTGGCCTACATTTTCGGTACCACACAAAGAGGTCACTTTGAAACTTTGGGAAACCTTTACAGATTCAAAACCTACAGTAACTATTATCATCCATTTATGCCTCTCATTATTTGATTTATTTCTAATCTCACTTCTCTCCAAGCTTCATGCTGGATCTCAATGAAGCACATACTCATGTGCCAGAATTTCACAGCCCAAATGAAATTGAGATTTTCTGATTCAATAATAGAATGATTATCAAAAATAAAATGCATTATCGAAACAAGAAAGGGAATAATATAAAACAACAACAAAGTACCAAACACCAAAAGGGAACAGAAATGGAAGTAGAATTCGGGTTATGTAAAGACAAATTAATGAAGAAACTAAAAAAAGAGACCGTGATGTGCGTAGATGTAAGCTTGCCTCCATGAGTAAATGTGATCACCGGGTTTCAGTTGTTCTCTATCGATCTTATTCGAAAACACTCCCATTTCAAAACCTAAATTCCTCTTCTGTTCTGTATGATTCGTGTTTGTATGCAAATCAATCACAATTCACAACTGCAACAACAACACGATCAAATTACAATCTGAAACCCTCTTTCTCTGTTTCTCTCTTCTGCGTAAGTTTGGAACCCCAATAAACGCAATGAAAATGGTTTTCCTTTGTGTTGTTTTGCTTTTACTCAACGCTTTTCGAGCATTCGGGAGAAGAAGAGGAGCAGAGAAAGGGAGAAGGAAGAATCTTACTTCATTATTCCGATTAATATTCCCATTCTCCCTACGCGAAAATGATTCTCTTTTAGTAATTGTCTCTCTTATCTATTAATTTTTCACATAAATTAATATTTTAGTAAAGTTTTAAAATCTTTGAAACTAACACTATGTAATTTATTTAGTATTTTGTAACTGTCTTTTAATAACTCATCATCCAATTGAATATCATAATATTTATAGATAAATAAAATTAAATAAAATATATGACTAAATTATGTAAAATTTTGTCGGAATATAAATAGAAAATACTGTATACAGATAGCGCACAAAACAATACTAGTCATTAGTCAATTAAGTCAATGTACTTCCAATTAACTTTGGTTTTTACTTTGTCATGTGGACAGTTGGATACAATCATACAATGAACTTCTTCCACTGACGTCAACGTCACAATAGTTTTCCACATTGATTTGCTTTTACTTAGCATCCAAGTTTTCTGAAATAATAATAATAATAATAATAATAATAATAATAATAATAATAATTGCACAACTAAAGTTATGACCAAAACGAGTAAGCCTAGAGATCCCAACGGGGCAGGCGAGGACGGAAATGCCTCCTTGCTTCCCATTTTCATTTTTAGATTTATTTTTTATTTTTATTTTTTGTTGTGGGAAAATATTTTTTTATTTTTATTTTTTATAAGATTTTATTTTTTTAGAGATTCTATTCTCTATTTATCTGATAATTTTAACTAATTATTAATTTCTATATGAATAAAGTTACAAGTATTTATCCTATACAAAATTAGCAAAATTTTATACAAAAAGTTTAAATGACAAGATGACGACTTCTTTCAAAATGTGCAGTGGGAGGATCCAACGATGAGTCAAAGGACAGAGCAGTGGACGAGGTGGAAGACGCGGTAACAGAGAGAAAAATGAACACGACGACATAGTTACGGAAAGGGATGCCATAAATAGAGAGCACGATGCAGTGAGGATGATGGCACCGTAAAGTGTGATGATGTGGTGAGAAAGGAAAGTGGCGAGGGAATGACTGCAGAGAAATTGAATGGAGTATGGATAGCGTTAGGGATCTCTGAATTGAAGAAGGGTTATGCAAATGAGGATTATGAGTTTTGTGTTTCTATATATGTGAAATGACTAAAACACATATATGAGAAATAATCTATTAAGGACAATTTAGTAAATTTATGAATTTTGGGGACTAGTGGGGATGGGGTGGAGATCCCCGCTCGGGTCTCCGCACCTGCCTCGGGAGAATTTTGTCGTCCGTCCCCATCTCGACAGAAAAAATTTTCTATAGTCAAATCCCTATTCGAGACAGTCCCCGCAGGGATCCCTGCATCTCAGAGAGTTTTTCCATCCCTGAGTAAACCTACTCTATAAAAAGAGATTTGTAAAATAAGGGTTTAACTGCATCAACGTGCATGTTTATAAACTCGTCCACCTTCATAAACTTGTCCATTATTTAATATGAGAGATAACAACAATTTTTTAAACAATGGAAGATAACTACTTTGTAAAAATAATAGGTATTCAAAGGTTTAGAGAGCTATGAGAAATTAAAAAAATAATAGTTTTATTTCCCATATCATATAAACTATTTTTTAATTAAAAAATAATAATAGCTTTTTTTTCTTTAGTTATTTCAAGTATTATAAATTGCATTACATATTTTATATCAGATGAAAAATATAGTATTCACAGAATATTAAAGAGTTAACATAATTAATCTTTTATATCGATTTTGTCTTTACAAAATATATAACAAGTACATTATTGTGGGTAGTGATTAATTTCATATTACTTTGTATCTATTAGAAGTCTAAATTTCGCTGGAGACTCAACAATTGGTATCAAGAGCTAATATTATATTATTCATTATTTGAGTGGTAAAATTCAAGTTTGAATACAAGGGCTTCTACTAGTGGAAATGTCAGAATAGACAAATATGAAATTAAGAAGTTTAATGGAAAAACGATTTTTTCTATTGCAGGAT
The DNA here is from genome assembly GCF_014773155.1 of Arachis stenosperma. Classification (NCBI taxonomy): domain Eukaryota; kingdom Viridiplantae; phylum Streptophyta; class Magnoliopsida; order Fabales; family Fabaceae; genus Arachis; species Arachis stenosperma. Next base: position 19,924,937 of record NC_080383.1, on the reverse strand, counting down.
GCAGATGAAAAATTTGCTTATATCACAGAAACTGCACAAGGCACTGACAGAAAAAGAGAAAAAGCTAGAGGATATAAAGGAAGAGGATTGGGAAGAATTAGATCTTGAAGCACGGGTTGCGATAATCTTATGCCTTGAGAGGGATGTTGCTTTCTTGGTGAATGAAGAAGTAATTGCAGCAGGCATCTGGTTAAAGTTAGAGGATAATTTCATGACAAAGACTCTAACTAACAGGATCTACTTAAAATCCAAAGTGTATATATACAAGATGGAGGAAGGCAATTCAATCCGAGAATATATCAATAAATTTGATAGGATTATATCAAACTTAAAGGATATAGATGTGAAAATTGATGATGAGGATCAGACACTCATATTATTAATTTTATTATCAAAGTCCTATGAAAATCTGGTGCAGACTTTGATACTGGTGGGTGACACTCTGATCATGGATGAGATGACGGCATCAATTTTAGCGGATGATCTTATCTATGTAAAGTTGCTACGAGTGTAATGTCGTCTTCAAATGAAAGAGAGTATAATGATCAAGCACAAGGATTGTTTGCAGCTAGATGGAGGAGTAATGAAAGAGGAAAAGGTAAGCGTAAAAAGTCTAGGCTAAAATCTAGACCTCACGCGGAGAGAACATGCTTTAAATGTGGTGAGTCTGGACATTTTAAAGCAAATTGTCCAAATAAGAAGATAAATTTTAAGAAACAGAATAATGACAACTCAAAAGAAAAACAAGAAGCAAGTTACATCTCAAATGATGATGAAGATTGTTACTGTGTAATAGATGATTTTTACGAGATATCCGGTAAGTGGATGCTTGATTCTAGAGCTTCACACCATATGTGTGCAAATAGGAAGTGATTTACTACCTATCAAAGCACTAATGGCGGCACAATTTTGATGGGCAACAATTATGCTTGCAAAACTTTAGGGGTAAGTACTATAAGAATCAATATGCATGATGGAGTTGTAAGAAGTTTGAAGAATGTGAAACATATTCCTGACTTGCAAAAATATTTGATCTCTATAGGTTTGTTAGGGAAAAATAGTTACAAAATTGTTGCTGAAAATAGAATTTTAAAAGTTATTTGTGGTTCTTTGGTAATGATAGAGGGGGTTCGTCATGGTAATCTATATCCTCTTTTGGGGACAACTGTTACAGGTGAGGTAGCAGTTGGAATCGGTGGAAGTAAAGACCAAACAGACTGCACGAGGATTTGGCACATGCGGCTTGGGCATATGTCGAAAAAGGGTCTATCATTGCTTAGCGAAAAATGTTTGCTAAAAAATATGAAAAAACCAAAAATTGAGTTTTGTGAACACTGTGTATATGAAAAGGCATATAGGGTGAAATTTTCTACAAGCAAACACAAAAACAGAAGGTTGTTAGACTACGTGCATACTGTTGTTTGGGGTCCAGCTAAAGTTACTTCCTAGGGTGGTTCTAGGTACTTTGTTATGTTTGTTGATGATTATTCAATGTATGCTTGGGTTTACTTCCTCAAGCATAAGAATGAGATATTCGACACTTTTAAGCGGCGGATAGCAATGGTTGAAAACAGAATAGGTAGGAAGCTAAAAACTATATGATCTGATAATGGCACAGAATATACAGATGGAGCTTTCAATGAGTTATGTGATCAGAAAGGCATTGTGAGACACTGGACAATTAGAGACATACCACAACAGAATGGAGTCGCAAAAAGACTGAATCGTACACTACTTGAGAAGGCAAGGTGTAGGTGCTCTAATTTTGGGTTAGACAAAGAATGGTGGGTGATAAACCACTATTTTATGGTTTATCTTGTACTCAATTGAGTGGTTTTTATCAACTCTTTACCCACTTATTCATACTATTTGCATGGTTTTACATTTGCCTTCCTAATTATGTGCTTGATTGAAACATGCGCTTCTTGGACTTATAATTTCTAATATTAATCCTCTCTTATCACCATTAGATGCCTTGATATGTGTGTTAAGTTTTTTCAGAGATTACAGGGCAGGAATGGCTCAGAGGATGGAAAGGAAGCATGCAAAAGTGGAAGGAATACAAGAAGTTGGAGAAACTGCTAAGCTGTCCAGCCTGACCTCTTCGCACTCAAACGGCTATAACTTTAGCTACAGAGGTCCAAACGACGCGGTTCCAGTTGCGTTGGAAAGCTAACGTCCGGGGCTTCGATTTGATATATAATTTGCTATAGCTGCCCCGACGCCAAGCGACGCGAACGCGTGAGTCACGCGGACACGTGATCTGGCAGGAACGCAAACCCGCGCGGCGGTGAGCCATGCGGCCGCGTCACTTTTCCGCGACCTGTACGGACCAAAAAGCGCTGGAAGTGACTTCTGGGCTGCTTTTGACCCAGTTTTCAGCCCAGAACACACAGATTAGAGGATAAAGTGGAGGAATGCATGTATTCATAATTATTCACTCATAATTCACTTCTCATGATTTAGATTTTTGAGAGGGGTTCTCTCCTCTCTCTCTTAGAATTTAGGATTTCTCTTAGTTTTAGGAGTGACTCTCAATCCCAGGTTCTTTATTTTTATTAATTTATGAACTCTTTCATGTTACATATAATTTTTATTAATATTGAGGTATTTCCATTCATGATTGCTTTCTTTTATTTACATGATTACTGCTTCCCATCTGAAGGCATTTTATTTGAGCAGTTTCAATTTTCTTTCCTTTGGCTTTGGTTAATAATATCCCAGGTTCTTTATTTTTATTTAATTTATGAACTCTTTCATGTTACATATAATTTTCTTAATTAATGTTTCCTTTGGCTTTGGTTAAATAATTGGTGACTCTAGAGTTATCAAACTCATTGTTAGTTGAGAATTGGAATTAATTCATCCACTTAATTTACCTTCACAGTTAGAGGTTAACAAAGTGGGAGAAAAATCCAATTCTCATCACAATTGATAAGGATAACTAGGAAAGGACCTCCAGTTCTTATACCTTGCCAAAGGTTTATTTTACAGCTATTATTATTTTATTTTACTTGTCATATAATATATTCGTACCTTACTTCCAAAACCCCAATTTTACCTTTTTCATAGCCAATAATAAGAACATACCTCCCTACAATTCCTTGAGAAGACGACCCGAGGTTTAAATACTCGGTTAACAATTTTTAAAGGGGTTTGTTACTTGTGACAACCAAAACGTTTGCACGAAGGGATTTCTGTTAGTTTAGAAGCTGTATCTACAATGCGAATATTTTTAATAATTCTTTACTAGCAAAAATCCCAACGTCAAAATGGCGCCGTTGCCGGGGAATTGCAAACGTGTACCTTATTATTGGTTATTGTAAATATTTTTCTAAAAAAAATATTTTTCTTTTACTTGTTTATTTGTTTCTCCTTTTTCCCCTTTATTTCTGATAACTACTATAAATTCTCACCCCTCTCGCTTTGAGTTTGGTTCTAATTTTGTTGAAGGAGATAGAAACCACAGCAGTTATATGCATCAAGGTCAGACCAATCAAGGATGGATGGAGCCAAGAGGATCTAATCAACCCTTTAGGCAACAACACCATCCTAGATATCATGGACAAAGACCAGGCTACAATGCATCCCAAGCTGATAGATATGGTGGACCACCTTATAGCTACCAACAAGCCCCACCCTATGCTCAGAGATCATCCTTTCAACACAACCTCAACCCACCACACTCACAAGCCCCTTTCCGCCATTCACCTCCATATGACCCTAACCCTCAACCACCATACCAACCACCTTATGAGCCATATGAACCATATATAGAACCACCCCAATTCCAACCCAATTACTCACAAGAACCACCACTTCAATATTCACCATCTCCATATCCATCAATCCAAGAGCATTATGATCCTATTTATGAAAACCGAGTGCATCAAGAGGCAAAGGATCGTCTCAAGGAAACAGTGGATCGATGTCAGGCAACCCTTCATCAATTGGGGCAACTCCTAATGAGTCAATTAGCCTCCCGACGTTCGGACACTCAAGGAACCCCCATGGCTTCATGTGGACAATCTAATGAAGAACGTAGTATGAAGGAGATACTAGAAACTCCAGTGAACAGTACGGAGCATGACTTTGTACTAGAACAAGTAGAGGAAGCCGGAATTATTGAAGAAGAAGAAGTGGTTGAAGACTTAGGAGATGTAGAAACTCCATGGGAAAGTCAAGACATAGAGCCTCCTTCCAAGACGGTTGAAATTGATGCTGAGGAGGGTGTACAACCTCCAAAGTATATCATAGTTGAAGACTTGGAAGAGGTTGATCAAGAGATGGAGATTCAAGAAGAAGAAGCACAACCTCCCATGCCCTTAGAAAGCAATGAAGAGGAGATTGAATTGGAAGAAAGCTACCAAGAGGAAGTGGTTGAAATTGAAGAAGTTTGCAAAGAGGTGGTAATTATCAGAGAAGAGCACAAGGAAGTGGAGCTTGCAATTTCATTAAAGATACCTCCCCCTAAATCACCATCATCCTTCACAACATTCAAGTGGGTAAAATTCATATCCCATAGCTTTCTAATCCCACTTGAATATGGGCTACTGGAGACGGATGGTCAACTTAGAGCTCTTTGTGGCATTAAGAGTAAAAGGAAGATGGTCAGTGGTAAGAATTGTCCTGCAAGGTTCATCATGGTTGGAAGCTTTAAGCTTAAACGTAAAGGTTGGTATAGAGCTCAACTGAATGGGTCTAGGAAGTTGTTTGGCCGCTTTAGTGAGAATTCAGATTGCTTGCTACCCGGATGGAATCATGATAATCAACACGAAGACGGGTGTAAAAGCAAGATTTGGGATCCTGGAATCTGTTCTGACATCCAACACCCCAGGAGTCTAAGAATCTGTTTGAAGCTTCTCAAGGGTTTTACATGCTTAGTTTGGGACCCCGGAGGTTACTGGAATCACAAACACTGGTGGAGATTCCTGGATGAGTTCAAGCATAAGCCACCATAACAGGAAGCTCATCAAATGTCCAACTTAAGGACTTTAACTAAAAGTGCTAGGTGGGAGACAACCCACCATGGTATGATCGTCCTTTTTCATTTTTATTTAGTTTTATTTGTTTTTGAATTTTATTTTATTTTGTTATATTGAACCTGTAGTTTTGCATCACATTTATATTAACACTGCATTCTGGATTTTTCAGATTATAAAAAAAAAAAAAGCGAGTACGCGACGCGACCGCATCAACGACGCGTCCGCGTCGCAAGGGGAAAAGAGAAAAATAAAAACGAACAGAGAGTCACGCTGGAGCGTGGCTGGAGGCGTGCCAATGGCACAAATCAATCCACGCGACCGCGTCGCTGACGCGTCTGCGTCGCATGAGAATAATGGCCTCCCACGCGACCGCGTGACCCACGCAGCCGCGTGACCAAGATTTCGACGTCAAAGTGGTGCACACCCGAAAGTTGTGCGAGAGTGGTGCTGGATTAGTGCTGAACGCATGATCCTTCCCATGCGGCCGTGTGACCCACGCGACCGCGTCATATTCCTTTAAAGCCCACTCACGCGATCGCATGCCCCATGCGATCGCGTCACCCAATATTTGGCACTAATAAGATTTTGAACAGAGAGTTGTGCGAGCGCGAGGCTGCACTCGCGCCACTAGCACAAATCGAGTCACGCGATCGCATGACCCACGCGTCCGCGTCGCTTGACCTTATTGCGCACCACGCGGCCGGGTCACCCACGCGACCGCGTCGCCAGCGTCGCACACCTTAGCCTTATATGCCAAAATATTTTATCTTTTCTTCCCCAATCCTAATTTTTCCT